>NC_054604.1:31533715-32151442 GCF_004785595.1 Juglans microcarpa x Juglans regia | reverse complement strand
TTATTTATTATATTTTATACAAAAATTTAAAAATTTTATAGTATTTTTTAAATATAAACTGAGTTGAGTTGAGATGATAAAATATTGTTAGAATATTATTTTTTAATATTATTATTATTTTGAGATTTAAAAAAGTTGAATTATTTATTATATTTTATATTAAAATTTAAAAAAATTAAAATGATGAATTGAAATGAGTATAGAAACCAAACAAACCTTTAGACCACAAAAACGTCGGACGTAACTCTATGACGTTTACTAATATTTTTATAAATTTTTTAAATAACATTAATAAATACTTAATAAATAGAACCTAAATGAAGAGTCCGAAATTGCCAAGTCAAGAATCCACTGTCAAGCTATTCAAAGGGTACTACGTAGTAACGTAGGTGATCAATTAACACATTAATAAAAATAAAAAAATATTAATATTAACAACATTTAATTTAAAAACAAAATAAATTAGATGTATCTCTTCATTTGAGAATAGAGGGAATTGTAATATTAATAGAGAATTCCTAGGTCCGTCTAAGGATCCTCATATAACAGCCAGTTAATAGTAGAGGGACACCTAGACATTCCACCATAATTATTGTAAACCAGCACTATATGAAATACTCGGTTGCGGCAAAAGAGACAGCCCATACGCAGGCCCTCCCCTTTCGCAAGAGACAGCCCCCTTGCCTTCTCGCCCACCTTGGAATCGACACCAACCCCTTCGCAGCCCTTTCAAATCGCGATGGAACCCCTTCGAAGACCCACCCCTTCACAGCTCGCAGCCCCTTCTCCCTCCCCTTCGCCGTATGGATTTTTGATGATCTAGATGTACTTAATAATATTCATTTCGGCTATTTATTTTAGGACATACAAATTTCTTGTTATATTCTTAGATTTGGATTGGGGTTGTTAATGTAATTTGGAGGCCGATGATTTTGGGATGGGAATCTTTGAGGGGAGGTTGGGTGGGTTCTGGAAATGGTGGTGGGTTCAAAATTGCAGAGAGTGAAGAGGAGGAAGGTGATGAAGATGAACAAGCGCAGATGGAAATGGTATGTTGGGCTTTAGAGAGGATAAAGTTAGAGCTGCTGCTTCTAATTCCAGATTTCGACAAAGAAGAAGATGAAAAAGTTGGAGATGGAGAGAAGAAAAGCTTGTTTTTGCCATTAATGGAATGGTTATCCTTGGGGAAGAAGACTAGAAAAAGACCATACTTATTTTGTCAACAACTTTAGGCAATTTCTAAAATTAATGTTTTCCTTGGAGATGTTGTTTGTACATTCCAGATATGGACTTGTGGTGGTGGACTGTTGGCGGTGGATGCTGGCAGTGGAGGTATGCTCAGCTTTAGTTCTGGACACAGGTTCGGGGTCGAGGTCGGGCTAAGCTGGAGTCGAGTGAAGTTCTCTCAGTTGAAGTGAGGATCAATTTATATCCCATGTGCACAAATCTAGCGTGATTATAGCGTGGTTTTTGAGATGACAACTTCTAAGTGGAGGGTTGTTATTCTTTCAAAATCAGACCGACCGCTTAGAAGCGGCTCTGATATTAATAAGTGCATTCTGCAGCGCTAGTGCCAAATTAAGCACTAATATTAAAGGTTAAAAGAGAGAGTACCAGAAAAGACGAATATATATCATGCCAAACGCCTGTGATCTCTTCATTTGAGATCATAATTCATGTATTAAAGAGAGCTTTAAAAGTCTTAATTAAACAGTACTGCTTGAACAAAACCTATTAATAAAATAGAGAACTGAACATTCAAAGATTTTAATATAATTTAAAAAAATGATGTTCAAAACAAGATAATACCGATTTTTAGAAATTTAGAAACATGAAATGATATTAGAAGTTTTTTTTTAATAAAATGATATGTAAAACTAGAAAGTTCCAATTTAATTAAAAACTACATTAAAAATTTAGAATAATCAATATAACTTCCATGCTGTACGGACGTACTTATAATTAAAAGAAATAATAGTTGCAATTATGAGTATATGAGTATCGCGTAATCACTTTGAAAAAAGTGAATAAATATATAATCTATATAAAAAAATTAATTTTTTAATTATAAATTTAACTTTTTTAAAAATAACTATACAATATTTATACATTTCATAATTGTATGTAATATTATTTTATAATTAATTAAACTCCGTGGTGTGAGTCCAAAACATGACCATGAAAGCTAGCTAGGCCCATATAGCTACTAGCTACTTCAGTCACTCTCCTGCAGATCATAACAACCCGACACACTTTTACTCGGGCCTATAACCCAAGCCCAAGGTATGAATGAGCGGCCTTCTCTTGAGCCTAAATTAAAGAGAAATTGTAATGCTGTGTACATGCGGCAAATAAAATCTCAAAAAAATAAAGAAAATGAAAATCTTAAAAAAAATATTAAAAAAGATAACAACAAATTAAAAAAAATTAAAGCAAAATTATTACCGAAAAACCCATTGACAATATTTGCGTTTGTCTGATCTGTGACGGTCTAACCCGGGCCAAAATTCAAATTGAAACCGGTTTTTAAAATTTCGAAACCCAGGTTTTGGGTTGCACTATTTTTTTTTTTTTAAATCAAAACTTACATATTAATAATGTTAATACAATATTTAAAATTTATTTATTTAATTTTTTAAATCAAAACTTACATGTTTTTTAACTATCAATAAATGGCTATGTAGAGAAGAGAGTAAAAAAAAATAAAATGAATAATTTATTAGACATAATATATATTTTCCTTTTAAATTTCTATCTATTTAGTTGCTAGAAAGGAAAACAAAAATCAAAACATTTAAATAATAATTAAAAAAACCAAACAGATACCGGATAGTAAACTCGATACCCATAAACCGTAACCAGAACCCAATTATTTAAGTTCTGGACCAGATGAATAAGCCTAGATATCATCAATAAGTGAGATCAGTCATCAACTTGTCATTGCAAAATTACACCATGAGTATTATTCTTATCAAAAATTATAAATATATGTCATTTTTCATAACACTCTACATAATTATATTTTTAAATGAAAGATAATTTTGTACATTACCTTATAAAAGTAACAACATTTATAAGAATACTCTCATTTTAATACAAAATATATTCTGAAATGTATTATATATATATGGGTCCAGTTAAATTATAATTTTCGTTACCACTTAAAAAATATAATAATTAATGCAAGTTGCGAAAGAAAACATTTGTTAATATTATTGTCAAGAAGCTTCCCTGAAAAATAAAAAATAAATAAAAAATACTTATTTTAGCTAAATTATCGGGCGGCTGGGCTGAGGTCGATAAATGTCGAAGGATATGATTTTCCGTTGACTGAGAATGCGAGGGAAAACGTGAGAAAATAATATATAAGCCGGCAGAATTCATGGACCCGTCGTACTTTCCAATTCTAGATTTCCTATTTTGTCCATTGTTTCAACTTTCTTCTCGACGGCTATGTTTGAATATTGCGAATATCTCAATTATTCTTATTATTATTTTTTATTTTATTATTATTTTTTATTTATTTTTTTATTATTCATTATTTTTTCCTTATTATTTATTATTTTATTATTATTTTTTTATTACTATTCATACACCTTCTCAACAGATATTCTCACCACCCAAACGCGGCCTACGAGTCCGTCTCGAACGCCTTCGATTCAATCTATTATCAAAGACTTTCAACAGTCTTTCTCTCTGAATCTCTTTCTCTCTACTCTTTTCCATTTCATAATTCGGCTTTGAATACCGATTCAGAGTTACTAGTTCCCACTTGTCAATATTATATTATATAATCAATAATGGATGAAGTTGATTATTGTTATTGTTCTTACTTTTCTTTGTACTTTCTGACAATCCGTTTCATTAATCCGTTTATTTTTCCACAACATTGTTCACATCGTGATCCATTGTCATATATTTTCAAGCCTTCCGATCCACTTATTTGCCTTTCACTTTCGTTTACCGATTCAAACTTTGCCATTATCATACAAACCTCCAAACCACATAATCATATCTGTGTCTTATCCTTCTGTTACCTACAATCTATACATTTTTTTGCATTACCATTATCAATTCTCCAGTTAATTATCCCCTTCCCAAAAGCTATCCCAGATTCCTCTTTAGTACCGGTTCTTTCTTTGGAGTTGACCAACACATTCTTTCTTTTGTGTGGAACAAACAAGAAAATTCAGTACTGCCTATTGGATTGGGTGTTTTCGAAATTGTGATCCTGAATTCTGATTTCAGGTTTAGACTACTTTCCAGCCGGGCTACTCATATTTTTATCTCTATTCAATAGTCCCAATTTGAAGTTTTTGATTGCGTATTTTCAGATACAAGAGCGTTACATACAGTTCAAGCTTGTCAACTGGTGAGGGGTTTGGATTTTACATGGCTCATCCTGCTTATGCCGAAACATTTTCATTTGGAGGCTCAAACCATGCTCAGGGACAACAAGCCGTGCCATTTCAGACCAACAAGGCTTCCCTTAAGGTTTTGCTTTTACATGGGAACTTAGATATTTGGGTCAGGGAGGCCAAAAACCTTCCTAATATGGATATGTTTCATACCAAATTAGGGGGCATGTTTTCAAAACTTACTGGGAAGGTTAGCAACAAAATCGAGGGGCAAATGTCTACTGCAATAACCAGTGATCCATATGTCACAGTATCTGTATCAGATGCTGTAATTGGGAGAACTTATGTGATTAGTAACACTGAGAACCCTATTTGGATGCAGCATTTTAATGTTCCTGTTGCACATTATGCCGCGGAAGTGCATTTTGTTGTCAAAGATAGTGATGTTGTTGGCTCGCAGATTATGGGTGCTGTGGGGATTCCAGTGGAGCAATTATGCTCTGGCATGAAAATTGAGGGAACCTTCCCCATCCTTAATGCCAGTGGGAAACCTTGTAAGGCTGGAGCTGTATTGAGTTTATCAATTCAATACACCGCAGTGGGAAAAGTGAGCCTATATCATGGAGTAGGTTCAGGTTCTGATTACCAAGGAGTCCCTGGGACGTACTTTCCACTTAGGAGAGGTGGGAAAGTCATACTATATCAAGATGCTCATGTTAATGATGGTTGTCTTCCAAAGTTGAAGCTTGAAGGTGATGTTCAGTATGTGCACGGGAATTGTTGGCGCGACATCTTTGAAGCTATAAGTCAGGCCCGCCGTTTGATATACATTGTAGGGTGGTCTGTGTACCACAAGGTTAGACTAATTCGAGATGGTACTAATGAAACGGATTGCATGTTAGGCGATCTTCTCAAAATGAAGTCACAGGAAGGTGTAAGGGTGCTGCTCCTTGTATGGGACGATCCTACTTCTAGGAGCATTTTCGGATATAAAACGGTAAGGAACTAAATAATTTGTAATACTGTGTCACCACTATTCCATATAATAGCATGATTTGGGATCACATAGCATTCTAATAACTTTCTTCTTTTAATTTTTCTATAAACTACTACAATGGTTGGAGAATTCCCTTATCATCCTAGTTTTTTTCAGTTCATGGATCTACAGCCCTTATAATTTTGTTTTATTTCTCAAAATAACCTTTCTGAGTTTTGTGTCAATTTCAAGTATCATGTTAAGTATAAATTAGTTAATATTTGTTGGCAGGAAGGTGAAATGATTCAACTAACTAACCCCAAGAAGCTTATTATTGTTTAATTTTCTGTAATCTCTGATTTAGATGTGAGGAGACTATTGTATTATTCTTATCTTTCTTATTCATCATTGCCTTTCTTTCATCAAGTACTAATTTGCGTATCCTTTAGCACCGTGTGTATTCATTGATTTCTATGTTTTGCAGGATGGGATCATGGGCACCAGTGATGAGGAAACTCGTCATTTTTTCAAGCATTCGTCAGTTAAAGTGCTACTCTGCCCTCGATCTGCTGGAAAAGGTCATAGCTGGGTCAAGAAGCAGGTTGGATATTAATGCGTCACCAGATATTTGTCCAGTGTCTTGGTACATGCTATTTGTTTGACAGCAGAGGCTATAGATTTGTATCTCAAATTTTACTTGATGCTTTTTTGTTGGTTAAGCTATCAAGTTCCTTGAAATGATTCTATTTATTGGTCCTATGCACCTTTTTGTCTGGTTGACTTGCTAATATCTTCTGGCATGTTCTTTTTATAAGACTTAGAACAATCTCATTAGTCCTGCAGAAAGTTGAATGAGTTATAGATGTAGTCAACCCATATCTGCATAATTTATCTGATTATGGGAAGTTCAAGTATTCACTCCCGCTAACATGCTGAAGATGACTTTTAAAACCTTCTATATATGTATGTAGGTGCATACAAACCTACACACATATATCTGTACGTGTTTGTATATATCTATGTACGTGGGTATGTATTAATAATGTGGTTTTCTATTTTAGTACTTGCTTTGAACCTCTTTTGTTTTCATCTTTGATTGTCAGGAAGTTGAAACAATCTATACCCATCATCAGAAAACAGTAATTGTAGATGCTGATGCAGGTCAGTATAAAAGAAAGATCATGGCATTTGTTGGAGGTCTTGATTTATGCATGGGCCGATATGATACTCCAATACATCCTCTTTTTAGTACTTTACAAACAGTGCACAAAGATGACTACCATAATCCTAACTTCACGGTAAATGATTCAACTAATTTTCTCAATTTTCATTAAGGTAGTTGATTCTGGTTTGGGAATTATTAATGTTCTCTTTTATCTATCCTATGAAATCTCTGGAAAATATCCTGAAAATATATTTGTAAACCTCAGGCATTCATATATGATTCTGATAGTGTAACTGGAATCAACAAAAACTTCTGGTGAAATTACACTTTTCACTGACAAACTACCACCGATTTCTCATTTTGCACCTTAAACAACACAAAGTTTCAATTTCCAACCTAACTGCATCCTCCATTCAAACATGACTGTTAAGATTGTGCTATGTGGCCAATTTTCTGTTCATTTTAACGGCCAGATTTTTACCAAGGGTGGAAGCTGAGAGATATAGGCATTTAAGATGCAAATTGAGAATTTTGCCAGTTTAGGGTACAAAGTTAAAAATAGGTGACAGTTTGTGGGTGGGAAATGTAATTATCCTGAAATTTTTTGTTGTTGCCCAAATGCGGATACCCCAGCAGTTGCTTCATGCACATGCAAATAATAGGGTGTCATACATGGGTAATCTATCACTCTGTCCACAATTATAACACACTCTGTTCATGGTTTATTAGCAATTGATTATATTCATGCGGTGGGGGATTTCTTGAAAACTAGGGGAGGGTGAGAGAGTCAGCAACCTTCATTATTAGGCTTGGTTCTAGCTCAATGCTACACCTTCTCCAATTTACCATGTCAAAGTTTTCCTCATTCTCCCATTTGACAGAGGATCAATTTTGGAATGTATGATGATTGCCACGTGGGATTTTACCCCCTCGCGTATAACCTATTTAATTTGTTAACTCAAACAGGAGTCTGCTGCTGGCTGTGCCAGAGAACCATGGCATGATTTGCATTGTCATATTGATGGACCAGCTGCATATGATATTCTCACCAACTTTGAGGAGCGCTGGTTAAAGGCATCAAAAGTCCACGGGATTCGAAAGCTAAAAGCCTCATATGATGATGCATTACTCAAGATTGAAAGAATTCCCGACATTGTTGGGATAGCAGATTTTCCTCACCAAAGTCAGAATGGTCCAGGGGATTGGCATGTACAGGTATATTAGAGGTCAATCATTTGATTGGATTTAGATTTTCCAATTCTTATTTTTTCTCAATATGGTTTATGTCTTATTTCCTTTTGGGAATTTGCCATAAGTGAAGGTTTTCCGTTCAATTGATTCCAATTCTGTGAAGGGATTTCCAGAGGACCCAAAAGATGCTACAAACAGGGTGAGGAAAACTTCTAGTTTTTTTGCTTGTTTGTGAAAAAAAGGCTTTTTTTTCACAATGAAGGTTAATGGACCAAAATGTTTTCATTGTTGTCGCAGAATCTTCTATGCGGGAAGAATGTACTAATAGACATGAGCATACATGTAGCATATGTGAAGGCGATCCGTACTGCCCAGAAATTCATTTATATTGAGAACCAGTACTTCCTTGGGTCGTCATACAACTGGGATTCTCACAAAGACTTAGGTGAGGAACTTTTAATATATGATATAAAGATTAAAGGAAGAATACATATATTTCTGTGTAATTTTTTGACAAGTACATATATCTGTAACATTTATGCATGTTACGACGAGAATCCTCTTTGCTATTTTTTCCTTTCTTTTTCTTTACAGTATGAAAATGGTTTTCAAAAGTGATTCCATTTCTGTGCTGAATGTTTCGCTCCTCATTTATCCATTACTTTTATGTAATGTTGGGCTCAATCAGTTATCAGAAAACCGAACAGAAAAATGTAATATTCAAGTTGCATTTTAGTGTAACTCTGGCAATTGATGCTCTTTACAATCTATTTTCTGCCTTGATATTGACTCTACTCACATAGCAAGGACACTGACAGGGATTTCATTGTTTCTAGGAATTATGTGATCCCCAACCTAGTGATCCATGAAGGGAAAATGTGACATTAGTGGGCATGGTCACACATTGCATAGATGGAAAGTTTGACTGCAAAGAGCTAAAAATAAGCATGTTGTGTTATGTAGTGTTGATCTAATCCATTCAATTCTTGTACATGGTCTCAAGAAAATTAGCCTTAGAAGACAGCAACCATGCATGTTTATTTAACAGTAATGATATACTATTTATGTTATTAAATGTCATACAAATATACAACAGGCTTACTCAAAATTCTATCTTATACTCCATTTCTGGGTAGCAGTTTTAAGTGTTGGTAATAAAGGTATCCACTTTTTTATTGTTGAGAGGATATTGGAAATTCATAGTCACATAAGCATACCCTTCTCTGCAGGTGCTAACAATTTAATACCGATGGAAATTGCCCTCAAAATTGCCAACAAAATAAAAGCAAACGAGAGGTTCTCTGCATATATTATCATCCCAATGTGGCCAGAAGGTGTTCCCACAAGCACTGCCGTTCAGCGGATTCTCTATTGGCAGGTACCTTGTGAGTTTGTTTTCTATTGTCATGTGTACCAATTGGAAGGATTGTTGGTGGTTTTTGTCACATCTTTTCCACCTGGTTTTGCTCCTGAATGTTGCAGCATAAAACGATGCAAATGATGTATGAAATGATTTACAAGGCTTTAAAGGAGGTTGGACTTGAGAACAAGTATGAGCCACAAGACTATCTGAATTTCTTTTGCCTTGGAAATCGTGAGGCAGCAAGCAGGGAAGACAGTCTAGACACAAGAAATTCTGCTGCAGAAAAGACTCCTCAAGTATTTCCCTTGTCTGCCTGAGTACAGTTTCAGATTTCTCTTTCCCAAACGTTATGTTTCCTTTGACAGTTGATCATTATTTCACACCTTTTTCTGTCTTGCTTAAATGTGCTGTATGTTGTTAACCTAGGCACTGACTCGGAAAAGTAGGCGTTTTATGATATATGTGCACTCAAAAGGAATGATAGTGGATGATGAGTATGTGATACTGGGGTCCGCAAATATCAATCAGCGGTCCATGGAAGGCACCAGAGACACTGAAATAGCAATGGGTGCATATCAGCCTCATCATACCTGGGCAAGCAAAGTTTCTGGTCCACGTGGACAGGTAAGCATAACAAAATAGAACTCTTTGCTTTTACCTTGCTGCTACACGTCTGTCCAGGTGAATATCATGTACAAGATGCTAGGTAAGCTCATATTTATATCATTATAGGTAAGAGGAATGTATCGACACTCATGAAAGCTAAAGAAGATCTAGTCAGTTTGATTGAGTAGTAATTTCATTGCAAGATTATTTTGCACAATTTATGATTTTCGGCATTATTGAGATTTCCCAAGCCTGTTAAGCAAATTACATGGGGAACGTTACTAGTCTCTGTTATCTGAATTGCTTTTCCTTGTCACAGTCTGTGGATATCAAAGCCACAAGTACTTAACTAAAAATCAGTGTCAGGGTATGGTTTGGCTGCAAGTTTGCTTTATCCATTTGAAATTCTTATATCTCTTAGGTTTATGCCTTTCAAATAACAACATTTTTGGGGCTTGGGAAAGACTTTTGCTCACCCAACTCCGTTTTAGGTTAATGTCTTAATGTCCATTTGTTCAGTTCATGCTTTTGAGACATAATGCATAATGCTCAGTTGGATATCATTGCTCAGATATCAACTTGTGATTGTAGATGATTAACACTGCTGGGCATTCTTGCTTCTACTATTGTTATCATAATGTGCAACTATCTCTACTTTTCTATGGGTGTAGATCTATGGATATAGAATGTCGTTATGGGCGGAGCATGTCGGGGCAATCGAAGAGTGTTTCAAGCAACCAGAGAGCCTTGAATGTGTGAGACAAGTACGGTCCATGAGCGAGCGCAACTGGAGACAATATGCAGCTGATGAGGTAACAGAAATGAAGGGCCACCTGTTAAAGTATCCACTTCAAGTTGATCGAACGGGCAAGGTGAAGCCTCTTCCTGGCTCTGAGACATTCCCCGACGTGGGCGGGACTATTACTGGGACATTTACAGCTATTCAAGAAAATCTGACCATCTGATCAACTTAATGATACTCATCATGCAAGATGGCTGACAATTTTCTCCAATTTAAGTCCTCCAGTGAAGAGTATGTTCGAGTCTTTGACATTAACTTGAATTCCATAGGCTATTTGCTTAATGTTTGGAAGGAAAAAAAGAAACGGGTTTTTTCTTTTTCTTAGAGCTTTAATAAAAATAACCAAGAAAACAAGAAAGAACAAAACTAGAGAGCCTTGTTTTTTTGTCGACTCTGAATATTTTACTGAAATGGTTATTGGACCTTTTTTTTATCTTTTTCTGAACATATTGCTCTGATAATTGAAGGAAAAATTCTATTTCATTCATATGGAAAATATGAATGAATGTATCTCTCTTCCAATTTGATCCCTTTATAAAGAGCTGACAATTCAAATAATATGATAAATTTGTTCGCTTAATTATTATTTTAACTATTTTCAATAAATAAAAACAACATCGTCATGAAGTAAACATATCCTCGGTCATTATGCAACAAATATAACTTTTACTTGATCCTCAAACTTTGTTTGAGCACCTTGTTTTTGTTATTGGCGGTTTGGATAGTACTGAGATGAGTTGAGATAATTTTAGATAAAAATTGAAAGTTGAATAAAATATTATTAGAATATTATTTTTTAATATTATTATTATTATTTTGAGATTTGAAAAAATTGAATTGTTCATTATATTTTATGTAGAAATTTAAAAAAATTATAATGATAAGATGAGATGAAATATTTTCACTATCTAAACAGCCTCCTTGCCCTTCTTATAAAAAAAATTGTTTGTACGTCAAATGTAAAGCCTCACAAATTTATACTTAATAATCATAACTTAATTATTACAAGCTCTAAAATATTCTCCAAAATGTAATTATAATTTTTATGAATTCATTAGTAATTAAACTGGAAAGGCGCGCATGTATGAGTTGAGAACTACGTATAATTGAAATGGAGAAAATTATTACGTGGAAGAACAGAAATTAATAAAGCTCTCTAAATGCTAATGCATGCTTTCGATTGAAGTATAGGAATTAGAGTTACAAGAACATTTGGCCATATTATGTTGGAAAGAACACATCCTAAACATTTATTGCTGTCTCATGTCTCTTTTGGATAGGGTTCCAGATTTCCTCACAATCGAAAGGGTATTTTCCGAAAAAGAAATAAGAACTGAATGACACTTTAATTAACTCAACCGCACCAACCCAATATATTGCAGAATTGCATCCAAATTAAGCACAATGATCGTTCGCACACCATAACAACTCACTTTTCATACAAAATATTATATAGACATCCCACCGACAGAATAAAATAAATTAACATATATATATATATATATATATATGTATATATAATCCATTTAATGTTTGTTGATCACGTGTTGATCAGTTTATTTTATGAATCTAATTCCGATCATGATGAATAATTAGGAACTTCCAAGTTCCACGACTTGATTTCTATTTTATATTATTTCCATACGGAATACAGGTGATAATATGCAATTAATAATGATTAAAAATCCAGTGGTCCAATATGAATGAGATCTCTCATTCCAGCTAAATGGTCCATGTATGTACTACTTAATTAAAAATGTTATTAATCTCCTTCTTTGCCTAAAAAATTCAATTTACCATATGACTATTAATCTTCCCTCTCCTTGTCGTCATTAGAATTGAGATACAAAGTAGCTCTCATAATTCGATTTAAGAATGGAGTTCACACCTTTAGATCATGTCAACTTTAGAGAGGGTCTTAGCCATAATATATTATTTTTTAAATGGTTATTTTCTTAAGATTAAATTAATTATGCATTCTCATATCTTATGTTGAGTTGAGTTGAGAAGTGATAGGTCTATGTTTAAATCTTACACAATACATTTTACGCATTTACATTATTTATTAATATTATACAT
Source organism: Juglans microcarpa x Juglans regia (assembly GCF_004785595.1). Lineage (NCBI taxonomy): Eukaryota > Viridiplantae > Streptophyta > Magnoliopsida > Fagales > Juglandaceae > Juglans > Juglans microcarpa x Juglans regia. The sequence continues at coordinate 32,138,902 of NC_054604.1, read as the reverse complement.
TAGATCTACTTTATAATAAAAAGAATTTTATAATCTGATAGATCACATTAAACCACATCAACGTGTAAACTTTCTTATATAAGATTTATGTGAAAAACAAATATTTCTCCTTACAAAATGATTAGTTATGCAAAATGATTAGTTATAAATTATAAATTATAAATTATACAAAATGATTAGTTATATTACAAACTATAAAAGTTTATACTTTTTACACTATAAAAACTCAAAACTTAAATTGTATCATATCGCATATTCTTTTTATTCATCTTGCATTTGAACATGTATACGAATCTAGATACAAATGATGATCTCACCGTTCATATGAACAATAAAAATAATATTCAAGTTAGGGGTTCGTATCCATATAATTTTTGTTAACAAAGATGAAAAGAATGAGCTTTATTTATTTTTTATTTTGTTAAGAATGATAGGTATTACAGGGTTGCAGTCTTCTCGTATGGAACATGCGTGCCTTCTTCAATCTTCGTACTGTCCCCTCCACTGTCCAAACCAAAAGGGAGAGACTTTGGTACCTTCTTTGGACCGAATCAGCCATGTGCTCGCTTCCCTGCTATATATACTTTTTCACATCCCAACCCACCAAAGTATCGATCTTCACTATTTTATATACCACTTCTTCCAAAATCCAAATCCCCCTCCCTTTCTCTCTCCCTCTCTAAGATGGGTTTTCCAGCTAATGGAGCCTCGGTAACCGACAAGCCGTTCAAGTTCCTGATCTACGGCCGCACCGGTTGGATAGGAGGTTTACTGGGGAAGCTCTGCCAGGAGCAGGGTATCGACTTCGCCTACGGCTCAGGGCGCCTCGAGAACCGCTTGTCGCTCGAGGCGGACGTGGCGGCTGTCAATCCCAGCCATGTCTTCAACGCCGCTGGCGTCACGGGCCGCCCCAACGTCGACTGGTGCGAGTCCCACAAGGTCGAGACCATCAGGACCAACGTCGTTGGGACCCTCACTTTGGCTGACGTTTGCAGGGAGAAGGGCCTCGTCTTGATCAACTACGCCACCGGGTGTATTTTCGAGTACGATTCTGGTCACCCCATCGGCTCCGGCATCGGGTTCAAGGAGGAGGACGCCCCCAACTTCGTCGGATCTTTCTACTCCAAGACCAAGGCAATGGTGGGTTTTCCTTCTTTCTTTTCACCATTATATTTAATTTTCCTCAGTACGTAGCTCTACTGGTTGCTAAGGTATACGTATTGTGGATCCACTAGGGCCCTGTAATGTGTGAAGACTAGGATCTTGCTTTGTAGTAATGAGTCAGAGAGATTGTATGAAATATAAAGCTTTGCATGCTAGTACCTACTCGCATGTGATTGTGCATTTAAGCACTTCTAGATCTGATAGACTATGTAGTTAAATAAGCATGATCTTTGTGAACAGTGAATCTGTGTCTTTTACTTGCAAATTGAGCTGACTGTATGATTAATTATGGTGTGTTTATAAAAGCTTGCGTTCTACTTTTAATTGAAGTAAAGAAAAAATATGCGAGTCCTATAAAGTGTGAATCGTTATGCTTTGTAAACTAGGTGATTTATTTTTCGAAACTATCGTGCTGGGGACATCTTTCTCTCAGATATGCACACGATTTAATGATTTATTGCGTAGTAACAAAGAGCAAGAGGTATGGTAGATGGCTATGCTCATAGACGCATTGTTTGTTACTGATTGTGGCTCGAACTTGATGTTTTTAAGGTGGAAGAACTTCTCAAGAACTATGAGAATGTCTGCACCTTGCGTGTCAGAATGCCCATCTCGTCCGATTTATCCAACCCTCGTAACTTCATCACAAAAATCACTCGGTACGAGAAGGTAGTGAACATACCAAACTCGATGACGATCTTGGATGAACTACTCCGATCTCCATTGAGATGGCAAAGAGAAATCTCACTGGGATATGGAACTTCACAAACCCCGGCGTGGTCAGCCACAATGACATATTAGAGATGTATAGGGAATACATTAACCCCAACTTCACATGGAAGAACTTTACTCTTGAGGAGCAGGCAAAGGTAATCATTGCCCCAAGAAGCAACAATGAGCTTGAAGCCACGAAATTGAAGCAGGAATTTCCTGAACTCTTATCCATTAAGGAGTCGCTGATTAAGTATGTTTTCAAACCAAATCAGAAGACTGCTGGAGCATAAAAGTTTTAGGTTCAAGCTTATCAGTTTCCCTATTGCTATTTGTTCTGTTCTATTTACTTATATATTAAAAAAAAATGTTCTGTTCTGTTCTGTCCATGCGGGATGATGGGATGTATCCACCATATGGGTTCCTCTCTTCCCATTTTTCATGCATGCTTGATTTCCCTGTCAGTATTGAATTAATGTTGTATTTGTATTTCGATGACAAATAAATTAGTTGGAAGTGATTTTTTGTAAGTTCAGTTCTTTTTTACTTTTAAGATGGCAATAACTTGATATGGACAGTGGTGATTCACTTCCTGCAGAGAACACATACCAAGCATTTCTCTGGTTCATGCCTGCTTTTTTCCCGATTCTTTTTTCTGGAGAGGGAGAGAGAGAGGGAAGGGGGGGGGGGGGGGGGGGGGGGGGGGGGGGGGGGGGGGGGGATGGGGGAGGGAGGGAGGTTCATGATCATACGGAAGTAGTAGTTGAGTTTTATTTAATTGTTGAAAATGGCAGTAAAAAGCTGACCGATGATTTGAAATGCAAACGAGCCTGTTGAGTTTGGAGAACCAACTTTGGTGACTATTCTATTGAGCACACCTCGAATCTGCTGACCATGATCTTTCCCGGCCAGGGAGAATGAGCGATAGTTCAAATCCCAAGCTCTTTCGGGTGTTGTATTGCAAAAGCTGCTGTTGTGTCAGAACTCCTAAAAAAGTGACCCATGACCTAGCAGCCCATGTCTTTATTTCAGGGATATGCTTGGAGAGCCCCACAACTAGCCTACATGCGTGTTATGGCCCATGTCTTGACACGCATGAGGGTGCCTAGCGAGGCTATTGGCTTGCACTGTCCAACATGCGCATGCATAACGAGGTTAGTGTGTTAGGGACTCCAATCTTGTCTCTAACACTAAGGACCATGAGCTCGCTTTGGTGTGAATGATGACTGAGTGACCTTACCAACTTGCTTGTTCTTTGGACAATAATGGCACGTATGATGATGTGATGATGAGTTCCTAGGTTGATCTAAGAGATGAATGAGGGTGTTTGATGCAATGTGGAATAGCTTGAAGGTTACCCTTGATGTTAGGCCCTCTTGGATGATGATTAGGGTTTGTATGGTGAAGTGTAGTTAGAATTTTGTGTGGTGGCTAAGGGTTATTTCGAGATTGAGAAGAGATGAACTATGGTTGGAGTCTTGGATGAGATGCTAGAGTTTGGAAAGTGTTTGAATGAATCTAGGGTTGCTCCTTAACTTTAGGGATTAGGAGATGGAAGATAGGATTGGGATATTTGGTTGCCTTGAGTGATTGTAGGGAATGAGATATTTGAGAGATTGGATATGGTAGATGAGATGGAGTTTGAATGAGTCAAGGGTTACTCCTTGACTTTAGGGATTAGGAGATGGAAGATAGGATTTGAATATGACAAAATAGGATTGAGATCTTTGGTTGACTTGAGTGATTGTAGGGAATGAGAGATTTGAGGGATTGGATAAGTGATTGGAGTGAGTCAACTTTCCTTGAATTAAGGAAGTTGCCAAATGGGACTCTTGAGGGATGGTTAGGGTTTGTGGGAGTGGATGGAGGCAAGACTCCTAAAAGGAATAGATTACCTTATAGGGACTTGAGGTGGACGGCTAGGGTTTTATGGTTGGGAAGATTTACGGGCAAACCAAGTATAGTAAGTATGATTCATGGCTAGGGTTATATGTTTGAGGGATGAAGGGCAATTATGGGAAGTGAACTATTATGGAAAGTAGAGCAACACTAGGGTTGGTTGATTGATGTGCATGGGATAAGGTTGTGGTCGAGTATGGTAAGTGGGAAATATGGCTAGGGTTTTATGGAGGGAGCGGTTAGATAATTTATGGAAAGTGGATTAGAGCAAACACTATAGTGGGTGAGATTTAGTCTTTGAGTGGATCAAATGAGGCAATATGGATGAACACGTATGAACATTAAAAAACACAATGGTGAACAACTTTACCACCAAGTCAAGAATGCACAAAGATGAATGGACTCAACAAAGGAATAAAAATACTTTTTTTTTTTGTTTATATGGATATTTAGATATGCAAGAAAGTGTAGATGAACAAGATAAAAAATAAGAACAATAAAGATAATAGATGAACAATATAGCACTTCAACTATTGACTCACGAATTGCACAATAGTTGAAATAAATCTCATAGATTGATAAACTTGAAAATAACAAAAATAACACAACTTTGATTTACGAATTGCACAAAGTTGCAAAAACAAGATAAGTTGAATCTCACATATTCACGAATTCAAGGTGATGATTCTCTACTAGGAATTCACGAATTGCACCCAAGAAGCCCAAGTGCCTAGCACCGAAAGGGTGATCTCAAGAACAATAATCTACTCACTTAGGGAATTTGCCAAATGTTCAAAAGATGTAAACTAAATGTCTAAGGGTCCTATTTATAGAGCTTACAAAGTGAAAATCCTAATTGGTCCCTTGATAAATAAAATAAATAAATAAATAAATAAAAATAAGTGATAGTGGCGTAGGGCCCATGGGGGCCTACAGCATTGGCCCTTGGTGGCCTAAGCTGGCCCATGGCATTGGCCCTTAGTGGCCTAATCTTGGTTGTCCATGCATGCCTAGGACCATGTCCTAGGGCAGTTTTTGATTGGGTCTTAACATAGTGACTGTGCGCAGCCTAGGGCGTGATCCAGCATGCGCATGCCCATGCGCGCGCTCCTATGTTGCATGCCCATGCGCTCACCCCAGCACCATAGCCCAGCAAGGTTAGTGGCATGCCATCCAGCGCATAACACCAGCCCGTGTCTTGTAGGTGAGGCTAGTGGCGTGCCCACCAACAGGCCCACACATGGCACAATTCCATGCCCATCAGCAGGCCATGCACGGATACCATGCCATGCCCATCAGCAGACCATGCACGGCACGATGTCATGCCCCAACAACCATGAGCCAGACCAGCCCAGTCGTGGCAATGAACCACACTAGCCCAACCATGGGCCATTACATGCCACAGGCCACCATGGCCTTTGCAAGATTATTTTATTGTTTTCATTTATTTTTATTTAAGTATTTTCTAAGGGACTTTTTGGGAGTTTCCACTTTATAATCTCTATAAATAGGACTATTAGTCATTGAGTTTACAATTTTTGACAATTTTTCTAGAGGACGACTATATTGTTCATGAGATCATATTTTCAGTACTTATGCACTTGGGCTCTTTTGGGTGCAATTCGTGAATCTCTAAAGAGATGATCACACATTGCAATTCGTGAATAGATGTGATTCATTTTATATAATATATGAGGGTTTTTTTCAACTTTGTGTAATTCGTGAATCGAAGTTGATTTGTTTATCTTGGTGTTCATTCAAAATTCTTGAGTGTTCATATATTTTCCATTGTGTTCATACACTTTCTTGCATAATTCCCACTTTCCAAACACTTCCATATGCCTACTATATTGCCAACCCTACTTTCCATATTCGACTACATCCTTAATTGCTCTTCTTCCATCCTCCAATTACCCTAGCTGAAAACCCCACTTACCATATAAGGATTCCTAAACTTTAGGAATCCTAATTCTCTTCCATATCCGAATATTCTTATCCTTGGCCAATCGGTCATACTTACCATATTGAGATCCTTAATTCTAGGAACTCTCATATAATCTTTCATTCATCCAATCAATCAATTCCATCTTGCCATAGCTGAAATCCATCATCTCCAAAATTACCTCCAATAATTTAGGAACCATTCTTCTATCCAAACCCTAATCACACCCCGAGTGGCGCCAACTCCAAGAGCACTCTTCATAGCCGTGCCTCACTATCTCAAGTCTTTGAGATTATCACTTAGTCATCCTTTTCATCATCATCATACACCATGTCATCACTAAACACCAAATCTCCATTGACCTAAAGACTCATCATTGTCATTATTGATCAAAAACCAAGCAAGAGGGTTAAGACAATCAATCATTACAAGGAGAACCAAAACGATGACAATATAGCATTTAGGAACTAGGCCAAGGTCCCTAACATGTTGTCTCTGGTAACAAGTTGTTATGTAGCTATATCGTAACCTTACTTGCAGAGGAATTTATGTAGTCAGCTACAGATCTTTCACAAACAAGCCCAGGGTCTACAACTTTCAATGGGTTGATGTGACCGGATCTGTAAGCAAATTCAAGCTCTTCGTGCTTCTTTTGTTCCACAATGAAAGCTATCCTTATTAAGAATCGGTTAGTAAGAAATTAAATTTTGCATGATCTGATTAATTAGAATTTCAGCTTTGCTAATTTCTTTGGTTAGAGTCATATATAGAAAGGGACTAAGCATGGTTTGTTGAAATTGTCTCCTTTTTCCTCAGGTGTCCTCATATATTGTCCAATAACATAACAACTCCTACTGCCCATGTTTCTCATCTCCCTTGCTAAGCTCATAACAGAGTATTAACATTAGTTTCATCAAATTTATCTTTAAAATTTAATGAAAAATATATATTTTCTATAAATCTAAAACCTCTTTAACCATAACTCCTAATTGGATTAGTCAAAATAATAATATAATCTTATTTTTTTAATAATAATATTTTTAATTTATTTTTTTCATATTTTACAATTACACTAACTATATACTAATTAATAATTTAATTTGATACTTAAACTATTATTTTCCAACTTAAATATATTATAGCTCAAAATTAGAAAATAATAATTTAAGTAAATAAAATAATAATTATAGAGTGTAAACAATAAGATCTTTAAATATAGAGATGAACTTAAATATACTTAACTTAAAATTAGAGATATATGTATATACTGAATTTAATGCAGTGATTTGAAAGACAAACTTTTTAAATTTTGATGAAAGTAGTGCTCTAACACATGCTTTTTGGCTTGTGGCAGTATGCCAGTGCATTTGCCTTTCTTTTTAATATTTAAAAAAAAAAAAGGCAAATGCACTATCAGTCACGTGCTTCGGTCAAATGCTTCGGATATTGTAGCAGGGCTCTATATATATAAAAATTACCCATTCTGGCCTACCATTGGACGCCTAATAACTCTAGTAGCGTCCATATCAACATATAATATTCGTCGGGTCTTTCTATATATATCCTAATAGCAAGGTCATTGTCGCTTTCATTTGTCTTTGAATAAAATAAATAAATCTAATGTGATTTGTTAAAGACTCTTCAAAGGATCTGTAAAATGGTATTTTATGTCCTATCGTAAAGTGTATAAACGTCGCGTAATTATTTTAAAAAAGATGTTACTATTAAACTTTTTTTTTTTTTTTTTACGTAAATCTTATGTTTTATTTACTTTTTTCATAACAATTACAGATTATACAATTCGTAATTGTAAATATCTTTTCTATATGTTAGCATTAGATCTTTTGTATGCGAAGATGGAAAACATTGTGGGTTCACTACGACCTTATAACGTATTAATCTCAGATCTGCCTTTCCATAATGGTTTAGGAATTTCTCATCAAACACATGACAGCATACATGTGTAGCATGTGAATCTGTGTTTAAGCAAATTATCTAGATCTTGAAGGTTTTGTTTGTAATTAATTATAAGCATGCAAAATATTTTTGTTTGTGTCATGTGTACATGCAAATTGAGCAGATGGGATGCTTGAATTGCGATAACCCGTATTTTAATATATATTTTTTAGTGAATGATTATTTTAATTAATTTAAATATTGATTCTCTTGTTTTAAATTTATCAGATTTCTCGTTAGATTTATTTTATAATTCTTAAGTTGTGAAATTTACTTTGATGTGTTTTCTTAATATTAATTCGTGTTTGCATTTAAATTGCTCTTTGCTTTAATGAACAATTTTATTGTTGGACTTTAATTATTTTATTTTATTAATATTGAGTTACAGTGTTTTTATTTGGCTCTTATTTATTTTTTATTGTGCCTTTTTTTTTTTGTTGGACTCTTATATTTTCAGACTCAGCCTGTTTGAGTGTGTTTTTTTATCTTTTGGGCCTAGCCCTTTTGATCCCCAGCCCAACCCATGAGCCTTGAACCCAGCCCAGTAAATTCTCCCCCCCCCCCCCCACCAAACGACGTCGTTTGGTCCAACCCTTAGGGCTTATTCATCTATTTTTCTTCTCCTGTACTGTTGCTTCTCCACCTTTCCATTTCATATTTCATTTCCCCTTTCTTCAATCCATGTGGTTGCTGCTTCTCCTCTTCTCCTTCATTTTATGTCATTCTTTACTCTGTTTTTCATTGAGTTTCCGTCTGCAGTGTTCCTTCTTCCTCTCCATCTTATTTTCAGATCTTCCCCTCTACAAGTTAGCAAACGCCACCACTCATTCCTCCATCTTCGGCTGGTAATGTTTCAATTTCCATCTCTTTAATTTTCGGTTTCCCTTTTTGCTGTAAAACTGTGCAAATCTCTTCCTCTGAAGCATATGTTTTTTCATTTTTTTTTTCTCTCCATTTGTAGGTCTGTCCGTGAGCCTCCATTGTTGTGCTTTCTCTTAAATCTTCCTTACTAATTTCGTGGCTCATGCTTGTGGTTTATTTCCATTGCATTCCATTTTTGTTTGGCCCTTCACTGCTATGTTTTGTTTTCTTGTCGTGCCCTGTTTTTGCCATAAAAGCCATGAGCTTCACTCGTATCTTGGTGATTTTGGTGCTTGCCGTGAGTGCATCTGTTGCTATTGCTTGTTGCCTCTCGGTTTCCCTTGGGTAAGTCTCTGCCGCTGCTCATCTCTTAATTTTCTTTTGTCTTTTGGTAGGTTTTTTTTTAAGAAGGAAATATACATACGTTTGGTATCTCGGTTACTCTATTAATATTATGTGTTTTTACCATTTTGCCTTCTTTGAAACATGAGTTAATATTATACTTATTAAATCTGAAAGCTTGAGTTTTGTTTTACCTGGGTTATAGTTCATTTTGGGCGTAGATGTATGGGCTGATAAACTAAGTCAGTATACTGATGCTGTTAATATAATATTTATAAGTTGATCATGTTGTAGTTTTTATTCGTTAAATTCACTTTGTATGAGTTTTGGTTTAAATACAAATTAAATAAATATATGAAAGATATTATTAATATTAAATATTTTTTTTGAAGTACATTGTAGTGCGAGATTTTTATTTTGAACTCTTTAAAGAGATACTAATTAGTTTATTTTTATTAAATGAAATATTTGCTCTCCTATTTTAATCATTTTTCTCCTATTTTAATCATTTTTGTTTTAACGAGTCTTTAAAACAGAAATGTATTTGTGCGGCATAATTATATCTATTACTAATATTATTATGCAATTTTAGAAATATTTTGAGTTTAATAGTTATGTAGATATTGAGGAATTTAGGAAGCGATGTTATTTTAGAATTAAGAGAAATTTTAAGTTTTTGAGGAATTAAAATAGGTACTTCAGGTGTAATATGAGATTTATCTGTTCATTGGAGATTTATTCAAGTTACATGAATTTTTATAGGTGATGATTGACAATTGTTCAGTACTGTTGTGAAAAATTTCTGAATAAGCTAATAAGCCCAGGTAAGTGGGGTTCCTATGCTAGGTTTTATATGAATTATTAAGATTGAGTTTGACTTTCTGAAAACTTTGCATATTTTGTGATGAAATGAAAACTTGAGAAAAATCAACATCGGTCGTTTATTTGCATTACTCGTGAAATCTGCACGAAAAAGGAAAAATATTTTCTAACATGCATTGCGTAGACATGAGCTAAATTTTGTCATGCTGTCTCTAAAATCTGAAAAAGAATGATATTGAGAATACGAAAAATTGTGCATTGATATAAAAAGATGCTCCGACTTTTGTTTCAATATGTGAGAATGATTTGAATTTCAGTACTCTGTTTTGATATGATGTGTCATTTGAAAAATTTTTGGCATGACTTTATGATTTTGTTCTGACTCTGATTCTGATTCTGATTCTAATATGGTGATTCTGATTCTGTTTTACTCTGATATGTGGCCCTGTCACAGGATATAATAGTGACATCTAGCCCTATCACGGGATACAATAGTGACCTCTGGCCTTGTCACAGGATATAATAGTGACATCTGGCCCTGTCACGGGATACAATAGTGACCTCTGATCCTGTCACAGGATATAATAGTGACCTCTGGCCCTGTCACAGGATATAATTGTGACATTTGGCCCTACCACATGATATAATAGTGGATTTCTATTATGAGTGCAATCACTTTGATATTTATGGTGATTTATGTTCTGCTTGACTTTCCGCAGAATGCACAACCCTACCATGAGGGTTAAACATGGCTTCTGTTTTGATATGATGCTCTGATATGATATGATAAGATGAAGAGGTTCAGTCATGTTGTGCCAAAGGAGTCTTGGAACATGAAAAATTGGTTTCTAAATATCAAATGTTTGGGATATCGTTCTAATTTTCTGATAATATGTATCTTTGAGATTTGAATATTGAAAATAGAATATTTTGTTTCTGCATTTTGAACTTTGTGAAAATGCTTATGTTTACATACTAGCATATGTTCTTTGTTTACTGAGTTGTTGATAACTTATCCCCTATCTCCATAATATTTTTCAGATATTTATATGGTCCAGCCAAAGAACAAGAATGAGAAGTATTGAAAAAGTTTGATGATCATAGATGAATGAGTGCTAAGGGTACAAGTATTTTGGAGGATCATATTTAGTGGTTTTATCTCTGATGGTTGTTTTGGTACATCAAGTTACGAATAATTTGAGCTTTTATAAAGATGTTATTTGTTTTATTGAGATTTTTGTTTAGTACTTCTGTGGAAAGACACGGATTTTTAGATCGAACAAATAAGTTAAATATTTTATAGAGTTTCTGTTTATTTATTATTAATCATTAGTGATGTTTTTGAGAAATAGGAGCTAACACTCCGGACTTCCGAGAACGTGGCTATACATGAATTATGGATGGTTTCTGTATACACCTGCATTAATTGTTCTCTTTATCGCTTGAAATGATGCAAGAGTGTCATCTATGCGCCTTTTGTTATTGCAATTGAAGTGAAGCAAAGTGAGCAATACCTATGGCGGAAACCTGAATAAGAGGGAGAGAGAGAGAGTTGCCAAGAACATTCAGCGGTTTTATTCGACCATCATTTCAATCTTGCGAAGGCAATACAAAGCTGAAAAGCCATCTTAAATGCTAACCAATGCTAAATTAAAGATTATATAGGTTCAATTATTTGTGGCCAAGTATCCATTCTTATACATGGAGGAACCTTTCAAATATGGCTTTGTTTTAGATGTGGAGAAGGAGAATACAGAACCTGGGAGCAATTTACTTGTGGCCGCCAAGTATCCCATTATTGTGATACATGGAGGAACCTTTGAAATTTGGTTTATTCTGAGACGCGGAGAAGGAGAATGAAGAACCAGGGAGAATTGTGTAAACCACAAGTGGGCTTCTCACCACACGAACCCCATAAGTCCACGTAATAGCCCCTGATGTGATCGGCTGCTGTTCAATTTTTGGGCCATAGACCGTCACAGTAAACGACTTTTTCTCTCCAATGGCAGAGAATGACAGGACAGATGGTTCTACTCTAACGGTAAGAGAGGAAGGCATGTACCAACTGAGAGTGTAGGTCGAGTTTGGCGGGCCAACGTTGGTGACTGTTCTACTAAACACAGCTCTAATTGGCAAACCATCTTCCACGGCTATGGAGAATGAGGGATAATTGAGGCTCCAAGCTCTTCCAGGTACTGTGGTGGTGCAGAAACTGCTGTTGTCTCCTGTGATGAGTTTTAGCGTGGTGGTATTGTAGCCCTGCTTACAGAGGAAGTCAATGTAGTCTGCCTCAGATGCATCATAGATGAGCCCTGGGTCTATGGCTTTCAATGGGTTGATATGACCTGATCCATAGGCGAATTCAAGGTCTTCATGCTTCTTTGCGTCCACGACGTAAGCTGTTCATGAGAAAAATATGTTTAGGGAAATCTAACGAGCTCGGTCTCATCAAATGAAGACCACACCAATGTAACTAATTTTGCTATTTGCCAATAACTCTTAAGTTCCAACCAATCAGTAGAAAGAAGGTCTGTTGAATCTGTCTCTGTTGTAGAAATTAGGTGTTTTTTCCTATATTTATTGTGAGGGATAGGAGCCCAGGAAATGATACGAATTAGTCATGTTTCCAGAATGAACTCAAGTTAGTTGATACTTCACCTGTGGTCATGAGGGCAGATTTAATGGCGGCAGGGGACCAGTTTGGATGGACAGCCTTAACATAAGCAGCTGCACCACTAGCGTGAGGGCAAGACATGGATGTGCCAGAAATTACGTTGAATTTGACACTCCTGGTGTCCTCAGAGTCGATGGAAGGTGGTGCCACGGGAGACCAAGCAGCAAGAATGTCCACTCCAGGGGCGGTGAGATCCGGCTACAAGTCATTCAGACATGATTGTTGGCATATCAATGCGAGTTCTCAAACTAAATGAATGGTGCAAAAAAACTTAGTACATTAGGTATTAAATCCATCAATCACCTTGAGAATGTCTGGGGTGATGGGGTTTGGTCCTCTGGAAGAAAACGATACAACATAAGGTGCCATGACGTCCTTCCATGTCTCGCCGACTAAAATAGTTGCGATTGGGTTTCTATCAAGGGTTTGCATAAATTCATTAGTATGGTGTAGAGAATCTAGAAGTTATGATTCTATTTAAGGAGAGATTTAATTAGTATAGAAATTTATATACTCTGTTGATTTGATGTAGTCCAAAACTTTGAGGCCATCTTCTGTGCTGATTACTGTTGCTGGGAATGAGTAACTAAAGGCAAAATCATTGATGGATGAGTCTGCAGCCATAATGGTTCCCACACCATTGGCTATTGAAACGCCGGTGCTGGCTATGAAAATGCCGCGGATACCGTCGATAGTTTCACACAAGACGATTTTTCCTTGAACTTTGTGTGAATTTAGTGCACCAGGAAAGCAAAATTTCGAAATTGTTGTATCAGCTCCTGCAGAGTAATTTACAGCACCTCCGCCCCAAATCAAGGGAAATGATTTTCCATTGAGATCAAAACTATTAATGGAGACGCCCTTCATTATATCGTTCAAAGTATTAGTATGCATGGTATTAGTGAGGATTGCTCTTTTGAATTAAACAACTTCAATACCATATATAGGAAAACTCACCGTGTAGACTTGTCCGTTGCCAAGCGCAACTTGGGCAACAAATTTTCGGTCAATAGTGCTGGCAGCAACAGTTTGTATCCAAGGTGCGAAATTGCTGACAGTTGATGGAAAAGGCCCTGAGTTTCCAGCAGAAGCTGAGGTCAAAATGCCTTTTCTCATGGCGTGGAAAGATCCAATAGCAATTGGGTCTTCAAAATATTGCCCAGGAAAGTCAGAACCAAGGGACACTGAAATAACGTCAACTCCATCTGCTATTGCATCATCAAATCCTGCCAGGATATCTGCCGAAGAACATCCGAATGACCAGCAAACTTTATACATGGCAATCCTTGCGCCAGGAACTCCACCTGTTGCAGTTCCTTCGGCTAGCCCAAAGTAGCTCGCTCCAACTACCTCCCTTCCTGCAGCGGTTGAGGAAGTATGGGTTCCATGACCCTCAGAGTCCCTTGGAGATTTAAAGTCTGTGTCGTCGTCGGAGTTGTCACTATTGTAGTAGCGTGCTCCAATGATCTTGCTGTGAGTTTAAGAAATCTTAGTGAGCTTCTAACTAAGATGAATGGCATTTTAACAAACTAAGATGATCTTGCGGTGCATGCATCGACTATATATATTGCATTTGTCAGTATCAGCATCAGTATGGTTCCCTTTTTCGTTGTTGGTTGTCTGCTATAAGTACTACACAATCTTCATAATGGTATCATGTGAATGCAGTCCTAAAAAGTTTGAAATTGTTAATTTCCATGATCTCTTTTGTTCATTTTCACTAATGGTGTTTAGGCCCAATTAAAGCTCGATTAAGTACTCGTGAGGAGAAAGAGAGCTTACTTGTTGCAGGTGAAGTTGGCACCTTGGCACTCACCCTTCCATTTACTGGGTGGAGGGCTGAGTCCTTCATCACTGAAGCTCTCAGATTCTGGCCAGATTCCTGCACCGCAAAAGATGTGGAAAAAACACTTCACATTATTGAAACATAGCGTACGTTGTTTATTGACGCAAATCATATTGGTGTCAACTGTTTCGATCTCAATAGAAAAACTGGCCTGTGTCTAGGAGCCCAATAATGACATCTCCTTCTTGAGGGCTTCCACGTTTGGGCTTTGTGACACCCATGAAGTCCCATGACCTTGTAGTGTGAAGCTTTAGTTTACGGTCTGGAAAAACTGAAATTACACCTTCCATTTCTGCAAACATTGAGCAATTGCTTTTAGCCCATAGCATACTGTTAAACATGATTTTATTCCTTGCGACTTGTTTGCATTCTCACCTGACAACTTTGCAACTTCATCATCCGTTAATTTAGCGGCAAATCCGTTAAAACTCTTCCCATAACTGTAGATTAGTGACTCTTTGGCAGATGAAGTACTGCCATTGGAAAAAAGGTATATGCTTGTTATAATTCAAAGAGTAAAAGTTATTTCCGGTTGGTACTAGCTGGGAATATTGATATATATCCTCATTTTGTTTTGTTAATTCTTTTTTCTTTTCTTTTTTTTTTTTTTTTGAAATGATTTTTACAATCTAAGGTGTGTAAGCTTCATAAACTTTCTTTTTTAAAAAAAATAAAGTAAATATGAGATCAAAAGAATTGATTCTACATTTTCTCAAAAACCAGAGAGTGCTGGATGTGCATATCGTACAGGTGTATCTAGCATTTATCTTCAATAATATAGCAATCATGATGATTAGAAGGACCAAAGTACGCATGTTAAAAACGTCACGTAAAGTACTGCTCACACTTGGCAGCTCAAGATTGTATTGGCACTCCTGACCTACATATAAGCTTCGACAGTCAACTACTCATTGTTTTTTAACCTACATGGTTCTGAACTACCATTAGAATCAAGGTCCTAAAACTATCTGTATGGCATACAGTGTTAATTAACTACAAAAGTTATGCAAAAATAAAGCATTTAAGAAGTAACCTTCCGAGTACTCCTTCTAGCATGGAATGGTGCGTTGATGCACCAGAAAAATCTCCCCGAGGCAGTTCTCCCATGTAGACAATGTGGACCTAAAAGTAACACAAATGACTTGAATAGGATGATCTCATGTTGACTTGGTTTCTACAATATTCAAAATCTAATAAATAAGCTATTAATAAAACCAATCTACCTGTCTTTCCTGGCCATGGCAGCTCTGCAGAAGAGCTACAAGCAATAATGGGCACAGAAGAACATGAATTAACCCTGCCTTGGCCATTGGTGTTATATATAACTTAGATGAACCTAAGTGTTAAAGCTAATGGCCTTAATTTCAAACTAAATGTGTGAAGTATTTATAGAAGAAGATGCATTGAAACTTGTTATGTCTCTCCCTTGTGCACATTGTGTAGCTTCGGTAGCTAAACTCCATATTTAACTATTTTAAAGTTTTTGTTATTGTCGCCAAATTAATCATGTCATTAAAAAGAGATTTTGGAAGAAGAACAAATATATAACTTAATTCCATGCTATTGAGTTCTTTTGGAGTTAAACAATGTTTGAGGAGAAAAAGAAAAGTTACACAGCCAGCTAGAGCCAGCTTGAAATGGAAAACACCAAAAAAAAAAAAAAAAAGAGAAGGAAATCATTGTTGTTTTGCCGTCTCTTAAGCACTTGGATCTATTAATAAGCTTATGACGTTGTAATATTCTTGTTTAAATCTTGTGTAAATTAATTATCTGGCGGTTGCTTCAAGATATATTGCTTTTCGTTTCTTGGTGGTTCCAGCTTTAAACGTTTTGTTGTTATTTACAATTTAAGCATTATCTTTTGTTTCACTTATGCCAAAAAAAAAATCTCTAGTAAATGGCCGGCCCCTCCTCATGCTCACACTCTAGAAGTTCCGTAATGCTTCGTGCATGCAGGATAGAGGTGATAATATGTAACACGATTCGTTAATTTAATATGAACACGACACAATAATAATGAGTTTAAGTTTAATCTTAACGGGTTCAGTTCAAAACAGATTGACTCATTAATATACGATTGCTTAACGAGTTGATAACAAGTCAACCTGTTTTGACCCGTTAAGAAATTTAAAGTTAAAGTTAAAGTTACAATTACACCCTTATACCTAAAAATAAAATTATTGGGATTTTAATTTCGATATTTTATTGTTTGGATTGTAATTTTGGACCTGTAGTTAGTTTTATATTTTTCTTTTTTATAAATATTGTGATTTTAACATTTATATAAAGTTATGCTAAACTTAATCAGGTCAAATGAGGTAATTTCGGGTATGTTCAACCCATTTATATAAACAAGTTGAAACAGATCGGGTTGTGTTGTGTTAACCTATTTCGTAGTATTCACTAATGGGTTGACATGACACGACACGGCACGACATGTTATGTTAATGGGTCGTGTTAGGGTTTAAGATTTTGACACGATAAATTTAACGGGTCGTGTTCGGATTGATCCATATGGTATAATATACATGTCTTGACACGACACGAACACGATTCGTTAACATGATTTGACACCGCTAAATTGTAGGGTTATATAGCTTTATTTTGCTTTCCGCAAAACAAAATAGTCTCCAGTAAGAATGTCCATATATTCGTCGGGTCTTTCTATACTAATAGCAAGGTCATTGTGGCTTTCATTTGTCTTTGAATAAAATAAATAAATATGATGTGATTTGTTACGACTCTTCAAAGGATATGCGCAAAATGGTATTGTAAATGCAAGATTTTGGTTAGGATTAGGTGACTAAATTAATAGATTTTACTTGATGTTTTGTAAGTTGGATGAATGTAAAATACTTTGACTTTATCTATAACCATTTTCAGTTTATCTAGAAGCTATTAGATAGTGTTTTAGATAAGTCAAGAGTATGAAAAATTGAGTTATAAGGAGTATGTAATTATCCAGAGAACAATTTGAATGAAAAATTGCATCTGCTGAGAAGAATTAGCGCCAGGTGTCATCATCTCGTCAGCAGAGTCCTATTGCGATCAAAATGTTTCGTCAACAAAGTCCTAATACAATTTAACTCCTTTCTGGTTATTTATGGTTTGAATTCGATTGGATAAGTGACTTGAGGATTTTTAGCTTGGAGATATTGGAGAGTATATTCCGAGTACTTGAGTGCTTGAGAATTTTCTAGTTATTTTTTTCTCTCTTTGGGAGTATTCGTGCTCCATGTTGGAGATTGACTGATCGTGATTCAACCACTGGAGTTTCCAAGAGAAAAGTCAATATTTGAAAATCGTCAGAGATTCTGGTTACTACTGCAATAGAGGCAAACAACTCGTTTGTCGTGTCAAGTAAGAGAGTCAATTGATAGAAGTTTTGTAATTGAGACTTGCTTGTAATTGATTTTCACTAATAAAATTGATTTTTCTGAGTTTGGCTGTCCCGTAGGGTTTTACCTTTAAATAGTTCTTTAAAAAGTTCCCTTCCATACCTAAGCAATTTATTTACTTTATGTTATTTCTTTATTATTATTAAACAATCACATGACTGACAACTAACCAATTTGTTGAGTGAATCAATAGAACGTTGTGTTACCTTACAGGGTAATTTTAATTGGCATCAGAGCATGGTTCACTCATTCAAGTGTGATCCGTGCCTCTGTAGATCATGTCGTCATCATTGACAGCCCCGCTACACTTTGATAGGGAAAACTATGCATATTGGAAAGTACGTATAAGGGTTTTCCTCAAATCGTTGGATGAACGTCTGTGATATGCAGTTGAATGATGATAGACTAAACCTGAGACAAATCTTGAAACTTGGACAAGAGATGAGATTAACAACTGTAATTGGAATAGCAAAGGACTTAATGCTATCTTCATGGCCGTATCTCTTAAAGAATTTTCATGTCTAAGATTGCTAAAGAAGCGTGAGATATTTTGTAGGTTACACATGAGGGGACAAGAATTGTAAAAATTCAAAATTACAGTAGCTAACCTCAAAATTTAAAGAGATTAAGATGCTTGAAGATGAGAGTTTTAATGATTTCTATGCTAAACTTAGCGATATTGTAAATTTTAGGTTTAATCTCGGGGAAAAAGTGGAAGACTCAAGAGTTGAGAGGAAGGTTTTAAGGTCCTAACCTGAAAGATTTCGCCCAAATGTGACTGCTATTGAGAAAAGTAAGGATTTGGATGCTATCAAGGTTGAAGAACTGATTGGTTCTTTGTAAACATATGATTTTTCATTTCCTCAAATAAGAAAAGGTAAGTCTATTGTTTTAAAAACTGTGAAAGAAGATCGAGAAGATTTTTCTGATGAAAAAAATCTGAACGATGAGGATATAACTCTCATCGCAAGGAAATTCAGAAAATTTTTGTTTAACAAGAAAGCTAGTAGAAAGCAAAAACGAGGTAAGGAATTTCCTACAAAGAAGAATGATTCTGAAAAATGAAATAAAGAGAAATTTGAGGGAAAAAAACAAAATAAAGTGCCATGATTGTTTAGGATATGGTCACATAAGAGTTGACTGCTTAAATTTTAAGAAAAACAAGGAAAAACACTAAATGTCACACTTAGTGATAGTTCAGAATCTGAAATTTCTAATTCATCGTCTGATGATGAAAATTATTTTATGGATTTTTCCATTGTTGTTGGTGATTTTCATGAAATTGTGCTAACAAAATATGAGAGTGAATATGATGACAGTGACTCGGACATAGCTTTTGTTGATGCTGACCATGAGTTGAGTACATAGGAAGCTTATAATGACTTATGTGAAGAAGTGTTCAAGCTGAAAAAAAACTAACAACAAGCTGTACAACAAACTCATAGTCGTGAAGAATGAAAATAACAATCTTTTGGAAGCATTTATAAAGTTGAATATCGAGGTTGAATGCTCAAAATGAGGCACTAGAAAAAGAACTTAAAAATACTCAAGAGTGCCAACAAAAATCTGCAACTCAAAAATTGGATGAGACGTTAACCTCTCAAAAGTTCAACTGTGATCGTACTGAATTGGGATACAAACCTTCCCAAGGCAAAGAATCTCTAGCCTCATCATCTGCTGCCACTACCTCTGAGGTTATTGTCTTTGTTAAAGGAAGCCAAGTTATGGATGCTCCAAACGAAGCCGTGTCAAAGTCAAATTACTCTGAAAAGTCTCATGAAAAAAAAAAATCTTTCAGAAGCACTAAAAATTTCTGAAGTTGAAATATTGAGGTTGAAGGCTTAAAAGGAGGCACTAGAAAAGAACTGAAAAATTCTCAAGAGTGCCAACAAAAATTTGCAACTCAGAAATTGGATGAGATGTTAAGCTTTCAAAAGTCCAACTGTGATTGTACTGGATTGAGGTACAAACCTTCCCAAGGCAAAGAATCTCTAGCCTCATCATCCGTTGCCACTATCTCTAAGGGTATTATCTTTGTTAAAGGAAGCCAAGTTGTGAATGTTTCGAATGAAGCCGTATCAAATTCAAATCACTCTGAAATGTCTCATCGAAGATCAACCTCAAAGAAGTTGAATCGATGTAAGTTTGAAGGTAAGTTATTTGTTATCATTGTGGAATTTATGGCCATATAAGGTCATATTACTTTAATTTGAGAAAAATGCAGAAAGATGGAGGTGAAAGAAAATCAAAAAAAGAAGGAAAAGACTCTAAAAAATCAGGTTGAAGAGTTGAGTCATCAAATAACCTCTATAAGTCTCAAGCTTGGTGAACTATTAGAATTTTGCATTCACAACAAAGAGAAGATCATACAAAGTGGTGTTGATGAAAAGAATAGGTCAAAACTCAAAGTAAAATGGGTGGTCAAAGAGGATGCCATATGTTTAGTTGCTCACGCAGCCTTTAAATCAATGGACGATTGCCTTTTGTACCTGAACAACGCATGCTCAAGACGTATGTCTGGAGACAAGGCCTTATTCAAGAATATTGAGTATACTAGTGGAGGCATCGTGACCTTTGGAGATGGTAGCAAGTCCATTGTTGAAGGAAAATTTAGTACTGAAAAACCTGGACTACCTATTCTTCATAATGTTTTATTTGTTAGTGGCCTTAAAGCTAACTTGCTTGGCATCAGTTAATTTTGTTATGATGATTTCTTTGTGCAGTTTTCAAAGGATGAGTGTAATGTCTACAACCAAGCTAGAGAATGGATTCTGAAGGGCATTAGAACATTAGAACATTAGACAAATACTATGGAGTCTCCACAACATCAAATTTGAGTTGTCATAAAGTTTTATTGGATGAAGTCGATCTGTGACATCAACAACTTGGCCATATCAAATTTAAAGACTTGTCAAAAAATTTCAAAAGATAAGTTGTTGCTGGGTTGCCTAAGTCTCTGAAAGTCAAGAATATGGTTTGTGGATCATGCAAGAGGGAAAAACAAACAAGAACTCAACACAAGAAAGTTTTTGCTATTCTCACCTCTCAACCACTTGATCTGTTTCACATGGATTTGATGGGTCCAACACACAAAACGAAAATCTAGATGGAAAGAAGTATATTATGGTTGTTATGGATAATTTTTCTAGATTTATGTGGACTATCATTTTAAGAGAAAAATTTGAAGCATTTAACTTTGCCAAGAAGCTGTTCAAGAGATTACAAATAAAGAATGATATTTCTATCTCTAGAATTTGTAGTGATCATGGTAAAGAATTTGAGAGTACTAATTTTTCCTCTTTTTGTGATGAACAGGGCTTTCATCAAGAATTTTCTACTCTTATTACTCCGCAACAAAATGGAGTGGTGGAAAGGAAAAATATGACTATTCAAGAAATGACACGAACCATGTTGAGTAGCAAAAAGATGGCCTTATATTTCTGGGGAGAAGCTATGAATACATCGAGTCACATTTTGAATAGAGTTGTTTTAAGGCCCAGTACCAAACATACTTCTAATGGTTTGTGGAAGAATAAAAAGCTCACTGTTAAGTATTTTAGAGTCTTCAACATCAAATGCTACATCTTGCAAGATCGTGAGTTTGAGTGATGAAAGAGCATTCCTTGGATATTCTTCGAATAGTAGGGCTTAGAGAGTCTACAACTGACAGACAAAAATAGTAATGAAATTTGTCAATGTGGTTGTGGATGGTGTATCAGTTGAGACTACCAAACGAGAACTTGAAAACTTGAAAGAGTTAGTACAAGCTGATGAAGAGGATTCACAAGAACAAAGTGATGAAGACCACTTGGAGCAAACATCTCAGAACTCTCCTCCTCCTCAGGTCAAAGAACCTTCTTCAAGGGTTACTCACAACCATCTAAAAGAGAATATTCTTGTTGAGCTAGATGAAGGTATGAGACTTAGAAAAAGTGTTATAAATCAAGCTTCTTTTGTGTGTTATTTGTTGCAGCTTGAACCCAAGAAAATTGAAGAAGTTTTGAATAATGAAAGTTGGGTTAATGCCATGCATGAAGAACTTTATCAATTCACAAGGAACGATGTGTGAGAGTTGGTTCCTATACCTTAAAATTACGATATCATTGGAACCAAGTGCATCTTCAAGAACAAGTTCAATGAGCATGGAACCATTATGAGAAATAAAGTAAGGCTAGTTGCACAAGACTACACATAAATGGAGGGGATTGATTTTGATGAAACTTTTGCCGCAGTTGCTCGTCTAGAATCTGTCCGCATACTTCTTGTCATTGCTTGCCATTTAAATTTCAAATTCTATAAAATGGATGTCAAGAGTGCATTCTTAAATGGACTTCTACAGGAAGAGGTATATGTTGAACAACCCATAGGCTTTACTAATCATCTCTATCATGATCATGTTTACAGGTTGAAGAAAGCACTTTATAGGCTAAAACAAGCACGCCGTGCTTGGTATGGAAGATTGACAGCTTACTTACTTGAACATTGTTTCACTAGAAGACAAGCTCATAGGACACTTTTCATCAGCAAATCAGGTAATCAACTACTCATTGCCCAAATTTATATTGACGATATTGTGTTTGGAGCAATACTCGACTCACTCTCATATGATTTGCTACTTAAATGAAATTTGAGTTTGAAATGAAGATGATTGGTAATCTAAACTTTGTCTTGGGCATCCAAGTAAAACAAACTAAAGAATGAACTTTTATCTCATAATCTAAGTATGCTAGAGAGCGTGTTAAGAAATTTGAGATGGAAGGAAAGAGTCATGCTCGTGCTCCTATGAGCACTTCAGTAAAGATCAGCACATATCCTATAGGTAAAAATATTGACCCTACTCTCTACAAAAGCATGATAGGAAGTCTATTTTACATTATAGCTAGTGGACTTGATATAGCCTTTAGTGTTGATGTATGTGTTACGTCTCAAGCTAATCCTAAGGAATCCCATTTTACAGTAGTAAAAAGAATAATTAAATATTTAAATGCAAATGTTGATTATGAGATTTGGTATTCTAAGGACACTAACTTGACACTAGTTGGCTATTCTGATGTTGATTGGGCTAGGAATGCTGATGATAGAAAAAGTAATTATGGGGGGTGTTTTTATGTAGGTGATAATCTTGTAGCTTGGATGAGCAAAAAGTAAAATTCAATTGTCTTGTTTACAGCTGAAGCTAAGTATATAACAGTAGGAAGTTGTTGCACACAACTGTTATGGATGAAAATATGCTTGAAGACTATGGGTTCTCTCAAGATACTATGACTATTTATTGTGATAATCCTAGTACTATTAGTATCTCAAAGAATCATGTTTAGTATTTTAGGACCAAGCGTATATATATTAGACATCATTTCATAAGAGACTTGGTCGAGTCTAAAATGGTGTCTTTGGATCATGTGTCCACAGAGCATCAATTGGTTGACTTGTTTACTAAAATTTTAGATGGTTTATGGTTTGAGTTTTTAAGAAAAGCCATTGGTGTGTGCGACATCAAGTGGAAGGCACACTACTCTCTTGCATTTAACTTTCAGCTCATCATTAGTTTATGACATGCATTTTACATATTTTTTTTTTATTTTGTTTGTTTAAATTATCTTTCATTTTATTCTGATTTGTCTCTCAGTTCAATTTGTTTTACAATTGAGCAAAGTGCAAGATTGGTGTGCCAAGTCTTGAGCACTCGGGTTCTCACATAGTCAATTCCTTGACTTGAAGCATTTCTTTATTTTGTGCAATTCACTTTGTGTATGGTAAGCTTAGGGTTCATCCAAACAAAGTCACATTATAATGCACTGTGAGGAACTTATTTTCATATTCATTTTTATTCCATAATTAATTAAGAGGTGCTCACCAAAGGGGGAGTCTAGGCCTTAAATTAACTAATACTAGTTGAACCTAGTACTAAGAACAAGAGATCTCCCTGCCAAGCATAA
Source organism: Juglans microcarpa x Juglans regia (assembly GCF_004785595.1). NCBI lineage: Eukaryota > Viridiplantae > Streptophyta > Magnoliopsida > Fagales > Juglandaceae > Juglans > Juglans microcarpa x Juglans regia. The sequence goes on along the minus strand of NC_054604.1, from coordinate 32,115,351 downwards.
AGATTTTATCCATATAGAAAAAGTCGATATTTATTCATTGATGAAAAGTCAAAAACCAAATCTGACCCTCAAGTCCTTATAGAAAAAATCGTTGCTCTAATCATTATGGAAAAATATGAGCAACAAAAAAAGGACATATCAAGAGTTGTGGAACCTTATGTTTGGAGGAGATATTATTTCAAGTATCTAGGCTCTAGCACAAAGTTTAACTTTTAAGGTGAGAGACAACCTCTTGGGAGTATATATGAGGATGAAGAAAAAAATAAGAAGAGGGGGGGGGGGACAAAGAATGAAAACTGTACATATATGACTCCTTGCAGTAAGTGACAAAGAATGAAAACTGTACATATATGACTCCCTGCAGTAAGTATTCTCACTCACACACTCACATGAACTTTATTGTTGATAAATTTATGAGGTATGAACAGTCATTGTGATTATTGCAAATAAGAGATTCATTTTTTTTTTTTTTGCAGTGTGAGTAATATTATGCTTGGACAAGTGTTACACTTAGGCATGTGCGTTGTCTCAATTGTTTTAAATTTTTTTTTTTGTGATAATCTGTTTTAATCCTCCACTTTTATTTTATTTTATTTTATTTTTTATTTAGTTGAACGGTATATTATTATTTTTTTTTTTTGGATTTCTTTTGAAGTTCTTTTTTTAGGCACATGGTGTCTGGAAAATTTTTTTGATTTTAAGTCCCAATAGGACTCTAAGCCTTAGGCTTAGGTGCGTGGCACGTTAAGTCACTAAGTGACCTCAGTTAATTAGTGTCTCATGATAGCCACTCTACCCCCCCCCCCCCCCAACCCCCCGATATTCACACCATTAGGGTTCTTGAGTATTTGGGTCCTTATGACTTGCAGAAATTCCTTTGCATCTTCAAATCCAACTCAAGGTATGTGCCCCCCTCACCTATTTCCTCTTGGTTTTATTTCTAGTGTAACACCTAAGCTCAGAATCAAGCCTAAGCTAATCGCAAGTTCTATTAAATTATTTTTGGGTTAATATGTATGAAAGTCCCATATTAGATTTAACGAGTAATTTTGGAATAGGCTACAGGCTCAAAATTTGTTAAGATGGAATATGAATTTTAATTGGGCTTGATTATTAGGTTAAATCCAATTAATATTTTTATGGACTAAGTGAAATTTATTTATTTGGTATTTGGCCCAAAAAATTTATGGAATGAGTTGGGCTAGTTTAGAATTTGAGTTGTGGCCCATTAGTATTTATCATATACTCAACCCATGGAAATATGAACAAGCCAAACAGATCATTTGGACTACTTTAACTCGTCAAATCCATTTTTTGTTAAGTTCATACATCACCAAAATGTAGGCCTAAATATTTCGAAATGGACCTAAAGCCCACAAGCTAAAGCAGAAAGCATTGCCTTAGACACGTGCATAACCCATGCACGTTGATCTCTCTTCTCTTTCATTAAGGTCTCCAACAGCGTCTATATAAATATAGATAATATAAACTTAGATCACAATTGACGTATAACAATTTCCTCCCACCATGAAGATTCACGTCTCACGACTTTGCACTCACAGTCTCCTCTTAACCCCCCCCCCCTTCCCCTCCCCCCAATAGCATGACTCACCTTTCGTTGGAAGTCAAAACCATAGAAACCATCCCTCCTCAACCTATAGTTAAACAAGCTTGGAGCCACTGTACCTCTTCAAGGCCATCATCACCCTATGTGGAGTCCAGCAACCCACATTCAGTGGCTTCAACCACCAAGTCACGACCTCCTCCCACTGCTCAACCTCGGTGCAACATCAAAACTCCTCAACAGTGCTGCCCCTACACCACGAAGCCGTCGTCCAACTCTACTTGTATGTCCTCTGTTTGCACCACACCGAAACAGGTTTTTAATTTTCCCGTCGTACACCACCACCCTCATCTCATGAAAAGCTGCTTCGAAAACCACCATGTGAGATGCCGAGCACAAGCAACCACCTGCAAAAAAGAACCGAATGAGCCTCTATTTTAAGCAAGAAAAATAAAGCACTTGTTCTCCAAGTCGTGAGCCATAAAGCCACTGCCACCCTCCTCCATTTCTCCACCATTGGAATTAGCGACATGACACTGCCGAGATTTCACCGCTATCGATGCCCACTTGGCCATTAGCAGCTGGTTACACCACAACCGCGTCAGAGATCATGTGGTATAGGGTCCTCCGTCTGACGCCAAACCTCACCAACCACAACACCCAACTCCATGAGCCACCACTTATAGTGCTTTCTCGCTAGAAGAACATGACTAGTGCTCCACCCATAGCCACAACCATCACCTTTTTGGTAAGCCCAGTTGCAACTTGCAACTCACTCTTTCTCTCTCCACGTTATCTCTCTCTTTCTCTTTCTTTCTATCCTATTTTCTCTCTCACAACACCTCACTTTCCTCTCACATGGTCCTCTCTCTATTTTTTATTTCAGATCTAGCACAAAATATTAGATTATTACGGGCTTGGCCACACACAACAGGTAGGAGTCGCATGTTCATCCTTTGGTTGCACCACCACTGCACATTTTGGTTTTTATGAGCTTAACGTGTTTATAGGCAACGGGTGAATATTTAAATATAGATATTTTTTGAGGGTCAACGAATACATATTTGAATGGAAAATATTAGAAAGTCAAATTATGGGTTAATATGATATTAGGATTTAATCAGTAATTGGATGGAGAAAGTACATGGGAATCGATTAGGGGTGATAAACGGTCGGTTTGAACCGAACGGACCGACCATTTTGGTCCGGACCAGAGTAAGACTGAAACCGGTCGGTCTCGGTCCACGTTTTAGAGGACCGAACTGAATGAAAAAAAATATATGTTATATATATTACTTATATAATAATTGTACAATTAACAATATAAAATTTTAAATATGTTATTAATACTTGTTAATATTCTATAAATTAACAATATTTTATATATATCTTTATCTAATCTATCACTATTAACAATATAAAATTTTAAATATGTTATTAACACTTGTTAATATTCTATGAATTAACTAATATATAATATATATTAGTTAATTATATACTAATTATATAAATTAATAATGTAATTTTAATCTAATTTATTATCATTGACAATATAAAATATTTTTTTTATTAAGTTTGTTACATAATCCACATAAATAAGTCACTTAGTTTAATTTAGTATTTTAAATAAACTTTTTTCATCAATTGATTTTAAAAAAAAAAGAAAAAAAATTAGGTCGGACCGAATGGACAGGACTGGACCTATAGCTACCGGTCCGGTCCAATCCCTATGGGTGTTTGGTCCTGTTCAATCCGAAAAAATGATAGATCGAAAATGTTCGGTCCATCGCCGGACCGGACCTGACCGGACCGACCGATTTGCACCCCTAGAATCAATTATTTATAGAGTGATAATATTTTAGGGTTTCGAGGGTTTTAGCCATTAGGGAAATATAGATTTTTAATATCTCAAGTTTTTTATTACGCGGTACATGTTCAATTGAAAATTTACTAAAAATATGTGACTATTTTATAGGTGATGTTTGATACTCCATGACACCGTTGTGAGAAAATTCAAAGAAGTTAAAAAGTTCAGGTAAGCGAGGTTCCTATACTAGACTTTGCATAAAAGAAATAAAATGAGATTGATTTTGAAAATATGCATGCTTGCTTTGAAAAGAAATCTAAGAACAACTTCAGATATGTGTTCTGTATATTCATGAAATATATATAAAGAGAAAGTATTTTTTATCATGATTGGTGTAGACATGAGTTTATTTTAGCATTCTATTTCTGAACTGAGAAAACGAGCGAATATGAGATCTAAAAATTTTTGCTTTGATTAAATGAAGATGCTTTGATTCTATTATTTTGAATATGTGAAATGATCTAAAACTATTCAATACTCTGTTTTGATACGATATGTGATAAGAAAACCTTGGCATGAATTTCTAATTCTGTATCTGATTATAATATGGTTCCGATGTTGTTTCTGTTCTATTTTCGTAAGGCCTTGCCACGGGTATAATAGTGTTATACGGCCCATGCCACGGGTATAATAGTGGAATACGGCCCTACCACGGATATAATAGTGATATATGACCCTCGCCACGAGTATAATAATGATATACGGCCCTGCCACGGGTACAATAGTGGCATACGGCCCCGCCACAGGTATAATAATGGTTTATAACCCTATTACGGAGGTTAAACATGGTCTCTATCCTGATGTGATGCTCCAACATGATATGAATACGATATCACAGTTTATTCGTAGTATTTTTTTCAAGCGACATTGGGAAAAACTAAAACACCCCTCACCCATTATGTGTGTTGACGTGGTGCATGAGTTCTACTCCGATATTGTTCACTTTAATCTGGATGACCATAGCATCATCTCTATTGTTAGAGGAACAACATTGAAATATCTCCAGCCATCATTAGAGACTTATATGATTTACTTGAGGTGGATGCACCAATGTATCCATACAAGGGTATGGGGGCACCAACAAAGGCAGCCATGCGTAACCTTTTTGTTGGACCTTAAGGTCCGAAATGGAACCCTAAGGTTCATCGACTTCCTCTTCATGTTATGCTTCCTCCATTCAAATTGTTGGCCAAAATTGTGTTGTCTAATCTGTGGCCTATTAGCCGTCATACTAACTTCCCTTAGAGCGTGCTCACTTCATGTATGCACTGGCCACAGGGATCTCTATAGACTATCCTAGGCATGTTATTGATATTATTCATCGCTTTCATGTTGAAAATGAGCTTAACTTGCCTTTTGGAGGCTTAATTACAAAATTGGCTATGAAAGCCAAAGTCCCTCTTAGGGACAATGAGCCTACGATGAAGATGGTTGGGTCTACATCAGCCATTACTGTGATTAGGTCTGAGACAATTTTGACAAAGAAGAGACCCCACACCACTAAGTCTACCTTTTCCCCTCTAGAGCCATCTGTTCCCATCTCACAAGTACTGGAACAGATCAATCTTTTATCTCAAAAGATTGATAACTTTTCTACCAAGTGAGAGGTTAATCAGTCAAAGTTAGAACAACAGGTTGTTACAGTACGCTTTGATTGCATACAAACAAATAATAGACTGGTCCAACTTTCATTGGACGTGCAGCAAGTGATGGAGAGTGTAATGGACTCAAATATGTAGTAGCAACCCTTGACAGATTGCAGACAAAAAGGGGGAGTAGAAAGTGAGGGGGAGCAGCAACAGGAAAGCAGCAGCAGGAGCAGTAGAATGATTTTTTGATATTTTAGTTCAGTCTTTTCTTTTCCTTAATTTGGGTTTAATCTATCTAAACAATGTCTTGTTTGCTTGCTTACTAAACATGTCTATTGGTGGTGACTAGAACAAAACATTAGTAGGTTTAGATTATGTCTAACCTTTGATTTTGTTGAGACAAATTCTAATTAATGTTCTATGTCATTTCTTTTTATTATTGTATTAAGATTTTCTTTACAAGATCTTAGTCTTGTGGTTTTTTTTTTCCCAGGTTTATATTACATTTATCAAGCTAATTTTTTGTTACCAATCTGCCAAAGGGGGAGATTGTCAATGCAAGATTTTGGCTAGAACTAGGTGACTAGGTTGATAGAGTTTATTTGATGTTTTTTTAAGTTAGATGATGTAAAATACTTTAACTTTATCTATAACCATTTTAAGTTTATCTAAAAGTTATTAGATAGTATTTTAAATAAGTCAAGAATATGAAAAATCGAGTTCCAAGGAGTCTGTAATTATACAGAAAAGAGTTTGAATGGGAAACTGCATCTGCTAAGAAGAATTAGTGGCAGTGTCATCATCTCGTCATCAAATTTTTTCCCAACATAGTTGCTCCGTCAACAGCGTCCTACTGCGAATCAAACGCCTTTCAGATTCGTTCCGTCAACAGAATCCTACTATAATTAAAACTCCTTTAAGGTTATTTATTGTTTGGATTCGAATGGATAAGCGACTTGAGGATTTTCGACTTGGAGATTTTAAAGAGTATATTACGAGTACTTGAGTGTGAAAAATTCTTTTAAGAATTTTCTAGTTATTTTTTCTCTCTCTTCGAGAGTGTTGGTGCTCCATGTTGGAGAATGACTGATCATGATTCAGCCACTGAAGTTCTAGGAGAAAATCCAGTATTAAATATCATCAGAGGTTCTAGCTGCTACTGTGATAAAGGCAAATGAGTCATTTGTTGTGTCAAGTAAGAGAGTCAATTAATAAAGGTTTTGTAATTGAGAGTTGCTAATAATTGATTTTCAAATAATAAAATTGATTTTTTTGAGTTTGGTTGCCCCATAAGGTTTTACCTTTAAAGAGTTTTTTAAAGGGTTTCCCTTCAATACCAAGATTGGTCTTAAGCAATTTATTTACTTTATATTATTGCTTTATTGTTATTAAATAATCAAAAACTAACCAATTTATTGAGTAAATTGGTTGAACGTTGTATCATTATCAGGGTACTTGGGTAATGTTAGATATTATTAGATATGTTAGCATTAAATCTTTTGTATGCGAAGATGGAAAACATTGTGGGTTCACTACGACCTTAGAACGTGTTAATCTCAGATCAGGCCTTTCCATAATGGTTTAGGAATATCTCATCAAACACATGATAGCTATACGTGTGTAGCATGTGAATCTGTGTTTAAGCAAATTATCTAGATCTTGAAGGTTTTGTTTGTAATTAATTAGCATGCAAGATATTTTTGTTTGTGTCATCTGTACATGCAAATTGAGCAGATGGGATGCTTGAATTATGGATGGTTTCGGTATACACCTGCATTAATTGTTCTCTTTATCGCTTGAAATGATGCAAGAGTGTCATCGATGCGCCTTTTGTTATTGCAATTGAAGCGAAGCAAAGTCAGCAATACTTATGGCGGAAACTTGAACAAGAGGGGGAGAGAGAGAGTTGCCAAGAACATTCAGCGGTTTTATTCGACCATCATTTCAATCTTGCGAAGGCAATACAAAGCTGAAAAGCCATCTTAAATGCTAACCAATGCTAAATTAAAGATTATATAGGTTCAATTATTTGTGGCCAAGTATCCATTCTTATACATGGAGGAACCTTTCAAATATGGCTTTGTTTTAGATGTGGAGAAGGAGAATACAGAACCTGGGAGCAATTTACTTGTGGCCGCCAAGTATCCCATTATTGTGATACATGGAGGAACCTTTGAAATTTGGTTTATTCTGAGACGCGGAGAAGGAGAATGAAGAACCAGGGAGAATTGTGTAAACCACAAGTGGGCTTCTCACCACACGAACCCCATAAGTCCACGTAATAGCCCCTGATGTGATCGGCTGCTGTTCAATTTTTGGGCCATAGACCGTCACAGTAAACGACTTTTTCTCTCCAATGGCAGAGAATGACAGGACAGATGGTTCTACTCTAACGGTAAGAGAGGAAGGCATGTACCAACTGAGAGTGTAGGTCGAGTTTGGCGGGCCAACGTTGGTGACTGTTCTACTAAACACAGCTCTAATTGGCAAACCATCTTCCACGGCTATGGAGAATGAGGGATAATTGAGGCTCCAAGCTCTTCCAGGTACTGTGGTGGTGCAGAAACTGCTGTTGTCTCCTGTGATGAGTTTTAGCGTGGTGGTATTGTAGCCCTGCTTACAGAGGAAGTCAATGTAGTCTGCCTCAGATGCATCATAGATGAGCCCTGGGTCTATGGCTTTCAATGGGTTGATATGACCTGATCCATAGGCGAATTCAAGGTCTTCATGCTTCTTTGCGTCCACGACGTAAGCTGTTAATGAGAAAAATATGTTTAGGGAAATCTAACAAGCTCGGTCTCATCAAATGAAGACCACACCAATGTAACTAATTTTGCTATTTGCCAATAACTCTTAAGTTCCAACCAATCAGTAGAAAGAAGGTCTGTTGAATCTGTCTCTGTTGTAGAAATTAGGTGTTTTTTCCTATATTTATTGTGAGGGATAGGAGCCCAGGAAATGATACGAATTAGTCATGTTTCCAGAATGAACTCAAGTTAGTTGATACTTCACCTGTGGTCATGAGGGCAGATTTAATGGCGGCAGGGGACCAGTTTGGATGGACAGCCTTAACATAAGCAGCTGCACCACTAGCGTGAGGGCAAGACATGGATGTGCCAGAAATTACGTTGAATTTGACACTCCTGGTGTCCTCAGAGTCGATGGAAGGTGGTGCCACGGGAGACCAAGCAGCAAGAATGTCCACTCCAGGGGCGGTGAGATCCGGCTACAAGTCATTCAGACATGATTGTTGGCATATCAATGCGAGTTCTCAAACTAAATGAATGGTGCAAAGAAACTTAGTACATTAGGTATTAAATCCATCAATCACCTTGAGAATGTCTGGGGTGATGGGGTTTGGTCCTCTGGAAGAAAACGATACAACATAAGGTGCCATGACGTCCTTCCATGTCTCGCCGACTAAAATAGTTGCGATTGGGTTTCTATCAAGGGTTTGCATAAATTCATTAGTATGGTGTAGAGAATCTAGAAGTTATGATTCTATTTAAGGAGAGATTTATTAGTATAGAAATTTATATACTCTGTTGATTTGATGTAGTCCAAAACTTTGAGGCCATCTTCTGTGCTGATTACTGTTGCTGGGAATGAGTAACTAAAGGCAAAATCATTGATGGATGAGTCTGCAGCCATAATGGTTCCCACACCATTGGCTATTGAAACGCCGGTGCTGGCTATGAAAATGCCGCGGATACCGTCGATAGTTTCACATAAGACGATTTTTCCTTGAACTTTGTGTGAATTTAGTGCACCAGGAAAGCAAAATTTCGAAATTGTTGTATCAGCTCCTGCAGAGTAATTTACAGCACCTCCGCCCCAAATCAAGGGAAATGATTTTCCATTGAGATCAAAACTATTAATGGAGACGCCCTTCATTATGTCGTTCAAAGTATTAGTATGCATGGTATTAGTGAGGATTGCTCTTTTGAATTAAACAACTTCAATACCATATATAGGAAAACTCACCGTGTAGACTTGTCCGTTGCCAAGGGCAACTTGGGCAACAAATTTTCGGTCAATGGTGCTGGCAGCAACAGTTTGTATCCAAGGTGCGAAATTGCTGACAGTTGATGGAAAAGGCCCTGAGTTTCCAGCAGAAGCAGAGGTCAAAATGCCTTTTCTCATGGCGTGGAAAGATCCAATAGCAATTGGGTCTTCAAAATATTGCCCAGGAAAGTCAGAACCAAGGGACACTGAAATAACGTCAACTCCATCTGCTATTGCATCATCAAATCCTGCCAGGATATCGGCCGAAGAACATCCGAATGACCAGCAAACTTTATACATGGCAATCCTTGCGCCAGGAACTCCACCTGTTGCAGTTCCTTCGGCTAGCCCAAAGTAGCTCGCTCCAACTACCTCCCTTCCTGCAGCGGTTGAGGAAGTATGGGTTCCATGACCCTCAGAGTCCCTTGGAGATTTAAAGTCTGTGTCGTCGTCGGAGTTGTTGTCACTATTGTAGTAACGTGCTCCAATGATCTTGCTGTGAGTTTAAGAAATCTTAGTGAGCTTCTAACTAAGATGAATGGCATTTTAACAAACTAAGATGATCTTGCGGTGCATGCATCGACTATATATATTGCATTTGTCAGTATCAGCATCAGTATGGTTCCCTTTTTCGTTGTTGGTTGTCTGCTATAAGTACTACACAATCTTCATAATGGTATCATGTGAATGCAGTCCTAAAAAAGTTTGAAATTGTTAATTTCCATGATCTCTTTTGTTCATTTTCACTAATGGTGTTTAGGCCCAATTAAAGCTCGATTAAGTACTCGTGAGGAGAAAGAGAGCTTACTTGTTGCAGGTGAAGTTGGCACCTTGGCACTCACCCTTCCATTTACCAGGTGGAGGGCTGAGTCCTTCATCACTGAAGCTCTCAGATTCTGGCCAGATTCCTGCACCGCAAAAGATGTGGAAAAAACACTTCACATTATTGAAACATAGCGTACGTTGTTTATTGACGCAAATCATATTGGTGTCAACTGTTTCGATCTCAATAGAAAAACTGGCCTGTGTCTAGGAGCCCAATAATGACATCTCCTTCTTGAGGGCTTCCACGTTTGGGCTTTGTGACACCCATGAAGTCCCATGACCTTGTAGTGTGAAGCTTTAGTTTACGGTCTGGAAAAACTGAAATTACACCTTCCATTTCTGCAAACATTGAGCAATTGCTTTTAGCCCATAGCATACTGTTAAACATGATTTTATTCCTTGCGACTTGTTTGCATTCTCACCTGACAACTTTGCAACTTCATCATCCGTTAATTTAGCGGCAAATCCGTTAAAACTCTTCCCATAACTGTAGATTAGTGACTCTTTGGCAGATGAAGTACTGCCATTGGAAAAAAGGTATATGCTTGTTATAATTCAAAGAGTAAAGTTATTCCGGTTGGTACTAGCTGGGAATATTGATTTATATCCTCAAGTGTAATTTTGTTTTGTTAATTCTTTTTTCTTTTTTCCTTTTTTGAAAATGATTTTTACAATCTAAGGGATGTAAACTTCATAAACTTCCTTTTTTTAAAAAAATAAAGTAAATATGAGATCCATGTGAAAATAATAGATTCCACATTTTCTCAAAAACCAGAGAGTGCTGGATCTGCATATCGTACAGGTGTCTGTGTATTTAGCATTTATCTTTAATAACATAGCAATCATGATGATTAGAAGCTGCAGTTATGGTTGAGAGGCTTGGTAGAATTAAACCAGGTGTTGATGTTCTTACTTGGCTCCCAAATAGTAATGGTAAGTTCTCTACTAGTAGTGCATTGGAGTGCATTCATGCTCGGGTTTCAGAATTTGCGTGGGCAAAGTGGATTTGGCATCCGGCATTACCAAAGAGAATGTCAATAACGATGTGGAGAGCTTGGCATAATTGTTTACCAGTTGATGAGGAGATTAGGCGATTAAATATCCCCATGGTATCGAAATGCAACTGTTGTGTATTTGGGCAGGAGGAAAATCTAGATCATATATTAGCTACAGGTGTGCTGGCTGAACAGGTGTGGGCGTGTTTTGCTTCAATTGTGGGTCTGCCTTCCATGCAAGGAAAGCTTTGGCAGGAGAGAGTTGAGTTCTTTAACAGAATGGCAAAAATGACTGTTAAGGGGGGTCAACTAATTGGTATTTTGCCTACCATCATTTCTTGGAGATTGTGGTAGAGAAGATGTCAAGTAAGAATGGAGGATAGAAGAGTTTCTGTTGCTTCAGTGATAGCTGCTATTAAATATTGGCTAGTTTGGGTGGCTTTGAAGATTAAGGATTCTAAGAAAATAAGTGCATGTGATGAATTAGTTTTGAAGAATTAACAGATTCCTTTTAAGCCTCCTACTAATAACATAGTAAAATTTGTTCAATGGAGAAGACCGGCAGTAGATTTTGTGAAATTAAATATTGATGGTTGCTCTATGGAGAATTCGGGTGAGTCTGGTGCTGGTGGGGTGATACGAAACTCCAATGGTAAGTTTATTTGTGGTTTTTCAAATTTTTTGGGAGCACAATCGAATAATGCTACAGAGGTGTTAAGTATTTTGCATGGACTTTGAATTGTTTATCTTATGGGGTTTAGGAAGGTGGAAATAGAAATGGATTTAAAGTTGGTGGTGGACTGGTTGAAGAAGAAACAGTGTGGTTTATGGTATTTGGAAGATTTTTGGGAAGAGATAATGGAGAGATTGGAGGGAATTCAGTTTTCTATTAACCATATTTTCAGAGACTCTAATGCTGTGGCAGATGTGTTTGCACAAATGGGTGCAAAAGGTTTAAATAAGTTATGGGTTGGGAATGATGGGATTCCAGCATCAGTTAAGGGTTTTCTTAGACTGGATATAGGTAGTGTTCCTTATATTCGTACCTGTTCATAATGATTCTTGTAATTTCTTTTAGTGTTTTGTCATTATTTATTTTAGTGGTAATAATGTTTAGCTGGGTTGATGGGTTTATTTTTCTTATTTGTAAATCCCCAGTTTAGATGATTTTTTATATATGGTTCTCCTTAGCCAAAATTAAGGATTTATTAATAAATTTGGGCGGGGATCACTCATGGACATGTGATCACTCTCTCTTTAAAAAAAAAAAAAAATGATGATTAGAAGGACCAAAGTACGCATGCTAAAAACGTCACAGTGCTCACACTTGGCAGCTCAAGATTGTATATATAGGCATTCCTACCTTAGCAACCTACAGCGACAATTAACTACAAAAGTTGTGCAAAAATAAAGCATTTAAGAAGTAACCTTCCGAGTACTCCTTCTAGCATGGAATGGTGCGTTGATGCACCAGAAAAATCTCCCCGAGGCAGTTCTCCCATGTAGACAATGTGGACCTAAAAGTAATACAAATGACTTGAATAGGATGATCTCATGTTGACTTGGTTTCTACAATATTCAAAATCTAATAAATAAGCTATTAATAAAACCAATCTACCTGTCTTTCCTGGCCATGGCAGCTCTGCAGAAGAGCTACAAGCAATAATGGGCACAGAAGAACATGTATTAACCCTGCCTTGGCCATTGGTGTTATATATAACTTAGATGAACCTAAGTGTTAAAGCTAATGGCCTTAATTTCAAACTAAATGTGTGAAGTATTTATAGAAGAAGATGCATTGAAACTTGTTATGTCTCTCCCTTGTGCACATTGTGTAGCTTCGGTAGCTAAACTCCATATTTAACTATTTTAAAGTTTTTGTTATTGTCGCCAAATTAATCATGTTATTAAAAAGAGATTTTGGAAGAAGAACAAATATATAACTTAATTCCATGCTATTGAGTTCTTTTGGAGTTAAACAATGTTTGAGGAGAAAAAGAAAATTTACACAGCCAGCTAGAGCCAGCTTGAAATGGAAAACACCAAAAAAAAAAAAAAAAAAAAAAAAGAAAAAGAAAAGGAAATCATTGTTGTTTTGCCGTCTCTTAAGCACTTGGACCTGTTAATAAGCTTTATGACGTTGTAATGTTCTTGTTTAAGTCTTATGTAAATTAATTATCTGGCGGTTGCTTCAAGATATATTGCTTTTCGTTTCTTGGTGGCTCCAGCTGTAAACGTTTTGTTGTTATTTACAATTGAAGCATTATCTTTTGTTTCATTTATGCCAAAAAAAAAAATCTCTAGTAAATGGCCGGCCCTCCTCTTGCTCGCACTCTAGAAGTTTTGTAATGATTCGTGCATGCAGGGTAAATATGGCAATATGTGACACGATCCGTTAATCTAATATGAACACGATACGATAATAATCAGTTTGAGTTTAGTCTTAACGGATTGGGGTCAAAACAAGTTGACTCAATAATACACGATTACTTAACGGGTTAATAATAGTTCAACCTGTTTTGACCCGTTAAGAAAGTTAAAGTTAAAGTTAAAGTTACAATTACACCCTTATACCTAAAAGTAAAAATATTGAGATTTTAATTTCGATATTTTATTGTTTGGATTGTAATTTTGGACTTGTAGTTAGTTTTATATTTTTCCTTTTTATAAATATTGTGATTTTAACATTTATATAAAGTTATGCTAAACTTAATCAGGTCAAATGAGGTAATTTCGAGTCTGTTCAACCCATTTATATAAACAAGTTGAAACAGATCGGGTCGTGTTGTGTTAACCTATTTCGTAGTATTCACTAACGGGTTGACACGACACGACATGTTATGTTAATGGTCGTGTTAGGGTTTGAGATTTTGACACGATAAATTTAACGGGTCGTGTTCGGATTGATCCATATGGTATAATATACATGTCTTGACACGACACGAACACGATCCGTTAACATGATTTGACACCGCTAAATTGTAGGGTTATATAGTTTTATCTTGCTTTCCTCATAACAAAATAGTCTCCAGTAAGAATGTCCATATGTTCGTCGGGTCTTTCTATACTAATAGCAAGGTCATTGTGGCTTTCATTTGTCTTTGAAGGATATGCGCAAAACGGTATTGTAAATGCAAGATTTTGGTTAGGATTAGGTGACTAGATTAATAGATTTTACTTGATGTTTTGTAAGTTGGATGAATGTAAAATACTTTGACTTTATCTATAACCATTTTCAGTTTATCTAGAAGCTATTAGATAGTGTTTTAGATAAGTTAAGAGTATGAAAAATTGAGTTCTAAGGAGTCTGTAATTATCCAGATAAGAGTTTGAATGGAAAACTGCATCTGCTGAGAAGAATTAGCGCCAGGTGTCATCATCTCGTCAGCAGAGTCCTATTGCGATCAAAATGCTTCGTCAGCAAAGTCCTAATACAATTTAACTCCTTTCTGGTTATTTATGGTTTGAATTCGATTGGATAAGTGACCTGAGGATTTTCAGCTTGGAGATATTGGAGAGTATATTCTGAGTACTTGAGTGCTTGATAATTTTCTAGTTATTTTTTTCTCTCTTTGAGAGTATTCGTGCTCCATGTTGGAGATTGACTGATCGTGATTCAGCCACTGGAGTTTCCAAGAGAAAAGTCAATATTTGAAGATCGTCAGAGATTCTGGTTACTACTGCAGTAGAGGCAAACAACTCATTTTTTGTGTCAAGTAAGAGAGTCAATTGATAAAAGTTTTGTAATTGAGACTTGCTTGTAATTGATTTTCACTAATAAAATTGATTTTTCTGAGTTTGGCTGTCCCGTAGGGTTTTACCTTTAAATAGTTCTTTAAAAAGGTTCCCTTCGATACCAAAACAATTTATTTACTTTATGTTATTTTTTTTATTATTATTAAACAATCACATGATTGACAACTAACTAATTTGTTGAGTGAATCAGTAGAACGTTGTATTACCTTACAGTGTAATTTTAATTGGCATCAGAGCATGGTTCACTCATTCGAGTGTGATCCGTGCCTCTGTAGATCATGTCGTCATCATTGACAGCCCCACTACACTTTGATAGGGAAAACTATGCATATTGGAAAGTATGTATGAGGGTTTTCCTCAAATTGTTGGATGAACGTCTGTGATATGCAGTTGAATGATGATAGACTAAACCTGAGACAATTCTTGAAACTTGGACAAGAGATGAGATTAACAACTGTAATTGGAATAGCAAAGGACTTAATGCTATCTTCATGGCCGTATCACTTAAAGAATTTTCATGTCTAAGATTGCTAAAGAAGTGTGAGATATTTTGTAGGTTACACATGAGGGGACAAGAATTGTAAAAATTCAAAATTACAGTAACTAACCTCAAAATTTAAAGAGATTAAGATGCTTGAAGATGAGAGTTTTAATAATTTCTATGCTAAACTTAGCGATATTGTAAATTCTAGGTTTAATCTCGGGGAAAAAGTGGAAGACTCAAGAGTTGAGAGGAAGGTTTTAAGGTCCTAACCTGAAAGATTTCGCCCAAATGTGACTGCTATTGAGAAAAGTAAGGATTTGGATGCTATCAAGGTTGAAGAACTGATTGGTTCTTTGTAACATATGATTTTTCATTTCCTCAAATAAGAAAATGTAAGTCTATGGTTTCAAAAACTGTGAAAGAAGATCGAGAACACTTTTCTGATGAAAAAAATCGGAACGATGAGGATATAACTCTCGTTGCAAGGAAATTTAGAAAATTTTTGTTTAACAAGAAAGCTAGTAGAAAGCAAAAACGAGGTAAGGAATTTCCTTCAAAGAAGAATGATTCTGAAAAATGAAATAAAGAGAAATTTGAGGGAAAAAAACAAAATAAAGTGCCATGAATGTTTAGGATATGGTCACATAAGAGTTGACTGCTTAAATTTTAAGAAAAACAAGGGAAAAACACTAAATGTCACACTTAGTGATAGTTCAAAATCTGAAATTTCTAATTCATCGTCTGATGATAAAAATTATTTTATGGATTTTTCCATTGTTGTTGGTGATTTTCATGAAATTGTGCTAACAAAATATGAGAGTGAATATGATGACAGTGACTCGGACATAGCTTTTGTTGATGCTGAACATGAGCTGAGTACATAGGAAGCTTATAATGCAAAGTTTTAAATTTCGTACCGTACCGGCTGGTACGGCCGAAATTTTTCGTTTCGGCCGTCCGGCCGGTACAGGTACTATACCTGTTCCGTACCGGCCAAAATACCGGCCGGTACCGGCCTCAATTTCGACCTGTACCGGCCTATATTTCGGCCGGTACCGGCTGATATTTCGGCCTGTGTTTTTTTTTTTTTCATTTTTTCATTTTTTCAAACTACAAACTTATTTTTTAATCCTCAATTCAGACTAGACTATTTATAATTTATATATATATGTATTTGTATATAATTTATTTATATATAGACTATTATTTTATAATATAATTTTTATATATATTTATATATATAATTTATTTATAGATCGACTATCCCGAAACGCTATCCCGAAACGGTACCGGTACCGAAATATTTCATTCCAGTGCCTTGACCGGTACGCTATCCGGTACGGTATTCAAAACATTGTTATAATGACTTATGCGAAGAAGTGTTCAAGCTGAAAAAAAACTAACAAGAAGCTGTACAACAAACTCATAGTCGTGAAGAATGAAAATAACAATCTTTTGGAAGCACTGAAAATTTATGAAGTTGAATATCGAGGTTGAAGGCTCAAAATGAGGCACTAGAAAAAGAACTTAAAAATACTCAAGAGTGCCAACAAAAATCTGCAACTCAAAAATTGGATGAGACGTTAACCTCTCAAAAGTTCAATTGTGATCGTACTGAATTGGGATACAAACCTTCCCAAGGCAAAGAATCTCTAGCCTCATCATCCGCTGCCACTACCTCTGAGGTTATTGTCTTTGTTAAAGGAAGCCAAGTTGTGGATGCTCCAAACGAAGCCGTGTCAAAGTCAAATTACTCTGAAAAGTCTCATGAAAAGAAAAACCTTTCAGAAGCACTAAAAATTTCTGAAGTTGAAATATCGAGATTGAAGGCTTAAAAGGAGGCACTAGAAAAGAATTGAAAAATTCTCAAGAGTGCCAACAAAAATTTGCAACTTAGAAATTGGATGAGATGTTAAGCTTTCAAAAGTCCAACTGTGATTGTACTGGATTGAGGTACAAACCTTCCCAAGGCAAAGAATCTCTAACCTCATCATCCGTTGCCACTATCTCTAAGGGTATTATCTTTGTTAAAGGAAGCCAAGTTGTGAATGTTTCAAATGAAGCCGTATCAAATTCAAATCACTCTGAAATGTCTCATCGAAGATCAACCTCAAAGAAGTTGAATCGATGTAAGTTTGAAGGTAAGTTATTTGTCATCATTGTGGAATTTATGGTCATATAAGGTCATATTACTTTAATTTGAGCAAAATGCAAAAAGATGGAGGTGAAAGAAAATAAAAAAAAATCAGGTTGAAGAGTTGAGTCATCAAATAACCTCTATAAGTCTCAAGCTTGGTGAACTATTAGAATTTTGCCTTCACAACAAAGAAAAGATCATACAAAGTGGCGTTGATGAAAAGAATAGGTCAAAACTCAAAGTAAAATGGGTGGTCAAAGAGGATGCCATATGTTTAGTTGCTCACGCAGCCTTTAAATCAATGGACGATTGCCTTTTGTACCTGAACAACGCATGCTCAAGACATATGTCTGGAGACAAGGCCTTATTCAAGAATATTGAGTATACTAGTGAAGGCATCGTGACCTTTGGAGATGGTAGCAAGTCCATTGTTGAAGGAAAATTGAGTACTGAAAAACCTGGACTACCTATTCTTCATAATGTTTTATTTGTTAGTGGCCTTAAAGCTAACTTGCTTGGCATCAGTTAATTTTGTTATGATGATTTCTTTGTGCAGTTTTCAAAGGATAAGTGTAATGTCTACAACCAAGCTAGAGAATGGATTCTGAAGGGCATTAGAACATTAGACAAATACTATGGAGTCTCCACAACATCAAATTTGAGTTGTCATAAAGTTTTATTGGATGAAGTCGATCTGTGACATCAACAACTTGGCCATATCAACTTTAAAGACTTGTCAACAAATTTTAAAAGATAAGTTGTTGCTGGGTTGCCTAAGTCTCTGAAAGTCAAGAATATGGTTTGTGGATCATGCAAGAGGGAAAAACAAACAAGAGCTCAACACAAGAAAGTTTTTGCTATTCTCACCTCTCAACCACTTGATCTGTTTCACATTGATTTGGTGGGTCCAACACAAACCGAAAGTCTAGATGGAAAGAAGTATATTATGGTTGTTATGGATAAGTTTTTCAGATTTATGTGGACTATCATTTTAAGAGAAAAATTTGAAGCATTTAACTTTGCCAAGAAGCTGTTCAAGAGATTACAAATAAAGAATGATATTTCTATCTCTAGAATTTGTAGTGATCATGGTAAAGAATTTGAGAGTACTAATTTTTCCTCTTTTTGTGATGAATAGGGCTTTCATCAAGAATTTTCTGCTCTTATTACTCCGCAACAAAATGGAGTGGTGGAAAGGAAAAATATGACTACTCAAGAAATGACATGAACCATGTTGAGTAGCAAAAAGATGGCCTTATATTTCTGGGGAGAAGCTATGAATACATCGAGTCACATTTTGAATAGAGTTGTTTTAAGGCCCGGCACCAAACATACTTCTTATGGTTTGTGGAAGAATAAAAAGCTCACTGTTAAGTATTTTAGAGTCTTCAACATCAAATGCTACATCTTGCAAGATCGTGAGTTTGAGTGATGAAAGAGCGTTCCTTGAATATTCTTCGAATAGTAGGGCTTAGAGAGTCTACAACTGACAGACAAAAATAGTAATGAAATTTGTCAATATGGTTGTGGATGGTGTATCAGCTGAGACTACCAAACGAGAACTTGAAAACTTGAAAGAGTTAGTACAAGCTGATGAAGAGGATTCACAAGAACAAAGTGATGAAGACCACTTGGAGCAAACATCTCAGAACTCTCCTCCTCCACAAGTCAAAGAACCTTCTTCAAGGGTTACTCACAACCATCTAAAAGAGAATATTCTTGGTGAGCTAGATGAAAGTATGAGACTTAGAAAAAGAGTTATAAATCAAGCTTCTTTTGTGTGTTATTTGTTACAGCTTGAACCCAAGAAAATTGAAGAAGTTTTGAATAATGAAAGTTGGGTTGATGCCATGCATGAAGAACTCTATCAATTCACAAGGAACGATGCGTAAGAGTTGGTTCCTATACCTTAAAATTACGATATTATTGGAACCAAGTGCATCTTCAAGAACAAGTTCAATGAGCATGGAACCATTATGAGAAACAAAGTAAGGCTAGTTGCACAAGACTATGCACAAATGAAGGGGATTAATTTTGATGAAACTTTTGCCGCAGTTGCTCGTCTAGAATCTGTCCGCATACTTCTTGTCATTGCTTGCCATTTAAATTTCAAATTATATAAAATGGATGTCAAGAGTGCATTCTTAAATGGACTTCTACAGGAAGAGGTATATGTTGAACAACCCAAAGACTTTACTAATCATCTCTATCATGATCATGTTTACAGGTTGAAGAAAGCACTTTATAGGCTAAAACAAGCACGCCGTGCTTGGTATGGAAGATTGACAGCTTACTTACTTGAACATGGTTTCACTAGAGGACAAGCTCATAGGACACTTTTCATCAGCAAATCAGGTAATCAACTACTCATTGCCCAAATTTATGTTGATGATATTGTGTTTGGAGCAATACTCGACTCACTCTCATATGATTTACTACTTAAATGAAATTTGAGTTTGAAATGAAGATGATTGGTGATCTAAACTTTGTCTTGGGCATCCAAGTAAAACAAACTGAAGAATGAACTTTTATCTTATAATCTAAGTATGCTAGAGAGCGTGTTAAGAAATTTGAGATGGAAGGAAAGAGTCATGCTCGTGCTCCTATGAGCACTTCAGTAAAGATCAGCACATATCCTACAAGTAAAAATATTGACCCTACTCTCTACAAAAGCATGATAGGAAGTCTATTTTACATTATAGCTAGTAGACCTGATATAGCCTTTAGTGTTAATGTATGTGTTACGTCTCAAGCTAATCCTAAGGAATCCCATCTTATAGTAGTAAAAAGAATAATTAAATATTTAAATGCAAATGTTGATTATGAGATTTGGTATTCTAAGGACACTAACTTGACACTAGTTGGCTATTCTAATGTTGATTGGGCTAGGAATGCTGATGATAGAAAAAGTAATTATGAAGGGTGTTTTTATGTAGGTGGTAATCTTGTAGTTTGGATGAGCAAAAAGTAAAATTCAATTGTCTTGTTTACAGCTGAAGCTAAGTATATAATAGTAGGAAGTTGTTGCACACAACTGCTATAGATGAAAAAGATGCTTGAAGATATGGGTTCTCTCAAGATACTATGACTATTTATTGTGATAATCCTAGTACTATTAGTATCTCAAAGAATCATGTTTAGTATTTTAGGACCAAGCGTATATATATTAGACATTATTTCATAAGAGACTTGGTCGAGTCTAAAATGGTGTCTTTGGATCATGTGTCCACAGAGCATCAATTGGTTGACTTGTTTACTAAAATTTTAGATGGTTTATGGTTTGAGTTTTTAAGAAAAACCATTGGTGTGTGTGACATCAAGTGGAAGGCTCACTACTCTCTTGCATTTAACTTTCAGCACATCATTAGTTTATGACATGCATTTTACATATTTTTTTTATTTTGTTTGTTTAAATTATCTTTCATTTTATTATGATTTGTCTCTCAGTTCAATTTGTTTTACAATTGAGCAAAGTGCAAGATTGGTGTGCCAAGTCTTGAGCACTCGAGTTTTCACATAGTCAATTCCTTGACTTGAAACATTTCTTTATTTTGTGCAATTCACTTTGTGTATGGTAAGCTTATGGTTCATCCAAACAAAGTCACATTATAATGCACTATGAGGAACGTATTTTCATATTCATTATTATTCCATAATTAATTAAGAGGTGCTCACCAAAGGGGGAGTCTAGGCCTTAAATTAACTAATACTAGTTGAACCTAGTACTAAGAACAAGAGATCTCCCCTGCCAAGCATAAAGATTTGATCCATATAGGAAAAGTCGATATTTATTCATTGATGAAAAGGCAAAAACCGAATCTGACCCTCAAGTCCTTATAGAAAAAATCGTTGCTCTAATCATTGTGGAAAAATATGAGTAATAAAAAAAGAACATATCAAGAGTTGTGGAACCTTATGTTTGGAGGAGATATTATTTCAAATATCTAGGATCTAGCACAAAATTTAACTTTTAAGGTGAGAGACAACCTCTTGGGAGTATATATGAGGATGAAGAAAAAAAGAAGAAGAGGGGGGGGACAAAGAATGAAAACTGTACATATATGACTCCCTGCAGTAAGTGACAGAATGAAAATTGTACATATATGACTCCCTGCAGTAAGTATTCTCACTCACACACTCACATGAACTTTATTGTTGATAAATTTATGAGGTATGAACAGTCATTGTGATTATTGCAAATAAGAGTCTTTTTTTTTTTTTTTTTGCAGTGTGAGTGATATTATGCTTGGACAAGTGTTACACTTAGGCATGTGCGTTGTCTCAATTGTTTTAAATTTTTTTTGTGATAATCTGTTTTAATCCTCCACTTTTATTTTTTATTATTTAGTTGAATGGTATATTATTTTTTTTTTTTTTGGGATTTCTTTTGAAGTTCATTTTTTAGGCACATGGTGTCTGGAAAATTGTTTTTGATATTAAGTCCCAATAGGACTCTAAGCCTTAGGCTCAGGTGCGTGGCACGTTAAGTCACTAAGTGACCTCAGTTAATTAGTGTCTCATGATAGCCACTCTACCCCCCAACCCCCCGATATTCACACCACTAGGGTTCTTGAGTATTTGGGTCCTTATAACTTGCACAAATTCCTTTGCATCTTCAAATCCAACTCAAGGTATGTGCCCCCCTTATCTATTTCCTCTTGGTTTTATTTCTAGTGTAACACCTAAGCTCAGAATCAAGCCTAAGCTAATCGCAAGTTCTATTAAATTATTTTCGGGCTAATATGTATGAAAGTCCCATATTAGATTTAACGAGTAATTTTGGAATAGACTACAGGCTCAAAATTTGTTATGATGGAATATGAATTTTAATTGGGCTTGATAATTAGGTTAAATACAATTAATATTTTTATGGACTAAGTGAAATTTATTTATTTGGTATTTGGCCCAAAAAATTTATGGAACGAGTTGGGCTAGTTTAGAATTTGAGTTGTGGCCCATTAGTATTTATTATATACTCGACCCATGGAAATATGAACAAGCCAAACAGATCATTTGGACTACTTTAACTCGTCAAATCCATTTTTTGTTAAGTTCATACATCACCAAAATGTAGGCTCAAATATTTCGAAATGGACCTAAAACCCACAAGCTAAAGCAGAAAGCACTGCCTTAGACACGTGCATAACCCATGCACGTTGATCTCTCTTCTCTTTCATTAAGGTCTCCAACAGTGTCTATATATATATAGATAATATAAACTTAGATCACAATTGACGTATAACAATTTCCTCCCACCATGAAGATTCACGTCTCACGACTTTGCACTCACAGTCTCCTCTTAACCCCCTCCCCCCTCCCCTCCCCCCCAATAGCATGACTCACCTTTCGTTGGAAGTCAAAACCATAGAAACCACCCCTCCTCAACCCACAGTTAAACAAGCTTGGAGCCACCGTACCTCTTCAAGGCCATCATCGCCCTAAGTGGAGTCCAGAAACCCACATTCAGTGGCTCAGACCACCAAGTCGCGACCTCCTCCCACTGCTCAACCTCGGTGCAACATCAAAACTCCTCCACAGTGCTGCCCCTGCACCACGAAGCCGTCGTCCAACTCTACTTGTATGTCCTCTGTTTGCACCACACCGAAACAGGATATTTAATTTTCCCGCCGTACACCACCACCCTCATCTCATGAAAAGCTGCTTCGAAAGCCACCATGTGAGATGCCGAGCACAAGCAACCACCTGCAAAAAAGAACCGAATGAGCCTCTATTTTAAGCAAGAAAAATAAAGCACTTGTTCTCCAAGTCGTGAGCCATAAAGCCACCGCCACCCTCCTCCATTTCTCCACCATCGGAATTAGCCACAAGACACTACCGAGATTTCACCGCTATCGATGCCCACTTGGCCATTAGCAACTGGTTACACCACAACTGCATCAGAGATCATGTGGTATAGGGTCCTCCGTCTGACGCCAAACCTCACCAGCCACAACACCCAACTCCACGAGCCACCACTTATAGTGCTTTCTCGCTGGAAGAACATGCTAGTGCTCCACCCATAGCCACAACCATCACCCTTTTGGTAAGCCCAGTTGCAACTTGCAACTCACTCTTTCTCTCTCCACGTTATCTCTCTCTTTCTCTTTCTTTCTATCCTATTTTCTCTCTCACAGCACCTCACTTTCCTCTCACATAGTCCTCTCTCTATTTTTTATTTCTGGTCTAGCACAAAACATTAGATGATTACGGGCTTGGCCACACACAACGGGTAGGAGTCGCACGTTCATCCTTTGGTTGCACCACCACTGCACATTTTGGTTTTTATGAGCTTAACGTGTTTATAGGCAACGGGTAAATATTTAAATATAGATATTTTTCGAGGGTCAACGGACACATATTTGAATGGAAAATATTAGAAATTCAAATTATGGGGTTAATATGATATTAGGATTTAATCAGTAATTGGATGGAGAAAGTACATGGGAATCGATTAGGGGTGATAAACGGTCGGTTTGAACCGAACGGACCGACCATTTTGGTCCGGGCCGGACTAAGACTGAAACCGGTCGATCTCGGTCCACGTTTTAGAGGACCGAACCGAATGAAAAATAAAAATAAAAAAATATGTTATATATATTACTTATATAATAATTGTACAATTAACAATATAAAATTTTAAATATGTTATTAATACTAGTTAATATTCTATAAATTAATAATATTTTATATATATCTTTATCTAATCTATGACTATTAATAATATAAAATTTTAAATATCTTATTAACACTATTAATATTCTATGAATTAACTAATATATAATATCTATTAGTTAATTATATACTAATTATATAAATTAATAATGTAATTTTAATCTAATTTATTATCATTGACCATATAAAATATTTTTTTATTAAGTTTGTTACATAATCCACATTAATAAGTCACTTAGTTTAATTTAGTATTTTAAATAAACTTTTTTCATTAATTGATTTTTAAAAAAAAGAAAAAAAAATTAGGTCGGACAGAATGGACAGGACTGGACCGATAGCTACCGGTCCGGTCCAGTCCCTATGGGTGTTTGGTCCTGTTCAATCCGAAAAAATGATAGATCGAAAATGTTCGGTCCATCGCCGGACCGGACTTGACTGGACCGACCGATTTGCACCCTTAGAATCGATTATTTATAGAGTGATGATATTTTAGGGTATCGAAGGTTTTAGCCATTAGGGAAATATAGATTTTTAATATCTCAAGTTTTTTATTACGAGGTACATGTTCAATTGAAAATTTACTAAAAATATGTGACTATTTTATAGGTGATGTTTGATACTCCATGACACTGTAGTGAGAAAATTCAAAGAAGTTAAAAAGTTCAGGTAAGCGAGGTTCCTATACTGGACTTTGCATAAAAGAAATAAAATGAGATTGATTTTAAAAATATGCATGCTTGCTTTGAAAAGAAACCTAAGAACAACTTCATATATGTGTTCTGTATATTCATGAAATATATATAAAGAGAAAGTATTTTTTATCATGATTGGTGTAGACATGAGCTTATTTTAGCATTCTATTTCTGAACTGAGAAAACGAGCGAATATGAGATCTAAAAATTTTTGCTTTGATTAAATGAAGATGCTTTGATTCTATTATTTTGAATATGTGAAATGATCTAAAACTATTCAATACTCTGTTTTGATACAATGTGTGATAAGAAAACCTTGGCATGAATTTCTAATTCTGTATCTGATTATAATATGGTTCCGATGTTGTTTCTGTTCTATTTTCGTAAGGCCTTGCCACGAGTATAATAGTGTTATACGGCCCATGCCACGGGTATAATAGTGGAATATGGCCCTACCACGGATATAATAGTGATATACGACCCCCGCCACGAGTATAATAATGATATACGGCCCTGCCACGGGTACAATAGTGGCATGCGGCTCTGCCACAGGTATAATGATGGTTTATAACCCTATCACGGAGGTTAAACATGGTCTCTATCCTGATGTGATGCTCTAACATGATATGAAGACGATATCACAGTTTATTCATAGTATTTTTTTCAAGCAACATTGGGAAAAACTAAAACACCCCTCACCCATTATGTGTGTTGACGTGGTGCGTGAGTTCTACTCCAATATTGTTCACTTTAATCTAGATAACCATAGCATCATCTCTATTGTTAGAGGAACAACAGTGAAATTTCTCCAGCCATCATTAGAGACTTATATGATTTACCTGAGGTGGATGCACCAATGTATCCATACAAGGGTATGGGGGCACCAACAAAGGTAGCCATGCGTAACCTTTTTGTTGGACCTTAAGGTTCAAAATGGAACCCTAAGGTTCATCGACTTCCTCTTCATGTTATGCTTCCTCCATTCAAATTGTTGGCCAAAATTGTGTTGTCTAATCTGTGGCCTATTAGCCGTCATAGTAACTTCCCTTAGAGCGTGCTCACTTCATGTATGCACTGGCCACAGGGATCTCTAGAGACTATCCTAGGTATGTTATTGATATTATTCATCGCTTTCATGTTGAAAATGAGCTTAACTTGCCTTTTGGAGGCTTAATTACAAAATTGGCTATGAAAGCCAAAGTCCCTCTTAGGGACAATGAGCCTACGATGAAGATGGTTGGGTCTACATCAGCCATTACTGTGATTAGGTCTGAGACAATTTTGACAAAGAAGAGACCCCACACCACTAAGTCTACCTTTTCCCCTCTAGAGCCATCTGTTCCCATCTCACAAGTGCTGGAACAGATCAATCTTTTATCTCAAAAGATTGATAACTTTGCTACCAAGTGAGAGGTTAGTCAGTCAAAGTTAGAACAACAGGTTGTTACAGTACGCTTTGATTGCGTACAAACAAATAATAGACTGGTCCAACTTTCATTAGATGTGCAGCAAGTGATGGAGAGTGTAATGGACTCAAATATGGAGTAGCAACCCTTGACAAATTGCAGACAAAAAGGGGGAGTAGAAAGTGAGGGGGAGCAGCAACAGGAAAGCAGCAGCAACAACAGTACAATGTTTTTTTGATATTTTAGTTCAGTATTTTCTTTTCCTTAATTTGGGTTTAATCTATCTAAACAATGTCTTGATTGCTTGCTTACTAAACATGTCTATTGGTGGTGACTAGAACAAAACATTAGTAGGTTTAGATTATGTCTAACCTTTGATTTTGTTGAGACAAATTCTAATTAATGTTCTATGTCATTTCTTTTTATTATTGTATTAAGATTTTCTTTACGAAATCTTAGTCTGGTGCTTTTTTTTCCCAGGTTTATATTACATTCATCAAGCTAATTTTTTGTTACCAATCTGCCAAAGGGGGAGATTGTCAATGCAAGATTTTGGCTAGAACTAGGTGACTAGGTTGATAGAGTTTATTTGATGTTTTTTAAGTTAGATGATGTAAAATACTTTAACTTTATCTATAACAATTTTAAGTTTATCTAAAAGTTATTAGATAGTATTTTAAATAAGTCAAGAATATGAAAAATCGAGTTCCAAGGAGTCTGTAATTATACAGAAAAGAGTTTGAATGGGAAACTACATCTGCTAAGAAGAATTAGTGGCAGTGTCATCATCTCGTCATCAAAGTTTTTCGCAACATAGTTGCTCCGTCAACAACGTCCTATTGCGAATCAAACTCCTTTCAGATTCATTCCGTCAACAGAATCCTACTATAATTAAAACTCCTTTAAGGTTATTTATTGTTTGGATTCGAATGGATAAGCGACTTGAGGATTTTCGACTTGGAGATATTGAAGAGTATATTCCGAGTACTTGAGTGTGAAAAATTCTCTTAAGAATTTTCTAGTTATTTTTTTCTCTCTCTTCGAGAGTGTTGGTGCTCCATGTTGGAGATTGACTGATCGTGATTCAGCCACTGAAGTTCTAGGAGAAAAGCCAGTATTAAATATCATCAGAGGTTCTAGCTGCTACTGTGATAAAGCAAATGAGTCATTTGTTGTGTCAAGTAAGAGAGTTAATTAACAAAGGTTTTGTAATTGAGAGTTGCTTGTAATTGATTTTCAAATAATAAAATTGATTTTTTTGAGTTTGGTTGCCCCATAAGGTTTTACCTTTAAAGAGTTCTTTAAAGGGTTTCCCTTCAATACCAAGATTGGTCTTAAGCAATTTATTTACTTTATATTATTGCTTTATTGTTATAAAATAATCACGTGATTGAAAACTAACCAATTTATTGAGTGAATTGGTAGAACGTTATATTATTATCAGGGCTACTTGGGTAATGTTTCATTTCCCCTTTCTTCAATCCATGTGGTTGCTGCTTCTCCTCTTCTCCTTCATTTTATGTCATTCTTTACTCTGTTTTTCATTGAGTTTCCGTCTGCAGTGTTCCTTCTTCCTCTCCATCTTATTTTCAGATCTTCCCCTCTACAAGTTAGCAAACGCCACCACTCATTCCTCCATCTTCGGCTGGTAATGTTTCAATTTCCATCTCTTTAATTTTCGGTTTCCCTTTTTGCTGTAAAACTGTGCAAATCTCTTCCTTTGAAGCATATGTTTTTTCATTTTTTTTTCTCTCCATTTGTAGGTCTGTCCGTGAGCCTCCATTGTTGTGCTTTCTCTTAAATCTTCCTTACTAATTTCGTGGCTCATGCTTGTGGTTTATTTCCATTGCATTCCATTTTTGTTTGGCCCTTCACTGCTATGTTTTGTTTTCTTGTCGTGCCCTGTTTTTGCCATAAAAGCCATGAGCTTCACTCGTATCTTGGTGATTTTGGTGCTTGCCGTGAGTGCATCTGTTGCTATTGCTTGTTGCCTCTCGGTTTCCCTTGGGTAAGTCTCTGCCGCTGCTCATCTCTTAATTTTCTTTTGTCTTGTGGTAGTTTTTTTTTAAGAAGGAAATATACATACGTTTGGTATCTCGATTACTCTATTAATATTATGTGTTTTTACCATTTTGCCTTCTTTGAAACATGAGTTAATATTATACTTAATAAATCTGAAAGCTTGAGTTTTGTTTTACCTGGGTTATAGTCCATTTTGGGCGTAGATATATGGGCTGATAAACTAAGTCAATATACTGTTGCTGTTAATATAATATTTATAAGTTGATCATGTTGTAGTTTTTATTCGTTAAATTCACTTTGTATGAGTTTTGGTTTAAATACAAATTAAATAAATATATGAAAGATATTATTAATATTAAATATTTTTTTTTGAAGTACATTGTAGTGCGAGATTTTTATTTTGAACTTTTTAAAGAGATACTAATTAGTTTATTTTTAT
This sequence comes from Juglans microcarpa x Juglans regia, assembly GCF_004785595.1. Classification (NCBI taxonomy): domain Eukaryota; kingdom Viridiplantae; phylum Streptophyta; class Magnoliopsida; order Fagales; family Juglandaceae; genus Juglans; species Juglans microcarpa x Juglans regia. Next base: position 32,086,898 of record NC_054604.1, on the reverse strand, counting down.
TAAATGAAATATTTGCTCTCCTATTTTAATCATTTTTCTCCTATTTTAATCATTTTTGTTTTAACGAGTCTTTAAACCAGAAATGTATTTGTGCGGCATAATTATATCTATTACTAATATTATTATGCAATTTTAGAAATATTTTGAGTTTAATAGTTATGTAGATATTGAGGAATTTAGGAAGCGATGTTATTTTAGAATTAAGAGAAATTTTAAGTTTTTGAGGAATTAAAATAGGTACTTCAGGTGTAATATGAGATTTATCTGTTCATTGGAGATTTATTCAAGTTACATGAATTTTTATAGGTGATGATTGACAATTGTTCAGTACTGTTGTGGAAAATTTCTGAATAAGCTAATAAGCCCAGGTAAGTGAGGTTCCTATGCTAGGTTTTATATGAATTATTGAGATTGAGTTTGACTTTCTGAAAACTTTGCATATTTTGTGATGAAATAAAAATTTGAGAAAAATCAACATCGGTCGTTTATTTGCATTACTCATGAAATCTGTACGAAAAAGGAAAAATATTTTCTAACATGCATTGCGTAGACATGAGCTAAATTTTGTCATGCTGTCTCTGAAATCTGAAAAAGAATGATATTGAGAATACGAAAAATTGTGCATTGATATAAAAAGATGCTCCGACTTTTGTTTCAATATGTGAGAATGATTTGAATTTCAGTACTCTGTTTTGATATGATGTGGCATTTGAAAAATTTTTGGCATGACTTTATGATTTTGTTCTGACTCTGATTCTGATTCTAATATGGTGATTCTGATTCTGTTTTACTCTGATATGTGGCCCTGTCACAGGATATAATAGTGACATCTAGCCCTATCACGGGATACAATAGTGACCTCTGGCCTTGTCACAGGATATAATAGTGACATCTGGCCCTGTCACGGGATACAATAGTGACCTCTGATCCTGTCACAGGATATAATAGTGACCTCTGGCCCTGTCACAGGATATAATGGTGACATTTGGCCCTACCACATGATATAATAGTGGATTTCTATTATGAGTGCAATCACTTTGATATTTATGGTGATTTATGTTCTGCTTGACTTTCCGCAGAATGCACAACCCTACCATGAGGGTTAAACATGGCTTCTGTTTTGATATGATGCTCTGATATGATATGATAAGATGAAGAGGTTCAGTCATGTTGTGCCAAAGGAGTCTTGGAACATGAAAAATTGGTTTCTAAATATCAAATGTTTGGGATATCATTCTAATTTTCTGATAATATGTATCTTTGAGATTTGAATATTGAAAATAGAAATGTTTTGTTTCTGCATTTTGAACTTTATGAAAATGCTTATGTTTACATACTAGCATATGTTCTTTGTTTACTGAGTTGTTGATAACTTATCCCCTATCTCCATAATATTTTTCAGATATTTATATGGTCCAGCCAAAGAACAAGAATGAGAAGTATTGAAAAAGTTTGATGATCATAGATGAATGAGTGCTAAGGGTACAAGTATTTTGGAGGATCATATTTAGTGGTTTTATCTCTGATGGTTGTTTTGGTACATCAAGTTACGAATAATTTGAGCTTTTATAAAGATGTTATTTGTTTTATTGAGATTTTTGTTTAGTACTTCTGTGGAAAGACACGGATTTTTAGATCGAACAAATAAGTTAAATATTTTGTAGAGTTTCTGTTTATTTATTATTGATCATTAGTGATGTTTTTGAGAAATAGGAGCTAACACTCCAGACTTCCGAGAACGTGGCTATACATGAATTATGGATGGTTTCTGTATACACCTGCATTAATTGTTCTCTTTATCGCTTGAAATGATGCAAGAGTGTCATCTATGCGCCTTTTGTTATTGCAATTGAAGTGAAGCAAAGTCAGCAATACCTATGGCGGAAACCTGAATAAGAGGGAGAGAGAGAGAGTTGCCAAGAACATTCAACGGTTTTATTCGACCATCATTTCAATCTTGCGAAGGCAATACAAAGCTGAAAAGCCATCTTAAATGCTAACCAATGCTAAATTAAAGATTATATAGGTTCAATTATTTGTGGCCAAGTATCCATTCTTATACATGGAGGAACCTTTCAAATATGGCTTTGTTTTAGATGTGGAGAAGGAGAATACAGAACCTGGGAGCAATTTACTTGTGGCCGCCAAGTATCCCATTATTGTGATACATGGAGGAACCTTTGAAATTTGGTTTATTCTGAGACGCGGAGAAGGAGAATGAAGAACCAGGGAGAATTGTGTAAACCACAAGTGGGCTTCTCACCACATGAACCCCATAAGTCCACGTAATAGCCCCTGATGTGATCGGCTGCTGTTCAATTTTTGGGCCATAGACCGTCACAGTAAACGACTTTTTCTCTCCAATGGCAGAGAATGACAGGACAGATGGTTCTACTCTAACGGTAAGAGAGGAAGGCATGTACCAACTGAGAGTGTAGGTCGAGTTTGGCGGGCCAACGTTGGTGACTGTTCTACTAAACACAGCTCTAATTGGCAAACCATCTTCCACGGCTATGGAGAATGAGGGATAATTGAGGCTCCAAGCTCTTCCAGGTACTGTGGTGGTGCAGAAACTGCTGTTGTCTCCTGTGATGAGTTTTAGCGTGGTGGTATTGTAGCCCTGCTTACAGAGGAAGTCAATGTAGTCTGCCTCAGATGCATCATAGATGAGCCCTGGGTCTATGGCTTTCAATGGGTTGATATGACCTGATCCATAGGCGAATTCAAGGTCTTCATGCTTCTTTGCGTCCACGACGTAAGCTGTTCATGAGAAAAATATGTTTAGGGAAATCTAACAAGCTCGGTCTCATCAAATGAAGACCACACCAATGTAACTAATTTTGCTATTTGCCAATAACTCTTAAGTTCCAACCAATCAGTAGAAAGAAGGTCTGTTGAATCTGTCTCTGTTGTAGAAATTAGGTGTTTTTTCCTATATTTATTGTGAGGGATAGGAGCCCAGGAAATGATACGAATTAGTCATGTTTCCAGAATGAACTCAAGTTAGTTGATACTTCACCTGTGGTCATGAGGGCAGATTTAATGGCGGCAGGGGACCAGTTTGGATGGACAGCCTTAACATAAGCAGCTGCACCACTAGCGTGAGGGCAAGACATGGATGTGCCAGAAATTACGTTGAATTTGACACTCCTGGTGTCCTCAGAGTCGATGGAAGGTGGTGCCACGGGAGACCAAGCAGCAAGAATGTCCACTCCAGGGGCGGTGAGATCCGGCTACAAGTCATTCAGACATGATTGTTGGCATATCAATGCGAGTTCTCAAACTAAATGAATGGTGCAAAGAAACTTAGTACATTAGGTATTAAATCCATCAATCACCTTGAGAATGTCTGGGGTGATGGGGTTTGGTCCTCTGGAAGAAAACGATACAACATAAGGTGCCATGACGTCCTTCCATGTCTCGCCGACTAAAATAGTTGCGATTGGGTTTCTATCAAGGGTTTGCATAAATTCATTAGTATGGTGTAGAGAATCTAGAAGTTATGATTCTATTTAAGGAGAGATTTATTAGTATAGAAATTTATATACTCTGTTGATTTGATGTAGTCCAAAACTTTGAGGCCATCTTCTGTGCTGATTACTGTTGCTGGGAATGAGTAACTAAAGGCAAAATCATTGATGGATGAGTCTGCAGCCATAATGGTTCCCACACCATTGGCTATTGAAACGCCGGTGCTGGCTATGAAAATGCCGCGGATACCGTCGATAGTTTCACATAAGACGATTTTTCCTTGAACTTTGTGTGAATTTAGTGCACCAGGAAAGCAAAATTTCGAAATTGTTGTATCAGCTCCTGCAGAGTAATTTACAGCACCTCCGCCCCAAATCAAGGGAAATGATTTTCCATTGAGATCAAAACTATTAATGGAGACGCCCTTCATTATGTCGTTCAAAGTATTAGTATGCATGGTATTAGTGAGGATTGCTCTTTTGAATTAAACAACTTCAATACCATATATAGGAAAACTCACCGTGTAGACTTGTCCGTTGCCAAGCGCAACTTGGGCAACAAATTTTCGGTCAATGGTGCTGGCAGCAACAGTTTGTATCCAAGGTGCGAAATTGCTGACAGTTGATGGAAAAGGCCCTGAGTTTCCAGCAGAAGCTGAGGTCAAAATGCCTTTTCTCATGGCGTGGAAAGATCCAATAGCAATTGGGTCTTCAAAATATTGCCCAGGAAAGTCAGAACCAAGGGACACTGAAATAACGTCAACTCCATCTGCTATTGCATCATCAAATCCTGCCAGGATATCTGCCGAAGAACATCCGAATGACCAGCAAACTTTATACACGGCAATTCTTGCGCCAGGAACTCCACCTGTTGCAGTTCCTTCGGCTAGCCCAAAGTAGCTCGCTCCAACTACCTCCCTTCCTGCAGCGGTTGAGGAAGTATGGGTTCCATGACCCTCAGAGTCCCTTGGAGATTTAAAGTCTGTGTCGTCGTCGGAGTTGTCACTATTGTAGTAGCGTGCTCCAATGATCTTGCTGTGAGTTTAAGAAATCTTAGTGAGCTTCTAACTAAGATGAATGGCATTTTAACAAACTAAGATGATCTTGCGGTGCATGCATCGACTATATATATTGCATTTGTCAGTATCAGCATCAGTATGGTTCCCTTTTTCGTTGTTGGTTGTCTGCTATAAGTACTACACAATCTTCATAATGGTATCATGTGAATGCAGTCCTAAAAAAGTTTGAAATTGTTAATTTCCATGATCTCTTTTGTTCATTTTCACTAATGGTGTTTAGGCCCAATTAAAGCTCGATTAAGTACTCGTGAGGAGAAAGAGAGCTTACTTGTTGCAGGTGAAGTTGGCACCTTGGCACTCACCCTTCCATTTACTGGGTGGAGGGCTGAGTCCTTCATCACTGAAGCTCTCAGATTCTGGCCAGATTCCTGCACCGCAAAAGATGTGGAAAAAACACTTCACATTATTGAAACATAGCGTACGTTGTTTATTGACGCAAATCATATTGGTGTCAACTGTTTCGATCTCAATAGAAAAACTGGCCTGTGTCTAGGAGCCCAATAATGACATCTCCTTCTTGAGGGCTTCCACGTTTGGGCTTTGTGACACCCATGAAGTCCCATGACCTTGTAGTGTGAAGCTTTAGTTTACGGTCTGGAAAAACTGAAATTACACCTTCCATTTCTGCAAACATTGAGCAATTGCTTTTAGCCCATAGCATACTGTTAAACATGATTTTATTCCTTGCGACTTGTTTGCATTCTCACCTGACAACTTTGCAACTTCATCATCCGTTAATTTAGCGGCAAATCCGTTAAAACTCTTCCCATAACTGTAGATTAGTGACTCTTTGGCAGATGAAGTACTGCCATTGGAAAAAAGGTATATGCTTGTTATAATTCAAAGAGTAAAAGTTATTTCCGGTTGGTACTAGCTGGGAATATTGATATATATCCTCATTTTGTTTTGTTAATTCTTTTTTCTTTTCTTTTTTTTTTTTTTTGAAATGATTTTTACAATCTAAGGTGTGTAAGCTTCATAAACTTTCTTTTTAAAAAAAAATAAAGTAAATATGAGATCAAAAGAATTGATTCTACATTTTCTCAAAAACCAGAGAGTGCTGGATGTGCATATCGTACAGGTGTATCTAGCATTTATCTTCAATAATATAGCAATCATGATGATTAGAAGGACCAAAGTACGCATGTTAAAAACGTCACGTAAAGTACTGCTCACACTTGGCAGCTCAAGATTGTATTGGCACTCCTGACCTACATATAAGCTTCGACAGTCAACTACTCATTGTTTTTTAACCTACATGGTTCTGAACTACCATTTGAATCAAGGTCCTAAAACTATCTGTATGGCATACAGTGTTAATTAACTACAAAAGTTATGCAAAAATAAAGCATTTAAGAAGTAACCTTCCGAGTACTCCTTCTAGCATGGAATGGTGCGTTGATGCACCAGAAAAATCTCCCCGAGGCAGTTCTCCCATGTAGACAATGTGGACCTAAAAGTAACACAAATGACTTGAATAGGATGATCTCATGTTGACTTGGTTTCTACAATATTCAAAATCTAATAAATAAGCTATTAATAAAACCAATCTACCTGTCTTTCCTGGCCATGGCAGCTCTGCAGAAGAGCTACAAGCAATAATGGGCACAGAAGAACATGAATTAACCCTGCCTTGGCCATTGGTGTTATATATAACTTAGATGAACCTAAGTGTTAAAGCTAATGGCCTTAATTTCAAACTAAATGTGTGAAGTATTTATAGAAGAAGATGCATTGAAACTTGTTATGTCTCTCCCTTGTGCACATTGTGTAGCTTCGGTAGCTAAACTCCATATTTAACTATTTTAAAGTTTTTGTTATTGTCGCCAAATTAATCATGTCATTAAAAAGAGATTTTGGAAGAAGAACAAATATATAACTTAATTCCATGCTATTGAGTTCTTTTGGAGTTAAACAATGTTTGAGGAGAAAAAGAAAAGTTACACAGCCAGCTAGAGCCAGCTTGAAATGGAAAACACCAAAAAAAAAAAAAAAAGAGAAGGAAATCATTGTTGTTTTGCCGTCTCTTAAGCACTTGGATCTATTAATAAGCTTATGACGTTGTAATATTCTTGTTTAAATCTTGTGTAAATTAATTATCTGGCGGTTGCTTCAAGATATATTGCTTTTCGTTTCTTGGTGGTTCCAGCTTGAAACGTTTTGTTGTTATTTACAATTTAAGCATTATCTTTTGTTTCACTTATGCCAAAAAAAAAATCTCTAGTAAATGGCCGGCCCCTCCTCATGCTCACACTCTAGAAGTTTCGTAATGCTTCGTGCATGCAGGATAGAGGTGATAATATGTAACACGATTCGTTAATTTAATATGAACACGACACAATAATAATGAGTTTAAGTTTAATCTTAACGGGTTCAGTTCAAAACAGATTGACTCATTAATATACGATTGCTTAACGAGTTGATAACAAGTCAACCTGTTTTGACCCGTTAAGAAATTTAAAGTTAAAGTTAAAGTTACAATTACACCCTTATACCTAAAAGTAAAATTATTGGGATTTTAATTTCGATATTTTATTGTTTGGATTGTAATTTTGGACCTGTAGTTAGTTTTATATTTTTCTTTTTTATAAATATTGTGATTTTAACATTTATATAAAGTTATGCTAAACTTAATCAGGTCAAATGAGGTAATTTCGGGTATGTTCAACCCATTTATATAAACAAGTTGAAACAGATCGGGTTGTGTTGTGTTAACCTATTTCGTAGTATTCACTAATGGGTTGACATGACACGACACGGCACGACATGTTATGTTAATGGGTCGTGTTAGGGTTTAAGATTTTGACACGATAAATTTAACGGGTCGTGTTCGGATTGATCCATATGGTATAATATACATGTCTTGACACGACACGAACACGATTCGTTAACATGATTTGACACCGCTAAATTGCAGGGTTATATAGCTTTATCTTGCTTTCCGCAAAACAAAATAGTCTCCAGTAAGAATGTCCATATATTCGTCGGGTCTTTCTATACTAATAGCAAGGTCATTGTGGCTTTCATTTGTCTTTGAATAAAATAAATAAATATGATGTGATTTGTTATGACTCTTCAAAGGATATGCGCAAAATGGTATTGTAAATGCAAGATTTTGGTTAGGATTAGGTGACTAAATTAATAGATTTTACTTGATGTTTTGTAAGTTGGATGAATGTAAAATACTTTGACTTTATCTATAACCATTTTCAGTTTATCTAGAAGCTATTAGATAGTGTTTTAGATAAGTCAAGAGTATGAAAAATTGAGTTCTAAGGAGTCTGTAATTATCCAGAGAAGAGTTTGAATGAAAAACTGCATCTGCTGATAAGAATTAGCGCCAGGTGTCATCATCTCGTCAGCAGAGTCCTATTGCGATCAAAATGTTTCGTCAACAAAGTCCTAATACAATTTAACTCCTTTCTGGTTATTTATGGTTTGAATTCGATTGGATAAGTGACTTGAGGATTTTTAGCTTGGAGATATTGGAGAGTATATTCCGAGTACTTGAGTGCTTGAGAATTTTCTAGTTATTTTTTTCTCTCTTTGGGAGTATTCGTGCTTCATGTTGGAGATTGACTGATCGTGATTCAGCCACTGGAGTTTCCAAGAGAAAAGTCAATATTTGAAAATCGTCAGAGATTCTGGTTACTACTGCAATAGAGGCAAACAACTCGTTTGTCGTGTCAAGTAAGAGAGTCAATTGATAGAAGTTTTGTAATTGAGACTTGCTTGTAATTGATTTTCACTAATAAAATTGATTTTTCTGAGTTTGGCTGTCCCGTAGGGTTTTACCTTTAAATAGTTCTTTAAAAAGTTCCCTTCGATACCTAAGCAATTTATTTACTTTATGTTATTTCTTTATTATTATTAAACAATCACATGACTGACAACTAACCAATTTGTTGAGTGAATCAATAGAACGTTGTGTTACCTTACAGGGTAATTTTAATTGGCATCAGAGCATGGTTCACTCATTCAAGTGTGATCCGTGCCTCTGTAGATCATGTCGTCATCATTGACAGCCCCGCTACACTTTGATAGGGAAAACTATGCATATTGGAAAGTACGTATAAGGGTTTTCCTCAAATCGTTGGATGAACGTCTGTGATATGCAGTTGAATGATGATAGACTAAACCTGAGACAATTCATTAATTTAATATGAATACGACACAATAATAATGAGTTTAAGTTTAGTCTTAACGGGTTTAGTTCAAAACAGATTGACTCATTAATATACGATTGCTTAACGAGTTGATAACAAGTCAATCTGTTTTGACCCGTTAAGAAATTTAAAATTACAATTATTCCCTTATACTTAAAAGTAAAATTGTTGAGATTTTAATTTCGATATTTTATTGTTTGGATTGTAATTTTGGACTTGTAGTTAGTTTTATATATTTTTTATAGATATTGTGATTTTAACATTTATATAAAATTATGCTAAATTTAATCAGGTCAAATGAGTTAATTTTGGGTCTGTTCTGTTGAAATGGATCAAGTTGTGTTGTGTTAACCTATTTTATAGTATTCACTAACGGTTAAAACGAATTGACACGACACGACATGTTATGTTAATGGGTCGTGTTAGGGTTTGAGATTTTGACACTATAAGCTTAACGGATCGTCTTCGGGTTGATCCATATAGTATAATTTACATGCCTTGACACAATACGAACACGACCCGTTAACATGATTTGACACCCCTAAATTACAGGGTTATAAAGCTTTATCTTGCTTTCCTCAAAGCAAAATATTCTCCAGCTAGAATGTCAATAAAAATATTGTTAGTTAAACTTAGGTATTTTGAACTTAGGAAGTCTCCATATGTAAATTAAGGCATCCGTTTAACAAAACGGTGTGAATTGAAGATGAAAATAATTTTCGTGAGATAGAAGACCTTCTTATTTTCTCAAAATTTTTCATCTTTTATTTTTCTTTCCAATAAAAAAAGCCATGTAAGCGTTAGTGAGCGATTTGGTGCGTGAACTCGCTTGTATCTAGCAAGGCTCTTAAACTTTTGAGACATTGATGATTTCACATGATATCAGAGTAGATGTCTTGAGTTCAAACCATAACTCTATACTCTACTCCAATTAGTTATATATTCTAGGTGTTGGGCTCACTCATCGAGAGGGAGTCTAGCATACACTCAACCTTTTGGGACAAGTGGTGAGTTCGAACCCTAACTCTACACTCAACCCCATTCAATTAAATATTCCATGTGTTTGACCTACTTATTGAGGGAGAGTTTGACCCTTACATTATGGAAAGATGTAGATTTATTTATGCGTATTATATTCTTAATAGCAAGTAGGGATGTAAAACACGTATATGGGCTAAGCTTGACAGAACACTAGTCACTCACAATTTGCTAGTAGAATTTCCCCAACTTTATATTTCTATTTTGGCAAGGATATGTTCAGATCATAGCTCCCTCATTCAAACTAAAGAGGCAGCTCCTAGATATGGTCCTCCTATTTTCAGATTTATGAGGATGTGGTGCAATAACGTTTTTTGATTAGATTATTCAAGATAACTGGAACCAACCAATTTATGGGGAAGGACTTATGAAGTTTGTAGCTAAAGTAAAAAGGTTGAAACCTATGCTGTGAACTTCGAATAAAGAGACATTTGGCAGGGCGGAAATTCACGTGTAGAATGCTGAAGATGAGATCATGAATCTAGAGGCTCAGTTGATGGCGAACTACTGTCATGACCTAGAAATCCAGCTACACGCTAAGCAAATGGAACTTGAACAGTTTTTACTCCAAGAAGAAATTCTCCTAAAGCAGAAAATCTCGAGTGAAATGGCTAAGAGAAAGGGATTCAAACTCCAAATTTTTTCATGCTACTTTACAGCAAAAAAGAAATAGAGGGATGCTTCAGTAGATGACGTTGGAAGATGGAACTCAACTTAACTCTCCCCAGAAGATTCATGAGGAAGCTGTTAAATATTTTCAGTCTACATTAACCACAGAAGGGGTGCATCAGATGGATACATGGCAGGATTTATTTCAAGCAGTAATTACAAAGGAGGAAAATGCTTCTCTATGCGAGAGCCCTGCTATAGAGGAAGTCAAAACAACGTTATTTGATATTCCAGAAGATGATAGCCTTGGACCTAATGGTTTTGGATCTTGATCCTTCATAAAATGTTGGGACATCATTAAGGAAGACTTAGTAGAAGCAGCAACAGATTTTTTTCATGGGACTCCCCTTCCTATATTCTTTTTCTTCACATTCACTGTTATTATACCTAAGGAAGATAATCCTTCGAGTTTTGTTAGGTTCAGGCCTATTAGTCTGTGCACAGTGATTTATAAAGTTTTCTCGAAGATTATAGTGAACAAGCTTGACCTTCTTCTCTCCAAAATTGTTTTGAAAGAACAAGGAGCTTTTATCAGAGGCCGTAATATACATGAAAATATTACGCTTGCCCGGGAAATGCTTAATAGTGCGGTGAGGCAATGTGATGATCAAAGTAGATATGGCTAAAGCATATGATCGACTTGAATGGAGATTTATTTTAGAAGTACTTCAAACTTTGGGATTCTCTGAAAAATGGAGACAACTTATATCAAATTGTATAACCACCCATGCTTTCTCTATTTTAATGAATAGCACTAGTAAAGGCTACTTCCAATCATCACGGAGATTAAGACAAGGGGATCCATTATCCCCTTATTTATTCATTATTGTGAAGGAAGTATTGAGCCGATTATTTAAGAAGAGTGCTTCAGATGGTAAGATGCTTGAGTACAAAACTCACAGAGGATGTCCTAGAATTTCTCATCTTCTTTATGCAGATGATCTAATGATATTCCTGAATAGATCCAAAAATTCTTTGAAGGCAAGTATGGATACACTACGTTTATATGAAAATATTTCTGGTGAAAAGGTGAATCATAATAAATTGGTTATGCATTTTGCTAAACATACTTGCACATCTCGCAAGACGATTGGGTTTCAAACTACAGGTTTTCATGAAGGTTCTCTCCCTGGTTATATTTGGGTGCACCTATTAGTATAGGTAGTACACGTGCCTCTCATCTAGAGCCATTAATCTAGAAAGTGCAAAAGAAATTAGCCACATAGAAAGGAGCTTTACTCTCTAAAGGAGGTCGACTAGTTTTGTCAAAGCATGTGTTGTCCAACATTCTTATTCATCTTTTAGCAATGCTAAATATGCCTCGTAGTGAACTTCATAAGTTTAACCAGATTTTTGCATATTTCTTGTGGGGAAGCAAGGATGGCAAGAAGAAAAAGAAATGGGTGGCATTGGATAAAGTTTGTAGGCCTACGACAGAAGGTGGACTCGGAATACGAAAGCTAGAAGACATGGAGAAAGCCCTTCATATGAAATTTGTTTGGTAGTTCCTGAATGGAGATTCACTTTGGACAAAATTTTTCCGAGCCAAATATAGAAAGCAAGATCATCCATTCCTTCTAAATAAACTCTCCTATGAATCTCATTTTTGGAAGGCCTTAAAACTTTTGGTGAAATTGGTTATAAAGGGATCAGGATGGATTGTTAACGAAGGCATAATGTCTTTTTGATTTGAAAATTGGTCATCCATTGGAATACTTGGCGAAATTTCGGATATTACTTACCCCTCACTAAAAGTAGTTGATGTATACTCTTACATGGGAGGTAATTGGGAGAAAATTCAAGAAATAGTGGGGAGTACCCTATGTGAAGATCTGGAGCGCCAAAATATCAAACTCTCCCGAGGTCCTGATATTCCTATATGGAGATCTGAACGGAATGGTAAGTTTTCTACATCTTCAGCTTGGCATTACATTTATGAACATGGGGAAAAGTGACATGGGCTAAATGGATCTGGCACAGACTTCTGTCGAGTAAAACTTCTACTTTTATGCGGAAAGATATGTATAAAGGTTTACCTTTTAACCAGAATATTATGAAGTTGAATATATCTATGGCCTCTAAATGTGAATATTGTAAACTAGCTGATTGTGAATCATTGGATCATTCACTTCTAATGGGAGAGATTCCTACTTATGTCTGAAATTTTTTTGAAGTTGCTCTAGGCCTAAAACTTAGGCCAAATAGGGCATGGGCGGGTAAAATACAACAATGGTTATTTAAGGCTCGGGTAGTTTCTCATATCACTGTTGTGATTGGAATTCTTCCCTCTATAATCAGCTAGTTTCTATAGTTATACAAATGTAAGGCTCGCATGGAGGGGGTTACTAAAACTAGGGAGAAAGTGTGCTATAAGATCAAGAGATTTCTTGCTCAAATTATACATACAAAAACGAATAAACCATTCATCAAGTGTTCATATGGTGCAATTTTACAACAACTAGGCCTTTTGGCAATGCCTGTCAAGAATAAGAAAATTCAGATTTTTGAAATGGATGCGTCCAAAACAGGATTTTGCTAAACTAAATGTTGATGGGAATAGCTTTGGCAATCCGGGAAGAAGTGGAAGTGTGGAGGAATCCTGAGAGATGTGGAGGGGCACATGATTTTTACTTTTTTCAAATATTATGGTATAAGTTTAAACAATATTGCTGAGATTCGAGCCCTCTCAGATGGTCTTACTTTATGTGCATAGAGGAATATAACCCGCATCGAAATTGAAACTGATTCTAAGCTTGTAGTTAATTGGTGGGAAAAGTGTGAGTTAGTCCCTTGGAGGAGTTAGATGTACTGGAATGAGGCAAAAATGTAGGCTCGCTCGATAGTGGTAAGGTTCTATCATTATTTTAGGGAAATGAGTCACGTCGCAGACAGATTAGCCAAGCTAGGCTTTAGTGGTTGAGAGGCGATCTTTGAGAATAATAATAGCCTTCTAAAAGACATGGTGGGAGCTATTCGACTGGATCAAGTTGGTTTACACGTAATTCGACATAGATAAAATATTTTATGCAGGTTATTTTAGATTTAGTTGAATTTTCCAGGTATGTATTCTATTTTGCTTTTGATTTATATGCTTATTTTAGTATATTGTATAGTGGTTGAGTTATTCTATATTTTATTTTGGTGCCTGGGTTTGGATTTTATGATTATATGTAACTCCAGATGTCTGGTTGTAATCACGGTATTCTTCTGTCATAAGTGAGGGCTATTAATAAAATTAGGGTACCGTCATCTTCCTAAAAAAAAGTAGGGATATAAAAAAATCAGAAAACAAATTGAATCGGCCAAACCAGTGGGTTCGGTCCTATTCGTAACCAATCCGGTACCGGTTTTCAAAATCGATTTGAACTGAACCGGACCGATATATATATATTTAATTTTTTATATGATATGTAAAATATGTTTTATATAAATTTTTTATATTATATTATAAATATTATGTGCTAAATTGCTATATATGTTAATCTTATTATTCACATCTATTAATCTCATAATATAAAATTAATATAACCTTTTATATAGCATAAAGTTAATCTTATAAATTTTAATATAACATTTAATGTAACATATAAAGTTTAATCTTATAACATTAATATAACATGAAATTTTATGTAATGTCACACGTGTAAACATTAAACTTATGTAGAACAAGTATTAAAGGAATCGGTTCTCAAGTATCAACTTATGTAGTGCCATACATTTACACGATAAATCGGAAAAATCAGACTGAATCGAACAAAAATAAGAAATATCGTAAGTTCTAAGTTGGGTGATGAACCGGTCTCTATCGATTCTTAAACTCTCAAAATCCATATCTATCGATTCAATTCTAAAATTTTGTCAAAAATCAAATACCGATTACACTCCTAACGGCAAGCAAGAACTTTGTGCGCATATAATCATGTACGTGTACATGCAAATCGAGCCAATGGGATAATTAATTATGGCATTTCTATAAAACTATACTGTTCTCTTTATCGCTTTAAATGATGCAAGAAGTGTCACCTTAATTCTGTGCGTTTTTGCAAGTAAAGTGAAAATAAAAACCAGAAATGCCGATGACAGGAACATGAGTGACAGACTGCACACTGCAGAGAGAGAGAGAGAGGTGCCAAGAACTTTTAGCCGTTATATTCTACCTTCATGAATCTGGCAAATTATTTAAAGTGCAAACAAAAGGCAATATGAAAGCATATATGGGTGGGGATTTATTTGTGGCCAAATATCCCATTCTTATGATACATGGAGGAACGTTTGAAATTTGTTTTTTTTTTTAGATAAGGAGAAGGGTAAAGAGGAACCGGGAAGAACTGTGTATACCACAAGTGGGCTTCTCACCACATGAACCCCTTGATTCCAAATAATTGCTCCTGATGTAATTGGCCGCTGTGCAATACTTGGGCCGTAGACTTTGACTGTGAACGACGTTTTCTCGCCGGTGGCAGAGAATGATAGGACTGATGGCTCCACTACAACGTTAATTGAGGGAGGCATGTACCAACTGAGAGTGTAGGTAGAGTTTGGCGGGCCAACGTTGGTGACTGTTCTACTAAACACAGCTCTAATTGGCAAACCATCTTCCACGGCTACGGAGAATGAGGGATAATTGAGGCTCCAAGCTCTTCCAGGCACTGTGGTGGTGCAGAAACTGCTGTTGTCTCCTGTGATGAGTTTTAGCGTGGTGGTATTGTAGCCCTGCCTGCACAGAAAGTCAATGTAGTCTGCCTCAGATGCATCATAGACGAGCCCGGGGTCTACGGCTCTCAATGGGTTGATTTGACCTGATCCGTAGGCAAATTCAAGATCTTCGTGCTTCTTTGGGTCCACGTTGTAAGCTGTACATGATACAATATAGTCCCAGTGAAATATATATATATATATATATATATACATATTCATGAATCATGTAGCTTTTTTAGTTGTTAGCCTATAAGACTGTTGTAATTCCAACAAACCAATGAAAGCAAGGTCTGTTGAATCTGTCTCACAAATTTGTAACTCAATACGTAGGTATGTTTTCCTGTATCTTCACTGAGGAGCAGGGAATAATCTACAGCTTAGTCATGTTTCAAGAAGTTAAATAATATGTTATTTAACCTGTGGTCATGAGTGCAGATTTAATGGCGGCAGGGGACCAATTTGGATGGGCAGCCTTAATATAAGCAGCTGCACCACTAACATGAGGGCAAGACATGGATGTGCCAGAAATTATGTTGTAGTTCACACTCCTAGTGTCCTCAAAAGCGATTGAGGGTGGTGCCACAGGAGACCAAGCAGCAAGAATGTCCACTCCAGGGGCTGTGAGATCTGGCTGCAAACCATCCAAACAAGAGTGTTGGCATATCAATATGTGTTATAAACCTAAATTATAGGTGCATAAAATTTAGAAATTCAATCCTTAGATCACCTTCAGAATGTCGGGGGTGATGGGGTTTGGTCCTCTAGAAGAAAACGATACAACATAAGGTGCCATGACGTCCTTCCATATCTCACCGACAAGAATAGTCGCGATTGGTTTTCTATCAATGGTTTGTATAATTTTATTAGGATAGTGTAAAATATTTTGAACTGATTTAATATAGAAATTTACTTACTCTGTTGATCTGATATAGTCCAAAACTCTGAGGCCATCTTCTGTGCTGATTACTGTTGCTGGTAGCGGGTAATTGTAGGCATAATCTTTGAAGGATGAGTCCGCCATAATGGTTCCCACACCGTTGGCTAGTAGAACGCCGGTGCCATCGTCGAGGGACTCACATAAGACGATCTTTCCTAGAACTTCGTATGAATTCAGGGTCCCAAGAGAGCAAAATTTTGAAATCTCTGTGTCAGCTCCTGCAGAGTAGTTTGCAGCATCTCCTCCCCAAATCAAGGGAAATGATTTTCCATATAGATTGAAGCTATTGATGGAGAGACCCTTCATTATATCGTTCAAAGAATTATAATCGTTTTAGTGATGATTACTCTTTTGAAATGCTATCTTTTGAATTAAAGAAAACTTCATTTAGGAAACTCACGGTGTAGACTTGTCCGTTTCCAAGCACAACTTGAGCAACAAATTTCCTGTCAATGGTGCTGGCCGCAACAGTGACAATCCAAGGTGCATAATTATTGACGGTAAACGGATAAGGCCCCGAGTTCCCGGCAGAAGCCGAGGTCAAAATCCCTTTTCTCATTGCGTGGAAAGACCCAATAGCAATTGGGTCTTCAAAGTATTGGAGAAACGAGCCAAAACCAAGGGACACTGAAATAATGTCAACTCCGTCTGCTATTGCATCATCATATGCTGCCAGGACATCTGCTGAAGAACATCCGGATGACCAGCAAACTTTATACATGGCGATCCTTGCGCTGGGAACTCCACCTCTTGCAGTTCCTTTTGCTAGCCCAAAGTAGCTCGCTCCAGCTACCTCTATTCCTGCAGCGGTTGAGGAAGTATGGGTTCCATGTCCCTCAGAGTCCCTTGGAGATTTAAAGTCAGTGCTGTCGAAGGAGTTGTCACTATTGTAGTAACGTGCTCCAATGATCTTGCTGTTAAAAGAACAAAAATCAAAAACTGAGTTGCTAACTAAGTTGACTGCTAGAAAAGATGAATGCTTGTCTTTTTTTTTTTTTGCAGTCTTTAGTTTGCTGGACATTAGCTTCTGAATGATTTAGATGAAGTGCATGGTGGGGCTACAATCACTTAACGTCTTTGAATTCATTTTTCTCAGGATTAAGATTGCTTGCTTTTTTACAGCTTTTTGGCTGTTTGCTATTAAGACTAGAATCTGTATAATGGTATCTTTGCTTAATATTCTGCGTCTGTGAATGCAGTGAGCACTAAAATGGCTTGAGTACTCTTTTTATTTTTCTCTATCTTATTTGTTCATTCCTCTAATGGTTTTTGTACCCATGGAAATGCTCAAATAAGTACTGGGGAGAATTATAGAGAGCTCACTTATTGCAGGTGAAGTTGGCACCTATGCATTTGCCCTTCCATTTACTGGGTGGTGAGCTGAGCCCTTCATCGCTGAAACTTTCAGACTCTGGCCAAATTCCTACACAAGAAAAGACATGACAAACATCAGGTTAGATTGTTATCTTGTTTATTTATGCAAATCAAATTGGATAGACTCGTGTAACCTAGTATAAAAACCTGTATCAAGAAGCCCAATAATGACATCCCCTTGAGTGCCTCCAACTTTGCCGCTGCCTGCTGGGAGATTCACGAAATCCCATGACCTTGTAGTGTGAAGCTTTAGTTTATGGTTTGGAAACACTGAAATTACACCCTCCATTTCTGCAACACATTTCAGTTGCTTATAAATTTTAGCACGGAATTACACGGTTACAAAGCCGCCACAGCTTGTTTGACTATCTCACCTGATAACTTGCCAACTTCTTCGTCGGTCAACTTCGCTGCAAAACCGTTGAAACTCCTCCCATAACTGTAAACTAACGACTCTTTGGCCGATGAAATACTGCAATTGAAAACAGGTATATATATATATATATATGCTTGAGATAATTCATAAGGTGAAGTACTCAGCCAAAAAATGTCGTATTCCTAGCTAACACTTCTCATCTCAATCTAGTAATAGTACGTTCCAAAAAATTGTTCAACGCTGCACATATAGTCAATGAGGCATCATCGGCTTTTGCATGAATACTCACGTGGAAGCTTCTAGCACTGTTATTATATACACAGTGACTATGTATATATACATATATATATATATATATATCGTTTCTCACCCACATGGTTCTTAATTTTTTTTTTTATCAGAAAGAGTAAAATTAAACTCCTAACAGTTCTATTTATATACGGTGTTGTCTGGAAGAATTACGTAAAAATAAAAAAAAAAATTAGTAGCGACCTTCCGAGTACTCCTTCAAGCATGGAATGGTGAGTTGATGCAAGAGAAAAGTCTCCCTGAGGCCGCTCTCCCATGTATACAATGTGAACCTGTATGGAACAGTTCCCACGCTGGTCAATTGCTTTGAACATTAAAAAAATATAACATGCGAAGTACTAGCAGCTAGGAAAAGCAATCTACCTTTCTTTCCTGGCCATGGCAGCTTTGGAGAAGAGCTGTAAGCAACAATGGGTACAGAAGAACATGTAGGCCTGCCTTGGCCATTAATGGTGTTGAACTAATTTGCTCAAGTACTATAGAATGTAATATTTAAGCTTATAATGACTTTTCGAAATAGTTGTCGTCCGAGGTGTTTATATAAGAAACACTGAAACTTGTTTTGTCCGCCGTTTGCACCATATATATATATACCTTCATGTGAAGCTTAATTCATATTGTCTTTTTTTTTTTTTTTTTTTTATCTCCTGGTTTTGTTATTGTCGCCAAATTGTGTTTATATATAAAGCTTCAGGGGAAAAAATAAAAGAGAAAAGAATATATAAAGCTCGACATGCAGCTTCATGAGCTTCTTGATCTTTTTGTTTTTTATTAACATATAATGAAGTAGTACTATATATCTGTGCATTTCATCTTTGTTTTATTTTTGCGACATATGTTCGTTAATGTTCAATTCCTTGAATCATACGCCGGCCGGCCTCGCCTGCCATTTGATTAATTCCGTAAACTTTTCTTAATTCGTTGGACGTCCCTGGCCGTGACTATGGAAGTACTGATGATTTCAAAGACCTCTTCTTAGACTATTTATGTAATTTTTCGTTAAAAAGTACTAGAATTCACTAAATTAAAGAAATAATCATTAATGATATTGATGTATAGAATTAGAATTATTCTGAGGTCTAGTTAATTAAGAAAAACTATATATGGATTGAGATTTAAAAAAAGATATTGCAAAATAGAAAGAAAACTCTAAGAATAAAAAATTTATTGATAAAATTCAAAATTTTCTTCTAAGCCAAACTCAAATAGTTATAAAAATTCAATATTAATAAAATTTTGCTTGAAGAAAGCAAAATCTCAATTATTGCATAATGAAAATTCTATACATGACCATGCTACCATTTCACTTATATATAAATATATATATATATATATATATATATTTATATATATATATATATAAGCTTATCATGATGCACTTTGATCTCAGCTTTCAAAGTTTTACGAGAGCTTCCTTTGAAAATCTTAACGGTGTCCTGTCTAGTACATTCAAAATTAATTTCTGTCTAGTCTTATCCTATATATAAAAGCATGCATGCATCTTGATCATGTACGTACGATGCATGCATGAACTGAAACTATTCTCATCATCAAGCTTTTTTACTTCAAAATTTTCATAACTGTATATATATCTTAAAATAAACCCATATCACTCACACAAAAAAGGAACCTTCTAAAAAAGAGAGAAAAAAAAAACTTCTTAATTAGCCTTTAAATTAACCTATGAGATACCAAGAAGAATTAGTCTTTTCTTCTTCATTTTTCCCCTCTAACGATATTATATGCTACTCACAAAACTGACATTTGGGGCTTTCTCTTGTCTATGTAGTTTTTTTTTTTTTTTTTTTTTTTTTTAAATAATCTTTGAATTCCAGCTTGTAGATGTCCAAAAACCCAGTGAGTGAAGAAACAAAGTCTTTGAAACTTAAGTACAGCTTATTCGACACAGAACAGTCCATACATGTAATCTGGGTTTTATGCTTTGCCCCACAGGCCATTGTTAATTCCTTCATCTTTTTTAATTCCTTTTCTGACTTTTCGAACATATATATATAGACATTAATTTGTTTCAAGGATTAGACACTTAGTTTGCATTTGGATAATAATATATTTTCAGGTATTCTGTAAATAATAGTAAAAAAATAATAATAGAATATTAAATAGTAATGAATCGTAATAAAAAATAGATAAAAAATAATAATAAAATATTAAATAGCAGTCAGATATTCAGTATCCAAACTAGTTAAATTTAATTTAGAGACTATGTTATGGTACAGATCGAAGAACCAAACAAAATCTCCGCTCTAGAGGGTCTTATAGTTGCATATAACTGGCTAATCGATCATTAGTATGCAATTATGTCAAATTGAGCTCTATACAGCATAAAAAAAAAAAAAAAAAAAAAGTGTTATATACTACATTATCATCTCCTCTCGTCATCTTTTATATTGATGTGATCATATTTTTTTTATCAATTTTTAAATCTATTGTTTTAAAAATAAATATTAATATATAAGGTTGACCAATAATAATATCCTGTTGATACAATTAAATGAACGTGTAATATATATAAATTATAATATTATTAATACAGAATTGGACTTTAGAGTTTGGACAATTAGTTGGATATGTTTGTGGCTTCCACTCGATCCTCATCTGGGCTCTATATGTTGGACCAGAAATATTATAAGGTCAGGCCCACACTAAAATACAAGTTCCATATCTTTTTATTCTTGTTTTTCTTTTTTAATATTTCCTGAGGGATTTGACCCCGTAATAAATACTACTAAAAAAATGCTGGTTTTTTACTAATTCACTCAGACAGCCCAACTATCGTGGGTCCACCAGTGATGCAGCTATGGGCCCAAAATGGACCCCTCGATATAGCTGTCAACATATACCAACTTTGAGTGATCTGACAACTTCAACTTGTGTGGACCCACGAACATGGTTATGGCCCAATTTCAGTTTTTGTTTGTTTTTTTCAACTCTCTTTATTTTTCTTTACATTATAAATTACCTCATCTTCCATTTGTTAATCTTTTTATATTAGAAGATAGATAATAAATTCTCTGTAATTGGTTTCTTTTTGGCTCCATTTGGGGTTAGATGAAAAAAATTATTAGAAATTCTTGAATGTTTAATACCAATAGAGAAGTGTTACATACACAAAGAAACTATCTAAAAGGAAACCTATAAAATGACGTAATGTAGTTTCGTATAATTCATTAGATCTACTTTACCACAAAAATAATTTTACAATTTAACGTACCACATCAAGTCACATCATTTTGTAGGTTTACTTTTATGTAATTTTTTTATAGTTAAAGTATTTCTCTATCAATAACAAGTTACAAGCCAGCGGAATACTTATACAAGCCAAAAATAATTTATTAAATAAAAAAAAAAACAAAATCCATTTGGATGGGTCTTGATTATGATGTTTTCTTTCTCCAAACAACTCCCTGTATTTTTTGTGTTTCATGAAATATGAGCATATATATTTGGTTGGAATGTAGTCATGTACTTAATGCTATACGTGTACATATATGTGAGCGCATGTGTGTCTTTTAAAACCGAACCGATCCAAAAACCTTAGTTGAAATCATTCTCAAAATATCTTCCTGCATCTATAATACCGATACCAAAATGAAAGTGAAATGTAAAATCCATGTTTTCATTCTTAACTTCATGAAGAGCTCATATGAACATGTCAAATAGACACTTGGGATAGAGTTGTGCACTTAAAAAAAAACCGTGCTAGTCCATATCAAACTCTCTGTCTGCCAACCAAAATTGTCCTCCTTCCTTTTGAATGCCACTTGTAACAATTTTATTTGCCTTTCAAGCTAGACAAAAAGAAAAGGGAAAAGAAAAAAAAAAAAGTGAATAAATTAAGCGTGGGAGAGATTTTTGTTTCTTTTTTTCTAATCTCATACGTGGGAGAGATTTGACCAAAGCGAACCATTTATGCTTCGTGTTGGCTGAGCAAATTGAGACTGTTTGATAGTGATTACCTGTTATGAGCTACTCATGCCATATATATAGACGTTTTTTTTTTTTTATTTTGAATACATATTTTTTAAATTTTTTTAATAGCACGTCAATGGAAAAAATAAATAGTATAAATTAGGGGATAAGTAGAATTATCCTTTTACAATTATTTTCATAATTATATTTTATATTAAATGTATTTTTATAAAATAATTTATAAATATAAAATATTTTGTGAAAATATTTTTAATTTAAAATATAATTATATAAAACGGATTATTATTATAAGATAAGAATGAAATATGATTACTGAAATGAGATCATTATTATTTTTTTATTTTTTTAAGCAAAACTTTAGGTTTATTAAATTCCTTGAGGCAACGGAATAGACGAATAGTTGTCCAGTTTCAAATAATACTTAAAAAAAATAAATAAATGAAGGGCGAGGTTTACGAGGACATTGATTTTAATATGTAAGCATGGTCCCATACAATGAGGTGGACCACCTTGACCCAAAAGAAAAAAAAAATAAAAAGGTAAATAAAAGATGTGGAGCTGTGGTCCACACATATAAACGATAGCCGTGTGTGGCAGAGATGGCCTACTTAAATAAAAGAAAAAAAAAAAAAGAGTAGAAGAAGAGGAGGTGGTGAGCCCCTGGGCAAAATTGTATTGTGCTTGTGCTCTCATCCATAAAAATCAAAATCAAAATCAAAAGAAAAAAAACACGAAAAGGCAAGTGAAAGAAGAAAAAAGCAGGAGCCCACAGCAACAGCAGTAGTAGGAGGAAGTTAGACTAAATTGTTGGTTGGGGGTCCACAAATATCGAGCCCCACCCACCACCTCCGATAGAGAAGGCCAACCCCTTGCTTGGACCCCACCTTCCTCGGTGCACGCGTACACCTCCCAATCCTATCCATTTTGACAGCTTCAATCTTGGCCCCACCCCCCAGTCGCGGTCGCACAACTCCACGGATTTCACTTCTTTTTTATTTTTCCATAACTCCTCCTCCTTCTGTTCCTCCACGAGCGTGCAAACTACGCGTTCTGAGCCACCCAATTGATTGACTAGATGCTAGAAGTCGATGTTGGGTGCGTACTCTACACGCCCCACCGATGTGCGTGATGATGGCTGGCTTTTCACTTCCCCCATCGGGCTTTGTTGACCCACCATATGGGGGTGGACCCCACCACCCACGCACAACCCAATTCCCACGTGGGAGACACTTTACTTTTGGCTTGCTTTCTTGTACGGTCAAAAAACCTCTCTTTTTTCCATTCTGAATTCTATGAGTCTGTCTATACCCATCTGGTTGCGGTGGGACCATGAAAGTTCTAAAATGATACATTGTATTGCACAATAGTATTATAAAATGAAATTATTTTTTATAAAATGGTGTTATTTTTATAAGATATTTTATAAAAATATTTTTAATTTAAAGTATAATTATATAAAGTATTGTGAAAAATATTATATATAAATTATTTTTCTTCTAAAATTGATCAAAACCTCCTCTTTCAACAGTTAAAATTAAGTATAATTAATGAGAAGTGATATAGATACAAAGATATTATATAAAATAAATTTACATTAATTTGGATTCATAGAATTTATTAAGTTTATTTTATAATAAAAATATATTTATAATATAATATACCACATCAAATCATATTAATTTATAAATTTACTTTTTTATCCAATCATATATGGTTAAAGAGTTTTCCATAATCAAAACACCCACACGGACACGCCGAAAGTCTAATGAGTGGAATGAGACTTTATATACGTCAAAACATGGCTTTTACTTTGAGAGGCTGAGAGTTGATTAAAATTACTAACTCATATTATATGTAGCAATGAATAATAGTAAACAGTAAAAAAGTAATTTGAGAAAATATAAGAAGAATTATATTTCCAAATCGACCCTAACTCTTAATAGAGGTTCAACTATTTATTTTGTTGTCCCAAGACTCTTTAACTCCAAGATGTTCAACCTCTTTGCTTGCAACATTTGCTCCTATGCCCATGAATCTGTCTTCAGTATCAAGCTTATGCCTCACATGGAAATACCCATATCTAATCCACTCTCTTTAGGAAACCCAAAAAATCAAAAGAAAAGAAATTTACAACAACGCTTTTTCTCAATAAGGTAGATTGCATTGAACTAAGAAATTGGGATAGTCTCCGTTGCAACCTAATTCGCGAGCCATTATGTTAGGTGATGCTCCATTTGGTACGTAAAGTATCTTCTGTTCTATAATTAACGTTGTTAGTTTTGGTGTAGGAAATTACAAAAGAAAGAAAACGTTGTTTAGTAATAATATCAACAGACTAATGTTTTTGGGTAAGACTACGTGGATTTCTCTATCGGCAATAAACAGGTGCTTGTACGCTTTGCTGTTGGCTGGCTTAGCTAGTAGCTACGCTCTGCGCTCAAAATGTCACTCTCGAAGATAATGCTCGTTCATGGGCATCCGTGCGATTTGGAAGGCAAACCCAACTGCTCAAAACATAAAATCTATTTGAAAACACAAACTCATGAACAGAAATTAAATAAGAAATACCGACAATTTTCTCATTGTTCTTATTATGTTTCAGTGGAAAATAGCACCCGAAATTGTGAACACTAAACCCACCATTCCTCTCTATCTCTCTCCGATGCTCAAGCCTTCGATGAACTTAGAGCTTTTGCTGGTTTCCAGCCCGACCCATCAACTGCAACTCCTGCTTATCATAAATCTCCAATGAAAAATCTCTAAGCATGTGAGCCTTACTGCCACTACTACTACCATTCCCACTCGAACTCACACTCGCCGCCATCGTTGACGACGACTTCTTCGCCACCTTAGCTCCAACCGTGCTCGTACTCACAGCAGAGTACGACAGCGCGCCCGGAGACGGAGCACGCACCTCGACTCCCACTGGAATATTCATGTTCGCGTTCGCGTTCGCATTCGCATTCACAACGCCGGACTGGTTGTTCGCAGCTATGAATGACGAAATTGGCCTCGCCGACATGTTGAATACCGTAGGAGCGAATGCCCATATCTGCGGGTTCTGATTGGACGGTCCAGCTGGGGTCTGCGGGATCATCCAGAAAGCATTGGCTGGGACCATCATGCCGGCGTTCCCAACGGCCCAGACAGGGACCAGGCCCGGTGGGACCGTCGGGGTGGCCTGCTGCACCGGTGCGAGAGTAGAGGGTTGTGAGATGGTATGCGAGACGGCGTCGCTTACGTCGACGAATTCGCTATTGGATGGTCGTTTTCGTTTCTTGGCTGTGGTGGCCGTAGCGGCGGCGGAGTCGTCGTTGACGTTGTGCGCGTTGGAGGTAGTGGGGATCTTGAGGGTCCCACCGACGGATACGGCGATAGCGGGGACGGTGCCTGTCCCGGTTGCTTCGATGATGGACTGCTCAGCGTGCTCCAGGAGCCACCTTACGGTCTCGCCGTCGGACTTGTGCCCGAGCTCCCGGGTCAGCTGGAAGATTCGTGCGGCGCACGTGGCGGGTATTCGGATCCTCCGGCCACGTCCCTCCACCTTTGTGTGGCGGTCCTTAGTTGAGGACCTTCTCGCGGCGGTCGAGACCGGCATGGGCATGGGAATCTGCATCTGCATCGGCATGGCCACGGGGACCATTCCGCTAGACTGTCCTGGTGGCGCCGCCTCCTGCGGGTTCTCCTCGTCCGGGTCTGACGGCGGGTCCGAGTCGAATGGCTCCTCTTTCAACTGTATGCCTTGAAACGCCGCCGTACGGTCTGAATTTTGCACTCTGGAGTGCCCGTTGTGATCGGTGGCCACGGTGGTGGCGTTACGGTTCTCTTCTGGGTCTCCGGTGCTGGTGCTGAGATCGGAGGTACCTCCTCCGTCGTCGTCATGATCCATTTCGTGTTCTTGATAAGACGTCGTCATTTCAGGAGCCCAATCAAGAGAACAGGAGACGAAAAAAAAAAAAAAAAGAGGAAACTTGTCTCTTCTGAAGCTTGGAAATGGAAGAAATTCGGGACGTTTGCTTGGAGGGAATCCGAGGGAAAGTTAGGGTTTGCTCACAGAGGATGAGGTGAAGAGGGACTTATTGAAACGGTAATATAACAGAAGGAGATTGAAGGAAGAGGAGGAAGAAAGAATAGATTCCGCGAAGAGATTACAGTTTTACAAAAGGTTACAGAAATAATAATAATAATAACAGTAATAAAAAAACATATATATACGAAAAATGAAACCCTAGACTTATTGGTTGTGATGTTGATAATGGGAGAGATTTGACGGATAAGATTCGATCAGAGAGGAGTTGTGGGAATTAGAGGGTGCCACGTGTAGGGACCCACA
Source organism: Juglans microcarpa x Juglans regia (assembly GCF_004785595.1). NCBI lineage: Eukaryota > Viridiplantae > Streptophyta > Magnoliopsida > Fagales > Juglandaceae > Juglans > Juglans microcarpa x Juglans regia. Next base: position 32,060,498 of record NC_054604.1, on the reverse strand, counting down.
TGGTGACCTTTGGGATTGTCATACTGTCCCCAAGTGGTGGACCAATGGGGACAGGTGGGGCTGAGTGCTAAACCAATTGGGTCGGAGAGTGGTGTCAGAAAGGTCTTGGAAAAAAGGGTTGGGCTTTCCGGCTTATTTAATGGATTTCATTGGTTCGCACCACCTATCTATGGTGGTCCACTCACTAAAGGCAAAGGAATTCACTTCCTCTTCTTCTTCTTAATCCTCCCTTATTTATTATATATATATATATATATATATATATATTTATATATGATTTCTTCATCTGATTTGCATGCCCTCAAAAGAGCATTAATATTGGTTTATATATGTATATGCAAAATCACATTTTTTAGAGATTAATTTTACATATCAATAAAAATTCTTACATTAGATTATGAATCTTTAAACCAAATAATAATAATTTTTTTATTATTATTTTTTTTTTCCAAAATTATTTTTTCTTGATATGCTTCAAATAAGCAATTATCAATCTCATTTGGTCCTCTTTAATTTGTTTGTTTTAGTTGTTTTAGTTGCTGTTGAGAGAGATCAGAGTAGGAGAGAAAAAAATAGTAAAATAATATTTAGAGAGTGAATAGTATTTCTTCAAATTTAAAAAAAAACACAGCTATGCAAAATCTTAAAGATGCATAATCCAATACAGGCCATTTTGATGAGGTATTATGCAAATATAAAAATAAATATGAACATGCATAAGTTATTGCCAATACTCTAAATAAGAATTTAGGATACATAAGATGAAGCCCATCAAGATGGGATTGTCATATGTAAGGAGATCAGAAATCGTGAGCCTTGTTTGCTGTAGAAGAGAGAGAGAAAAAAAAAAAAAAAGAAGAAGAAGAAGAAGAAGAAGGTGTATAAGTGGTAAAACTAGTTGTTTTACCATTTAATCTCCCGTATGATTTTGGTCGGGAGCTAAACCAACAAAATTTGAATACATTCGTTGACAAATTTATATCAATTAGTAACCCGAGATCTAAGTCTATAGGCTGACATCATATAAAGAATTCCTAGTAATTACAGTTCAAATTTTGGATGCCGAGTGATTTCAAATAATCTAAGTTGATATATAAATAGTAATATTTTATAAATTTTATTAAAATATATTTGAATGTAAATATATTGAAATATATTTTTGAATGTATGAAGTAGATTGAAATGATTTAACCTTTTTTTATAATAAGTTATAAAAATAATATATCTCATCAATAATTAATTTGAGATGAATTGAACTTACTCTTACAGTCAAACATAACCTAATTATCCATCCATGTTTGGTTTGGTAGATGAGATAAATATGAGATGAGATATAATTCATCTCATCTCATATAAATATTATAATTTTTTTAAATTCCTATATAAAATATAATAAAAATTTTTATTTTTTTAAATTTTAAAATAAAAATTATATAAAAAAATTATATTCTAATAATATTTTATTTAATTTTCAATTTTTATCTTTTTCCATCTTATAATCAAATTATACCTTAATCTTTACAAACGCCTGTAACAGCAAGTTCCTTAGGTTGAGTTCCCAAATACCCAAGTGGATTTTTAAAGAAAGTGATAAATAATTGAGTATTTGACCATGAAATTGACACCCAAACAAAAATATATATATATATATATATATATACACACTTCCGTAAGGTTTTCTTTTGTTTATTGAGTAATGTTAGGTACAAATTACTTTGTAAAAATGTGAATCTCACTCATTTTTTTTTTCTTTTTTTTTTAAACACAGTTACACAAATGTGACGACCGGAGCCATCCTAAAGGGGGCAAAAAACATTAGCATTACTTGGTGAAATGGGATCTTTTGTAACAATCCAAACAATCCCACTGGACAAGAACCTTTCCCAAGTTGTACAAAAGCCATTGCTTTTATGTTCTGTTTTTTTTTTTTTTTTTGGGTTTTTTGTTTTTGTCTGAATCATTGCTTTTATGTTCTGCTATACTGAAAAGGCCACTCCTGGTAGAAATGGTAAAGATTATTCCAATATTTTCAGCTGGAAGAGATATTCCGCACAACCATTATTTTTTCTTTTCTTTTTCTTTTTTGTGCAAAAAAAAAAATATAGAAAGTAAGACAGTGCTTCCCATTCTTGCACAATATAATATCGATTTTGGAGAGAAGATGAAAGAGAGAAATTGCGTTTGAGAAGTAAGATATTCTGTGAATAATAATGAAAATATAATAATAAAATATTGAATAGTAATAAAAAATATGTAAAAAATAATAATAAAATAATAAATAATAGTGAGGTAATTCCTTAGACACCCAAACTAGGGTTTACTCTCACTTCTAGGAGACCGTTCCCAAGAAGGCTGCTTGGTTTTTTCACTCATATAAAAGTACAGATAACGTTAAAACCGAAGTAGCATATATCTCAAGAACAATGGTAGATTCGTCATCAAATGGCGTCTAAGAAATTAGACACACTCCAGTTCTTTAAAGGAGCTATGAAAACTGAGAACGATATAGGCACATTTAGGTTGACTCAAATGAGGCTATAATATCAAGGAGTTCAGCGTTCGTTACATTACAATCATCCACGTTTTAGTTTGAACAATTACGAGGTAATGATAATTTAGATAAGCTTCATTGAAAAAGAAAGAAAGAAAGAAAGAACCTTTCAACTCTTGCTGCTGAACAGACTACTTGCTTAGTTGCTTTAGCATACAAACTTATGAAAGGGTGTTCCTTTTTTGTTTGCTAAATTATGAAAGGGTGTTCTTATTGCTAACAAACACCGCCTAAAACGCATAAGCCAACTCCCTGGCATGCATGCTGTATAATTTTCACTCAGTGGCCATTGGCAATAGAACCATTCTCACATTGGGTGCCAGTGGCACTGTCTCCAGCCTTCTGGGCATAGAACCTCCGATACATGGAGTCAACTTCCGTCAGATAGAATGTGCCTGGCAATAAAAGGCTAGTGTCCTTGCTTGTCACAAAGTCCTTGCCTCCATACCTGTGCTCCATTAGCTTCATGGTTTCAACAAACTTCTCTGGGAGGAACTGCATGAATACCACATAACATTAAAATGGATGAAAACTACATATACCCCGACTAAGGTAGAAAGTCGGGGATAAAAGGCTTCTAAGTTTGGGTTCACCATCTATCGATTGTTCTTTGCAACAAACTAATCTTCTTCATCGTTTAGAGACCCTAAATGTTAGCATCATACTATATAACCTCTTGTGCACAGGACCCCCCGTCAGGTAATAAAGACAAGGCAGAAGTTTTAGACAATGAAACATTTGGGGAAATTAAGGATATCCTATGCTGCCATGGCTTTTAGGCAGGTACAGTTAAAAAAATGCAACCAAGACTACTGAAAATTTATTGTATCTAGAAGAACGATAGAAATACCTCATTCCTTGACTCCAACTTCTTTTTGACATCCATCACAGTGGCAATGTTTGATAAGCTAAAGGGATGTTGACCCTCCTGGAATTTCAGTGAAAACATAGTGGCAGTTAAGCCACTCCCGTATGAGAACATTATCACCCGCTGACCTGCCTGCAAATTATTAAACAACAATCAAAACCACAAGGAAATATGGACATTGGAAGGGAGAAAGCAAAATAGTTGAACAAAAAAGTAAATAGAAAATTACCAATGTGTTATGTTTATTGTGAATAAGGGATGCAAATGCTGCATAGAGAGATGCAGTGTACATGTTGCCAACTTGCTTCGGCACCAAAGTGGTTGGCTGCACCTTTGCATCGTATAGGGACTTTGCAAGTTGCTGGGTTACCTATAGGTATGATAATATTTATTTTCATCAGGAGCAAGTTCAATCTTAAGAATGAAATAATAATAAATTATTTCAGAGTTCTAGAGTACCTTTTCAAGGTCCCGGCTCTGGTAGCTTTCATCACCAGATAATGTCGAAAATGGCTCCAGCTTTTCTTTAGCAATCTCATTAACAGAGCTGTAAATAGATGCAGATATAATTATTCACCAAGCACACTCGAGTTAATAGATAAAATTTATGAAACCAGAAGTTATAATTCCTAGAGAGAACAAGAAAAGAACCTGGCATTCCTCAAAAAGTCATTGTACAACAAACGAGCAAAGCTTTTCTGTACAAGCTGTACTAGTTCAGAGAAAAAAAAAATTAGACATCCAAGCTATTGTTTGAAGTATTTTTGGATTAAGACCGAGTCCAAAGGCGAAATTGGTTGCAGGTCCACAATTGGAAACATACTCTACCTTGTTATATGGAGAATGAAACACAAAATATTCGGCATCAGAAAGGGAGAATTGTTTGCCTTCCATTTTCTCATACCTACAGAATGCAAAATACTTAAGCATTTGCATGGTACACTATTAATCATCAAAATCTCTATTGGAACATAGTTAAAAGCTTTCAGAACTTCCAATGAATCTTACTTCTTACAGAATTGTTTGTAGCAAGAATCAACAGCCATGAGATAACATGTTTGAGAAAGCTTCCCATCAACAACCTGCAATCATAGTTGTCTTAGAATAAAAATCACTCCAAAGCAAAACTTGTTCACCAAATGGTGAATCGTGTTGGTTGAAAAGCATGCGGACAATAGAAGTAAAATTCAAATCCCTATAATCATGTATTTCTAACCAAAATCTAAAGAAACAGTACAATCAGGAAAAAGAAAAGGAAAAAATCACTGAAATGGAAATTTAAGATGCCTTATGAACAGTAAATGTCAATAGCAACATATACATAAAATGGAATTCGGAAGGACTACCGGATATTCACTAGCAAGGTTTGGCTTGTAAAAGTCGTAGGCATGGGCCATATAACTCCCCCTAAATCTGCTTTCAAAAGAAATGGGAGCATCAGGTCCTATTAGTATAGCAATAGCAGCTGCTCCGCCAGTAGGTCGGGCCGGTCCTTCTGCGTAGACCTGATAAAGAAAACTATACCATTAGATGGTGTATGGTAGACTTTATAAAATGATTAAACCCATAAAAAACTATATATGCCAATGATGGATTAAATTTATGCAGAAGACCTGGAATAAATAGAGGGTACATTTAGTCGGACTCACAGGTATAGTTATTTGGTGGGGAGTGGGGGTGTGAAAGCAGATATACCATGGGAAATGAGGGACATTTGGGCAGTATTCTGTTACTTAGGGATGCATATAACGTTAATATATCTGAGAGGCAAATCAGGTAGCAGATTGGTTAGCAAAGCATGACGAGAGGGAATGTCATGGAAAGCTCCAATTATCAGACACTACTAAGAGAGGTCAGGGCCTACTTTCCGTGGACTGCACGGATTTACCTGCCATTCACTACAAATAACAAAAGATTTGAAGCATGGTTCTGCTGTGGACTTGTGTAAAGGTTTTGTTTTATTCTCATGTTATCAAAGAACTTATTCATAAGGTTTAGTGATGTAATCAAGGCATTCCTCCATTAAAAGTGAGGATCATGAATAAAAAATTATGGGGCTCTGTCCCCTTCATAAAAAAATACTTATAAAAAAATACATATGCCAATTAGAATGATTTGTCCCAGTGAAATAAAAATCACAAAATCACAAATTGATAAATTGTTAAATTTTGTATATTCAATATTGAAGAAATAAAGCAAATCTGCCCCAGGACGTTAGTCCAAGGCAACATATAACTTTCAAACGAAATCATCATACCGCACTGTCAGTGCACACAACAAGTCCATAGCGTCCATCCCATGAACTGCTCTCAACCCAGTTGACACAATTGAATAAAGCTGCTGTTCCTCCATAGCATGCATTAGTTGAGTCAACGCCTTCAATGTCAGTATTTCCACTTTTCTGTTCATTCCACACAAGTATGGAGCAGTCAATTAAAATCTTTCAAGAACAGGCATGATAAGAAGTGATAGGACTTGAAATACCAACTAAATGAATCCTAATGTTTGAAAAGGGAGCAAGCAAGAGTTAGTGATTTGAAAGGAAAATATATGCATATATATACACATCCAGACGAACCCCTTGCTCTACCTGATAACCCACTCTTGTGTGTGCCAGAATCCAGGTACCTAAAAGTTTTGGTGGGTTTAAACCAGGTATTATTAAAACTTCTAGCGAAGTCCCATAACTAATGCAACAAATTTCAGAGCCCACATGAATAACACAAATTATTCATCTCACTTCACCTAATCAAGAAATGTGTTTCACTTCTACCTCAACTGAGGTTTTAATACTCCTCTATAGATATAGGTTTTAAAGAACCATCATATGGTAAAATATTCAATGTCATATTTATTCAGCAGAAACAAGCAATTAATTCAAATCAGAAGAGTATGTGTATTTAACTGTACCAGAAGACTACCTCAAAGATTTGCATCAGGAAGGTCTTAATTGATTTACTCTTGTCTATAACAGTCTCACTGCCTACTTCCAGACGACCAATCTGTTTGGGATCAATCCCATATTTCTCAAGTAGGGAAGTAATGGCTGTCAAACTGAAAATTGAAGAGTCAATGAATATAGAAACTTCTCAAGATGCTATAGGACATATTATTATTATTATTATTATTATTATTATTATTAATGTATTTTTGAGGATCAAATGACTGTAAACAAATGGGCATATACAAAGTAAGAGTCAAATAAGCAAAGCTAAAATTACATATCAACATGGGCCCTCCTAATGGACACAGTCTAGCATGATAGCATGAAACATAATCAAAAGTGCTAGCACACAAACCCAAAAAAATGATTTTTTTTGTGCAAAAACGACAGTATAACATGTCATATGGCAAATCTATTTAGTATTTTGGCAAATCTATTTAGTATTTTTTCCTTTCAGGGTTGCCAACTGCAGTCCAAGAAGATACACTTGGCGTGGTATACTGTTTTTAGAACTGAATAAGCAGGGTTCAGTTCTCAACTTCTCACTGAAAGTTTTATTAGACTATCAACTATTTTTAAAATGAGGTACCCTTTCAATTGTCATAGTGTTCTTTAAACTTCACAGAACATCACTAGGTCGTAATAATTCTCAATTTAATGCTGACTAAATACAATGAAAATATGCAAACTAATACTAAATCTGCTAGCATCATAGAATAACAGCGAGGGTTGAGCATAGAATCAAAACCTCATTGAGATGACATCTTCCACCTCAGTACAAAAGGCCATGCAATCTTGCCCTAGTCCAATTGTGTATTTCCCTTTACTTGCACCATCATGAGCCTCCAATACTTCCTATTTCCCATACAGAAAGGAAGATACGTTCAACAGGTGAGGCAAATTTCTGAAGTTTCGTTCACAAGAGTACATGTGCAGGTCAATACAATGCTAGCAAGAATAATATCCATTTCATAGGTGAAAAAAAAATGGGATCGCTCTCATAACCAAAAAAATGTTCCATATTTTCCTAGGAACCATGTGCTTACTTGTTTTGATTTATTTTGAGTCCTATAACAAAAAAGAACCATGTTCTTACTTGTTTTGATTTATTTTGAGTCCTATAACAAAACAAAAAAAAAAAGGTTAACGGTATTCTAAGATAATTTTTTTTTATGGAAAATAAATCTTTCTAATTTGAATTTTGAAGGCCTTCTCCGTTGGTAATTAATTTCTTGGTTATTCCCGGGGCACAAAGTACTGGAGAATTTAATTAAAAAATGTTTTCTTTTAAGCAGCTGTTTACATCACAAATCTACCTGCCTCAATTCCCATCTCAAATAATGGTACCAATCAATTTCTTAATTTCAAAACAAAACGATCATACTTAAATCTATCACCATTCTGCAATTAAGTGTAAGAGAAGATATTTTACACCGCCTTTGGAGACTAGTTGTTGTTGACTACCTCCATGAAATCAGAATTTTGACTAAATTACCAAACTTTCATATGCAATGTATGCCTTAGAGCCCCGCTTAACTATGCGAGTGAATATAAAGTCCAGTCCCCCAAATTCAGATCATTATACAAACAAAAATACCACGCATTTGAGCCACCTAAAACTACCATACACAAAACTGTAAACATGTTATTCCTCCATTTACGCGCCGAGAAAGTTCGGGAAGAAAAGGTTATGTTTGATTCTCGGGGAAGTAAAGAAATAACACCTTAAAAAATAGCTCAATACCTTCCTTGAGCATATGTTAAAAGTAGATTAGTTTCCTTCGTCGTTTTATGTCCTTTACTAAAACCAAAACAGAGAGACCGAAAATATAAGAATTCTAATGCGGAGAACTCAATATACATTAAAATGTTGATACACGAATTTCCATTAATTTCATTCAAATAGTAGAAAAAAGAAAACAGGAAAAAAAATCCCGCCTCCAATTAACCATGCTTAATTTGAGCCAAAAAAATGCTCAGCTCAATTTAATCTCTTTTTTTAAAAAAAAAAAAAAAAAAAATCCAAAACGACCCATACAAATCCCCCCCCCCCCCCCCCCCCCCAAAAAAAAAAAAAAAAAAAGAAAAAAAAAAGAGAGAAACTTCGAAGTTGGGCTTCGTTTCCATTTCCCCCGTTTGTCAACATCCAAACAGGAACTGAAATAAGGGGAGAGAGAGAGAGAGAGAGGGTGGTCACCTGCTTAATACAAGTGGTAGGGAAGTAGATGTCCATGGCGAGGATTCCCACATTCTTTGCCATTTGTGCACACTGATTTCCTTTATCAGATGCAAATGAGATTCGAAGCAAGGAATTTCTTCGTCTCCCCTCTCAAATGGGAGTAGCTCCCGGTTCGGCAAGGTGGAGGCTGGGAGAGAGAAACCGAATCGAGGAAGAGACTCCCAGAGAAAAAGAAAGCAGTGGCGAATGGCGATGCTCACGAGTAGATGTTCCTCCCCGGCTTCTATATATATAGAGAGCCAACTGGCCAAAAAGTCCTGAATCAGACTGAGTTTCCTGCCAAAATGAACGCTCACGCCAATCTCAATTTCTGTCTTCTGACCACCTTTTACATCGTAATTACATTGGTTACCATTGCAAATTTGCAATTCTACGTATCACTTCACATTCCACATTTATTTTAATTTTTTATTTTATTTTCTTATCATAAATATGTGATGTATGTTGATAAATAAAATAATTCAATTAATTTAATAAAAATAAATTAAAATTAAAAATTAAAAAAATTAAAATATATAAAATATATAATATTTAATACTATTCATCATTCTGCACGTCAAACTTTCTCTTTATTTCTTTATTTTTAATTTTTTTATCCTATTTTTTTAAAATTTATTAAATTTTTTTACTCATAACCTTTATATCACATTTAATAAAATTAAAAAAATATATATATGACGTTTGGATAATAAATAGAATTTTTTGTACCATTAATAGTGGCGTTGAATTTGGGAATCCCATTTGTTTGTCATCAAGCTACGAAACCCACGCCACGTGTACATGATTTCTTGTTATAGAATAGGAAAATGTCACCAATATTTTCTTAATATTTTATATAATTTATATTTTAAATAAAAAGTATTTTTATAAAATAATATTACTTTATAAAATCACTAGCACTTTAAATAATGACGATATAAAGATTTATAAAGAAAATTGGACATATATAATTAGTTAAAAAAATAAAATTTCATTAATTTTATGAAAGTTCATGAAAATCGTAAAGCGGAGTGAACCTGTGTACAGTTGAAGATGGACAACTAGACAAGCCATATCTAATACTCTCATCCTTTTAAAAAAAAAAAAAAAAAAATGGCAACTTTTAAGACTGACAGGCAAGCTTATTGCCCACCTTCGACTTTAAGTATTATTTTATACTAAAATGTGCAGTCACAGGCAGACAAGCAGCACCCAACTCCTCCGACCTTGGACTCTCCAACACCGTTTCTCCGACCCTAGCCTCCCATCCTGCACGGCTGCACGATGATCAGTGACCCATTGGCCAAAATTGATTTCATTGAGTCGTCAATACTAACTACCTAATAATAATGGTCAAAGATCGATGCGTTTTGGATAATCTCCATCGATTAGTAATTGCATATGGTTTTGACAGTATTGAAATTTATAAGAGTTATAATGTTTTTTTATTTATTTTGGATTTATCATTTCAAATCACTTTAATTAATAAAGTAGAATTACAAATCACACTCTCATTCCACTATATAAAATGCGACACTCTCATCACCCTTTAAAAGAAAAAAAAAATCTATAGATTGATGAACAATAACACTTCAACATAGTGAGATGAGAATGTAGTATATAGAATTTTCTAAATTAATATTATATATTTTAAATGATTTTTATATCACGTTAGGAGTGTTAGTATGGTTAAAAAGATTGGGTTGGTTTGGTTACACAAAATCAAATTATCTCATCTCATCTCATATAATCATTACAATTTTTTCAAACTCTCACATAAAATATAATAAACAATTCAACATTTTTAAATCTCAAAATAAAAATAATATTAAAAAATAATATTATAATAATATATTATTTAATTTTTAACAAAATATATCATTTCAACTTATCTAAAATGGGTAACCAAACGAGGCCTGACTGTTTATTACATAGTCTAAGGGACAACCAAGATTGACTGTTTCATTGCTAGCCTTTCCCATTACAATTGGTCAAATGGACTCGTGATTCACCGTTGGATGAGTCAAATGATGCAGAAGCAAGTAAGTGTGGTTGGTAGAATCCACGCCAATGGTGGTTGTTGGGTCAAGCATGTGAGTAATAGTTCAAAGATTTTTTTTTTTTTAAAGAAAAAAAAATTATTAATGCTGTCAATCATCTGCTGGCATTAGTCATGCGATGCACTTTGATAGCTAGAGCTTAATGACAAAGATGTGGTCATGAATAAGCATATATATATATATACGTACGTAACGATGTAGGAATATATATATATATATATTTATTTTTTTTCCCTCTTTTTCTGATCTTTAATCAATTGTGTTCGTGAAAAAGTTGCATGAGTGAACATGATATGTTCAATCAGCTAAAGTTGAATTATATAAATGGACGAGGGGGACTTCACTATTATTCATGTGGATGTAAAACTTTCCATGCGTACCTCAATACCAATGTGGATTTTTATGTTTTTGGCTCCCATGAGAGTCCTGACTCAACAGTACTTTGTCAAATGATTATCAATTAGGAGTACCATATGTATATATTTATTGCACATGGTTTGATAATGTTGTTTTAAAAAGGAGTAAATTAACAACATATACACAATAGGCTTATGCTAGTTATATATGGAAATGGGATTATTTTTTCTTTAATTGATTCACAATTCACCGATATACGAGGTCTATAACGTCTCAATAGAAGGTTCAAGCCACGTAACTATATTTCAGAAAGACTAATCAATAATATAATTGAAATCACATTGAATCATTATAAAAAATAATAATTTCTTTCTTAAATAATGTGGGATATCATAATTTATAATATACATAATTCCAACAATTTTTTTTTTTTTTAGCAAGTTAAGCATTGCTTAGATAAACTAAACGGTTATAAGGATACAAGATTTAGGGAGGTGGGGGTCCCCAACAGTCATCCCAAACACAACAAAAGTAGTACTAAAAATAAAAATAAACACTAAAAATTTTCTTTTTAAACGCTTGATGTTTTCCGCTGTCCCCTTCAAAAATGCTTTTGGAAGCAATATAAAGGTCAAGATGCCTCTTTTCAACCATGTTCAAATCACGAAAACGTTAAATTCAAATGGACGATGAATCAGAGGATGATGATGATGAGCATACCGATCGACTTTGATCCTAAATATACATACATGCATGGTACCGACGGAACCGATCGACTTAATTATTAGATGCCGAAGACAAATTAAATAAAGACAGCGTTTTTGTCCAAGTTGGTGTGTGGAGTTTTTCGGAGAAGAGAAGAACATGCTCTATACATGTGAATTACAAAGATTTTTCCCATCTATTTGCAGTACTCATGCACTTGTGAATGAGCGATGACTTGGACGCGAATTACAGGCGGCTGACTTGCTTGGTAAAACACGCAAATCCTTATGTTCAAACTTGCAAGCATCAATTCACGAGAGAGAAATGATTAATTAATATTTTTTTTTAACTTATAAGTATATCATTTATACGTAAGATTAATTTAACATGACGTGATTTACAAGAAATGTTTTAAAATTTAATATCTTACAAATAAATATTGCCATTTAAACTATGTAAAAAGTGTGTTATAATCTACGCCAGTTGTTAATAGAAAAACTATTTCATTTATTTTCTATTTTATTCAAATTAATGGTCGTCTTTGAAAATTCAATAAGTAACCTCTTTCATATTTTTTTTTTACTAAAAAAGGGCAATTTAATATGTATATATATATATATGTAGACGATCACTTACGTACTGGAGTGAAGTTCTGGGAGGGAATTTCCTTTCTTTTTATTTGTTTTTTCATGCATGGAAATTGGAAAACAAGTCTCATGCCCATGGTATTATAGAAATTAACTATTGAAAACAAATTGACGTTTACATATGGAAATTTGTCTTTTCTTTATGCTTTTGCTAGGCATAATGAGTATGACTTCACAACAGATCAAAATAATAATGATGGTTGCAAATTAGCATATTGAGTCGTATGACTTTACCTAATTAACATAAAAATAATAATAATAATAATAAAACTAAATTAATAATATCGGTGGGATGGATGCTTTAGCTTAAGTACTTTAACCACGTCGAAACGAACGAATCATGGTACATTTTGGCCTCCAAAATCTGAGCACAGGGGCACTTTACACAGTATTTTTGAGGCGGAGTACTGCTACATCTCCGGGCGCGGCAACCCATCGAAAGATAAAATGGTACGTTTGGATTATTAATTCATTTTTATTTATTTTATTATTATAATTTTTTAAAAATTTTAATATAAAATATAATAAATAATTTAATTTTTTAAAATTTTTAAATAATAATAATAATATAAAAAAATAATATTTTAATAATATTTTATCATATCAATTTAATATTTAAACGTGATATTTTTTTTATATATTTTTTAATCATCATAAATATTTAAAAAAAAAAAAATACACAACTTCGTATCAGGCGGCCAATGAGACTGACAGATGCAGACAAGACTGATTTAATTTAGCAGCGAATTACTTATTCTAAAAAAAGAAATTACAGGGAAGAGTAATAAAGTTCTGCAGGTATATTCACTTTTATATATTTAGTATGTATTTTATTGATTTGGTTGATAAAAATTATTATTTTATATTAAAAAAAATATGAAGTCAATTATATTAGTATAATACTTAAAGAGTATATAAAAATGACTATACGTAAAAAAAAAAAAAATTTCAAATAAAAAATATTTTTTTTGTGAATTTCAAATTTATCCATTTTATTTAAAATATCATTTCCCTACACCAAAAAATATAAAAGTTAATACGTTTCGTTTGAAACGTGCTCAATTAAATTAGAACCCGATAATCAATCCTTGAACATGGAAAAAACGTCATGTCTTAGGACAAAGAGGTTTGAGCATGCAATGAGTTTGATCGAAATAGGTGAATTAAAATTAGAAGAAAGAAAGTAAACGATTTTCAATGCCAGATCTATACTGATGAGCTTTGATCTGTCTAAGAAATTTTAATATATATATATATATATATATATATATATATATATATAAAGACGGAAACTGGTATATATACGTACGTAGATTTCTTCAATTTCCCTAATTTACTCTATTAATTTCCACCTAACCCCGCCATAATTTCTTATTGGGGGTGCTATAAATAATAATTTATTTTAATTAATTACCTATGGTCCGTACTTCCTGATGACCGTTCCCATCAGGATATGTGTAGGCTGCTACTCCAAGTCATGAAGCGTATGATATCTGAATTTACGTTTTAAGTCAAAGTTTGCCTTCCTGCGCTTATTGTCCACCAGTAATGATAGCGTAGCAGGGATATGACTATTTCATGGGAGGGGACTTTCAAGGCGACGTGTTAGAATATTAAAAATTCAAGGCATGCAGCTTGTTTTAACCAAACCTATGACAGCGAATGATCCCTTGCATCTGGTGCGTGCTACTTTGATCAAGATTTTTTGGAGTTTTTTTCTTTAAAAAAAAAAAAAAAAAAAAATTCAGAGCCTAAAATGTAAAAGAGACGATCATATAAAAGAAAAGATCATCAAGATGATCTTCTATAATCTTTAGAGCTTCAAATGAGAAAGATAAATACATAATCAAGATATATATAAGGTTCTATGAAATTTATACTGTTTGTATGAACTTGTTAGATAGTATTAAATATTCAGTAATAGAGTAAATTAATAGAGTATATTGGTGGAGCTTCAAATACATTATTTTAATTTATGATGTCATATATGATATGTGGATATTTCAGAATGTATTCGCTTATTGATAAATAAATAATAACAATTTCTACTAAAAAAAAAAAAAAAAATTGAGTCACAAGGAGTTTTTTTTTTACCTCAAAATGATCGTATAACATTTATGTCCACTTATATATCTCTTTCTAATTTGAAATCTCACAGTTCGAATAAGAATTTTTTGAGATATTCGAAATTGCATTTTCATGAGTTGGCGTAAATAAAAAAAAACAACTTGCAAGTAGTTTAGACTTTAGAGTTACTCGTGGAAAGAAGAGTCTCCTCAACTAATAATTCATTTATACATGTTTCAACTCAAACAACCAATCAAATACGGGCCATACCTTTTGGGATTTCTTTATTGATTGCCGGTTTGGTTAAGATCTCCAGAAATGACAATGCCACAGCTGATCATTAACAGCTTTTTCACAATCTATCTATAAAGTATTATTTTTTATTTTTTTGACATTTTCTTATTGAGGAATACTAGATACAGGTTTTAGGGTGATAAATTTTGCACACTTTTTTTTTTTTTTTTAAATGTAAGTTTTATTATTAAAAAAATTATTTTTTTTTTATAAAGCTCGTATTTACCTATTTTTTTTTACAATGAGAGTAGATATAGTTTACACATCTAAGATTACAAATATCATTTCTCTTTCTTTTGTATCAATGCGTTCGAATTTAAAAAAAAAAAATGATTTTATTATTTTCGGGGAGGGGACTTTTAAGGGAGCTGGTTTAACCAAACCTATGACAGCGAATGATCCCTAGCATCTGGTGCGTGCTACTTTGAGCAAGAATTTTTGGAGTTTTTTTTTTTTTTTTTCCAGCGCCTAAAGTGTAAAAGAGATGATCATATAAAATAAAGGATCATCAATATGATCTTCTATAATATTCTTTAGAGCTTCAAATGAGAAAGATAAACACGTGATCATGATTTATAGATTCTATGCAATTTATACTGTTTGAGTGAATTTAATTTTCAGATAGCATTAAATACTTAATAAATATTATAAATTTCAGTTCATATGCTCATTTATATTCCACTAATTGAGAGTCAAGTTCAAACAATGATTTGAGGGGTCTTTTTTCCTCTCTCAAAATGAATCTCATAACAAAAATTAGAAAAAATTTAATTGTAAGCGGATTTGCGCACCAATATATACACTAATGCTGAGGTGGAAATGTAGGCTTTAATAAAATGATCTCTCTCTCTTTTTTTTTTTTTTTTTTAAATTAACATCTGATAAAATGTTAACATTAGTGCATAGATTGGTCCGCAAATCCGCTTGTACATAGAAGAGCTAAAACAATTATGGCCACTTATATATCTCTTTCTAATTTGAAGTCTCAGAGTTCGAATAAGAATCTTTTGAGATATTAGAGCATTTCTTAGTTGGCTTAAAAACAAACAACTTGCAATTAGAACTAAGATTTATTTATGATTCAACTCATACAACCAGAAAAACGACTTTTCGGCTGCTTTCATCTAATGCAAATACATTATTTTCAGGCTTTCATGAACTAAGATTTTGATTATTTGCAGCGAAATATTTTGTCAGAAATAATGTCTTATTTGCATGCAATTATTTTATATTTTTGCCATAAAATAATATTAATTAAAATGAGACATTTAATTACAACCATTCCGCTGTGATTAAAAATCTTTGAAAAAACTTAATTGTTTTCGACTAGTTTTATGATTTTTTGTTTCGGATTGTTAGAGCATGTGTACCTGCCTTAGAGGATAACTCCTCACAAACCAAGTCCAATGCATTTGCAGCGCACCCACAACAGAATGCCTCCTCCATCTCCTCTGCTGCCGATTCTCAACAGCACTCTATAACCGATTCTGATCTTATGGAATAATATAGATCCTTTTAGAATAAATATCTTGTGTATATTTCTGCTATAAATACTACTGTTATTGTACTAAGGAAAATCAATGAAATAGAAACACTTTTATTGTTCTTCATTTTCTCTGAGATGTTCTTACGAGCACCTGTGTTACACTCTTGTTTCACTGGTTTCATCATGATATCGAGAGCCTGAATAGGGCCAACGCCCATTTTTCTTTCTCCGATCATCATGGCACCACCCAAATCTATTTCTCCGAATCCCTCTATCACCACCTCTGCCGCACAACTCATCACCATTAAACTCTCTACCGACAACTACCTACTCTGGCATGCCCAAATCACCACCTTCATCCGCGGCAACCAATTGTTTGGCTATGTCGACGGTTCCATTCCCATGCCTCCTTCCATTATTGACAATATTCCTAATCCAAACTATATCTCCTGGCGCACTCAAGACCAACTCATCATGTCGGCCATTTATTCCTCCTTCACCGAGGCTGTCATCTCTCAAATTCTCGATTGTTCCACCTCCCAGCAAATTTGGAAAACCCTTCATGAACTATACTCGGCTCAATCCACCGCTCACCTCATGAATACTAAATTTCAACTTGCCACTCTAAAAAAAGGATCCGATTCAATCTCCACTTACTTTCACAAAGCTAAAGCACTCTCTGCCTCCCTCAATGTCGCGGGTCATCTTCTTCCTGAGTCTGAATTCATCATTTATTTTTTGACTAGTTTAGGATCAGATTTCGAGTCCGTAGTGTCCTCCATCACTACGCGTCCCGATCCTCTCTCCATTTCTCAGGTCTATAGTTTTCTTGTGAATCATGAATCTCGTCTTGCTCATCAAACACTTTCTCTTCTCTCCCACAACTCCTTCACTGCCAACTCCACCACTGTGCGTGGCTCGTCTACACCTCCAAACCGAAGCCATGGTCGTGGCTTTAGGCGTGGACGGGGTGGTCAAAATTTTTCTTCATCACCCTCTAATTTTTTTTCTCCTTCTCAGATCAATCGACCTACATGTCAGCTATGTAATCGCATTGGTCACACTGTTCTTTCCTATTATCATCGGTTTGATCATGCATATCAGTCTCCAGCTCCTCCTTCTCTCTCAGCTAATTTCACCAATTTTTCAAATACGTCCGCACCATCTTCAAACTGGTTTCCAGACACTGCTGCTTCCACTAACTTCACCTCTGATTTTTCTAAACTTAACCTCGAGTCCTCATCTTATCAAGGGCCAGATCAAGTAACAATTGGAGATGGATCATCACTTGCTATTCAAAATTCTGGCTCCGGCTTGTTTCCAACCCCTTCTGGCAATTTTCTTTTCCGTCAATTACTCCATGATCCTTTAATTTCTAGAAATTTATTATCTGTTCGCCAATTTTGTTTGGATAATTCTGTTTTCTTTGAATTTAACTCTTCTGGTTTTTTTGTGAAGGATTTACATTCCCAGGAAATGCTTCTTCAGGGCCCCGTTAAGAATGGCTTGTATGTCCTTTCAATTGATGATGCGGATCTCGCTCTTCCCTCACGACATGCTTTCATTGGCGAACAGACCTCACCAAACATATGGCATGCTCGTCTTGGTCACCCATCTCCTTGGATCACCTCATTTACCATTCGTCATCACAATCTTCCCGTCACTTCCACAGCCACTTCGTCACCTTGCTCGGCCTGTCTTCAATTCAAGTCTCATGCTCTTCCTCATCCACTCTCACCCTCTCAATAGCAATTTCCTTTTCAGTTATTATTCTTATATGTGTGGGGACCTGCGCCTGTGCTGTCCTCCAATGGTTTTAGGTTTTATTTTTCTATTGTTGACGACTTTATGAAGTATGTTTGGCTGTTTCCTTTATATGCAAAATCTGATGTTTCTCAAATTTTTCTAAATTTTGTTACATTTGTTCGTAATTCTTTTTCTAAAAATATTTTAGCTGTTCAATCAGACTGGGGGGTGAGTTTCATCCCTTTCATACTATTTTACAAAAACTTGGCATTTCTCATAGAATTTCTTGTCTATACTCTCATGCACAAAATGGTAGCATTGAACGGCATCATCGCCACATTGTTGAAACCGGGCTCTCTCTTCTAGCCCAATCTTCGACTCCTCTCAAATATTGGGTTGATGCTTTTAAAACAGCAGTTTTTCTCATAAATAGAATGCCCACACCCAATCTTCATCATTTCTCTCCTTTTCAATCTTTTTTTAACTCTCCACCTGATTATAATTTTTTACGTGTTTTTGGCTCGGCCTGTTGGCCCAATCTTCGCCCTTTTAATCATCACAAATTAGACATGAGATCTAAGCTCTGTGTCTTTTTAAGATACACTCCTGATCATAAAGGGTACAATTGTTTACATATTCCATATGGTAGAATTTACGTTTCACGTGACGTACGCTTTGATGAAACTCATTTCCCATTCTCTTCTACTCAAACAATATCCACCCAAGCCCCCTCTTCAGCCCAACCCGTTCCCTTCAATTCATTTTCTCCCTCATTATCCAATCCGGCCCCATTCTCATATGCTAACTCTTTCGTCCAGCCCAACCCGACTCAATCTATCCCTCCCAATCATAATACTTCAACCCATGAGCCCACAACCTCAAACCCTAATTATATTCTCTCCACACCTTCCGAAAATATCTCCCAGACCTCTCCTGTGCCGTTGTCTTCAATTTCTTCTCTTGCGCTATCTTCCTCAAACACGTCCTCCTCTCTCCCTGATAACAATCATTCCGTCTCCATCAATACTCATTCGGCCTCCTCTCTTCCAACAAACACTCCCTCAACCTCCATCAGTACTCATTCCATGACTACTTGGTCCAAATCCCTCATAACTCAACCCCTTCATTGACAAGATGGCACCATTTTATGGCCACCACCGAAACACAGTGCTGCTTTCTCCACCTATTCCTCCATCCCCGACGAACCTACCTCCTACACGGAAGCTTCAAAATTCCCTGCCTGGCGTGCTGCCATGGCCAGTGAATTTGACGCTCTTATCCGAAATAAAACGTGGTCTCTCGTCCCTCCCCATCCCTCTCAAAATCTCCTTGGTTCAAAATGGATTCTTAAGACCAAACGGCTTGCAAATGGAACCATTGAACGGCGCAAGGCTCGTCTTGTTGCCAAATGGTTCCATCAACAAGCCGGACTTGACTATTCGGAGACCTTTAGTCTGGTAGTCAAGCCTGTTACTATACGACTCTTGATCTCTATTGCAGTATCTTGGAACTGGCCTTTTCATCAGTTGGATATACAAAACGCATTCTTGCACGGGGACTTAGAAGAAGATGTTTTTATGTAGCAACCTACTGGGTTTGTTCATTCTGATTTTCCTCATTTTGTTTGTAAATTAAAAAAATCTATCTATGGTTTGAAACAAGTCCCTAGGGCTTGGTTTGCAAAGCTTAGTTCGAAATTAATTTGTCTTGGTTTTCATGCTTCCATTTCTGACTCCTCTCTTTTTATATTCACATCTGTTACTGCCTCTATATATGTTCTCATTTATGTTGATGACATCATTGTTACAGCCTCTGAATCTTCTATTATTAATGATTTTATCTCATCGCTGTCCGCATCTTTCTCTGTCAAAGACCTAGGTTCACTTCATTGTTTTTTAGGAATCCATGTTTGTCGCATGGCTAAAGGACTTTTTTTTTTTTTATCTCAGTCTCGTTACATCTCTGATCTATTGAAAAAGACTAATATGCATGAGTCTAAACCTGTGTCAACGCCAATGTCAACATCTGTAAAAATTTCAGCTCTTGATGGATCCTCCTTTGAGGATCCTCAACTTTATCAAAGTGTCGTTGGTAGTCTTCAATATCTTTCCTTCACTCGTCCAGATATCTCATTTGCAGTCAATAAAGTCTGTCAATATATGCACTGTCCTCGCCACTCTCACTGGCAAGCTGTCAAACACATACTGCGTTATCTCAAACTCATAATCCATCTTGGTCTATTCTTTTCTTCTATCTCTCCCCTTAAACTAAAAGCATTTTTAGATGCTGATTGGGCTGATTGTCTGGATGATCGGAAATCGACGGGTGGTTTTTGTGTCTATTTTGGGTCTCACCTAGTGTCTTGGGGCTCCAAGAAACAACCAACAATAGCTAGATCCTCTACTGAAGCAGAATATAAATCAGTTGCAAATACTGCTTGCGAACTTCTATGGATACAAGCCTCATTAAAAGAATTGAGACTTTTTATTTCTGAAGCACCCCACTTGTTATGTGATAATATTAGTGCAACTTATCTTTCGGCAAATCTAGTTTTACACTCACGGACCAAACATGTGGATCTTGATTATCACTTTGTATGTGACCATGTTACTAACAAAGCTCTTACTGTTTCTTTTGTCCCAAGTAAAGAACAAATTGTAGATATTTTCACTAAGCCACTCTCCTCGGCACGGTTTGCACTCCTACGTTCAAGTCTCACCATCTTATCGGTACTGCTTGAATTGTGGGGGGATGTTAGAGCATGTGTACCTGCCTTAGAAGATAACTCCTCACAAACCAAGTCCAATGCATTTGCAGCGCACCCACAACATAATGCCTCCTCCATCTCCTCTGATGTCAATTGTTAACAGCACTTTATAACCGATTCTGATCTTATGGAATAATATAGATCCTTCTAGAATAAATCTCTTGTGTATATCTCTGCTATAAATACTACTGTTACTGTATTGAGGAAAATCAATGAAATAGAAACACTTTTATTATTCTTCATTTTCTCTGAGACATTCTTACGAGCACCTGTGTTACACTCTTGTTTCACTAGTTTCATCACGGATAATTATGATGGCCGGAAGAGTCTGGGATGACGTTGTAGTGCTGATCATGAACCAAGCAAATACGTACGTACCTTAAGGGATTTCTTTCTTTCTAGATTGCCGGTTTGGTTGAGATCTCTAGAAATGACATGTGACAACTGATTAACAACTTTTTCACAATTTATCTATAAATTATTAATTTTTAAATTTTTTCTGACCTTTTCTTTTTATATTAACGAGTTTGATTTTTTTTTAAATGACTTTATTATGTGGTAGTAGAATAGCTGTGATATATATAGTTGTGATTGAATGACTACTTGAAAATTTATTTATGTTAAAGTGTGAACTGTGAAGTCTAGTTTTTTTCCAAAATGAGTATATAGACAGCTTGTACATGTACAGTATAAAAATATTGTATCTATTACTCTTTTGAAAATGGTGTCTACCATGGTAATCTTGGGCCTAATCCCACAGAATTTCCAGCTTTATCCAACTCCGAGGTTCGGGCCTTGTTGTCGGCCCACAAATCATTCCAAGTTGTCATGGCCCATCCCAGCCTTATCCAATAAATTGAGATATTTCATGTTAGGAAAACTCCTAGTACTTGTCCGGTCTAAAAGCTACGTTACAGTTCGAAGGGCAAACCCCTTTCATTTCCTTTCCGCTAATGCTTCTCTCTTTCTCTCTCTCAATTTCAGAAACTCATCTCATCTGATGCGCTCTCTCTCCCTCGTTGCAAAGAAGTTGAAAACCATTAGTTTAATATAATTCCACTCAGGAAGCTAAATTTCATGAAGTTGAAAACCATCATTTGATTTAAAAAAAAATCCACATTTAAGTTTCCTTACCTTTCTAAGCAGCCAAACTCACAAAAAGAGTTAAACAACGTAAGGTCTCAATATTTCATCTTCATCACTTTACAGAAAGCTATGAGTATGATTAGGTGATGGAGAAGAAGTTGATATCAAGGGTTTTGAGTTTGAGAAGCTCTGTGCAAGATTGCAAAAGCATAGTAGAATGTGGGGAAGAGATTTTTGGGTTAGGGTTTTTGAAAAATCAAAGTGAGTTATTTTCTTTCAAAAATCTATTTTTGAAACGGTGGCAGCGGTGGGCCGGTGGCTGAGATCTATGGCCAGAAAACAATCTCCTCCTCTAAAGAAACTTGAAAGAAAGATGAATCAACCTTGTTTTGGGTCAGCAAATTAAGATGAGAAGAAGAAGCCAAATAGATCCCGTGATCATCTTGATTCTACTAATCAAGCACACTCAGAGCAGGAAGCTGGGCCATAGATCTCAGCCACACTTAGATCATGTCCTTGCAATGAAAGGGACAAAACTCTCACAGAGACCTAAGAAAATAGCTAGTTTGTCTGGTTTGCTTTCAAGATTAAAATTTAAAACTTTAAAAACTTTGAAAACCTTTCATCTTATCATTATATTTTTTTCAAATTTTTACACAAAATAAAATAAATAATTCAACTTTTTCAAATCTCAAAATAAAAATAATATTAAAAAATATATTCTAACAATATTTTATTCAACTTTTTAACTTTAATCTTAACTTATTTCATCTCATTTTTTGAAAACAAACGAGGTTAATAGGGATGTTGTTTCAAAACGAGCAGTTAGAAAAAAAATTAAATTGACGTGGCAGAAGTGAGTGGTGTAAGTAGCTGAGTAGAACAACTCTTTCATGTTATTAAGTATATTATAGGTAGCACGCATTTTGGATGCAAGACTCGAATAATAATACTATTGACAATATGCTAGAAAATCACAAGCAAATATTATTCATTTGGATTAAAAAACATTTGGTTTAAGATAAATGTTTTGGCCATAAAAGAATTTTATAAAAATAAACTTACAAATAAACATGATTTCATATGGTGTGTCAGATTATATTAATGTTACTTTTATTGTAAAATAGATCTAACGTATCACATGATAAAGTCCTGTTAATTTGTAAATTTAATTTTGTGAAATATCTATGTGGCTGTATCACTTTTTTTAGTTTTGAAATTACTCAAGTATCCCTGTAATGCAGCGAAAATATCTACCAATTCAATCAACAAATTGGTTAGTTGTCAAACATGCAATTAATTTGATAAACAATCAAATACGCAGAATAAATAAATTGCATAACACTAAGATTGGTATCGAAGGGAAACCCTTTAAAGAACTCTTTAAAGGTAAAACCCTACGGGGCAGCCAAACCCAACAATGTCAATTTTATTATTTGAAAATCAATTACAAGTACTCATCAATTACAAAACCTTTGCAACTTGACTCTCTTACCTACCCAGACAAACGACCCGTTTGTCCTCTACCGCTGTAGCAGCCAGAACCTCTGGCGATCTTCAAATATTGGCTTTCCTCCTAAAACTCTAGGGGCTGAAATCCAATCACACGATCCTCCACGCTTGAAGCAGGATCACACTTAAAGAGAGATCACAAATATGAAAATTCACTAAGAAATTTTCTCACCAAACAATGCACTAGAAAGTACTCTAGAAAATATGTAGATCTGAATCTCTAACGATCTTAACCAGTAGAATCCCTTAAATAAGCTATTTGGAAAGAGTTCCAGTTTCAGTAGGATTCTGCTGACAGTTAGAATCTGTTGCGAAGACGTCTCCTGATGAATTGCTGACATGTCGCAATAATTCTTCTCTACACTAACTTATTTTTATTCAGTTTCTGTCCTGGATAACTTCTTGATAGGTCAAATTTT
Organism: Juglans microcarpa x Juglans regia; assembly: GCF_004785595.1. Taxonomy (NCBI): domain Eukaryota; kingdom Viridiplantae; phylum Streptophyta; class Magnoliopsida; order Fagales; family Juglandaceae; genus Juglans; species Juglans microcarpa x Juglans regia. The sequence continues at coordinate 32,036,771 of NC_054604.1, read as the reverse complement.
TTCTGCTTGATATCTTCTTTTTGAATCTTCTATTAAGATCACTTGATATCTCCTATCTTTTCGAACATTCAATCTTGATAAAAAAATCTTTTGAACCTCTATCTATTTAACCACTTATCTCAGAATTCAAATATTGATAAAGACAAACCTTTATCTATTAATCTATTTATTTTTGAATTTAAATATTCATAGATAAAGATAAAGACAAATTACATTCATCCAATAATTCAAATAGGTCATAGTCATCTAATCCTAGTCAACAAAATTTTATATCAACAAGTTTATTAGCTTAATAGAATATAAAATATTTTAATATAAGGGTCCCTTCAAAACCACCTACTAGAATCAGTGATTGCACATAAACAACCTGCAGTAGTACTTAAGTCCATAAAATATGGTCGTTCACTATTTATGCCATCATTCCATGTATTAATCATCCTAATAACAAATTTCCATCCCACTATGACTGTACCCAGCAATTCCATTAATTGTCCATGCCATATAAAAAAAAAAAATTACAGAACATTAACTAATTTCTATAACCCATCTTTGAAGACAATTTTTTAAGCCTGATCTTCCGTGAAAGTCAGGGCACAAAACGTACTCACTTTGTTAATAATAATAATAATAATAATAATAATAATAATAATAATAATAATAATAATGATAATGATAATTATGTTGCGGGTGAATTAGCATGAGCTGGCCAGACGATGATCTTGCTCGAATTAAGATCAAGATCAGATCTCAAACTGATGATCATCATGTAACGATATTAATTAAATTCCACACTAAAGAAAAAACGTATGATGAGTTGCTAGCTAGCTAGCTAGCTTTATTTTTCTCTGATTTCAAACTCTTATTACACACACACACACACCCCTTTATGATCGATCATCACATGATTATGGCGTGAGTCATGGGATCATGAAAATAAATTAATAAGTTCGTACGTACGTACAGATATTAATAAGACAACAATTTGATCCAAACGTGCATGCGTTTATATGTATTGCATGTGAATTAAGATATCAATAATATTATATATACCTGATGATCTTGCATGCATTAAACACGATCTTTGGCGCTTGAAATTAATACATTAAGCTGAAGCAGTTGAAGGGCAACTCTCCTTTGGCGGGTCATTAGAAAGCTAGCTAGCTAGAATATATATAAATATATATATATATATATATATATATATATATTCAAAGCCAAGCCATGAATATCGATGCACTGCCAAAAGAGAGAAGCCCTACAGCTAGTTCGCTCACTCATCATCATCATCTTAATCGTCTAGAGTGGCTTGACATGGGTTAGAACCAGCTCCATCTGATTTATATATGTGTGTTGAGGGATCTTGCCTGCCTCGAAAGCTTTATTTATAGGCTCGTCTAATAGCAGTGGGTAATTAAGCAGTTGGAGGAGGATCAGTAGCATATGCCATGGATATCCTAGCTTTAATTGGTGCCTGCTTTCTACGCATATATAATTCCATGCATATATGGTTGCCTTTATCAGAAAAAAGAAGAAAAATTAAAAAGGCTTCCTTACGAATGTGTTCTGGGATGGATTCGATCTGCTTTATTTCGACCCCTGAACGTTTCTTTCACCACTCTCATCATGAGGTGAAGGGAGGAAGGGAAAAAAAGAAATATCAAGAGGAAGATGCCATGCATAGACAACAACACTCGATGCCTTGATCTTTTGTGGTTCTTTATCTCGTTCTCTCTCTATCCATCTTGGGGAGACAATATTTGAAGAAAATCCTGGGCCTAGAGGTATATCCTGTGTCATATTCTTCTCTACATTTTGATATGCTTTATGGTATTTAATTATTTGGTTCTGATTATAAGTCCCTTTAATAATTAGTTGATGAATTATCTCCAGAAGAGGTATTAATTGTAGTCATGTACTCCTAATTTGGACCTTATAAGATGTTGGAGTACTTAAATTATATTTATAGCGTGTCCCTTTTGTCTTCGCTTCTGTATAAATCATTGGATGGATTAGATCATTGCATGCACCAAATTAAGGTCAGGCAGGTCGTGATCATGATCTCCATGCATGTCCACACGGAAGTGGAAGGCACATGATCAGGCAATGAGAATATATAATATATTTACAATATGCATTACCCCTTAATTAGCAATTCCCATGATCTAATTAAGAATATATTCACTTTAATTGTTTTCTGTAAACCTAATTATAAATAACAATATTTGCCATGCATGATGAGATCACAAGTATACCATATATCCAGTGCATGCAAACACGCGGTGATCATAACTGTAAAGACGACCCTACAACATAATTAATTAGCTGTTAAAAAGATTTACATCATCTTAATTAGTTATTAGCCCAATTATATATATATATATATATATATATATAATTACTAGCTAGTTAAACATCTTGATAGGTACCTTTATATTCACTCATTAATATTACATATTATATATAATTAAGGCTATATACCTTATTAATTATCTTAACCTTTATACGTACCATGAATATATTTCTGTAGATTTCTCTTTCAGATCCTTTTTAATTTATGCTTGCCTTAGTATATTATTTTCGTAGCTAGCCCTTGCATGCATGACTTTATATATATAGTCATTAACGGTTATTTTCTATTGTAGTACGTGGCTCATATTGAGTGGAACACGTATACAGAGAAAACAGGCAAATGCTGGGAGTGAAGCGGAGCAGAATGAGGGGAGCGTAGGATATATGGGTATTATTGAAATTTTCTAATATCTCTTGTACGGCTAGGGTTTAGTATAAATACTGCATATGATGTAACCCTAATTCGAGTTTAGTAAAAATTCAGCCCACGCTCCTGTGGATATAGGAACACTGCCGAACCACGTTAAATTCTGTATTTTTCTTATTTTTTCTTTTCCGTCTGCATGTAGCACAACAATTTCCAATGATCGATACTAGTACCATAGATTTCGCTTCATGAGTACTATGCAGGCCGCCAGCTTCTTAGATCATTATAATAACTAGGATCTGATCATGAAATTAACGATCGATCGAGGCTGATGAAATTAATTGAACGTACAACCACAAACAACATTAATTATTATATATATATATATATATATAGTGAAACACGCAAAAGTAAGCATACGATATAATTGATCCTATACATAGGTGCACGTTTTATATATCATGTATTCTTTCAAGGATATATTGGCTTTTTGATGATCTTTCTGCTCTTAAATAATTGTAAAAAGGAGTCCGAATTCATGCATGACTTAATTCGAACAATTAATAATTAATTCAGAAAATTAAACTAAATTCAAATTATGATAATCTAATTAATTTGAGTCATGATCATGATCTCCAGCAAGTAGTGTCTCCCTCAATATCTTTAAACCCATGTACCTGCACCACATTAAATAACAGCTCATTATTAATAATTACTTTATATAGATAGATATTACTCATGATCATGGCCTAAATAATTATATAATTTAATTATTAATGTCGACAGTATGTACGTACGTACCTTCCAAGCATCATGACAGTGGCTTGAGGATTAGTTCCAGGAGAGTAATTAAATGTGGATCCATCAATAACCCTCAATGCATCCACTCCAAGAACTTTATAATCATGATCAACGACCCTCCCAACCTGACAGCCTCCATGATAATGCCAAATGGTCATCACAGTATCCTTACAAAATTGTTCCAAGGACCTTGAAGCATTTTGATGTTTTGGCAACAAGTTTACTGGGGAATTCTCCGTCATGTTGAGAAGGTCTGGGAGACTTAAATTATCGTATGTAAACTTAGAGAAAGCCTTGGACTCGATTACTCTCTCGATGGTGCTAATGCCTTGAACACATCTTTGCAAGTCTATTGGATCTTTGAAGTAGTTAAAGGTGACAGATGGGTTATCATTCACATTGAGGGTCCGGAGCTCCAAATGGCCCGTGGAAACTGGACCCATGATTTTTTCTAGAATGAATCCACCCATGAAGGCTGTTTGGTTAAGACTGTCCATAAGTTCTACAGCTTTGGCTATGGCTTCTGGGGTCCTTTCTTTTGGTGGCACTGTGGAGAGCTGTCCAATCTGCAAATTATGGTGAACACATCAGTCTTAATTAATCCGAAATAAATTCATAAATGTTAGCACTACCAAAGGCATTATTATTGCTTTGTACAAGTCAAGCAAGTTTTACCAATTGATCTGAGGAGAGTTAAACTCTAGCCTAATCTAATAAAAGCTAGCACCAAGTAATTAAACATATATATATATATATATATATATATATATATATATATATATATATATATATACCTTGGGAGAGAACATGCCAAAGTCTCTTGAGGAGCCACCAGCAAAGTTGGAGCCGCTGGCAGCTTCAATGTAGCTCCCAAACTCGGTGATGCCGACGACTTCAATGAGAGAGACCTCGACCGGAGCCGGAGAGGGAACATAGATGGCATTCATGGAATTATCTGCCATCCCTTGCCCCACCATTGGCTGCTCCAACACTACTGTTATGTTGTGTGCCTTAAGCTGCTCTGCAGGCCCTACTCCACTTAACATTAGTAGCTGTGGGCTCCCCAATGCACCTGCTGATACTATTATCTCTTTGTTCGATCCCTTCTTAAGATATGCTGTGTGTTTTGCCCCTGTTGCGTCTGTAAATACCACTCCATGCGCCATTGGCCTTGATCTTCCTGCTTCATTTAAAAGATCACTAATTGGTCGCTTTAATAAAACTAAAAAATACATTAATTAGACTCAAAATATTAAACAAATACGTACCTCGAATTCTAAACAAGATTCTATGCACAGAGGCATGCAAAAGCAGCGTAAGGCCACTAGGATTAGCGTACTGCAGCAAGTCGGCAGCAGTATGTCTATGCTCATCTCGATCAAATATGGTTCCCCCAACCTTAGTCCCGTGCAAATGGTCATACGTGAATCCATTATACGGCACCACACCGGCTTCCAACAACCCGTCCCGTACAGCCGATTGCCACTGCCGCATTGGCGGCTCGAACGCCACTACCTTTTCCACCCATTCATATGACTCGTTCACAAGCCGCCCATCCCAACCCACCTCCCTATTAATGTACGTACGTTTATGAAAAATATACAAAATATAGGATCAAAGATTCATAAACCATGCATTTTTTTGTTTGTTTGTTTGTTTCAAATTATCTTCCTAAGGGTAGGTAATATATATATATATATATATATAAACTACGTACCTGACGTAATATGGGGAGGCACGCGTGTAAAACCCTGCATTTAAGCAGCTTCCACCACCCAAAACACGGGCCCGAGCATTGATGACCCCGTCCTCGGAGATGAAGCGTTGGGAGGGAGAGGTTGGGGAGAGGTCAGAAAGCGCGGCACCAAAGGCGGCTAGGTTGGTGATGTTAGGGTTGCCATAAGGTGAGCCACCACGTTCGAGGAGTAAAACGTTGTAGTTCTGGGATAGAGTTGCCGCTAAGGGGCAGCCAGCGGTTCCGCCGCCAACGATAATGTAGTCGTAATAGGATGTCGGTGGGGCTGAGGTTGCATTGTGCATGAAGCTGTAGTTTGGAGCTGTGGGTAAAGCTAGATAGATTAGAAATGCTAATTGTAAAGTACTTTCATAATTTGGCCCTACAATTGATTTCCACAAAGCAAGCAATGATCGTTAAAGCTAGATCATCAGAAACAAGATGAAAGGTTATATATAAAAAGTACACAAACTAGCTAGTACTCTTGATCAGCTGATCAATGTGTATATATCGAGATAAGGTTCAATAAATATTTCATGTACGTACGTACGTGCAAAGAGTTGAGGTAAAAGCAAGCAGGAGATTATACTCATATTTTAATATACACTTAAAAAGATGATATATATAATATATAAGAGAATTGTTTACTTTGAACCTGATTTCAAAATGATCGATCTAACTCCCATATATATATATATATATATATATATATGTATTGAAAACATATGAACTAGTATTGGATCTTGTATAGGTGTTTTTATTAAAAGTATAAATTCATGTTTAAATCTGCCCTTTTAACGGTACTGTACCTTTTTCAGAGGAAGAAAAGCCACGAAAGAAGAGAATTCCAGCAAACGCAGCACCAAACAATCTCCACCAGCCAAGCAGCGTAGCCATTATCTCACTTTAAAAAGCTCGATCCTGATCAGTAGTCAATAAAGGCCTCGAATTATAACCGTGTGGATTTGTATGTATATCGAAACTAAAAGCTTCTTCCCAAGCCTATATAATTGAAAGACCAACGATCTCGACGGGGATGAGATACGCATGAGGTACGTACAAAGATGTCTTGGTGGAATCGGCGAAACAGGCTCACATGAAAGTTAAATATATAATGTGTTGGCATGCAAAGGCACGGAAAGATTCAAGAAATGCAGAAAATGTGACACCCACCCAGAATTAATTGCACCCCCTGGCAGCTCGCCCATGTTTTGGCCCAATAATAGATCAAGTGGTACCGTCAAAGATCAAAGAATTAAGAGGTCTAGGAGATGTAAATTATTATTAGTACTGATCATGCGCTTAATCCTATATATATTTAGAGAGGTAAGAAGAAAAACAAGCACTTGTAACATTAATGAAAGTAATCAGTATAATTAAGTTGTAGAATTGCCGTCATTGGAAAATTAATGAATTAATATTTCAACTACTTGTGAAGAAATAGTACTGCTGCTTCAGTACTTTATTAATGCTCACAGAATGGAAACCCTGTCAGTCTTATCATTGTCATTTTCCTCTGAACTCCCATACTCGCGTTATAATAATAATAAGAATAATAATAATAATAAAAAAAAACAAAAAACATATTCACGAACCTTCACAAAATCATACTTAGTCTCAGGGGAAATGCTTCAACCACATATGGTGGTCACATATGGTAGAGTGTCAAATCGTATTAACGGATCTTATTCGTGTCGTGTCAAGGTATGTATATTATATTTAATGAATTAATACGAACACAACCTGTTAAAGATTTTGTGTCAAAATTTCAAACCCGAACACGATACGGTAAGATTACCGGTTGACCCGACCCGACCCAACCCGTTAATTGAATAAGAAATAAATCGGCACGACACGACCCGTTCCGTTTCAACCCATTTATGTTAATGGGTTGAACAGACACGATACGACACAACACAACCCGTTTGACTTGATTGATTTTATATAAATATTTAAATATAAATAATATCTATAAAAGATAAAAAACTAACTACAAGTCTAAAATTACAATCCAAACAAATATGATTCACACAATTTGTAATAATATTCATTATTAAAATTACATCCCAAATATAATAAACAAAACATATAATATAAATATATTAATGTTACAATCCCAAATATAATAAAAAATTAAAAATATAGATCTAAACAAATTTAAAACTTGATGAATGAAGTAGAGCGTCCTCCTTGCCCTTTAGGTCCAAGGGTATAAAGGTAAATTTAATTTTCTTAACGGGTCATAACGGGTTGACCCGTTAGTGACCCGTTAAGCAATTGTGTCTTAACGGATCAATCCGTTTTTATCCTAACCCGTTAAAGCTAAATCCTAATCCGCTTTTATGGTGTCGTGTTCGTATGGGGTTAACGGGACGTGTCACATATTGCCACCCCTAACAGATGGTAGCCACCAATTGAATTTTTTATTTTTATTTTTTTTACTTAATAGTTAATAGTTAAGTAAATATTTTTAAATGAATTTATAATTTTTATCTTTTTCAAAAAAATATTTAATGAGTTAAAAAAATATTTGAAAATAAAAATAAAAAAAACACAAAAAACTTTTTGCCTATTCAGTGGCTCTTTCGGTGGCCTCCCTATGTGAGAGTAGCACCACCCTAAGTCTCAAGACTAATTTATTTTCGTAGATAAAATGAGTATTTGAGATAGATGAGATGAGATTAAAATTGAATAAAATATTATTAAAATATATATTTTTAATATTATTTTTATTTTGAGATTTGAAAAAGTTGAATTATTTATTTTATTTTGTATAAAAATTTGAAAAAAATATAATAATTAGATGAGATGAGTTGAGAAGTTTTAGAAAAACAAAGAGGCCTTAATTAAAAATTAACTAGCCAAAATAGTAATTAAGGGACATTAATGAAATTAAGTGGATTTTTTTTTTTTTTTTTCCCTAGATCGACCAAATTTCCGGTGAATAATTATAGTCGCTTAGAAAAAGAAAAATTATAGCCTTGGTAGCCGCTTTAATTATAGGGCCTAGCTCGGATGAAACATGATGATCACGACATGAGAAACCATGCAGAAAAATGTACCCTAGCTAACTAGCTAGCTAATAATTATGACCCAATATATATATATGCATGCATATAACCAAAAAAATGTAGCCAAATTCATGAATTCATGATTCAGCCTCCTAGCCAATTTAATCGGCCTGCATTACATTAATTAGCCATCGATCCCAAGTAGTACTACCATTTCTGCATGTTAATAATTAATTTGTCCCTAATAATTGAAAAAGAATGAATGTAGGTAGTAGATATATAGTAGGTGATCAGATGCATGTAATTGAATTAATGTAGCATATATAATTGAGGGAGATAATATTGCTGCTTAATTCATTAATATTGTAATTACCTTGCAAAGAAGATTGGTCCCAGCTAGCTCATCTCACCATTACCAAATTAACGCGCATGTCTTGGTGGCTTTTAAATGTAGATGGAAAGTCCGGCATGCATGATATTGTCTTCTCTCTTTTTCATTATTTACGCACGTAGCTCATATATATATAATCTCTCTAAAGGGAACAAAGAAAATTAAAAAGTAGGGCTACGTACGTATAGTGTGGGAATAGATGGCAATTGGCAACAACTTTAATGAGCCAAAGCTCAACTACAGAGCCCCCACCCTACGTACCTTCGGCTAATGTGATCGAAGCGATAATCGTGCACACATGACCCACACGTTAATATTGTGATAGAAAATATTACTTTGTCCTCTCATTTGTACCGTTCTATTTGATCGCTTGGTAATTTATTTATTTATTTATTTATTATTTAGTGATTAAGAAAGTGATTTTAAGTGTTTTGAGATTTTTTTAAATTTTTTAAAGTATTTAAATACATTAAAAAAATATGAAAAGAAAAATAAATAAAAAAACCCAAAATCATTTGGGGCGAGGTGTGTGCTTTTTTAATATTAAAAAATTAGTATATGGTATAAATTATTCGATTCAATAATATCATGCATGCTAATTTTAAGTAAATTAAAAAAGATTTAAACAAATTCTACTAATAATACGCCAAATGTAACACTAATTGGTAGAGACATCATTGCATCTGTTTTCGGAAGTGTTAATGCCTTAATTTGTACAAAAGACTAGAAAGAAAGAAAGAATTATCAGTGGCCTCACATTATAGTAGATTTCGCCCCTAAACAACCCGTGGACATAGGCATTATATATGCTGAACTACATAAACTTTTGTGTCTCTCTTTATTTACTTTTATTCGCTTATTTGTTATTTACTTTATGGATGAATGTAAAAAGTATCGTATCGAAGCCCAAATCAATATCTCGTGGGCCAGGAATAATTCTTTTTTTCCTTTCGGTCTGTTGTGCAAATTAAGACATTAACAGGAAGACAAAATTAAGATGAAAGAATTGGATCTCATTTTCTAGCTTATAAGACCATAGTAATCTTTTAATTTATTAATTTTAAGTGATTTTTATTCACAGATACAACCCAAATTATACACATCTTTAAACTGCATAGGGCAAAGTACTACCAAATATATAGAACTTACTCTAGTATTTCTGCGCTCAAGTTTTCTCGTATAATTAACAGCGTGTAAAAAGAATGGAATTAAGTTACTAGGCAGCTTGCAACTTTAGCTAGGGACCTCCACGGCAGGGATCACTAATAATTTATTATTATCCAAATGTAGACAAAATAAAAAATAAAAAATCAATGAGCTGGAATATCGTTTTCGTACAAATATATAGCAATGATACATGAGGCAAAATAACGAATTAAGGAATAGAGATAGAAATTATAAAGAGACAGGGTTTACGTACATTGGATATTGAAAGACATCATGTTTTGATAAGGAAGTTACCATTATTAATAGAGAGAGTTGTAGGTGAAGCAGGTGGCAAAGATGGAGGATACGCAAATGAAGAGTGAAGGAAGCAGGGTGACATTCAAGAGTTTACTCTCCCCCAAGTACCCAGCCAATGTTATCGTGCCATCTGCCACCACTCGTGCGATTGTCCCTGCTTCAGTTGAGAGCAGTCCACCGTTATAGGTTCCACGTGATAGCCGGGACGACATGACGCGTGAGAGGAGTGCCAGGTTGACACCTGGACCAATGACAGAGGACATCCCCACCACACGATTGAATATACTTTCAGTATATAGATTTACTATTTTCTATTATTTATTTATTTTTATTTTTATTTAATAGTTAAGAGAGTGATTATTAGTAAAATTATATATTTTTTTAATTTTTTCATAATGATTAAAGATATTAAAAAATATTTAAAAAAATAGTAAAACTATTTTTATCCATATTATATAAAAAAAAACAAAAAAGGTAATTGAACGTATGAACAATATCTCACCTTCAAGTACTTCGGCAGAAACAAACAGGATGAGTCCAGAGCAGACGTACTGTGGCACAGAGTATGGATTTATAATATGGAAGCTCAGGAGTACGCCTACGCAAACTATTATTTCAGAGGCCAATAAAATTTGCCTGCAATCAGTTTAATGAAAATATAAATGCATCAGAAGTTTATGAGAAACATCCAAAAACTTCAGATTATATGCTTTTGTCATTTGGGCCTTTGGGGAGGTGCTAAGGTAAGATAAGCAAATACTAGAGATACCGAACATGCTACAGAAAAGTGAAATAATTTAACTACACCAATATTGTATAAAATGAAATTTACAAACTAACTTGATATGATATGTTAAATTATAAAATTATTTTTCTTATAAAATAGATCTAACGATCATATGAAACCATATCAATTTATGAATTTATTTTTATGAAAAGCAAGCTACTGTTAAATAACTACCTGTCTTCAAACATATTGCTAATGTAGTTTCCTACAACAATGTTAACTGGAAGAACCGTGAGGCCAAGAGATGCAAGAAAAATCGCCACACTGCTTGTAGACCACTGAAAGTAGTATGTGGTAACAACACTCGATTCTGAAATTAAAATCTCCATCACGTATTTGAGCATGAAATATATCAACAGCTGAACCTGAATGAAACATAGAAATTCAATTAGAGATTGTGTAGAAAAGTTCCTTGAGTTTCAGCTCCAATTACCAAACAATTCTAGCAGAGAATATGAGATTGCAAAGAAGTATAGGAGGAAAAGCTTCTCAATGATTTTCAACTCAGTCCATTGTCTTGGACAATAAAATACATGACACTAATCAGAAAATGAATGAGCAGGTTCTAGATTGTTTAATCACCAGCAGGTCAATAGTGATTCATTTTTATTTTGGAAGTAAATGTAAGGAGCAAAGTTATTGACAGTTTCCACATTTTCCAGATTCTCCATATCTAGAAAATCAGTTACCTTAATTCTAAGAATTTGTCTAATTTGTATAATTAGTCTACTTACCTTTTATATATGGTATCCATACTTAATCTCATGTATATCTATATATTTGTAAAGTGATACACAAATGAATATACAATTTTGAATGAAAATCACTCCCTTTCAGTTTTAACATGGTATCAAAGTCTGACACAGGACGAATGAGGGCCCACACTACTTACTCCGTGTTAAGGACTAGAAAAAAAATTGGTCTACACTTGAGGGTGTGTGTTGAGGAATAATCTCACATTGTCCGGAGACAAGGTCTTGGGTTTGTTTATAAGGAATAAACAATCCTCTCTTGTTGATCTAGTTTTATGAAATGAGTTAGGCCTATGAATTTCTTCATGCTATCAGAGTTTGCCACAGGACGAATAAGGGCCTACACTACTTACTCCGTGACAACGACTAGAAAAAAAAAAATTGGCCTACACGTTATGGGGGATGTTGAGGAATAATCTTACATTGCCTGTAGACAATGTATTGGGTACGTTTATAAGGAATGAATAATCTTCTCTTATTGAACCAGTTTTATGAGATGAGTTAGACCTACGAATTCTTCAAAAGTCAAGGGTGAGGTTCCACTTCACATGCTGAATGAGGAACAAAACGCTTCGTTGCACAATGCAAAATCTGATTAGTTAACTCATCTGAACTATAAATTGAGAAAGCATCTGAACTATCATAACTACAAACTTGTTTTTCATGTCAATGATGGCATCCAAGGCATACATCTAACTCACTAATTTTTTAGAAACTCGTATAAAAGTCACTTATATACCTTTACAGAGGGTGTAAGTAGTCTATATGCTGATCGAATTGAAGTAGCTGGTCCGTGAGATTCTGGAGAAGCTTCTTTACTTTCATCACGTTCTTGCTCACTATCTTCATCTTGTTGCTTGTCTTCTGAACTAGTAAGCAATGGTTGTTTAAGTCCATTCTCAAGGGCATCATTCTCTGCTGCTTCTGTCATTAAAAGGCCACTATACATATTAAACATTTTGAAAAGAGAAGACTATTGTCAAAAAAGACAAATTTTGGGAGGAGTTCTGTGTTCCAGAAATAGCGCTGTTAGTTACAGCGGATCGGTTTGTCACCACTTCCAAAAATGATCAGCATGTAAATCACCAGTATGATTGATAGATTGATGATCTCTTCTAAAATATAAATAATTTTGAAAAGTTTTCAAAAGTACAAAATAATTTCTAGAAGAAAAAAAAACTATAGTTAAAATTAAATGGTGAGAACTTCAATTTACAGCCTATGAATTATATAATGTAGACAGACTCGGACATGCTTGAGATGTCAACAAAAAAAACCACCATATAAATGAACATACCAGCATTAGATTCCTGTGGTAAATGATTTTCTTCAGTTTCACGAGAAGGTTCTTTAAATGAGATCCCCAACCAAATTAAGTATATTAGCCAAGCAACAGCCATAACCCAGCCAGGCAGGGTGTCTTGATTGAAAGTAAGCTTGTAGATCTTGAAATTAGTTTGAAGCAAACCACCGAGGGCAGGACCACAAGCCATTCCAAGAGCACTGGCACTAACAAAACCCGCCGACGCCTGCATTCGGGTTTTTAGTGGTACACAATCACTAATATACCTCCGGTTAACAGCTCTGGCAGAACCAAGTCTGCAATTTGAAAAGTATGGCTATATTAATATATATGAGGTATAAATAAGATAATCTGTAATTCTTACCACAGAAAACTACATAGTTATACTGTCAGGTCAAAAGAAACAGCCTCTAGTCTCTTCTACAAGCAGGAAATGGTGTGCCTCTCTAACAGAGCAGGAACAAATCTTGTGACTGGACAATACAAAAATATGGTGTGCCTCTCTAACAGAGCAGGAACAAATCTTGTTATGAGAAAATCTTCCTTGAATGCCCATGTCTTGGGTGTGTGAGGGCTAATACACACAAACACGAGATTTGTTATACATTTCTCATGCTAATTTATGATTTTTTTTAGTTTTTTAATTAGCAAGTTCTGTCACAGTTATGCTTAGATGCGATTGTTTTTAAAGTGGACCTCTCAATTCAAAAAATGTTATTATAAAGCAAATAAGAGATGCCTAAAGCATGTGGAGATCCAAATAGTTTTACTTATTTGCACAAAAAGCACATGAATGAAGTTATTCCATCAAGTAATAACACAGGAAGAAGAAAAAGACTACTTACCCACAGAAAAGACGCCCAATTAGAAGAACCGCTATCGAATTAAGATCATAAGCCAACGCGTACAAGATGTTTCCCACAAAAAGAACAACACTGCTAAATATAAGAGGTTTGAAGTATGATTTATTTGACCATGCACTAAAATACACCGAAGAAAAGACTTGTGCAACAGCCATTGCCCCAATCACAATACCACAAACTGTTGCTGCAGCTCCAAGGCTCAAGGAGTAGTCATCTGCTGTAGGGACAACGATATATGTATTGACCATATAAAGAAATGTGTTCACCAAGTTCAAGAGAAGCGACATAAAATGGTATTTCTGATCATCAACTTGCTCCTCAACAGGAGTAGGTAGCTCGTCTTGCATAATGAGTGCATGTTGCGCCAAAAAGGTGAGGAAATTTGTTGAGTGGGTTAACCTGTCCACAGCTGCTTTTATTGAATCAATGACAGGATCCTGCAGATGAAACATAGTAAATACCATTGGAAATCACCAGCCTTGTGACATCTTCCCAATGTCTTTGTTTGTGTGCATACAACAGGGAAGGAGAAACGTATACAGGGGGGGAAACCATGAGAAATTGAAAAGGTTTCATTGAGTATATGCAACAGAAACCTGGAGGGGAAGAGCAGGTTGATCATATATTGATAAGTAGCTTCCTTGACGGTCCTGAAGTTCATGAAGATTGCGTGATATGGCTCCCACGACAGCTCCTATTCCCTGCAGGTTTCCATTATCTGTCAGTAAAGTTCCATTTATCCAGGGACAGTAGTTCTTAAAAGTCTTTTAGAGCCTTTAAAATGTATAAGTAGAAAAAGAATGCCTCCAACATTTACACATTACCACATGCTTGAACACTTGCTGCAGCTGAGAATAAGGATGATTTGCACGTGTTTTGACATAAGAATTAGTCAATCTGTAACCAAAACGTTTATCAAACTTCTTCAGTATCTTCCGCAGACCAATTGCATTTATCTCGACAAAAAAGAGAAGCTTTAACAGATCCTGTCCCACTGCTCTATAAGCTTCTCTTGATTCCGATATTTGGGATATTTCAGGCTGCTGCTGAGGGGTATTATTCTGTTCAGCAAGCATAGCTAGCCTGCTTGCAAGTAGCCCTTGTTGTTCCAACAGAAAAAGGACAATCTTTTCGATCTGAAATAGTTACAGGAAAGTAATTGAAACACATTTCAGGATCAACCTAGAGTAAAGTAAAGAACTCCAAAGGTTAGATCGCCCTTGATGACTGCACATGCAAGGTTCCTGCTCCTAGATACATCAGACAAGCAATACAATAACATACATGTATTACATGTATTTACAGACATGAGGGTACATATGCACAAGAGCCACTGCCAGACATAGGTTGATTATATCCTGGATGGTCCCTTTGAGGCTATATTTAACTTTAAGCTTTTTTCTCCCAGAAGGGTAAGAAGGATGCAAAAGTGTAACCTAACCATCAAGAAAAAAAACTTCGGTTTGACCCTATGTAAGGGCAGCTTCTTATGAGAGATCAGATCATATGTTTATTACATATCTAAGAGTTCGAGAGCACTCTAATTTATCTACAGGAACATCATACTTTTCCACACTTATCTTAAAGATTTGACAGATCTTCCATGGTCTCTTTCCAAGGTAATTTGGTTCCATCTTAAGAAGTTGATTCCTTAGAAAGCCTACTACAAATCGGTAATAACAAACACCTAAGTTAATTAATGTTCAATTGATTGTTTAAATGGGCAGAATGGAAAGGTGGATGCATGATAAGAACCCCTTGTAAAGGAAGTATCTTGAATTAACAAACCAATAAGCGTTGACAAAATAAATGACATCCTAGAACTTCGAAGTACACTCGGTCTGACACAATGCGTCGCCCTGTGATTCAATAGCCAAATTATGAATGACAGAGAAAGTTAACACACATAAGCAAAGTACAGATACGTATTATACGTCATTTCAGCTTGTTTAAACATGTTTTCAATTTCACAAAGAGAAACAGGTACATAGCGCACCTGGTTATCTAACATTCTTGAGAAGTCCTTTAGTACATGCCGGCGATCTTCTATCCCAACTTCAATTTGTTGAGCATATTGCTTTACCTTTTTCTTCATGAGTTTATAGTTGATATAATATCTGAAATAAATAAAACTATGAGCATCTATGACAGGGATCTAACAATGAAATGAAAACTTGAGTAAAACTCGGTAGCAGTTTTGAAACCCTGATCAACCTTATATATATTAGTGTGTGCTTTGTATGTGCGTGTACATTGAGTAAATATGTGATGTAATGTCATGCCAGTGTAAATTATGTTGTTTAGTTGCCTTTAAATGGAAGGTTTGACAAAAAACTTTATTGAAGTCGCTTAAGCTACAAAATCTAGTCAAACAAGTTTCGCTTATTTATTAGTTTTAAAATGTTATAAGATATTATTTGAGGGAGATTGGACTCCCAACAAGCTTTTAATTGTGGGGGTATCATTCCCGCGGGTTTGTGTGTTCGTGGGCAGCAAAAAACAAAAATGGATAATTCATTTTTGTGCTTAATTTACAAATGGACTTGACAATAGGCTACACAAATTTGTTTGCAGGTTTAGATGAGAGACTGGTTAAATTCTTAGTCACTATTCACCTTTCCACACTCCACACCTTATAAAAACATTCATATACTCTATAAAAAAATACCTACACACTTTATAAAAAATTATAGGCATGAAATGTGTAATGTTGATTTATAGCAAAACTCTAAATACTAAGTATGTTTCTACCACTAGCCCCTTTCAGAGAGAATGCCAGGAGCAAGGTTTCAGCCACTGCGATATATCAAATTCAGATTGATATCGAATGTTTAACAACGGGTAAAGCAATAAGGGTTTTGTTTGGAAAAGGCCTTCAGGCAGTTGTCGAGTATGTTGGCAGAAAGGACCATAGACATGCTGTGGACACGTAGGTCTGATGAGAGACATTAGGATTCTTCTTTCGCTTTTTTCGTATCAATTGGGTATAAGCCTAGAACAAAAATAACTATGAGATTTGACGTGCCCAAAACAGATTGACATCCAATCAAAAAAAAAAAGTAGCAGCAAGGGCCATAGACAAGATGACTGATGTCCGAGCTACTATCCTACAATCATGACTTTTTTCTATAAAAAAAAAAAAAAAAAAAAAAAAAAAAAAAAAAAAACCTTCTCACATCAAAAAAATAAAATAATATCTATACAATTTTTTTACTATTATTTTATTATTTAATTGTTTTTTTCTTTTTACTATTTGAATTTAAATTAAAAATTCTAAAATTTGACATTCTTACATAATTTAAAAGAAAATAAATTCAATCAACTAACGTAATTATGTAAATTAATTTAAAATAAATTTAATTTTATAAAAATTAACTCTAAGAGTAAAAGGTCAAGTTTTATAAAATTAAATTTATTTTTAATTAAATTACATGATTACATTAATTGATTGAATTTATTTTCTTGTAAAAAAGTAATATTTTAAAATTTTTAATCAGATTTCAATAGCAAAAAGAAAAAAAAAACTGTTGAATAGTAAAACAGTAGTAGTAAAGGAGGAGGAAGAATATTATTATACAAAGAATTATACAAACATGCAGTGCTTGAACCAGAAAATATTTAAGCCTTTTCCTTTTCATATTTTGCCAGAGAAAACTTTCATGAAGCAGTCAAAATAAATTAAATCCCAAGTAACGCAAACTAGAGTCATATAATTTAATTTCAAACGTACCCTTGCCATTCTTGAATCTGTCTTTCCTTCAACTTTTTCCCGAAGGCAACCATCTTTCACTACAAATAAAATAATGGAAACTTACTTGAAAAGAAAACTAGAAGGCAATGCCTACAGCAGAAATTTGCGTTTTCGGTGAATATTGACATCGGGAGCTGTTCAGAGGGTAATGAGAGAAGAAAACAAAAGAATTTATACTCTGTGCCTTGGGTTCGAGTCCCATCGCGATCGTCAATATTAACGACTTGTTTATTTTCACAAATTGTTTCAATTTATCTCATCTCATTTTATTTAATTATTAAAATTTTTTAAAATTTTTATATAAAATAAAATAAATAATTTAAAATTTTTAAATATCAAAATAAAAATAATATTAAAAAATATATTTTAACAATTTTTTTTCAATTTTAATTTTAATCTCTTCTCGCCCTAAAGTTTACTTATCAAAAATACTTTGTGCGTTGTATTGCTATAATACTTTGTGCGTTGTTTCGAAGTTCCGGTCGATACTCTGTTTGGCCGCAGAGAAAACTCTGGAAAACAGAAACGAAAATTAGTCCCAACCATTAAGTTAATATTGTGCTCGAGAGTGACTTTTCAATTGCAGACTGCATCAAACAGCTACAAAAACGTCGTTTCGAAGTTTCCGGTCGATACTCTGTTTGGCAGCCGAGAAAACTCGGGAAAAAACAAACGAAAATTAGTTCCTACTGGTAAACTCTGCGTTTTCCGGCTTTGAAAAACTCAAAAAAGAAAAAAGAAAAAAAGTGAGCTGACTTGCGACGCAGAATATACAGGGTATCAAAACTCTCATCTTCTTCGTTTCATTCTCTACATCGCCAACCAGAGCACGAATTCGAAGAAAACGTAGACAAAAGCCAAGAAACACGTTGTATTAACATACAATCCAATCGTGGAAAATACATTACCTAAGTGAGTTTCGGAAACCTCGCTTACGAGTCTGCTCAATGAACGAAACTTTTTAGATGACCATCAACGAACACCTATACCAGCAGGAAAAAAACTGAAATCCGAAACAAGAAGAAAACAGATAGCAAGTCTTTCACGAAGCAGAGGAATCGTTGTCAAAATCAAAAGGCAATCGGATATTCAGAGAAAGTATGCAAGAAATACCTTGGAAGGGGATCGAGAGGAGGTGGAAGACTTTCTTTTGATTCACCTAGAAAGCGGATACTCAGTAGCAGCAGCCCTGAGGGGTGAAAATTTGAACCAGATAGATGCAGTGGGCCCCCTCCCATACTTGATCGAATCATTGATCATTGTACACCATGAAAATAGTGGAAGAGTCCTAGACGTCAATCTATTTTGCAGTCCAATTATTGTATGCTCATTGGAAATTTACTATTACTGGCGACGATGGGAAGGAAAAATGAAAATGACCTTATTCATATCAATTCTATTATCTTTTAACAGAGATATTCGTTTGCAATTATAAAATGCATAAATGTTGAGCAAGTAATATAAAATTCATATAAAAAACAATAATTTTTTGATAGCCAATTCTAATCTTTTTTCAAATACGTACGGACGACTACACAACTTATAAATATATATTTAGCATTACTCTATTTTTAATTATATAAGTAGATGTTACGTAATTTTTTATAACTTTTCTTGATTACTTAGACTAATACGATGTGAAATGATAAATTAGGACGAGGAATAGCTCAGTTGAAAACAGAATATTGAAATTGTAGATAAATTGTAGAATGGTTGGTGATGTATCATTACAGCTTTTTGGGGGATCCACCTGTCTTCACGAGATTTATAACTCGACAGCTATCCTTCTCAGTTCTCTCGTATTGGTAGGATTTGGTAGCCTCAAAATGCCTCGAGATCCAACCTATAATCAGTAATCTCATAAAAGAGAACTTAGGTTGACCTAATTATTTTAACACATGGTCAATTTCATAGAGCCAAACCCATTACTGTGGTCAATTGTACGCGTGTCCTGTGTTGCAGCTCTTTAAGCTAGAGAAAAATCGTTGGTGGTCAAAGCCTTCACAGTTATCCATCCTAAAACTATTCTTTTTAATTGAAGGTATAAAATTCTACTATTTAATTATAAAAAAATATATTTAGAAAAGTATTATATGTACAAAAAGATTTTATAAAAATAAACTTATAAAAATTTGCGTGATTTCATGTAATCTATTATGTATACAGTATATTTTATACTAATATATTATAATATCAAATTATGTTAATTTATAAATTTAATATAGTGAAATAATAAAAATACTTCTCTTTCATTAAAAAAAAAAATACACAATACTTAAAAAAAATGTTTCAAAACTTAAATTTCTATAATAATGTAAATAAAAAGTTGGTGCTGAAGGCATAATTGTCCAAAATGACAAAAGCACCACAAAAGCAAGTCGTTAGTGGTACGTGACAAAAACATTACTTTTGTTATAAAAAAATACACTTACATGGTTAATTAAATTAATTAAACAACTTAAAGATTGATGGAGACACTAGCTCCTTTCTCTTTTGGGCAAGGAGTATGTCATTTCCTTCTTAGAACAATTTTGATAAGCAAATTCTTGATATAGACATGGCAGATGACTTGGCAAGACTCTGGGAAGGTTTTTACCTTGACTGAAACAGAGAAAGATGAGATAACTTTAACGGAAGAGGAAACGCACCGAGCTGCAGCTAAAGTATAGAAATGCATATTTCTGTTTATTGTGATGGAAAAGAACTTAAATAAGGAAGCCTTTAAGACTAAAATAACAAAAATGTAGAATCCTAAAAGTTTTGTAAGCTTTAACGAAATAGGGCATCACAGGTTCATAGTTGAATTCCAAAAAGCAGTGGACATAGAAATGGTTATTAATGAAAGACCATGGACTTTTGACAAAAATTTATTATCTATTCAACCCTTTGATAGTAGTAACCCTCCTAGTGAGGTAAGTTTTTCTCATGAGCTTTTTTGGATACAACTTCATGACTTACCTTGGCTACTATGACCTATGAAGGTGGGGAAAGAATTAGGTCATCCATAGGGGAAGTAATAACTGTAGATGTGGATGTGGATGAGGATGGGGTAGGGTGGGGCAAATATCTCTTAATCAGGGTTAAAATGCATATCACAAAGCCTTTACCTTGAGAGAAACTAGTTAGAATTGAAGGAAAGCAATATTGGGTTGATTTTAAATATGAAAGATTACCCTTATTTTGTTTTCATTGTGGGGTAATTCAACATGTAAATAGGAGTTGTGCAGTGGAAAGAAGTAAACTGAATACTAGAGGTGCTGTTAAGTCCTAATATGGCCAATGGTTGAGGGCTACTGCTATAACAATGATGGGCAATGGGGATAAAATGATAGGGAGCAGGGGAAATTAAATTCAGGCTCGGTTACAAGCTAATGAAGAGGGGCAACACAGTAGGGGACTTCTCACCTTAAATGATGACAAAATTATTCAAGAGGAGGCAAGCTTGGTGCATTCTCTAAGCCCCCCAAAAAGAGATATTTTGCCAAACTGCACCTGCAGTTACTATGGGGAACCAAAAATACCAATTGGAGTTTGACAGACAAGAGGCTCAAATTACAAACAAGATGAGAAGTATCACAACTGAAACAAGCATAACATAAAAGACTTAAGAAGAGTTGAATATAAACTTCAGTAGTGAAGCTCCTTAGCCAATCTTTTTAAATCCAGGATCTCAGTTGGTAAATTTGACACAACATTCTCCTAGCTCAATGGAAGCTCCTATAAAACCATTGAGTTGGAAAAGAAAGGCTAAGTTTGCTACTCTTTTAAGACCAGATGAGATGGAAAAGGAGGAGATAGTAATAAGTGACGCAAGTGGCAGGAAAAGGAACAAAGAAGAGCTAGACAATGAAAAAGATCAGGGTTTAAACAAGAAATTTAAAGAGGGGCTCAATCCTGAAATGAGCATAAATCAGGAATCAAAGGTGGAGGCTAATCAGCAGCCCCACCTGCAGCAATGAGATGTCTTACTTGGAACTGTAGAGGACTTGGGCACCCTCGTACAGTTAGAAAGCTTCATTTTATGGTGAAGCAACAGTGCCCACAAATCATTTTCCTAATTGAAACTAAAAGTACAAGGGAAAAGATTGAGAACATAAGAAACAAAATTGGGTTTGAGAGAAGTTTTACAGTGAACAACAAAGGTAACAGTGGAGGGTTGGCAATGATGTGGCATTCCAGTTCTGATCTCGAGGTTGAATCTTACACAAACTATCACATTTCAGTTAGAATAACTTATCCACATATTGGGAAAGCATGGACAATTATAAGCTTTTATGGTAATCCAGCAACTGCTAAAAGGGAAGGGAGTTGGCAACTGTTAAGGGTTTTAAAACCAATGGATCACAGACTATGGTTATGCATGAGAGATTTTAATGAAATTCTTCATTACCATGAAAAATATGGGGAAATACAAGACCTTTTGCTCAAATGGAGAGTTTTAGACAGGCATTACAAGGCATTGATTTAAATGATATGATATTCATTGGTAATAAGCATACTTGGTTCAACGATAGGGAAGGAAGTGAATTTACTAAGGAGAGGTTAGATAGAGTTCTTGCCAACACTGACTGTATTAACAGTTTTCATGTTATTAATGTTACTACTCTAGCAGCATGCACTTTTGATCACAGACCTCTCCTAATAGACATGATATCTCAGAATGATCAATCAAGAAGAAGGGTTAGACTTTTCAGATATGAATTGAGTTGGGGCCTTAACAATGAGTGCAAGACAATGGTCACTCGAGCTTGGCAAAGGAATGGCAGAACTGGACAATTAATGTCAGATTTATTAAACAAACTGGACAGATGCAAGGGTCAGTTAATTAACTGGAATATAAGACAAGAGAAGCAGTCCAAACAAACAATTGAAAGTCAGATTAACAAAGTGCAACAGTTACAAGAAAGGAATATAGGATCAGATCAAGAAGAAACAAACAGATTCAAAGAAATGTAAACTTGCAGCTGGAGCAAGAGGATTTAAAATAGAAACAAAGATCAAATTAGAAATGGCTTAGAGAGGGGATCAAAACACTAGATTTTTCCTCATATGTGCTAATTAAAAAAAAGAATAATAATGCCATAAACAATATTACTGATGGAAATGGGCATGTTCATACAACTACACAAGGTATCAATCATACATTTCAAGAATTTTTCATTAATATGTTTGCTACTTCTAATCCACTAGGATAGTTCATCACAGAAGAGATGAATACTATGCTTACAAAAGAATTTGATATTTCAGAGATCAAAGAAGCAGTTTTTAGTATGAATCCATTCAGTTCTTTAGGTCCTGATAGTTTTTCTGCTGGTTTTTTCAATAACATTGGAATAGCATAGGCAAGGAGCTAAGTGAAGTATTTACAAAGGCTTTGGACAATAACAAGTGGGATAGTTCTATCAACAAGACATTCATAGTTTTGATTCCAAAAACTAAAAATCCTACAACTGTTTTAGAATTTAGGCCAATTAGTTTGTGTTATGTCTCATACAAAGTTATGGCCAAGGTTCTAGCTAACAGAATGAAGAGCATCCTACTAGAAATTATATCCCAAACACAAAGTGCATTTGTTCCAAGAAGATTGATAGCTGATAACATAATTGTAGCCTTCGAAGCCTTGCATACCATGCAGTGTAAAATGAAGGGGTCAACTGGATACATGGCTCTCAAGCTCGATATGAGCAAGGCTTATGACAGTTTAGAATGGACTTCTATAGAAGCTGTAATGATAAGGATGAATTTTAACAGGAGATGGATTGATTTAATTCTTAATTGTGTTACAACAATTTCATATTCTCTTATTATGAATGGAAACCCACAACCAATTTTTATCCCAACCAGAGGCATTAGCCAGGGTGACTCACTCTTATCCTATCTATTTATTTTGTGCTTAGAAGTCTTAAGTCAAATGCTTAAAAAGGCAGAAGAGAAGAGGATGATCACTAGAATTCAATTGGGCAGAGGTCAAGTTCATATAAGTTATCTGTTTTTTGCATATGACAGTATGTTATTTTGCAAAGCTTCATCCTTGGAATGGAGCAGGTTACTCTACCTTGTTAGTCAATGTGAAATTGCTTCAGGACAAAGACTTAATAAAGAAAAGTCCTCTCTTTACTTCTGCAAAAACACAAACCTTTCCACAAGGGACATAATCACAAGTATTGCAAGGGTCAGAACTACAAATTCCTATGACATATATATTGGTCTTCCAGCTTTGATAGGCAAATCTAGAAACAAGAATTTCAAATCAGTTATTGATAAAGTAAGTGAGAAACTAAGTAATTGGAAGATGAAGTTCTTGTCACAAGCAAGAAGGGAAATGCTAATTAAGTCAGTTATACAATCCATTCGTACATATTCAATAAGAATCTTCAAACTTGCTAAGGGATTGTTGAAGCAATTAAATAGATTGATGAGGAACATTTGGTGGGGTTAGGTAAATCAGGAAAGAAAGTTGAGCTGGATGAGTTGGTCTCAAATGGGACATCCAAAAGAAATGGGAGGACTTGGTTTTAGAGAGTTTGTAAACTTTAACTTTGCTTTGTTAGCAAAGCAAGGTTGGAGGTTAATTAAAAATCCAAATTCTCTAGCATTAAGAGTTCTAAAGTTAAAATACTATCCTCATTCAGACTTTTTCAAGGCTAAACTTGGAAGCAATCCATCCTACATATGGAGAAGTATATTCTATGCAAGAGAACTACTTAAAGAAGGCACAATTTGGAGAATTGGTAATGGACATTCTATTAGAGTCTGGAGAGATCCTTGGTTACCTTGACCAATTTCTTATAAACCTCAGTCTATTCAAGATGTATTGGGAACATATGTTAAAGTGGAGGCCCTTATCTATTCAGATAATAAAGAATGGAACAAGTCTTTAGTTCAAGCACTTTTCAACAGTATAGAAGCAGAACTTATAATTCAAATCCCTATTAGTCTGCATAATCAGTAAGACAAGCTGATGTGGAGGGGCAATGCAAAGGGAGAGTTTACAGTTAAAATTGCATATCACTTATAAAGGGAATTGTAGGAAAGGAAAAATGGACAAAGCTCAAAATAGATTGAGAGGAATGGACCAGAATATGGAAACTTGTAATACCTCCAGCAACCAATAATTTTCTGTGGAGAGCATGCAGAAATATTCTGTCTACCAGGGTCAATTTGTGCAAGAAAAATATTCTACAAGACTCTAGATGTCATATGTGCCTCAGGGAACAAGAAACTATTGAACGTATCCTATGGGAGTGTGCTTCTACAACTGATATTCTGAGTCTAAGCTTGAGGAAAATTCAGAAATCAAAGTTATCTTGCAACAACTTGAAGGAACTTATGCAGAACATGTTCAATAGGCTTAACAAGGAAGAATTGACTGATTTAACTCTAATTTTCTGGAACATATGGAGGAGAAGAAATGAGTTAGTTTTCAACAATGTTCTTAGTGATCCAAAGAATGTGATATTCAGGGTTAAAAGCATGTTGTTTGACTTATCTATATCAAATACTATTGGGATGCTCATGTTTCAACAACAAGCAATATGAGGGTTACTTGGAACTGTCCACCTCAAGGTATTTGTAAAATAAACTGGAATGTGGCAGTTGATTCAAAGCAATGTAAAATAGGCATAAAAGTTGTTGTAAGAGACGAGGAAGGGAATTTGTTGGCAACTTTGAGGCAGCAACATGAAGCATTTCCAGATCCACTCCTAGCAGAGGTAATTGCAGCTCTTAAAGCAATCAAATTTGGACTTGACTTGGGAATGAAAAAGACAATATTAGAAGGGGATTCCAAACTAGTGGTTAATGCAGTTCAACACCAGAGAAAGGATGAAAGCTACTTTGAAATGCTCATCTATGAATTCAAACAACCTTGGCTAGATATGAAAAATGTTGTTTTATTCACATATGTTGGGA
Organism: Juglans microcarpa x Juglans regia; assembly: GCF_004785595.1. Lineage (NCBI taxonomy): Eukaryota > Viridiplantae > Streptophyta > Magnoliopsida > Fagales > Juglandaceae > Juglans > Juglans microcarpa x Juglans regia. The sequence goes on along the minus strand of NC_054604.1, from coordinate 32,011,286 downwards.
AGGCAATGTAGTTGCCCACAAGTTAGGCAGGGATGTTCCATGTCAAACAAAATGTATAATTGACATAGAAAATCCTCCTAACTGTTTGATGTCTATGTAATAGTGCAAGTTATGAATGAATGAGTTTCTCCTTCTAATATTTTTTTGTCACGTTATTTTGAACATTTTGGATTATAAGCTAAATGTTTTGAGGCGACTCTACAAGTCTTCAAGTCCCAGTTTTTTGTATTCTATCCAATAAAATGTCATCTTGGTAAGAGAAAATCAAAAATAAAAAAACATAAATGGAAAATTATTTATACGATATTAGTGTGTAAGTCTCATGCAACAGTTCCTTAAAAAAAGGAGATAAATCTAGGACCCAAATGCACGATAATGGTGTCCTCCACTATTTTTTAAAAAGAGTGCGCGAGGTTTGACACTTTAAAATTGTATCTAACATTACTCAATATAAATATCATGATAGCCTTTTTATTTTTATGTTGTTTCTGTTCCCGTTTCTCCAAAACCTACTTATATATAAATTTTTAGTGAATTTGTTCTAAACTAATAAAATTAGCATAAGTTTGATCTCTTCAGATCAAACTAAAAAGAAAAGAAAATAAGTAAAACAAACAAAATAAGTGATTCGATCTCAGAGACAAAAGGAAGGGAAAAAAAAAAAGTCTGATCATTCCCTATGGACAAACTAAAAATTTCAGATACTTTTGTCTTCATATTAATGTTTGTTGCAGCATGCAATGCATTATATGCCCATACTGGAGCGCATAATTGTCTGATAGACTGATTGTCTTCTAACCCACCATACTATATACATACATACATACACACATACATACATACATACATACATACATATATATATATATATATATATCCCACCCAATGATCCATAGCTACCACATCGATCTTGAAAGCAAAAACATGATAAACATTAAAAAAAAAAAATGCGATTTAGTCTGATCATTCCCTAACAACACATCAAATTCATTTCATGGTGGTCGATTTGACCTTTGACCAAGGAATGTTAGGTTCTCAGATCAAAGAAGCTGGTTCTGTAAGGGACAGACAAGAAGGTAGCTAGCTAGCTAGAGTAGAGATGCCATTTATTTTCTTCAGTGCCGATAGAAACAAACCAGCTCATGGCTAGCTAATCAAGCAACATAAAATTATGTATACTTTTTCCTAAGTTTACAAGGCTTGTTTTTTATCATTTTGTCGCAGCTGATCACACGCGGGTCACTTGCGTCAAAGATATCATTTTGTCATGTCATTAATCATGCCAGTCCATAATGGAAGAAGAAACTCATGCTTTCTATTAGAAAGTTTCTATTTTCTGACTCCCCGGCCGGTCAGCACTTTCCAGCAAACAATTAAGAAGGATCGAAGTTCATCATGTATCTGTGATGTGCTAACATCACATGCAAACCCTAATTACAAATCTTGAAGTACTCAGTAACTAGTAGTACTACTAAATACTGCATAATAGATCATATTTTTTTTTTTACAAGAAATCAAGAGACAGTTGTGTTGCTGTCTTCAGCATGATACAATATCATGGCCGGCCATCTGCATTTATAGTTTGTCGAGGTTATGTGAATGTGAGAGAATTTTAAGACCCGATTGGAATTCAAAAAGTGTTTTAGAAAGTCTCGTACTGTAATATAATATAAGCATATAAGGGGGTGTTAACATGATAACATAATGGAACCGAAATCATTAACGGTCCCGTTTGGATAGTGAAAGTATTTCATCTCATCTCATCATTACAATTTTTTTAAATTTTTACACAAAATATAATAAACAATTCAACATTTTCAAATTTTAAAATAATAATAATATTAAAAAAATAATATTTTATTCAATTTCTAATTTTTATCTCAACTCATCTCATGATCTCAACTGACTATTTAAATGACACCTTGGGTGGCATACCACGTGTCAAAAACTCAAATGTTCATGAAGATTAATTGGACAAGCTTCTTCTTTTATTCGGTATTCCATCTTGATCACAGTCTTCATTCACATTGTGTGAGATTCCAACTTCTAACCATTGATGACAGGCCAGTTTGGATGGTGAAAGTATCTCATATCATATCATCTTATTTTATCATTACAAGTTTTTTAAATTTTTACACAAAATATAATAAATAATTTAATTTTTTCAAATTCTAAAATCAGAATAATATTAAAAAATAATAATTTAATAATATTTTATTTAACTTTTAATTTTATTTAAATTTATCTCATCTCATTTTCTCCCACTATCAAAGGGATACAAAACATTCAATAATTCCTTGGTGGTAAAAACCTTCATGTTCAGTTGAAAAGAAAATCACACACTCCTGTTCCTTTACGTCCAAAAAGCAGCATCTCTCTACCATGTACAAAAAGTTTCATATGTTTTGTCCAGAAGAAGACAGCACAGAGGATGGTGTCTTTCGAATCTCTTGAGGAATCTAGCGGGCGGGTCAGCGTTTAATTTTTAAAAAAAAAAAAAAGGTTAGTTTTTTATTTATTCATTTTTATAGGTTTTTTTAAGATTCTTAATCATTAAAAAAATACACAATTTTACTATAATTACTTTCTTAATTATTAAATAAAAAATATTTAAAAAATAAAATAAAATATAAACGATGAGATTGAGATAGCAAACTCATGAATATATTAGAGCAAACTCATGAATTCAATTAGCATTTTCCATCTCTGAGGTAAGATTTTATGTAGGCTAGCTAGCTAGCTCGATCAATTCTTGTTGCTTGGATTTATCTCCTCGTTGGTAGGTAGAGGGGAACCTATCTATGACGTACTCCAAACAGAAGCTCATTTGGACTAAAGTACGCATAGAATTGTGTAGGTATCATGCATAATTATCTTGTTAACAATTTTTATACAACTATGAATCAAAATAATATATTTTTTAAAATTTTAGTTTGCCTTTTATTTTGATTTGATGTGTTTAAATGTTCAAACAGTATTATTTTTATTAAGAATTGTAAGTAGTCTGTGATTGGGTTGTAAGTTTGTAATCCTATCACTGCTCATTATTTAATTGGTAGTATTTTTTCATTAATGAGTTATTCTATTATCAAGTCGATTAGTATAATTAAAACACACTCCACATAACTTAAGTAGTAAGATTTGATTTGTAAGATTAAAATTTTAAAATTTATTTTTTAAATCAAATAATGTCACGTAAATATTTTATTAAGTGTATTCTCCGCACCGACTTGATAATAAAATTTTTCTTTCACTAAAACCTCTCATTATATTTTAGGGCATTATATATTAGATATAGACGGACTCCTTCAATTCCACGTGAGGACTATTTTTTTGCAATAAAAATAGGCTCCAAGTAGATTTCAAAGAATAAGAAAATAAAACATTTTCTTATTCTTTATAAAAAAAAATATTCTAATAGTCCATTTTGTTAAATAGACTATTTTTTTTTTTTACAGAAAATAATTGTTTTGATTGTCCAAAAAATAAAATAGAAAAAAATAGATTTGGAACTTCTCCATCACATAAATTAAACTAGTGATTATATGATTGATAATCACATTGCTTTAGAACTTCTCCATTAAGATCATGTGTCCCCAACATGGTATGATTTCATGATTTTCCTTATATATAATATGGGCTACCTGCTAGTCTTCCTATCATTATTAAAGATTCAAACACTTATGGGCCAGATGCATTGTATGAATTGACCAACATATCATGAATATATATATATATATATATATATATATATATATATATATATCTGCATTGTACATTTAGATACATCTCAAAATTGGTAGTGACCTTTACAAGCTTCTCGCGTTGCTGCTTCCACTATATCTCTTTTGCCTGATACTTGAAGGCAAACAAAGTTGTAGTGGAAGTAGCAAAAAGAAGCATGGGGGGCTGCACTATATATATTACAGAGAGATTAAAAGAAGTAACCGATCCTACAAAAATATATCGTCCACTTAAGAAAAAAGAAGCAAATTTCATACTGCTCTCTTCTTGCTCACAATAATATTCTGCTTGTTCTGGAAAAGAACAGCTTTGTAAAGGTATGAAAGCTCCAAAACTATCATTCTGCAATGATCCACTGCCCTTGTTATATAGGTCAGCTGCTCAACAATCCATCAACTTTTGGAATTGCCTAGCATAAAAGGTGGGCCTCAGGCTCATTGTAATTGTAAGTCAAAATGACTTCATGTTTGACTTATCTGATGTGAGGACTTTAAGCATAAAGGTTATCCTCCAATCCAATGACAGTAACTTTACATGCTTCGACTTCTGAAATATGTACATGCAGATGAGGTTGGCTTAGTCAGTACTGTGCTGCAACCATTTTGATTTGCAATTCTGCTAGGGCAGTCGACACTCGCAAACGGTGCACAGTCGGTGCTTAGAATAATAATTTTTAATTGCCATGTCAATTAAAAAAAAAACGCAACGAAGAGGAAGAAATGCGGGAAAGATGAAACTTGACGTCTGTACTGGACAGCACCAACTCTCAGCGGCACACCTGCAACAGTTATGGCTGCCAACCTCAGGAAGTATAAACTTTGGTTTTTAGAATCCGTCAACATGGGAGTAAACTTGTACGCCGGAGATGCTGCCAAAGAAGATTCTCCAAGGGACAAGAAACCCACTCCGGTAGATGCAATAAAAGCTTCAAGGAGACAGTAGGAGAAGGCATAGCCGTATTTTGAAGACACTTGACCCAACAAGGAGAGCTGGTCAGGGCTAGGCCCATTATACCATCGGTTCTTCCGAACAATCCCTGGTTGTCTTGTCCACAACCATAAACGAAAGAGAAATTCTTGTAACTGAGGGAGTTGGCTTTTCGTGTAGAATGAAGGAAATCAAACCGATATCGAGAACTGCTATTCAAACGGTGCGAAGAAACCGTTGCAGACCACGACGCCACTTTTGACCGATGATTTCTGAGTTGGGCAATGATTTCTGAGCTGCCGGCCATTCCATTTCCGTCCCCTTCGAGCTGACCACGACGACACAGAGAGACCCTTCCACCACCGTCGGCCAGTAGGTATGAGGTTTGTGACTTCATTTCGCAGTAGTTTGGAAGGTTTGGAAATCTTTCCCTCGTAGACTCACCAGACTTGATCTTGAATTCTTTATAAACATTTTATTTTAATCTATTATTACTCTAAATATGAACTTTGGCGTGTTAATAATCCAGGGAACAATTGCTCATACTTCAAAAAAAAAAAGTATGAAGATTCAGATGCTAAATGGAACGAATTAGACCCTAAGTATCACTTTTCATGTAAGTTCACAGAAAAAAAAAAAAAAAAAAATTTCGATGAATGCAGCCGATTTCATCATAGCAAGCATGAATAGAACTCATTTTCTAAAAAAAGGAGAAAAGACGAACTCAAACAGATTGGAGGAAAAGAACCTCGCAGGGGCTGGGCTGGGTCTATGTTACCGGTGTTGCTGGTGGAGGAATTGAGGACAATGCTGGTGGTGGAATAGCTGACCACGGCGTCAGATTTCGAACGGCATAGAGAGAAACAGTACTCGAGCTGGGCAGCGGCAAAACCAAATAAAAAGAGTTGAGTTCCTGCGTATACTATATTTCAGGGTATTGGGGAACGGACTGTACCCAACAGTTCTCACTATCGCCGTAGCTTGCCGTGTAGATACAAGTAATAAACGGCGTCATTTCCTTTTTCCACGTCAGCGGCGTTTGCATCCCACTTGCATCCCGAGTTTGCATCCAACGTTTTTCTTTGACTTGTAGCTTTTCGCCCTCCGAGGATTAATCGTCTCAAGAGCACCAAGGACACTTGTGGTAAGAAAATCGTCTCAAAATAGAACAATAGTATAGCGTACAGAATTCTCCATTCGGTAAAGATGCAATACTTCTAAATGTCCCCAAACAAACAGGGTAATGATATCCTTCCAACCGATTTACTCCTCCTTTACCATTCATGTTATATTTCAAATTTTTTATTTTTTTATAATTTTTTTTTAAATATTTTTTTAACATTCTTAATCATTAAGAAAAAAATAAAAAAATATATAATTTTATTAATAGTCACTTTCTTAACTATTAAATAAAATTAAAAATTAAAAAAAAATCAAATATAAAAAGAAGAATAAATTAATAATAGATGAGGAGTAATCTTATCATTTTTCAAACATAAATCGTTCTAATAATGTAAATAAAAAGTTGGCGCAGCCATTTTACAGGAGCCAAATCATAGTACCTGATAATGAAGCTGCCATAATTATCCAAAAAGATAAAAGCAACTGACCACTTTAACTTTTCGGCGATTGATCAAGTCCTTATCTTTATCTTTATTTCATCTTTATATTTGTGTAATATACCTTTAAATTTATCTATATTAATAGATGTATCTCTAAATTTTTACATAATTACGAATAATATTTCTTTAAATTTGAAAAAGTACTATTCACTCTTCAAAGATTATTTTTAATATTTTTTCTCTCTCCTACCTATTAAAATTAACTTTGTAGAATGGAAAATACTAGTATACCCACTTATTTTGATACCTCTATTTGATCGCTGGTTAAAATTTATTTTTTTATTTTTTACTTAGTGATTAAGAAAGTGATTTTAAATGTATTGGTGTATTTTTTTATTTTTTAAATATATTTAAATATTTTAAAAAAATGTGAAAAGAAAAAAAAAAATTTACGATGGGCGGTATGCCCAGCGGTCAAGTTAGGGCGGCATAGTAGCCGCACCCTTGTAGAATTTATATTAAGATGATTTTGATATATAAAATTTGTATTAAGTTGATGATACAAAATATTTTTTAATACATATTAATTTTTATTGATAAAATTGGTCATTTTGATATATGAAATTGGTAATATTTAGATATATGGAATTTGTATTTTTGAGCACATTGTGCTAATTGTAAAATATATTAAAAATAATAATTTTAAGAAAAAAAATAATATTTTATTATTATTTAGTTCAAAGATGCATAATTCAATGTGAAGATTTTTCTGGATATAAAAAATTAATCTTCAAAGATGTGATTTTAAAAATGCATATAGAGAAATCAATGCTAGTGCTCTTAGTAGTGGACCGTGGTTGGCATCCCCTTGCTTTGACAAAATAATTATTTTTTTAGTAAAAAATTTTAAAATTTACTTAATTTTATATAACATATTATAATAATTTTACAATCTAACGTAACGTATCAAATTATATATATTAATTTGCAAGCTTATTTTTATAAAATTCTGTTATAATCAAAGCATTTAAAAAAACGCTTATATGGTTAATTCCATAATTAACAAAGTCAAATAATCTAAGCGAAATTCAACAAATGAGTAATTAAAGCTGCAATCACTGCAAACAAGAGACTTGAATTTTGTTTGATCACATATCGTTAATGGCTGATCATTATTTTCTCAATTTCTCCCAAGTTTCAATACCAATTAATAGAAAAAATTTATTTATAAACTTTATTGTTTACACTCCAACATATTGTTGATGCAAGAAACTTTCTATTTCAACTATGATAAAGAATAATTAGTGTTAGGATTTTTTTAAAATTAATAGTAGATCTCACTATGAGTAATGTGTTAACGTGACACTTATTATATGTAGCAAAATTGTGAACAATATTAATAAACAAAATTAATATGTTTTATTCAACGCCTTAACTATAGAAACCAGAAATAATTTATTTTAATTATTATATTAGAAAGTTGAATGAGCCGTGCTACCCTACCCAGCGTGTAGCCCGAGAATGGCTGTTGACAAGATCATTTGGTCTTTTTTATTTATTTTGATTTATTTTTTAATATCCTTAAAAAAAGAATTGTCTTGAATACCAATAATCGTCTTGAAGAGAGGTAAATGAATTCATTGGAAATGATGATAATGTGGATTGAGATGGATGGCACGTCGGAATGGGCCTACCAAAGGTTACGTACGAGTACGAATGGGCGTTAGGGTTAGGGTTCTCCTACTTCTCCTTCTCAGTAATTTTCCATATTTATTTCCAAAAGGTTTTTTTTTTTTTTTTTTCCTTTAGTTGAAAGGTTCTTGGCGCATATATATAGTCTTTAAGAGTATACAAATCTTGCCCTTTTTTTTTTTTTTAAAGTGAGTAAATATAGAACATGTATAAAAAAATTAATTATTTAAATATAAACTTACACTTTTTTAAAATGAGTGTGTGACACTTACATACTCTAAAAGTGTATATAACATTACTATTAAATTCTCTCGAATTGCATCAAAAACCACTACTAAGATGACCCTTTGCTTGGCCTAAAAAATACAGAGATTGGAACCATTTTCCATTTCCCAAATCCCAAATTCTCCTCCCTGCATTTTTTTTTTTCACATTATTTTGAATATTTTGGATTATAATTAGGTGATTGTTTTGAGGCGACTCTAGATCTAAAAGTCTTCAAGTCCCATTTTTTTGTATTCTATCCAATATAAAGTCATCTTGATAGGAGAAAATCTAAAATAGGAAACATAAATGGGAAATTATTAATTTGTATAATTTTAAGGCGGGCAAATCTCATGCACCCTCTTTAAAAAAAGTGGAGCAAATCTTAAAACCCACACAAAAAAACCTACTTTTTAATAATAGGCTCCACTACTACTTTTTAATGCATGAGGTTTGCACAAGTTAAAACTATATCACTCAACATAAATATCATGTTAGCCTTTTTATAATGTTGTATTTTTCCCGTTTCTCCAAAACCTACTTATATATAAATTATTAGTGAATTTGTTCCAAACTAATAAAACTAGCACAAGTTTGATCTCTTCAGCTCAAACTAAAAAGAAAAGAAGTAAAACAAATTAACAAAATAAGTTATTCGATCTCAGAGACAAAAGGAAGGAAAAAAAAAAAAAAAAAAAGAGATTTCATCTGATCATTCCCTATATATGGACAAACTAAAGAGTTGATCACGTACTTTTGTTTTCATAATGTTTGTTGTAGCATATAATGCATTATACACCCATACTGGAGCGCATAATTGTCTGATTGTCTTCTAACCCATACCTACCCAATGATCCCTACCACATCGAGATCTTGAAAGCAAAAACATGATGATAAACATTAAAAAATGCGATTTAATCGGATCATTCCCTAACAAATGCATCGAGTTCGTTTCATGGTGATCCATTTGACCAAGGAATGTTAGGTTCTGATCATATCAAAAGAGCAGGTTCTGTAAGGAACAGGCAAGAAGGTAGCTAGCTAGCTAGCTAGAGTAGAGATGCCATGCATTTCTTTCTTCATTGCAGAAACAAACCTCATGGCTAGCTAATCAAGCAACATAAATTATGTATACTTTTTCCTAAAGTTTGCAGGGTTTGTTTTATCATTTTTGTCGCAGCTCATGACACAGTCACTTGCTTCAAAGATAACATGATTTTGTCATGTCATTTTGCATGCCAGTCCATAATGGAAGAAGAAACTCATGCTTTCTATTTTCTGACTCCCCGGCCGGCCAGCACTTCCCAGCAAACAAAGAAGGAAGTTCATCTATCTGTGATGTACTAACATCACATGCAAACCCAAATTCCAAAGCTTGAAGCACTCAATAAACTAGTAGTACTAAATACTACATAATATATAGCTAGAAGTTTTTTTTTTTTTTTAACAAGTAATCAGGAGACAGTTCTGTTGCTGTCTTCAGCATGATATAATTATATCATGGCCGGCCATCTGCTTTTATAGTTTGTCGAGGTTGTGTGAATTTGAGAGAAATTTTTAAATTTTAAGTCACAGTGTAAATATAATATAAGTATGGGGTGATTAACATAACATAATGGAACCAAAATTGACCAGTGGTTAATTTAGATTTTTGAATTGGGTGGTGTACCCGGAAATCAATGGAATTCTCACATATTGCCTTGTTTTTTGGTTTTTTGTAATCATCAAAGTTTTTTATTTGTACATGGTATTCAGGATTGATTAAAAAATTATGGGTCCCATCCTCTTTATTTATATGTGTATATATGTGTGTGTGTGAAAAAAAATGTATTATATTATGGAGATCTTACTAATACTGACCTGATTACTATAATATTAGAGCCGATGGTTTGAAAGGGGTCAGTGTCGAAGACTCAAATGATGAATGGTACAACCTTGTCCAGTCTTCTTCTTTTATATATTCAGCCCGAATAATGCTAGTTACAGTATTCAACTTCTAACCAGTAACCATTGATGACTCAAGTACAAGCTGCCTTCAGAACATCGCCCTGTTTTTTCCTCAATCAATTGGCATTAATGACAAAACATTCAATAATTCCTGGGTGGTAAAAACTGGACTTCATATTCAGTTGAAATCAAAATCATACACTCCTGTCCTTTTAATCATCCAAAAAGCAGCATCTACTCTATCATGTTCAAAAAGTACGTGGTTTGTCCAGAAAAAGACAGAACTCGGGGTGCCGAAGGTGTCTTTCGAATCTCTGAGGTAAGATTTTATGTTAGGCTCGATCAACTTGTTGCTTGGATTTATCTCCTGGTTGGTAGGCAGAGGTAAGGCTGAGTAAAAATTCAAAAATCGAACTTCGAATCCGGCTTCGCTCCAACTTCGACTTATAGGAGTTGGAGTCGGATTCTTTTCCTCACAAGAAGTCGGAGTTGGAGGTAGTGGTGCACCGACTCCGACTCCGAGTTCAACTCCGACTCCAACTTTAATCCTACTCTCTAACTCCGACTCTGATATTTTACATATTTTTATAAAAATATATGTATTTTTTATATATTAATCATAAATATTTTATATAACTATAACTTATATATATAGTTAATTAAATACTAGTATGAATAAATGTACCTAAAATAATACACTTACATGACTATAATATAAATAGACTAAATTGACTAATAATAATTTAGTAAATGTAAACACCATATTATTACTATCATGTAACACTAATGTATAATAACATTTAATACTAATTTATTATGTATAAACACAAATGTATAAATTTATAATAAGTTATAACATGAAATACTAATGTATAAGAACAAAAGTATATAACATGTAATAGTAATGTATAGTAATCAATCTATCATAACATGTAATACTAATGTATAAGCACTAAGCCACTAATGTGTAATAACATATTAATATGTAATACTAATGTATAATAACATGTAATACCAATGTATAATAACATTTAATACTAAATCTAGTATATAATTAAATCAGAAATAAGTTAGAAACTAATATAATAACATTTAATTAAAACTATAGTATAAGTTTATACTTATAAGAATAAGTTAAACATTAGTATAAAATATTATACTAAGTTAATATTTAATAACTTGTAATACTATAGAATAATAACATGAAATTAGACATTAGTAAATAGTAATTGTTAATAATCAATATTAAGAATTAAATTTAGTGATAAAAAAATTATAAAAACCATAAATAAAGAAATATATAACTAAAACAAAGATTAAAATTTGTTTAGGATGATTTAGGGTTTAGGAAAAAAAGAATGGGCCCAAAAGAGCCAAAACAGAGTCAAAACGGCGTCGTTGGACTCTATTTGGTCATAAAATGCCACACTCAACATAAAATGACATCATTTTTAGAGGTTAAAACGTCTTCGTTTTACATCGTTTTGGTTTACTCAGTTACTCCCCGCCCTCGCGATTATTCACTTCAGTCTTCACCTCTTCAGTGTCTTCACAAACCCTAGCCCCACAATCTCAGCCTCAGCCCAGCCCCAACCCGTGGTCGGCGTTCACTCAGCCTCCGATCTCTTCTCTCTCTCTCTCGTTTTGATGTTTTAATTTTTGTTTTCTCTAAAAATGTTATAGGATTTCAAGAATATACGAAACTACAAAGGTCTCCTAGTCCTTGATTTTGTCCTCGTCGCCTCTATCTGTCCCTCTCTCAACTCCGACAAAATCAGAGTGAGTTTTTATAATTTGTTGTAAAAATGATCTATTGGTGATGTGACTTCACAAAAATATTGTTCCCACTTCAGATTTTCAATTATATAACATGTTAGAACTTATGACTTTATTTATTGGATCTAGTTTTAAAGGAATATGCTTGTGTTAAAACATATTAGAACTTTCAATTTATATAACATGTCGGATTTGGTGATGATTAATCTGTGTTCGTCAATAGTTGTGATATCTTCTGTGTTGGTCGATGGTTGTAGATCTGTGTTGGTGAATCTGCCTAATGGGTCATTGGTTGCATGCGGTAGAGGCGAACCTATGACGTACTCCAAACTGAAGCTCATGAAGACAGTAAAGTACGTATAGGATTGTGTAGGTGTCATGCATAATTATTTAAGAAAAATGATAAACCACCAACCTGAAGCTAAATAATTTTTACACCAACCTCATGTTAAATAATTTTTATACATTAACTATGGACTAAAATAATATCTTTTTTAAAATCTTAGTTCGATTTTTATTTTGATTTGATGTGTTTAAATGTTAAAAAATATTATTTTATTAAGAATTGTAAATGGGCTATGATTGGGTTGTAACCTTATGTCACTGCTCATTATTTAATTGGTAGTATTTTTTTTTAAGAGTTATTCTATTATCAAATCAGTGTAAAGCATATCATCTACATACTTTAAATAGTAAGATTTTATTTGTAAGACTCAAATTTTAAAAATTTATTTTTCAAATAAAATTATGACACGTAAATACTTTAGTAATTGTGCTCTACACACCAGCTTGACTAAGAATTTTTCATTCACTAAAACCTCTCGTTATATTTTAGCTAGGGCAATATATATTACATATAGACGGACTCCTTCAATTACACAAAAATGTTTTTGCAATAAAAATAGGCTCCAAATAGATTTCAAAGAGTGAAGTCTGAAGAACTCAATGAAAATGCAAATAAAACATTTTCTTATTATTTATAAAAAAACAAATATTCTAATAGTCCATTTTGTTAAATAGACTATTTTGTTGATAGAAAATAATTGTTTTAATTGTAAAAAAAATAAGAATATTTAAAAAAAAAATAGATTTGGTCGAAAATAGAATAGAGTAATAAATTGGGTATTTATTATAGGAAAATTCTATACGCCACACTATTATCTCACTTTTATCTTACTATATAAGATGTAGCATATTTATTACCATTAAATAATCATTTATTATATATAATATGAGCTGCATCACATGGCTACTATACCCTTAAACCTAACCCCACCAAAACCTGCTAGTCTTCGTGTCATTATTAAAGATTCAAACACATTTAGGCTGCGTTTGGATGTTGAACTGAGTTGAGTTGAGATGATAAAATATTGTTAAAATATTATTTTTTAATATTATTATTATTTTGAGATTTGAAAAGTTGAATTGTTTATTACATTTTTTATTAAAATTTAAAAAATTTATAATAATGAATTGAGATAAATTAAAGTAGATTGAATAACCAAACGAAGCCACCATACCATAAATAAGGTGGTGGGTTAGAGACAGCGACCAATGTGGGCTTCTTCCATTGATTGAACAGCCGACAATGTCGTCCTTTAGGACATGGACAATTTGAGAAACAAACAAGAAATTGGAGATAACTATTTATTCTATGGGCCAGATGCCCATAAGGTGCTTAAAATTCACAACCCCCACCCCATCCCCCCTTCTCTCCTCTCTCCCACAAAGCAAAAATGAATAAAAAGGTGGAAGATTCAGGATTTTGAGTTTTAAAAACTATAGCCATTAGGTTATATGGGTGGTGCTAGAGCCACCGATACCGAATTCAGTACCAACTATATATATATATATATAGATATATATATATATATAAACATTTTTTATGTATTTAAATAAAAAATAAAAAACACAATACTAAAATAAATAGGACAGGTTTTTGGATACAATATGGTCATGTATAATAATTAAAAAGGTCACATCAATAATATAGAAATATATACCAATGACAAGAGATATTTCTACAACTAAAAATCTCCGGAGAAAAAACTTTTCTTAAATTGATTTCTATCAAAATGGGCCTCCCCCGTATGACGGACCACACTCCAAATACTACTTTATGTATACCAACATGTCCTTAATGCACATCATTTATGGGAAGAAAAAATTCAATTTGAGATCCTAATAAAGTAAGTAGGCATTTAAAATATTATACAGAAATTTTTTACAAACCTATAAATTATTTTTTTAGGCAATCAAGAATGAAAACTTTGAAACTAGTGATTCCTATATTATTTGAGTAATTTAAGTAATTTTTTTTTTTTGATAAGTAGTAATTTTAAGTAATATTACTAAATTAATATTTATCAAGTAAAGAACGAAAATACAACAGTTGATAAGGACACTTCGTTTAATGCATTTTTTCACAAAACAATCATGCCAGATTTTGGTCAAACCTTTGATGAAGTTCTGTTTCCTCTACTAGTTGGCATCTCTTTCTCCTCCCATAAATAAGGGATTGGAGAATTAGCCATGGTTCTTTACTATGCAGGTGCCTTAAATGTATTATACTAATTGGCAGGCGGTGGGGGAGAAGGGGGAGGATTCTGCTCACTTATATATCCAGCATGAAATAATAATAGAAAAATGATAGTTGCAGTTGTAAGTGTACAAATACCGTGCAATCATTTTTAAAAAGTAAATAAATATAAAATCCACAAGAAAAAATAATAATAATTTTTTTGTAATGGACCCTACTCTTTTTCAAAGTGATTGTACGGAGTTTGTGCACTTCATGATTGCATGTAACATTACTCATCATAATATTAGAAGATAAATATTTATATTTTTCAGCAATGCTGGGTGTTCAAACTTGAATTTGGTGGTGTTAAATCTGGTATGGTATTTTATACATTGGCATGATTGTTTTCCATAGAGTGAACATTGTTGCGTGATGATTGAGTTAATTTTTGTGTAAAATAATTGATTGTGGAATGATTGTTTTGTGGAAAAATGATTTTATGTCCTGGGCTCCTCTTCCAATCTTTATGTCCCTTTGAGGATGAAAGTTGATATTTTTCATCTAACCTGTGATTAATGGGATACCTGCAGCCAAACAGGTACAATTCGATATGGAACTCCCACCCTTTTTAATGAAGAAAGAAACATATAAATATACAGAACTTATAAAATCCACGAGGACAAGGAGTATCGTATTGAGTAATGACACCTGTAACTTTTTTACAACTACTTTACAACTTATTTTATAATTAACCAATACAATCGTGGCACTTCATTAAAAAATTATATTAAATTTACAAAACTACCCTTAATTTCACATTGGGTTATAAAATAGATGTAGAAGAGTTATAAGAGAATCATGTTCCTATCGTATTTATGTTCATATAGATCACTTCCCACACCATTCTAATAACGCCACCAATATCTAAAAACTATCAACCAAAATTATAAGAGAGAGCTTCGAAGGAGTGGCATGCATTCTTTTTCTTTACCCAATCAAATTGGAAAGTTATACATTGGTAAGATATAAAATAAATAATTAAATATACATCTTCTCAAAAACTTAATTTTTTGGGACAATTGGTGATTTTACATAGTATCAAAGTAGAGGTTTTAAGTTCGAACTCTGACTTTACACTCTACCTTATTTAATTAAATATTTCACATGTTGGACTATCCATTAAGGAGGAATTTAGCCCACACGTGAGGGTGAGTGTTAAAATAAATAATAAAATATATCTCTTCTTATCAGTTTAAGCTTTTAAGATAAGTGGTAATTTCACATACATGATCCTAGTAAGCTCTAAACACAAGTTTATCTTCCACCTTGGTTCTTCTAAGGTGAGAGATGTCGATTGAGCTAAATGTCACAGGTAAGTTTCACATGCACTTAGTGAACTTTAAACCCATGTGCTCACCTTCCATCACAACAAATTTATTCTTCAAAATGTTAGTCTTACAAGGTGATGCCACAAACGTTGAAAATCACAAGCTCCATGTCTTGTTTAGAGTTTTATAGACCTAGGAAACAAGGGAAAATGACAAGTAAAATGGTAATAAGCATTGAACGAACATACTAAAATCACAACCTCCATGAATTCCTTGCGTTACACATCCTTTACTAATTTTTTCAAGTCCCCTATATGATCTCAAGACTCGTGCAAAGATTTTTTTTCATGTCACTTTACTAATTTTTTTGATGCAAAGATAATAACAGAATAACAGAGTACTGCCCTGCTGGACAATCAAACTCATGAATGTGCCCAGCGCAACCACCAACACGTGTTGATAAAACCAATACATTCGAAATTGCACAGAAACAAGAAAACTGAAACTAATGATATCACTAAGTAACATCAAAAACGGTTATTACCAACACCTGACAAACTAGATTCGTATTTAATTTATCAAAAGATTACAGAACCATAAATATGGCACAGTCATCAATCAAAATGAAAAATAGATTATCTCCTACTTCTCAAATATTGAATTGTATTCAAGATAAAATTCATGAACTCGAGATAGCACTGATATTAACGACAAAAATCATCACCAAACTTGAGACATTAATCCATCAAAGCATCAAACATAAACAACCGTTCCCGCTCACTGATCACTTAGCTATGGCAACATTAAATCCTAAATTCACGCAGCTAAGAGAATACTATTTCGGTTTTAGTTTATGTGGACCGATCATGTGGATTTTCTTAATATTGTGGAAAGGGTGTGGAATCAAGAGGGGATTGGTTTTGGGCTATAAATTTTTTTTTTTTAAATTAAAAAATGTTAAGGTGGCTTTAAGGGAGTGGAATAAATGTGTGTTTGGTAGGACTTAGGTCCTTATTAATGATTTAGAGTAACGTATTGATAGACTAGAAAATAGTCTTCAAGCTTGCTTTAATCACAATGATGAGAAGGACTTGTTGGTGTCTAAATTGGAATTATCGACTTGGATGGGTAGAGAGGATACTAGATTGTCTCATATGGCTAAGAAAAGTTGGCTTAAAGATGGGGATTAAAATTTAAAATTCTTTCATGCTATCCTCAATGCTAAGAAGCAAAAAATAGTTATATGTGTTTGGCCGATGGTACTGTTTTAAATACCTCTTTGGATATTCATAATGCTGTTGTGGACTATTTTCAACATTTTTTTTGTCAAAGTACCACTTGTAATTTGCCGAATTTAAGTGATATGATTTCTTCGGTGATTAATAGTGATGAAAATTTGTTGATTTGTAGAACTCCTTCCCTTGAAGATATAAATTATGCTCTTTTTAGTATCCCTATTGATAGTAGTCTTGGCCCGGATGGTTTTGGGTCGGGTTTTTTCAGAGTCTGTTGGGATATTGTTAAGAAGATTTACTGACAGCAATTTCTAGAGTTTTTCCTAGCTCGTTCTATCTCCAGATTTCATACTACCTCTTTTATTGTTATGATCCCTAGAGTGGACAAGCCCTCTGCTTTTGATAAATTCAAGCCCATTAGTCTTTGCTCGATGATTTACAAGATTTTTGCTAAGATTATTATGAGTCGCTTGACTAATTTGCTTTCTAAGATTATCTCTCAAAAGCAAGGGGCGTTCGTCCATGGTCGTAGTATCTTTGAGAATATTAGCTTAACCCAAGAGATGGTTCATTCTATTCATAAAAATTCAAATGGTGGTAATGTTTTAGTCAAGCTTGATATGTCTACAGCTTATGATAGAGTTAACTAGGACTTTCTTATTCATGTCATGGCTTCATTTGGTTTCTCTTCACAAGTTTGTGAGCCGATTAGAATGTGTATTTCTACGCCTTGATACTCTATCATGATGAATGACACTCCCTTAGGGTTCTTTAAAGGTGAACGTGGGTTGCGGCAATGTGATCCTCTTTTGCCCTACCTGTTCATTATTATGCAAGAAGTGATTTCCCGTCTTCTAAACAAATCCTTCAATAATGGTAAAATTAGGCAGTTTTCTCAAGCTAGAGGTACTCCTCTTATTTCTCATTTCATATATGCTGATGATATAGTTATATTTACTAATGGGAATAGGAGATCTATGAGAGGTTTGATGCAAGTTTTGACTGCCCATGAAATTTGGACGGGTCAAGTCCTTAACAAGGATAAAAGTGCTATCTAAGCTTAAAAAAAAAAAAAAAAAATTCAATTTTCAAGAAAAATTCCTTACTCAGCATTACTGGCTTTACTGAAGGCTGTTTCCCTTTTAAGTATTTGGGTGTGCTTATTGTGGTTAGTAGACTTAAGGCCTCTGACTTTTGTGAGCTACTCGGAAAAGTTAAAAAGAAAATAGCGGGATGGAAAATGAAAATGCTTTCTATTGGTGGTAGAACTATTTTGTTGAGGCACGTGTTGTCTAGTATGACCACTCATCTCCTGGCTATTTTACATGTTCCTAAGGTTGTGCTCATTGCGCTTAATAAGATCTTGAGTTCTTTCTTTTGGGGTGAGTCTAGTGAAAAATGTAAGAGAAAATGGGTGGCTTGGAAACATATATGTCGCCCCACTGATAAGGGGGTTGGGAATTCGGGATTTTGGAGACATTCAACGAGCTTTACATTTAAAGCTTGTCTGGCGTCTCATCAAGGGTCACTCCTTATGGGCAGATTTCTTTAGAAGTAAGTATGTTAGGGATAATCACTTATCCCTTCTGGTGGCTAATATAAGTACTCAGGTTTGGAAGTCTATTGCTCGTAGTATTCCAAATGTTTTGAATAGTTCTAAATGGATTGTGAGAGATTGTGAAATTTCTTTCTGGTTTGATAATTGGGAGGAGGGGGCCCTCTGCATGGTCATTATCCTATTATTGAAAACCCTTTGCTTAAGATTAAAGAGTGTCCCATTGAAAATAGGTGTGATATTCCTCTTTTGGAATGCCTAGTGGGTCATCAAAAAGCTTCTAATCTAGTTAATTTATTGGCTAGTCGCAAGGCAGGGCAGGATGTGTTAGTTTGGTTGAAGGATTCGCATGGTAAGTTTACTACTAAAAGTGCTTGGGATTGCATTCGAGTTCGAGCATCACCTTTACCTTGGACTTAGTGGATTTGGCACAATAAACTTCCTAAGAAAATTTTTATTATGATGTAGAAGGCTTCCAATAACTATTTGAGTGTTGATGATAAGATTAAAATGGTTGGTATCCCCATTGTCTCTAAATGTAATTGTTGTGCCACAGGTCACAATGAAGACCTTAATCATGTTCTTTGTACTGGTGACTCTGCTCGTCAAATTTGGTGTCTGGCTGCGACTCAATTAGGGGTGCATATGAGTATTTTTCGCACTTGGCAGGAGCAAATATTTTTTTTAGTTTCGTCGTGCTGGTTAGTCTTCTCAATTACGAACTATTTTTGGTCTCCTCCTGTCGATAGTTTCTTCGAATATTTGGCAGAGGAGTTGCAAAGCTCGGTTTGATGATAAGGTTGGCACAGTTGAGTCTATTTGGCATACTATAAAATTATGGTTACGCCAGATTATGCAAATGATCATGAAAGTGTTAAGGTTCCCTAATCAG
Organism: Juglans microcarpa x Juglans regia; assembly: GCF_004785595.1. Classification (NCBI taxonomy): domain Eukaryota; kingdom Viridiplantae; phylum Streptophyta; class Magnoliopsida; order Fagales; family Juglandaceae; genus Juglans; species Juglans microcarpa x Juglans regia. The sequence continues at coordinate 31,991,843 of NC_054604.1, read as the reverse complement.
GATGTGGCTATTTTAAATCGGTTGGAGATTCCGATTTTACACCCCAAATTTAAGAAGGTTCGTGTGGTGAGATGACATAAGTCTCTACAGGGTTGGGTTAAACTTAATACGAATGGGAGTTGTTTAGTTAATCCTAGGTTGTCAGGAGTAGGGGGTGTTATTCGGGACGCCAATGGTAATTTGTGTGCGGTTTATTTTGTCTTGTTGGGTCAAGGCTCTAATAACTTTGCTGAAATGAGGAGTTTATTGGAAGGGGTTCGGAGGTGCTATCAACTTGGCTTTCACAGGGTATAAATTGAGACTGACTCCCAAATTCTTGTAGATTGGATCACTAGGGGTAACTGTAATATTTTTAGAAGATTTCTGGGGTGAGCTATTTGTTTATATGGAGTCTATGAAATACTGCGTAAAACATATTTTTCGAGAAGGAAATGTGATGGCTGATTCTCTTGCCAAGAGTGGAGCTTAGGGTTTAGATATGGATTGATCTGGTGATAGTTGCATGTTACCTACCTGCTTAAGAGGTCTTCTTCGCAATGATAGAATTGGTCTTCCTTGTTTACGAATCTCTTAATGTTGTTCTTGATAAGTTGTTCGTGCTTTATTTATTTTGATATTCTCACTTGCATGTCTTTTTTGCATGTTCTTATATTTTTTTAGGGTTGGTTTTCTTTGTCTTTGTTCTATTTTTACCCTATTCGTCTCTTAGTTTTTGTATTGTGTTTGGTTGTTTTAGTATTTTTTATGTTTGGTTTTTGGGTTTTATGCTTATTTGTATCTCCCAGGTGTTTGGATGTAACCACGATTTTCTACTACCACAAGTAAGAGTTATTAATAAAAGGAAAATGATAGGGCTACTACCGTCCTACTATTCTTTTTGTATTTTATTTTTTTTATTTTTTTATTTTACTTAATAGTTAAGGAAGTGACTATTAATCAATTTATATATTTGTTTGATTTTTACTTAATGATTAAGGATGTTAAAAAAATACTTAAAATAAAATAATAAAAAAACAAATACTCAATAAATAGTAAATGAGTCGTAACCCTATCATTACCCTTAATAAAATTAGGATACCGTCGTCTTTTTACTAAAAGAAAAAATAGAAAAAACAGCGACCAGAACCGCAACAACGGATAACGCACCCGAATACTTATTTACCGGACAAATCTACTGATTGCAGTAATCGGACTGATCAGCAAACTCCAAATTTCTATGCTCATTGTCTAAATTTCAATTCTTTTTACCCTTCAAAACCCTCATAAACATCGTATATATGCGACACGTTGAACATAAACTCCCCATGTATATTGCGTTAAGAAAATCTTTCGATTTCACGAACCCTGTAAACCCAGAAACCATCTCCGCACGCAAACACAAAAGAAAACACCATGATCGACAGAATGAGAGGGGAAAAAACCCACATTTAGATATGGAATAGAGAACGAATACTATCCAAAGAGAACATTAACATGCAACTCGATCGTGGACAAACTAAACAAAAAACTTCAAGGATGGTGGGGGCCCTGGGGAAGGGAGGCAAAAGGCAAAAAGAAAACTTTACTTACCTTTGTTTAAAAAGATGTACTTCAGTAAATGGTGGCATTACGTAGAACCACTTTTGTGAAAGAAATATACGAGAGAGTGCAAGACCAAACCAATTTGTTGCAGTGGGATTGTTCCGACTCTGTAAATAGAGAGGAACTAAGAACAACCAACCGGGAATATAGCTGAAAATAGAGATCATGGAATTAAGGGCAAAGATGCCTGATAACTGGGTTATGTAAGAGCTGGAGGATGAGACACAGAGAGAGAGAGAGAGGGAGAGAGAGAGAGAGAGAGAGAGAGAGAGAGAGAGACAGCGAGGGGTTTAAGAGCGTGGATGAGCAAAATTTTTCTTGTAGCTAAAATTTATCTTTTCTTAAATTTTTCTCATCTTTTCTAAACTTAAGTCACACACTTTTACACATCATTTAAAAATATGTGATATTACTTTTTTATCCTCATATTTTATAAATCATCAAATATGATAATAAAAAAATAAAATCACATATTTTTAAGAGATGTGTAGAGTGTCTGGCTTCAGTATAGCACGACTCTTTCAAAATCTCATACATTTCACTTTCTATTCTTTTTCTATTCTATTAAGATAATCTTTCTCTATTCTTTTTTTATTATTTCTTTCTCACTTCCTACTCACTCTTTTATCTTTTTCTTTCTTCCTGAATTATTACTCTCTAGTGAATATTTTATTCAAAAATTTAAATAATTTTTTTGTAGATACGATAAATATTTTCAAAATTATCACATTTTTGAGAAAAATATAATTTTTTGTCAAAATTGGTTTTTCCAACAATAATATTTTGTAACAGTTAAATTTTAAAAATTAGTTAGGAATTGAAATTGTATATATCAATGTGGAAATGTGTGTTTGTTAATAAAATTAGTTAAATATTTAGTAAAAATTATTTTATTTAATATTATTGAAATATATAAAAATATAATCATCCTCACATTAACAAAAATAAATAAATTTTGATTTTTACGATACTTTTTCTAATTTTGAAAAAAGAGTAGGAATGGTAAATTTATCTAAATGTATTATTAAATTTGGAATAAAAAAATCAAAAGAATGATTAAGGTGGTATACAGTTGCTCCCCACATCCTAAAATCAAAGTTATTATAGGAACTTTTCTTCCATCTTCATTTTTCTTTTCCAATAATTTAGCTAAGGACCAATTATGAGCTACCGGATGTTAGCGCTCTAAGCTAGTTTGGGGGATAGAATATTCTGAGAACGAAATAAAGGGTTATTATCCTACTTCTATCTATTTTGTATCTATTTTTTTTAATTTTAATTTTAATTAATAGTTAAATAAGTGACTATTAATAAAAATATATATATTTTAAAAAAATATTTAAAATAAAGAGAAACACTTTTTACAGGTGTCTCCTACAAAGTCTAATTATCGGAGACTAATGAAGACTCGCCACGTAAGGGATATATGCAAAACCAACGTGAGACGCGCATCAGAAGATCCTGAATCGAGACCCACCGACCCCACCCCCCCTCTCTCTGCTCTCATTCTCTCTCGAGAAATCGAAATCCCTAACCTCTCTCTCCTTTCGTCTCTCTCCTTCCCTCTCATGACCTGAAGACTTGCAACTTACCCATCGTGGACCTCAAATCCTGCAACTTTATCCTCACAGTAGTACTAGTACTCATGCGGTGTTATGGGTAGGTTTTTCCATAGTGCGCACTTTCTTCTTAGTGGTGAAAATACGCCCACGTACGTTGCTTTGAAGCGTCATCTTGAAGTCACAATCCCACTTTTTCGAAACGTCATTTAGATGTCTTTCAAAGATAATATTTGATTTTCTTTTCTTTTCTTTCTTTTTTTTTTTTTCTTCAAGTTTTCAGCTATATTACTATTTGTTATTTTCAAAGAGAAGAAGATGAGGAGGAAGAAGAATAGAAGAATATATTAGTCTGGTACTAACTAACAAATTGAACCAAAAACAAAAAAAGAAAAAGAAAGACAGAGACAGAGACAAAGAGAGGTTGAAAAATAAGTATCCGACGAAAGAGTACTCAAACAAGCAGAAGGGAAAAGAATAGAGAAAAAAAAAAAACCTAGATAGTAAGAATTTTAAATACATTATAAATAGTAAATAGATAATAAAAAGATAATAATTCTATTACTATCTTATAATTTATTATAATTTATTATTTTATTATAATTTTTTATTTACTTTTTTATTATTATTTATTATTATCTAATATTTTATATTATTTTTTTATTATTATTCACAAAATATCCGATATCAAATCATTACCAAAACGCTGATGTCCGGTCTATTTCGACTAACAAAAAGAGGAACGTGGAGTCCAAGAATGGACTTGGGTTGTGTCAGCCATCCCTGCGGAAAGTATGAATATTGTAAATTTATAGCATTGCTAGGAGCATGGCATTGATTAGCAATTTTTGGATGTAAGTTTTTACATGATAGAGCATTAGCAATGGAGTTGCAAATGAAAAGATAAAATTCTACTAAAATCACATATTTTGTTTTTTGTCTTTGCCATTCAAGAGAGCTTGTCACATTAGATTATTTATCTATTAATTAAAATAATAATAAAATTTTACTTTTTAATAATAATAATCTTTTTTTTATTATTTTTTCATATTTTGTAATTATACTGACCATATATTAATTAATAATTTAATTTTTAATTAAATTATTATTTTGTCTTAAGTGGAGAGAGTGAGTGGAAGGAGAAATAAATAAGTGATAAAATAATCAATAGATTGTGAATAGTACCTATCCAAATATGTAAAGATATTGTAGCTTGCAAGCAAAAAATTTACATATGACTGCACCATTGCTATTGCTTGTCGGTTTACTCCTACTTTTATATATATATTTATAGGAAATAGACTTCATTCATTCATGAAAGTGAAGTTACAGCTGTGACCTGATACATATAGGAAAAATCTTAGATTACAAGCTAACTACTCATGATTGGGGCTCCGTCTATACACAAATTCCTTTTGTGACTGGTATAGTCTTAACTTCTATAAGTCTCTACAGACAAATCGTCTGAGAGACCACACTTCGCCTAAAGTAGAGATTTCAAACCCCACCTCCAAAGGAGGAGAAGACTTTCACTCTATGGAAAAAATGTCTAAGAGACTATTTTTTTTTTTTTTACCTAAATAAAAGGAAATAACAATAAATAGAAAGATAGATGTGAAAATAACGGATTACAACTATAGATCTGAATTTTCAGCTTGAAGGAAATCAAAATACAAGGAACAAATAGACTGTGATGGCGCGTGAGGGACACGTGCCACGCTAGGAGTGTGCAGCCAGTCGAGTCTAAAGAAATCGTGGTCCCTAGTACCAGAAACACCGCCCGTAGCGACAGTAAACGCTTCCTAGTGCGATGGCGTGTGGATCTCACGCACTGCATGTGACTCACGCATGTGACTCAAGCGCTGCTTTGTTCGACAAAAGCCTTCAGGCATACGAAGGATCGACAGCCTAGAAATTTGCGGTGGGGTGCGTGGTGGTGGTTGGGCTTCGAAAAACAGTAGATCGGCATTTCACCATACTTTAGACGGAAAAACAAACAAAACTGAAAAATAAATGCCTACACAGTCTCTGATCTGACCAGATGGGAGGGAGGGAGGAGTCGAAACTCCACCTCCTGGGTTGGGTTTTTACTGGGGCGGCGGGCGGCTCTTTAGAGAGAAAAGGGAGAGAGAGCTTTCGGCAAGGTTTTTCATCATTTTTATATTCTAAAATTACTATAAAGGAGAAAACCCCGGAAAGTAAATTTTGTAAGACATTGATTTTAATGCAAACGGCTAATTACATTTAGTTCTGGTTTGTAAAATGAAATCATTTCAACTCATATCATTTTATCTAATCATTACAATTTTTTCATACTTATAATTAAAATACAATAAACAATTCAAGTTTTTTAAATTTTAAAATAAAAATAATATGCTAATAATATTTTATTCAATTTTTAACTTCCATATTATATTATTTCAATTCACTGTCCAAATCAGCCTTAATATAAGTCATTTCTAATAATGGTATGTAGATTTTGGTTTGTCAAAAAAAGGGGTGACTCGTTTCTAAAGAATGAGTCCTGTTAGATCTATAAATAAGTTATGTGATCATACAAACTTAGCTAATAAGGAAAATGATTCTTCCAGGCGAATTTGTGCACCGAAGTTGACATGGACTAATTTAATGAAACGAATCGTTTTGATTTTGGCGAAGCTGCGAATGCTGTGTCACACTCTGTATATTTGCAGTAGGAGCAGAGGAGGAAACTGACTTGTTGCAGTCATTTTTCGAACAGTTAGAATTGAATTCTTCCCTCGAATCCTTAATCCTTGGAGTGAGAAACGAAATCCCATAAACTAGAAATTCCTCCATTTCTTCTTTGCTTGCAACGGGATAACCTGAATATGCCTTAAATGGCATAAATCCCACAGAAAGACCCATTCCAGCAGAGGATTTTCATATGTATAAGAACAAATACCCACAAAAAGAAAATAATCAAAACCCACCCAAGAACCCATCTCCGATATTGTATCATTTAGTTCCAAATTAACAAATAAAAAGAAGCCTGCCTATCCGAAACCTCTTAAATCCAAGCCCATCCCAAAAACCAAATCTATTTCAAAAAAATGGCATAATAAAGGAAAGAAAATCCAAAACCAACCATCGGTCAATAAAGTCATGCAGAGAAGAAGCTCGCGTTTAAATGCGTTGATCTTCCTCAATTCCTCCTCCAATCTTTTCACAAAATCAAACACATTTGCAATCTGTGTATATAATATACAGGTGTGAAAATTTATTTTAGAGTGCGAGAGGTTATTTTTAGAGAGAGAGAGAGATGGGTGGGTAATGGGAAAGGAGAAACAACTGAAAATCAAAATTTTTACACAGAGATTCTATTTGGTTAAGGAAGCGAGAACATCCCCGAGTTCGACGGTGTTCTTTCTATTGTACAAGATTGTGTTTTCCTGATGTTTCTATCTTCCACTTCATTTCAGTTCTTTGGATGTTATCGTGTTTTGCTCTTTTTTCATTTTTTTTTTTAATACAACTGACAACAACTTTAAAATATTAACTGGTATGCGGGTTGGTACGCAACCCGCTTGTACCTAGCAAATTGAGCTAATAATGATGGATTATTTAAGGCACGAACGTTGTATGGGTTAGAGGTGTAGAGAATATTGTAAATATTACAATATTTATAAAATGATATGATCATTTTAACTTTGACGGTATGTTGTGCCATTAAATATTGTGAGTACTATTATTTTAGAAATACGCATGCAATATTATTATATGCAAGAATAGGTGTTGCTAATCCAATAAATGTATAGCTTAAGTGGTACAAGATTATTCAAGCAGTTACAGTATAAATGCAACCCTTTTATAACCCTTTTATAGGATTTTTTGTATACTAGCCCGTTGACTCGCACACATGTCCTAATACTTTCTTCTTTTTTCCATGCAGGCATAAAGTTAAGAGGTTCATAGCTAAATATTGTAGAAAGTACAGAACATGGTATTAATAAGGCTTTGACCAGACAGAGACTGACAACAATTATATAACAAAATGGACCAAAATGATGATTGATGCACAAAATCCTCCAACAGTCAGCATATATAGGTATTAGGGCACAAAAGAGCTCAAATTCCAATTTGGCAGCAAAAGATAATCCCTTTCATTCCTCACTTATGGTATAAGTACAGTGGCCTCTTACTAGATACATTAATATTGAGCCTACCCAAAAAGTTTTTCCCCGCTGGTCCTGGAGCCCCAAAAAGAAACTGGCTCAAAATTAGAAGGAAATTATGAGGAAAAATAAGTGTCATCCATGTAAATAAGCTGTTGCTTATAGTTGTTTTCAAGATGCTGGTGCAAATTCTTGAATGGCCGTAGCCAGTTTATTTCGATCCTCAGCTGTTTTTGTCTTAATTAAGAAGGTACGTGCCACAACATTATTGTTATTGCCACCATTATTTCCATCACTATCACCCTACAAACATCAAGAGAAACAAAACACTTTCATAATGCATGATATAAGTCACAATACAATAGCTTCTAGGACTACTGTGTAAGATAGAACCACGGTATACGCAATCCAAATCATCTGTAACAGATAGGTCATTATTAGAAATTTCTTCAAACAGAAGCATGTATTTCTACATATCTGTATATGTAATAAGATCACTAATACTACATGAGAAGTATGCTACAGCCACAGAGATCTCACATAAGGAAACTCACAAGCTGATATGGTTTCATATGATACGTTATATCTACCTTACAATAAAAGTAGATTTACAATCTAACGTACCACATCAACGATTGTAGCAAAGCATTTCTCAAAATACATACATATATGAGTGTGACGGTGTGTGTGTGTGCATAAAACAGTTAATATCAATATATTTGTGTCCTAAAGAGAGAATTGCAGAAAATGAATTCATGATATTAAAGATAATGAATTTTGTTTGAGTGCAGTATTTAGAAATTATAGGCCATGATAAAAATATTGGATCTTGAGCTCTTTTCTTTTTTAATGGGCAGATCTTTAACTCGATAATGAAAAAATAATGCATCCAAATGGGAAACAACCAGGAGAGAGGTAATAACTCCCAACAATTTTTTTTTTTTTCTTTTTTCTGGATAGGTAACGTAAGAACTCCCAGCTACTTTGTCTCCTTTCCTAGGAGCCAAATGCCGCCCAAAGCATTTTATGTCTGCTACCTTTATTAGGAAAAAAGAGAGGAAAAGAAAGTCTCAATAGTGCTTTATTTTATCCTGAGTTCTATGACACTGCTTTCTAGTATTACTAGTGTAGGAAAACCACAGCTAAACTAAGTCAAAATGAAATAAAAATGTAATATGCAGTTTTATCATGTTTTTACCGAAGTATGGAATATTGCAACAATGGAGTTCTTCTGCAAATTTGTCTTGATGCCAGGATATAGCAATGCATTAAGCAGCAGTCTCCCAACCTGCAAACAGTAGAGGTTACAGAAAGTTTAGTAAACAATAGTTTAAAGTTTTAAAGGACACATGCACACACCTTTAACAAAACAACAATACAAACGATACCAACAACAAAATTACAAGGAGAGAAAACAATGGTTAAATCATAATAAAGAATTATTTTAGTTGTAACCACAAGGAGATGGGCTGACAGACTCTTTGGGCCTTTCAGAGACAGGGAAGTTCATTTTTTTATCTTTCTACAAGGTCCTAATATCTCAGATTAATAACTCCTTCCCTTGGAGTATATGCCAGTCTAAGGAGCCTCCGAGAACAGCATTTTTTGCTTGGAAAACTTACTGGGGAAAAATCCTAGATAACCTAAGGAAACATCATATCATTGTGAGTTGTGACAGATTGATGTTGTATGTGCAAAAAATAGGGCATCTGTAGATCACCATCTACAGATTCTCTATCTCTCACAATTGCAGAAAATAGACCTTTTTGCCAATTGGAGAGGGTTATATGGCAGCCCACACAGTGTAGCAATGTGGAAGATGGCCGTTAGCTGTCTAGAGGGATGCATTTGGAGGAAGGAAAATGATAGAAATTTTGAGGATAGCCTCTATACATTTTTTTCTTTTTATAAGTAACAAGAAAATTTTATTGACAAGTAAATAGGCATAGTCCAAGTATACAGGAAGTATACAAGAGAAAACACCTAAATACAAGCTAGGAACTAGAGAATAGGCTAAAAGCAAATCGTGAAGATTATCTCCATTCAATATAAGAGCCTTTGCCCATTTTAATGGGCTAAGTTTTCTTGTATCATTTTCTATTTGTAGTTAGGTATTCCTCTTATAATCATACCTGGGTACTTGGTTTATGCCTTTCAATAGAATCTTCAAAACAAAAAGGAGATGGGCTGGCAATAAATTTAATAATCGGAACTTCAAACTATAACAAGAAGATATATGCTCCTTGAATGGTGCAAAAAGCTCTTGAATTTTATTATCAAAATGCAGCTATATGGTTTAATGATATTTATTTCCTACTTTGGGGAGAAACAGGGGGAGAGAGAGAGAGAGAGAGAGAGAGACTTATCAAGACTACTAATTAGGTAATTCATATGACATATCATAGCTCAACGTGATCCTAAGCTGAGAGTAATCTATATAGCATAAACTGTAGCATAAATCAACATTATGTAAAGGTTTCCCCTATGTATTTTGTTTCATAATTATGATTCAGGATTAGAGAAAAAGTGGACACATAAGTGGCCAAATTCCAAACTAACAGCTATGACGGGATGCATTCTCCCATTGTCAGATAAACTTTTCATGCTAAATTTAATATTTTTATGAACAAAATTTAATATTATTTTGTTTTTAATATTTCAAACAAAATTATCTACGGAAACATACCTCATTTCTCACAATAATCGTTGGTTTGGATTCTTTAGTACCCTTGTCAACACCCTCTTTGCATTTAATGGAAAGCTGTCCCATGCCTTTATCTTTCCATGCATCTTTATCTGCTGGATCACTTGACTGGAGTAATTGAAGGACAAGAAAAACACAAAAATAAGGTCTAGGCAAACACTCGTAACTTGTAAGTGAGCAATAGCCAGATTCTTACTGGATCACTCAGTCAATCGTCCCTTTGATTCTGCCATGAATCTTAATGGTTTTTTTTAAACAAGGCTTATACCATCTGGGCCAAAGGCCACTGGCCCATAAATCTTACTGGTTACAGATACTGGATAAGTTAATGTACAAGAACCATAAATGGAAAAATAAATGACATTAACTAATCTTTTTTTTTATTGATTAACAAAATTTTATTGAGAATAAAGTAGACAAAGGCCCGAGTATACGACATTAACCAATCTAATCAATTTAAAGTAGTTCTAGCCTGATGAATAGTCAATGGATGAGCTACTACGCCCTTAAATTGGGGCAGAACACTCAGCCCTAGCATACAAAAGCAAGCTTGCATGCACAACAAGCATTCACTGTCTTGTTGTGTAGCTACTAACCTAGTAACGCTTACAACAAAGTTCATTGATGAAACTGCCAACAAATGAAACAACAATTATCATTTGCACAATTTCAAAATGGCAATATCTATTCCTATCATTAAATGCATGCAGCAAGGAGACATGACATACATGGTACGTATATCTTTTGAGTGAAAATATGGGTGAACAGCATTAATTAAAACCGAAAAAAGAAGAAAAAATATACAGATGCTGTATCAGCAAGATGATATCATAAAAGTTCTCACAATAAAATTCAATGGTCTTTAGACCTAATGGCATTGCTTTCTTGGTGAGAAAAGGAGATGAGGTTGCTGAGCAATCCCATGTGGGAGTGTGACTTGTGTTTTTACCTATTAAAAACAGTTTTCACAATTGAATACCTTCACATAAAGCTTGCACTTGACTTCATGAACTACAACTATGCCCTTCTCTTCTGACTTTTTAACAGATGGGCTGCTAGGCTGCTCCAACTCATTTTCTACAAAAGAGGAAAATTCCTTAGATCAGCAAGAGAGAAAAATTCATTGATGTCCCAAATATCGTCCACCAATAATTTCAAACCTTATTATTTAATTTTGTTAAAAAGTCTATACCCATCTCCACTAACTGTAGCCGAGTTCTAGGATGGTTGTTTTAGAAATATAAATCTATTTTATTTGAATGAAGAAAAATAGAGTAAAAAAATTCCATTGTCTCACCACCATCTGCATCATCTGAAGCATCACAGTTTGTGGGAACTGAACTTTGAGCAACAGTGACCGAACTTTGATTCCCTGAAAGTAAAAAAGTAGCAAATCAAATGCACCTCGATCTCATCAAAGCAACTCATACAACTCTGTACTAAAAATGGAACAGCTAATAGAGACAACTAGAAAAGTTCAGTCTGTATCACTGAGCTTTTATCTAAGTTCTAACAGCTAATTTTCACTGATCAAATTGTTCATCACCACAAAGGTACTGGGTTTCAGGAACTCTTTGTGAAGTTCCAAGGGCAAGGACTGGTTCACGAACTAAAGATAGACTTCAAATTTTCAACCAGTTCGAACTTTCTATTAAAATAAGTCATCATTTTAATGAGTATGTACCTTTACCCTGTGAAACTGAGGTCTAGTGGAGTTCTCTATGTGTACCCTTCTATAGTCCACTTTACCATCCCTGTATGGTCTGGTAACCTTTTTTTTTTTTTTCTGTTCAACAAGAACGTAGGTTTCTTCTACTAAGTTCAGGTTTCCACTTGAGTGAAACACATTTTGAGCACCAACTTTAACTTTAACATCATAAAGCTTCTAATATTAGTGCTTTTGTCAAAGATCATAGAAGATATTTCTTAAAATCAAATAAAATAATACCACCAAACAAGACAGGCTTTTGAATGTTTGAAAACACTCCAGAGCTCCATGAATTTGCAAAGTTTGCAGTTGTGCCAGCTGGAGTAAATCCAGGGGTCTGACTGTTTGAAAATACTCCAGAACTCAAATTTGAAAAGGTTGTGGGTGTGCCTGCTGGATTAGATCCAGTGGTTTGACTATTTGAAAACACTTTAGAGCTCAATGTGTTTGAAAAGGTTGTGTTTGTCCCTGCCGGAGTAGATCCAGGGGCTTCATTCTTTGGAAATGCTCCGAAGCTCAATGAAGTTGTGCTCACTGCAGGAAACCCAGAGGTTTGACTACTGGAGAATACTCCAGAACCCCATGATGTTGCAACGTTTGTAGTGGTGCCTGATGGATTAAACCCGGTTTTCTCGTGAGATAACTTCATCCCACTATTATTGCTTTCAAACACCACTTTATTTTCAACAGCTTGAGCTTCCGACCTAGACAAGCTACCTCCCTTTGCTGCATTTGCTTTGAGCCAGTTGACAACATCACTGAACTTCTCCTAAAAAGAGATCAAATAGAAATATGTAACAGTTAATGACATCATAAAGATTTTTCCGTGCTTTATAGTGAAACAGAAGTAATATAATTGAAACATCATGGTCAGGTTTGAGTTAAGGAACCAGATTTAGGAAAAAAGTCTTTTCATCCCCCCCCCCCCCCAAAAAAAAAAAAAAAAAACCAAAACAAATAAAAAGTAAAGAACTACTTTGGTACTGGCTAGACAAAGTTTTAACCGAGCTGCTCCAATCGTAACCATTTCCCTATATATATATATATATATATATATATATGTATGTATGTATGTATAAAGAGAGAGAGAGAGAGAAAGAGAGTATGCATATCCTAAGCAAAAAAAAACTGATAAAGATCGGGCAATGGAGCGACCAAGTCTGCAAAAGAAGGTGTATAATTATTTTCAAATACAATTACATGCGTCCATTAGAACATGCATATAGCCATTTAAAGGGTTTGCCAAAAACATCACTAATCTGAAAAGTAGACATATATGTAATTACATTCATGTATTAACATGAAGTAAATCCAGTAAACAATACAAGATGAACCCTCAACATTATCTTTTGCAAAATATATCTTCTTCAGCCATCAAATGGGCAGGGGCCCAAAACATATTGAGATAGTCCAGATAACTATACTTGGTACAACTAAGGAATGCAAATAAAGAAATATATAACACCTTTGAAACAAAATAAAATTAGTTTGGAAATACCATGATGTTTGAAGCATGGGTTAGATAGTCCCGGACACCATCTTCCCAAAGTTCATCAGGGTGGTTCTTCATTTGTGCTTGCACCCAACTGTTCAAAATAGATATAACAAATCAGGCCTTACAGTGGGAAAATCAAAATCAATCTGCAACGTATATAAGATCAAGAACAATGAAGGTCCAAATATTAACAACAGGAAATATTGATCGTCCAAATATTAACAACAGGAAATACAACTTCAGAGAACCAATAGAACATGGAAGTACTTAAGAACATAAATAAAGGATATCAAGACAAGATAACATAAAAACCTATACATAGCAAATTTGCAGAATAGGAACAGACTACATGATGACATGATAAATGCCATTGTCAAAGGGGAGAAAAAGAAGACAGATAGAAGAATGGTGCACCTTGCAAATTGGGTATTGAGAGCTCTCACATGCTGCCAAGATGAGTTCGCCCGTTGCATGTCCAATGGAGCAGTTGCTGCCAACTGCTGAGATGGTTCTGCCCTGTGAGCATCAAAGGCAGATCCTGCCATTACTCTTTTATTCCGAAACTGTATCAAATTTAAACGAGAAGAACCATTATAAGCCTCCAAACAGTTGGACACATAAATACATAAGAAGGAGATAGCCCAACACAAACCATCCGCATTAAAAAAAATAGAAAAGACACTTTTTTCTGAACACCAAGTTTCACAGCCAACCACTAACGATCCTTTCCGTTTTTTCTAGGGAAGATAAAATCACCAGCATTTCTTTCAGTGCTCCAGCAGACATTGTGCTCATTTTGCAAGTGAATGGAAGATTCTAACAATTGAACAGTAAAAAAACCCATTTCAAGAGAGGAATATCTATTGCCATGGCAATCTTTCCGGAAACCATTTCAATAAAGCTTTCTCATCTTGTTAAAACCTACGGTATTTTCAAGAGCTCGTGACGACAGCATGAATTGCATGGTAAAGCGATGTTCGGCTGTTCGGGCATTTCATCCAAAAAGTACAAATTCGCTAAAGCTCTCTCTCTCTCTCTCTTCCCCCCCCCCCCCCAAAAAAAAAAAAAAACCCGATATTGGACATTTGCAGTTCTACATATTCTTTTAGAGTCTCCACCAACACTCCAACCTAAACATTTGTTACAAAAATCAAATCAAATATTTAAAAATTATCAACAACACGGTAAAAGGACTTTTATAATCTAAATTCAAGTTAACAAGAATGAACTACTTTTCAACAACCGGAAAAACTTTAGGTGAAGCACCAAAATTGTACTACCGTCTAGTTTCACTTTTCACTTCCCTCAAAAGAATTCAATATGAACACAACTTTCGAAGCCTTCTAAACCAAAGCTAACCAAATAAAAAGCAAAAAAGGTGAAATTTTCATGTTTCATATTGCTCGAGTACTTACTATTTAGTACACAAATTCGAACTCGATCAGAATTTTCGTACGGTGGTCAGCTGAACAGATAACAGTCTCCTACCCCAAATAGATTTAAAAACTTAAAAAAAATCCATATTAGGGATTTTCGGGGTAAGAAAAAAGAGGAGGGAGAGAGCAAAGTACGGATACTCACGGCCGTCTCATTGGTGTCGGGGTTCGATTCGGATACACCGAAACGTTTCGTTCCTTTCATGATTGTCTATGGAGTTCTTCCAAAAGCGCAAGGGGTAGCAGAAAGGAGAGATTTTAGGGTTTCCTTCAAAAATGTCTGCTTTTGTTTCAGGCGTGTTAAAAGGGAAGGCAGGAAGAGGCTCTCTCTCTCTCTCTCTCTCTCTCTCTCTCTCTCTCTCTCTCCAATTTTTTGGAGCCGTTGGATCAGGTGGGGAACGAACTTTCAATTGAGGCCGTTAGATAGGGTCGTCATGACGGCTAAGATTGGTGCACATGAGCACGTGCTGCTGCAATATTTTATGTTTTTAACATGGATGCCCGTTGCTAATGGGGCCCACTGCCGTTACCAAAAATGAACAATATGGGCCAGTGTCCGGAAAGCGTCTTGGGCCTAAAACCAGAAGAAGTACTAAAGTTTTAGCCCGGTTTGAAATATAGGTATATATGGTTTTAAAGTAATGGTACATACGGTAATGGTTTGTGCAAGTACTGCACTTTTTTTTTTGAAAAATAGTGATCTATCATTAAAAAATTAAAATTTTTATGTAAATTCTATATTTTCTTTCTTTTTTCAAAATGAGTGTATAGCACTTACATATTCTATAACTGTAAATATCATTTTTCTTTAACTTTTAGGTTAGACTTTAACGTCCGATAAAATAAAAACTGCCTTAAAACTTAGCGTGGAAGGATATTGAAAAGTTGGAAGTTTTTGAGAAAGTTTCCAACCTGCTTGCTATGTAAAATTCAATTAATCCAAAATGCATTTGTTGTAAGTTGAGAGTTGCCAAAAGACGAAAGATGACAAATGGGTTACAAAAAACTGATGCATGATGATGTTATAATTCATAGAAGATTGATTGATCCATAAAATCTTGTTCGAATGACACCCGGCAAATGGAGGAAAATGCCCATCCATCTTCGTTGTGTCGACTTCGTTGTTTTGTCTCGACAAAAGACAATTCCCCCCTCTTTACACTCTTGTCCTTGGCCATTGTTTTGAAGATTTGGTTCATGGTATTTAAGTAAGAAATTCAGGAAACTCCCAACTGTTAAATCTTTCAGTTTCCATAATATCTAATGTGAATAATCTCATTCCTCACCATATCAACCTACATCACGTGTTGGTAAAATATATATTTCTGCTTTCTCTTATCCCTGTCCTTTTGTAGGAACCTCGATTAACAAATTACAAAATAATAAAAGAAAAACCAGAATAAAAGAGATAAACATCTACGTTGATCTTCAGACTAAGAGATTTTTCTCTTCCTCTACACTCTCTCCATTTTCTTGCAGGCTATTGTCTACTTTGCTGGAGGGTTTTCCCTGCTTTGTGGATGCCACTGCACTCCTACCTGGAAGTTTGTTGTCAGGTAACATCTTCAGAATGATTCCCATGGCTATGAGCAACAGCCCTGTCCCATGCTGTTCAGTTAATGGCTTTGTAAATATCATATATGATAGCAACAGAGTGACTGCCTTTCTAGCAGTTGTTACCTGAATGCCAGCATCAATCAGAATTCCAATGGTTAATTCAGTGAAAAATGCTCTAATGACATCATATGATGCATAGAAGGCAATTCCATGATAATCAAAGACGTTCCAGTAAATATGTCACGGAATTTGAGAAATAAAGTTCTGAAAAAAGACTCATAACTACTATAATTTATAGAAGGCTAGAGACGCCCTCAGTACAGACAACAGAACTAGAGGCACCCATTCAAGTGGCATTAAATGATATATATGCTTAATTCAAATCCTGTATCAAAGAGGTTGCAACATCCCCCAACGATCTTTAAGTGATTCCTCTATAATAACGTGGAACAATAACATGATATAAACGACAAACAGAGATGCAGTTTGGAGGAAGAATATATATTTACCATGGCAGTGGTGGCAGCCCCAAAAATGGCAATGAGCGATAAAACAGACACTTGCCCAATGAATGTGGCCATGGCTTCAAACACTAACACCCCATAGACATAAGGATGCTGCAGTTCATTAACAAAACGTTACAAAGACAATCCAACAAGGAGAAAAAGAAAAAATAATGACGCTTAATCGTTAGAAAGTTAACTATGAAAAATGAAGAAGAACAAAGGAAGGTACCAATCATATTTCGGATCCTATTCAATGACTAATGTTATTATAAAGAATTCTAACCAATTCCTAATCTTGAATAACTATATAACCCTCTTAATTCAGCAGTAAATAAACTACTGGAGTGGACAGCTATTAAATCATCAATTCCTGTGACGAAATAATAGATCACGGATACGCGATTAAAAAGGTAAAAGCTATCTGTAAGGTACGGGCTTGTTCTTACCTCTGAACAAGAATTCCAAGCCTTAACCAGCTCTCCTGTTAGGATCATTGGTGGAACCAAGAAAGGCAACCCCACAACAGTTGAGCAGAATAACATCTCCATCTGTCAGTAGAATAATAAGAGAATATTATAGTTAAAAACAAAGATTCCTTTTTTTTTTTTTTTTATAGATTGATTCCCTTTTGCTTTTCATAAACCCCAGGGTCTATAAGTCACCTGTGTGGTATCGGGATTCATGGTAAAAATTGCTTCTTGCAAATTTCCCAAGAAGGCATCCATGATAAGAGCACCCATTATCATTACAACACCAGCAATGCTAAAATTAGGAGACGTATGGGCGTCTGCTAAGGTGAAAAGGATCAGACCAATTACTAGAAGCATCGCAGAGATGTATTCATGAGCTGGATATTTCCTTCTCAAGCCAGGAATGAAGGAACCCATTATCATGACCGGCAGAACCTGAATTTTCACAATCACAGACGCACATGTAAGAAAATAGAGATGCCAACATAGATTAGTTATGTTACTATTCCAATATCGTAAAAGTCTAAAAAAAAAACTGATTTTCCAGAGTTATAGCAAAAACGAAATTAAATCAACAACAAATGTGGAAGCCAAAAACTATTATTGCAACAAATTCAGTTAATCCTCTGCTTACAATAGGTAAACTTTAAAAGACAGATTCCATCACTGTTTACCTTTGTGGATTTGAACATTATCTGTGCCGGATAGTTAAGAAATGCCAAAGACCCTTTAGTTAATCCATGCGAACCCATAAGAACAGCAGAGAGTTTCACATACGTCTTCCAAGGGTTCACCATTTGCTTGGTGGTGAATCCTTGTAAGTATATGAGTATCAGGTAGACAAATCCTTGCACAAAGGTGAAATACCAACCATAGCTGAAACCAAGAGAGTAAGTAATAAACGTAGAATTGACACATTGACAAAGTTGAATTGATGCACGAAAAATTTCAAATTGGCAAATGGAAGGAATACAAGATTACCTGAATTGGAGCCGATTGTACACGAATTCCTGGGATCACCGAAAATAGCATGTCAGTGCTCAGAGAAGAAAAAAAGTTTGGAGAGAGAGAGAGAGAAAGGAAGAAGATAAAAGAAAACACGAAACTATCCAAATTATTTGCTATTCAGAAGATGAGATTAACAGCGGATGAAACCAATAAAACAGTAGCCCTAGAACATAGAAATGAAGATTATTCAAAAGGCAGGGTACAAGATAGCTCTGACGACACTCTTCAGCGCATACCAAATTTGAGAAATTGCGCGGAAGGCTAAAGTGCAAAAAGCGTTTCATCTCTAATTTGTTTGCAGGGGAAACGTGGGAAAAGAAGAAGGGAATTTAGATATTGGATTCTAAAATTCCCCATCAGTTGAAACCCAAGAATACAAAAACTAGTAAACAATCACTCAGATGGATAGATTAGCATCTTTAGAATCCAAAGCAACATGAAATTATAATCTGTTTTGATCTTTTAGTCCAAAATGCGTGTTCTCTTTTCCCACGTAATCTCAGCAATCAAACAGAGGGTACCCAAAATGAAAGAGAGTAGATACCCATCAAAATAAACCCAAAACAACCAAAAATCATCACAACCCGACTCAAATGCGAAAGCATTTTGAGTGAGGACGAGAGAGAATTAATAAGAAAAAGTCAACGAATAATAAGCAAACCTCGCAAATGCCATTAACGAGGTAGCCAAAGAAGAACCCAGATGAGCAAATGAGGAATTGCTTCCATATAGGCCGGTTTGAGAGGGAAATCCCAAAGAGGGACCTGGCTCGGTCTTCGTTCTTCATTCTCTTTCCTCCGCGAACCCTGACCGTCCGATCGTTCCACGAACAAAAAAGTAAGGCTGATACAAGCAAAATCGGATAAAGCAGGCCTAGCAGAACAGCTTGTCTAAGCGTTGCATGGTGTTTTCCATGGGGAAAAAAAACCGAGGAAGAAGAAGAACAGAGAAAGCGGTAGGTTTATCACATCACGAAGAAAAGTATCGAAGCTGAGGGGAACAAAACCTTTTCAGATGATGCCTGCCTCTAGAAACCGAAAGAGACGAAGAAAGAGGCGTTTGGAAATCGGCAGCCGGCTTTGAGGCTTGAAAGCCGGGAAGTTCACGATTTAGACGAAGCAATGCAATTTGGAGGCATCCCGCGTGGTTGACTTACTACTAATCTATAAATTATCTAGACCTTTTCCTCAAATAATACTACGTTTGGTTAGTAAATTCTACATTCCGACTTATTTTATCTTATTATTATAATTTTTTTAAATTTTAATATAAAATATAATAAATAATTCAAAATTTTAAAATAATAATAATATTTTAATAATATTATAATATCTCAACTTAATTAAATTCAATTCAATTTTAACATCCGAACGTAACAATAGACACAGCTGAACCGCGCAGGGTAATGCCATATTTTCTACTCCATCGGCGTCATGTCTGTTCCCCATTCGCTACATCTTAGCTCTGAGTTTGGTAACATTTTACAACCATTTTAGTTTAGTTACCTTTTTTGGTACCATTCAAATTCTTGGCCTCGTTTCTCAAAATCAATTAGCATAATTGAGTGTGAGATCATGATCTTTCAAAACATAGAAGTTTCGGTTTGAATTTAAAAATAAGTTGAGATAAATTAAAATAGTTTGTAAATAGTAATAAAATTTATAAATTAAAATTTATGAATAATAATAAAATAAATTAAAATGAATTAAAGTTATTTTTAAATTCAGACGAAACTATATTACCTAGATCTTATATGTTTAAAAACTTAAAGACATAACTTATCTTTTCAAATAAATTCTAGACTAATAAAATTCTTGAACAAGACTTGTTGAAGGAAATGCATTTTGAACTACTTTTTTGTATTGAGATCAAAGGAATATGTATGTCAATTTCAACGACATACGATTCAATCCTTATTCCTTGTTTGGAGAAGAATAATGAAATGCTTATTCATTCTATGTTTTTTCTTATCTTCAATTGTATCGATGTAATGTGATTTAATTTACATGATTGATAAATAAATAAATAAACCATTTAAAGCATCGTTATAATTAGATACGCCAAATTACAAATGAACAATAACAATTATCAAAATTAAAATGAGTAAATTTATATTATATCCTATACTCTTATTTCATTTTTATTATATTATTTTTACGTGAAATTATCAATTAGCCGTTATATCTACTTTATTTTTTAAAATAATAAATTTAATATTTAATTGATGTTCTCACATAATTAAATTAAAATAAGTGCGAAACTATTAAATTTGGCCTTAAAAATTAAGAATAATGATAGATATAATTTTAAAATATGTAAATTCAAAATATTCTATTTAAAATATACTTACTTTTTTTAAAATATGTGAGCATAACTTATACGCTGCAAATATCTTTTTTTTTTTTTTTATAATGATTAACTACAACGCATAACTTATACGATGCAAATATCATTTTTTGGAAATTAATATAATGATAAACTACAGTACACAACTAAAATATAAAATAAAGCGTAATATGTAATGTGTGTATACATAAGGGCCCCGCATTGAGCATTCTATATTTGGGACCAAGTGCATGTTCGCGAGTAGGTGAGATCACCTATTTGGACTCATTCTATTAAGGTGCCACGTGTTAAGATGACGAACTAATCAGAGAATTGAACTTCTTTGCCAATGCGAATTGTCCGCCTGATGCGGCCGAATAAATAAACGGAACTGTTACGTAAATTGATGTGGATTAAATTTATTTTATAATAAAAATAAGAATATTTTAATAAAATAATACCCTCTCAACATATTTTATAACATATATTGTAATATAAGAATATTTTTGTAAAATAATGTGATATTTTATAATAATATTTTTTATTTTCAAATATAATTGTAAAATATATTATAAAAAGTAATGTCAGTTTATGATTTTTAATTTTATTTAGGTCAAAATTCCAACTACGGCTTGTCACCGACGTACCAAGTACCACCTACGGCTTCTTGAAAATTGTGAAGTTATTTCCCATACTAAATATTTTATAAATCAATAAAAAAAATTTACAAATAAATTTATTCTATAAATAATACTTTTTTATTATTGGTGAAAAACAAAAAGATCCAAATAACGCGGCTGGGCTTGTAAGTCAGGATCGGTTTTATTCGATTCTCTCATTTTGAAAGCCCAAAGCCTAATTTAATCGGCAGTTGGGCTGAAAAATCTGTAAATATTTATTCAATTGAATTTTGTTACCCTTTTATATTGTTCTTCTGGGGCAGTCTGGATTATTCATTACGCTGTGGGACGAGATACAGACTTTCTGTTTCCCCGGTGACTGAATTTGAAGTCATTAGCAAGCTATCAAAATATGTTCTAACCACAAAAAAAAATTTATAAAAATAAATATATAAACTTGATATGGTATATTTAATTATAAAATTAAAATAAATATAATAACATATCATATTAAATTATATCAATTTATAAATTTAATTTTATATTCTATCTTTAAAAAAAATAATATTTAATTTTCATATTGTTTTAGGATGTTTTGATCCGTACTTGTACTTGCGAAAGTGATAGGAAACATTAAAAATCTGTTAAAAAGAATAGTCATCTTTGTTTATGCGCTTGGAATGATTAGGTCCTTGTGTAAAGGTCCCGTCTCTTGAACCTTTTCAAGCGAGCGGAATCTTGTCCCACTGCCTTATTGAGATTTTTTTATTGTTTTTACGAAAGCAATGAGGCCTATTTTTTAATAGATATCAATATTTTGGGTATGAAAACTTATTTTCAGAGTACTTTTAAGCCTAGTTTCATTATATAGATTAGGCTTGCTACCCGCATGGTGCGGGGCGGGGGGTGCCCTTCCCCACACCCCGCCCCGCACCATGCGGGGTTGGGGATTTCCCCCCCGCCCCCCGCCTCCGGGAGGCAGGGGCGGGGGAAAAACCCCCATCTGCCGGCCCCCCACCATTATGTTAAAAAAAAAATTTTTTTGGTCTAAAAATATTTTTTTAAACCAAAATTATAATATATTTTAAATAATAAATTAAAATTTATAAATATAAAAAAATTTAAACTCATTAGAGTTAGATTTTGGATTGATTTTGCCTCCTAGGCCAATCTTTATATAGGAGGCCAAGGCAATACAATAGTCATCCTTAAGCAATGTGGGACTTACTATGCGGGGCGGGGGACCCCGCCCCCGCATGGGCGGAGCGGGTTAGCCCGCCCGCCCATGCGGAGGAGGGGTGGAAACCGGGCGGGGCAGCAGGGGCGGGGCCCCGCTGCCCACCCCTAATATAGATGAGATAAAAAAATCTATAAATAATAATAAAATAATTTATGAATAGTAATAAAATAATTTGAGTTAAAATTTTTATAAAGTTTTGAAAAATGAGAAAAAACAAATTGAATAAAAAACTATAGAGTTAAGAGACGGTTAGAATATAATTTTTTAATATAATTTTGTTTTGAAATTCGAAAAAATTGAATTATTTTTTATATTTTATTTAGAAATTTGAAAAAGTTGTAATGATTAGATAACGACTAGATGAAAAAGTTGAAAATTTAAAATTTTAAAATTAAAAATATTTATATTTAAATGGTGTTTAAATGTTGATATGAGATGAGATAGTTTCAAATATTTGTAAAACCAAACTAGGCCGAATATGTTTGTAGAAAAAATTGATTCTTTTTAGCCAACATGGTCTATTTATTTTGTGAACACAGAGACATGCTGTTAATTAAGACAAGTTTGTAAAATATTAACATATATTAGAGCTGATGTCGTTTTCAAATCATTTGCATGAAGATTATTAAAGCTATATCTTTATGCTTTCATTTATTTAGTTAATTTCTTCTTACATGCTCTACCAAACGACAAAACAGAATCTAAAGTTCTATATATGCATTCCATCTATATTGTTTGAATGCATATTATAAGGGATTTTCCCCTCTTAGTGGGTCTGAGAGAAGCAACTAAGAGGATAAGAAAAGAAGGCTCAGGTCAAAACAAATAGGCCATTTGGCCCAGCCTGCAAATAGACTCCCCTAAACGCAACCCCCATGTGGGAGCGTACTACAGGGGGATGGGATTTGCCGTCCTGAAGATCTCTCGAACAACGTCCAACCCTTGAGTACATATCTACATGAATGAGCGAGAAGTAAGGGGGACCTTCGATCATCTGACAAAGTAACATCAATGGACCACTGAAGACACCAGCAGAGTAAGGTAAATCGGAGAATCGCGCTGCATTAATGACACCACTACTCGAGCTACACGTCACATTAATGGCATCACTATCCGATCTACATGCCACATTAATGACGCTGTTAGAGGCATTCCGTATTAAAGGACTCTGAGAACATGAACAGTAAAAGAGACATGGACTCCACGGGAGCAGGTACGATCTGTCCCCCTAGACTCCCAGTATAAATAGCAATCCCTAGGAGAATGGTATCTTGTCTCTATACTCTCATTATATACAAACTTCTAAAATATTGTACTACCTTTGGCATTAGAGACTCTCCAGTCCCAATTAGGCTTCCCTCTCTCAGCTTCTTTCTTTTTCGTTTTCGCGGGCACCTTAGTCAAACTAGATATACTTTAGTCACAAAGAGAAATACTTTAGTCATTAAGGAATTTTATAAAAATAAATTCACCTGACAAGAATTAATATGGTATGTTAAATTATAAACTAGATATAACGTATCACGTATAGCCATACCAATTTATAAATTTACTTTTGTGAATTTTTTTTTTTATGACTGTAACACTTTCTCACGTACAAATTTAGTTCTTTCTTTAATTAACTACTAACAATTACACAGTCATACAAGTACGATTTTCTAAGATTTTATTTCTTTTTATTTTTTATATAGTTTCAAATTGAAACTAATTTGTACCTACGTATTTATATTTTTCTCATGCTCATAAGCTTAGTAGAAGTTTGGAGAATAACTTGAGTAAGAGAGATCGATGGAGTAGCCTTGGCATTGGAAACTAAAGGAATATTTATTTATTGGGAAAAGTATTAACTGAGATGAAACTAAAGATCAATACAAACTTCTTGTTCTCCAATAATATTATGTAAATGTTTGCTAAAAAATTTATTTGATATATCCTGTATATTAAGAAAATGAACGAATGAAATCTATTGTAGTAAGCAAGTAAATAGATCTCATTCCTTCAATTTCCAATTGCATGCTTCCATATACTTTAATCTTTCCAGCTCTACTCACCATTTTCCCCCTAATTTTGATTAAAAAAGGGGTCAAAAGTCCCTGCCTCTAGCTAACTGGCTTAAGTATTTAGTCATTAAGCCAATGACTTGCCAACACATTCATCTATGGACCGTGATCATGAAAAGAGGTCAAGTACCAGCTCGTCGAGCAAAGAAATCCAAACCTCGAACTCAACCTCCAATCCGGACTCTTCTTTTTCTTCAACCAATATCCTCCACTTCCCTCCCGTCTCCATGTCCCTAACATATACTTCTCTCCCATCCTCCACTTCCCAACCCAACAACAACTCCAGTGGATTCCCCCCGCTAAGCCAATCTTCTGCCACCTTCAATAACTCACGCTCAAATCCATTAACAATACCTCTTATACTGGTGCTTGCACTTGCATTAATATTTTCTTCAATTCTCTCCCAAAAGAAATCCGACAACAGATTGTCAGCCTTGAATTTTGCACCGTTTACTGAACTGCTTGTGTTGATGAGGTCAAGCAATTCTTCAGCCTTTTTCTCTGTCTGGTTGTCAAAGGTGTTGTTTTCCAGAGTGGACATCGAGCAAGTTTGTACGAGTGATTCATGAGGAGCTTCATGGTTCAGGCCGGCAGACAGCGCAATAAGTTTTTCCAAGTCCACTGGTTCTAGTTGAGCAAGACACTCAAACTGCCGGATCATCTTGTGGGAAAGCTTTTGCTTCGTGCCTGTCCATCACGTTTCTGGCAGATAAATATTCATCCAATACGCTATTTTACTTATAAGAGCATGCTCCTATCAAACAGCACAGTTTTGTAGTGTAAGCCTGTATCTATTACTGAAAATCACTAAAACATAAGCCAAAAAAATGTGAAACAGTACTTCTCCTTTTCTTTTAGTTATTGTCTTGTTGATATGAGCAAAAGACAGAGATTCAAAGTTTCAATTTTCAAACTGCTATGTTACCGAGCATGCATGAGTCGCCCAAGACTACAGAGGAAGCCTTTTGGGTTGTGTAGCTGCTACGGGGGATAAATCCAAGGAGTACGTGGGCAACTGCTGAAGAGAGATGCATGAATGTGGGCTGCATGCAATGGATCGGTAGTAGCTAGAGTAGGAGTCATTTAGGAGTCTTGGAGAAACAATGTATTTTACGGAGTAATCTTCGATACAGTTATAGGTTATGTCGGTGTCGTGTACTATATTTTAAAGATAGCGAAGTATATTATTAAAAAATTAATTTTTTATTTATGTGAGTCTCATATATTTTCACTTATTTTAAAAAAAATGTGCGGCATTTACCCACTCTTTGAGTGTATATCATTTATCTTATTTTTTATTCCACGTGTCATGTTTAGCTTAATTTATGTTTTATCTGTCGGTAATTAAGCAGAGAACTCGGCAACTGCAAACTTATTCCCTAATCTTTGTATTCTAGGTTACGGCCTTTAATAATCTACACAATTGCACTAATTAACATACAGCATAGTTACATATATAGGTAAGCCAAGAAGAAATGAAGCAGCCGCTTTCCCTGCACAAAGGCCTAGCTAGTACGTAAGTGGTCTGTGCATATCTAAACTTCGTAATTAATAGTATGGTTTTTGTATTTGGTAATCATAAAGTACTGCAATGCAAAGAATCAAACCAGTCAGAATTAACTGAGTTTCCATGGGTGCCGTTATGCATGTTAAGGATGATCAACCCATTCTCGCAAATTTGAAAAGTTCTATGATCACAAATAGATCTTACAAAAATAAACTCAAAAATTAACATGATTTTAGTGGTAAATCCAACGGATTTTTTTAAGAAAGCAACTTTTCTGTCGCATGAGATGTTTATATAAAATGAAAAAAAATTAAAACATCATAAAGCATGACTATATATAAAATTAAATCTCGATAATTTGTTACATATACATGGAAATAAAATTCAAAAAACACAACTTAATCATGTTTGTTTCAGATTTTTTATGATAATATTTCATGGAATAATATCCATCCATTATTATTTTTGTAATGAAATATTTAGAAATTATTTTCTTCATAGAAGTTATCAAGTAATCTTTTAGAATGTCATTTTCATTCTAGCATCTTAGTTAGTTCATCAAATTTCATGTAAAATCTAGATATTTTGTGACATATTAAATATAGAATGTTAAAATTAAGACCTTAAAAAATTTTTTTCATGCTCAATGAAGTCTAGAGGACAAAATCTCTCAACTATTTTCATATAAATCATCAATTTTAAATAATTTTTCTTGTAATTTCATTTTGGATTCCATATTAAGAAATCTAAACTTAGTTTGGGATCCATGTTAATAGTTTATTATTTATCCTAAACTTAATTTTAATTTAATTTTTGTGGGTCACATCCTTAAAATTAGATAATATATAAAAATTTTACAAAATTCAGGAGCTATAGGAAAAAAAAAATTGTATGGACATTTCTTTGTATATTGAAATTTTAAAAACCCTTAGAGAGCATACAGAAATTTTAATTCTTTGGGGGCTAATTTATATATACATAGAATTGTGTATAAAATTTAATGGCTATTTTGAATTTTCAAGAAATTTTGGACGGGCCAAAACCTTTAAATTGTATGATTTTATATGATATGTTAAATTTATTTTATAATAAAAATAATTTTATAATATAATATATTATATCGAATTATTTAATTTATAGATTTTTTTTATAAAATTTCTTATAATTAAAGTATTTGGTCGCATACACAAGCAAAGATATGCTCAGAGATCCGTACTGATACGTACCTTCAATGCGGCCAAGTTTATCATGGAAGAAGGCGAGCTCGTGTCTTCATCGTCCTCGTGAAATGGACAATCCAGCACAGATACGGGACTGAATTGTTCCTTCTCCTTCTCATTTGACCAATCCTGTTATGCTCCATAATATCAATTTCATCAATTAAATCTCTTAAAAATGGTGCTAATAGTCACGGAAGAAATCTGAATATTCATTTGCAAGCTTCCTAACATATCTATCGTGAACAAAAAACGTTACGGCCATATATATGCTCTACTATAGGGGAAGAATACGATACAAATTATTAAAATTATTATATTATCAAGCTTATGTATAAATCAGCACACCACCCAACATAATTTAAATTATAAAATTTTATTTAAAAAATTCACGTGTTAAAATTTATATTTCAAATGGTATGTTTGAAATTTAAATTACTCTCAACTCATCTCAACTTATTATTACAATTTTTTCAAATTCTAACATAAAATATAATAAACAATTCAATTTTTTTAAATTTTAAAATAATAATAATATTAAAAAATAATATTATAACAATATCTTATCATCTCAATTAAACTCAGTTCAACATTTAAACGCAGCTTATTTCATATAAATATTTTATTATATCCTCAATATACCGATTTGATAATAAAAAATTTCTAATTATTAAGAGCCTGCGAATTTTATATAAGAGTCTACGCTTTAAAATCTCTATAATATATTATTTCAAGGAAGAATGTCCTATATATTATCTATTATGTGCAAACTACACGCATGACTCCCTCTAAGAAAATGAAATCCACCATTAAAAAAATTATTTATTCATATTGATCCAAATTTATTTATTTTTTTAAATAAAACAAGATTTGCACATCTTAAAACTATAAATATCATTTCTCTTATCTATAACATCATTCTTATCATATATATATATATATATAAAAAATTCTATTTATCATCCATATACTACATACCATACATTACATATGATTTTTTTTTTTTTTAATTTTGTTCTTACAAAATATATGGTGTATAAATTATAAATAAAAGAATCCATTTAGTTTAACAAAAAAAAAAAATAAAAAGTTAAGTGTAGCCTGGGAGGATGTGTAAAATGACTATATATATATATATATATATATGATGTGATATCATGGGCAAACATGTAGAGGTTGCACCCATAAACGGATAAGTTTTGCTACGTACAATCTCAGACGCCATATATGTTTTTATTTTAATTTTGTTAAATTAATTGAATTTTTTTATTCATTATCTTTATTTTATATATTTATTAAATAAAATAATAAAAAGATATGTATGATGTATAGTACAAAAAATAATGAATAAAATTTTCATAAAGATATATATCAACTATCAAGTTCATGCACGGAACCGCGCGATGCAAAATGGGTTTCTTGTTGAGCGTGGGGCAAAACCTTGGACAAGTCTAGTCATGTCGGTCAGTTCATGCTACGTACGTACACCTTATCTAATACTAGCAGGCCGGCAAGCGCTCACGTACAGTTAGTTGTATTTTTTTTTTTTTAAATTTTTTCAAATACTTTTTAATATTTTTAATCATTAAAAAAATTTAAAATTATATAAAATTTTACTAATAATTAGTTTCTTAACTATTAAGTAAAACTTTTATAAAAAAATTATTAAATAAAAAAATTAAATTTTTTGTGCGGTAAAATTGAAGGGCTCTACTAACAATTTCATAATTAATTTAGAGTAGTGTTATAATTATAAAGTAAATATTTAAAAATAATTATATAAATTGATGTAATTTCATGTGATTCGTTATATCTTTTTTACAATAAAATTAATTTAATAATCTGACAAATCATATCAAGCAATATCAATTTATAAAATTATTTTATATAATCATTTTATAATTAGAATATTTCTCATTAATTTATCTTTCAGGCTTTGAAATAACTAAAAATCTCTATAAACTAATATGTCTAACTCCCGTCATATATTAAAAACCCCCAAAACCTGACAATAATAGGACATATGTCCAATAAGTAAACCTAATTAATTAATATGCCACCTATCTTGTTTAACCTAATTTAAACCACCCACATACAATAATACTTAGCCAACCCCACAAAACAGTATACATTCATAAATATTGCCACTTTTATAAAACCAAACCAAAGTCAAACCCACTACTCCTTCATCTCACCGACAGAGGATAATAACAAGTGGACGTAATCCGTAAACCCACCAATCAAACTCGAAGGTCACAAACTTCCCAAACTACCCCACCAAAACCCAATCAATGTTCTCCCAAGTCCCACTAACCAGGGACGAGGAGAGGAATTCCACCTCTTCAAGATCAAGAGTGGGTAGATCGAGGGAGTGATCCAATCCAATACATCACTATGTATGCTGAAACAAAATGGTCGTTTGTGTTATAAGAGTAAATAAACGACACGTAGCCGGATCTCGCGTAATGGCCGGGCATCGGAACGCCCGACCCTATTTAATTACAGTGCTCCGAGTCGTACCGTATCCATTTCCCAAGATAGACCCCACACGTGAAAGTCATGCAGCAGCCCAGCTCCAGCTCACATGTGCTTTCACTCCGATCAAAACTTTTCAAAATCCCTAAAATCTATCGTTACTTGATTCTAATCATGTCCAATTCAAATAATCATGACAAATTTAACATGTTTTTTATTAATACAGAAAAACGTTCTTTTCTTTATAATTTTAGATTTTTGAAGAATTTTGGAAAACTTTATAATTAAAGATTTGATATAAAAATCACATATTTTTATAATTTCAATTCACATCTAAATTTAGGTGCACGTACGTCTCCCTTGTTATAAAGTTATTTGATTCTGTCAAAGGTCTGACCTAATTGATATAATTTTAGAGTTCGAAATTCCCTTCTCTCAAATATATTAAAAAAAAAATTGTTTGACTCTGCATCCAATCCTAGAAGAATGGCTTACCACTTACAAAAGGCAGAAAATGTATATTATTTTTATGAGTTATTCTATCTAGAGTCTTATATATTTGTTGAGAAAAAAATAAAAAATACAAATAGTTTTACGAGATAAAATTTATAAAAATAAAATAAAATATTTTTATAAAATATTTTTTTAATATTATTTCTTTCAATATTTGAAAAAATTAAATTTTTTATTTTATTTTAGATAAAAATTTATGAAAATTATAATGAGATAAAAGATTAAATAAGTTGTGGCGAAAACAAAAGATTCCTTGGGAATAAAAAATTCTAACCTTTGCGTTAGCTCCGGAGAAGTCGGCGGTCGTTGCTTCTGAAATGGAATCCTCACCGACTGTTTCACCTATGCTCCTGCTGATCCCTCTCGCCGGTGGACCCGATTTACCACCCACCACGTGGTTTTCGCTTGAACTCTCCGATTTACCACTCGAAGACCCTAAAATCTCCGAGGTAAATTCACTCTCAGCCCAGCTGTCAGTGTTGCTGCTACAGCTTGTACTCACTGAAACCCAGCCACCGACTACACTGGTGGCGGAGTGATGATCCGACGGTTTATCTTGTTGTTTTAGAATGTCACGGAACAATCTCCACCTTCTGAGATTGTTTTCTCTCTTATCGGTTTTCCTCCAGAAGCTCCTTCCGAAGAAGAGCTTCCTCGAAAGGCTTCTAGGCACAAGTCCCTTTTTATCGCCGTTTCGTTGGGACGGAGAATGAAACTTAAGGGAGTGGAACGGCAATTGCTTCTTGACGGCGCTGATCACAGCCTCCGAAGCTCTCTGCAGAGCGGAGATGGTAGTGGAAGCCGCCGCCTTGGACCGGCTTCGACGGAGTAGTTGTTGTTTCCTGCTCGCCTTGAGATCGACCTCCAGAAGGAATCGGATGGTAGTGCAGCATTGTCGGCGCGGAAACGATTTGAAACCGTTGGATGAACAGGAGCTCAGGAGATCGTCCCTGAGGTAATCTTTAAGCATCATCGGCCTCCGTTGAATCATAATCGGTTTTCTTTGCTTCTGATGATCATTGGAATGATCAGTCGAAGCCATTGTAAATTTAGTAGGTCAGAGAGCTGTAACGTAGTAAAAGGGTTTAAGTAGGCTAAAACCGCGAAGAGAGAGAGAGAGAGAGATGAAAGTCAGAGATTGCGGAGCGACATAGATTACGAAAAAAGCTGTGGTACTCAAGCTTTAAAGTATATTGCAGTACCTATGTGGATGAGAAAGAAACAAAAGGTTCCATAAATGCACCTTCTGAGTTAGCTCATGAGTTACTTTTTTGAGAAACCCTTGAGAGGTAATGTGAGGAGAAGGGGCGGCTAGGGGAATTTACAGCTACAGAGAAAGGAAGTGTATGAGTTATATACGAGAGAAGAAAAGATCACGGCTAGAAAGTGAGAGGTGGTTTCAGACATCAGGGGGTGAAGATCTCTAGGTGATCATCAGAGTGAAAACAACTCATGAGTGAGGGATAGGGTTAAGCTAGTAGAAGAAGCAGCAGAATGGAAACTTCGTTCCGGTGAATTTTGAACGCTTTAGGCCGATTGTAATTTAGATTGAATTGACGTCAGTGTAATTTTAAACTAAATTTAATATTACGATACTTAACAATCAAAACATTAAATTCATTTCAATTTAAAACATTTTTATATATAAAATCTACAAATTTTTTTAAATTAATACCTCTTTATACGCGAGATCTACAATATTTTTTAACTTCTTATAAATATATTTAACGCATCTTAGATGAGTCTCACAAAACTCATTACACCATCTCAACTCACTATTTTTTATAAAAAATTTAATTTATCTCAGCTCAATTCAACATCCAAACCAGATCTTAAAGTTAAGTTTTTTAATAAAATTTGAATAGTAAGTTGAGTTGAAATGAAATATGATGTTAAATAAAATATTATTAAAATATAATTTTTTAATATAATTTTTATTTTGATATTTGAAAAAATTAATTACTTATTATATTTTATTTAAAAATTTATGAAAATTTTAATCGAAATGAGTTAAAAGTGTTTTGCGAATCTAAACAACCTATTATAGCTTTACTGGCAATGAGTTATAATTTCACACATTAAATTTATTGAAAATATATGGCATTGGGTGTTTTGGACGAGTGCGAGACCAGTCGTTGACTATGTAGAATATCTATACTAATATAAAGTGTGGATAGTCCTGAAAGTGATTTTGTCGTTTTTCGTATAGCTGCCTATTTTTTGTATATTTTTTCCTTTTTATCTCTGTTTTAGTGATTTTGTCCGTTTAATTAGGAGTATTTTAGTCTTTTGGGTTATTTGAATCTTTTTATCTTTTCATTTCTTGAGATATATCCTTCAATTTTAACTTAAAATCCTCTCTCTCTACTTTTATTGTTCCACTTTAACTCTCTCTGCCTTTTTCTTTCTCAAAAGCTCTCTCTTCTCTCTTCTCCGAAAGTGACGCTATATCTTCTCTCTCTGTTTGCATATGAGTCGTCTTCTCACGATTTCTCTCTTCTCCGAAAGAGACGCTCCCTCTCCGGTTTCTCTCTCTGGTTTTTTTTTTTTTCATTTTTTTTCTTTTCAGTGCTGTTGGTTTGGGGATTTTACAACGGTTTGCTGAGTTTTTTTTGTGGGTGCCATTCGTTTGGAGATTTTACATAGTTTGCATGTTGGGTGTTGTTTGTTTGTGAGGAAATAAAATTTTCTCTTCGCATTTGCATGTTGTGGGTTTAGATGTTTTGGGTTCTTTGTTTTTTTTTTTTTATTTTTTTGAAAAAATGAACTTTTTTTTCTTCAGATTTGCATGTAGCGGGCATGCATGTTGTGGATTTTTGTGTTTTTTGTGAAAAAATATATTTTTTCGTGGGTCTGTTCGGTTTTTTTTTACAATATTGTTTGTTGTCTATTTTTTCGTGTTTTTGGTTTCATTGATGGTTGTTTATTTTTTTTTTCCTTCAGATTTGCATGTCGTGAGTTGTCCTGTGGGTTTCATGTTGTTTGAGCTCGGTTTTTTTTGCTTATCATTTCGTTTTTTTAAAAGATATAATTTTTTTTGTTATTTGATGGATTTTTTTTTTTTTTTTGCATGTTGTGAATTCTCGGTTTTGGGTTTTCTCTCTTCGGGTTTGTTATTTGTAGAATTGGGTTTGTCTTCGTTAATTTTTTTTTTTTTTTTTTTTTGTGGGTGTGCATGTTATGAATTATTTTTTTCTTTTCATTGATGGTTTGTCTTCTCTTTTTTGGTTGTTTGATTTTTTTTTTTTGTGGATTTGCATGTTGTGAGTTCTCTGAGTTTGGGTTTTCTCTCTTCGCGTTTGTTATTTGCAGCGTTGTGTTTGTCTTTGTTGACTTTTTTCCTGTAGATTTGCATGTTGTGAGTTATTTTCCATTCTTTGTTTTTGTTATTCAAATGTTTTTGAAAAAATATATTTTTTCTGTTTGATGAGGCTTTTTCCCTATAGATTTGCATGTTGTGTGTCGAAGGTTTTTTTTGGTTGTGTAGTTAAATGGAAGTCAGTTTATGTTTTGTTATTTGCTTGCCTTTTGTATTTTATTTGCTTGCATGTTGTGATTTTTGTGGCTTTTTCTGCACTGCATGTGTGTTATTAATTTTTTATTTGCTTTCCTTTTGTATGTTATTTGCTTGCACGTATTGATTTTCTGGCTTTTTCTACACTACATGTAAATTTCTTGGGCTATTTAGTTTAAGGATTGTGTTTGTAAATGTTTTTCATTTATGTATAAATCTTTTGTGATTTTTTGTTATAATTTTATAACTACATTTATAAAATTAATATATAGTATGGAACTGATTTTAATAAATTGATTTCCTGTATATAACTATTTTATATTATTTTTGTTTTATTAAATTGTTGTCTTTTTCATTTGATGTTATGATGGCTAACTGGTTTTGACCTTTATTTTAGGTTGGTATCTCCTTTTTTACAACATTTTGTAATTTGTTTGCATTATTTTATTATTTTTTATTGTGAATATATTCATTTTTTCCTTGTAGATTTGCATGTTTTGCGTTGGAGGTTTTTTTTGGTTGTATAGTTAGATGGATGTCAATTTATGTTTGGTTATTTGCTTTCATTTTCTATGTTATTTGCTTGCATGTTGTGGTTTTTGTGGCTTTTTCTGCACTGCATGTGTGTTATTAATTTTTTATTTGCTTTCTTTTTGTATGTTATTTGCTTGCATGTTGTGGTTTTTCAGGCTTTTTCTACACTGCATGTGCGTTATTAATTTTCTACACTGCATGTAAATTTCTTGGACTATTTAGTTTGAGGATTGTGTTTGTAAATTTTTTTCATTTCTGTATAAATCTTTAGTGATTTTTTGTAATAATTTTATAACTGCATTTATAAAATTAATATATAGTATGAAACTAATTTTAATAAATGGATTTCCGGTATATAACTGTTTTATATTATTTTTGTTTTATTAAATTGTTGTCTTTTTCATTTGATGTCGTGATGACTAATTGGTTTTGTCCTTTCGACTAACTGGTTTTGGCCTTTATTTCAGGTTGGTATCCCCTATTTTACAACATTTTGTGATTTGTTTGCATTATTTTATTATTTTTTTTTTTTTGTGAATATATTCATTGTGAGACATTAACTTTTTGTTTAATTTTTTGTAGAGGGTTTCTAACAATAGTATTCACATTGGAGTTTTACTTTAAGGTTTGTTTTTCTCAACTATTTCGTTATAACATATGATTATTAATTTATCTATACTATATATAATAAGTGTGGATAGCCATGAACAATGATTTTTGTCGTCCATGTAGCTTCCCATTTTTGTGTGTGTTTTCTCCTTATGTTTTAGCCTTTTTGTCCATTTAACTGGGGGTATTTTGGTCTTTCGGGGTATTTTAGTCTTTTTTCATTTTCCTTTCCCAAGATACATGCCTTGGTTTTAATTTAAAACCGTCTCTCTCTGCCTTTATTCTTCGGTTTTAACTCTCTTTCTTTTTGCATTTTCCTTCCATGCATTTTTTTAAGTTCTGCTTCATTTATTTTTTAATTCAGCTGTTCATACTTTTTTTTTTCCCTTTTTGAATTTATGCACTTGATTGTTTAGTTCTTTGAAGGAATTTGGGTTGTGTGTGTTGTAGATTTGGATATTATGGGTTTATGTGTTTAGTTTTTTGTTTCATGCATTTTTTAACTTCTTCATTTTTGAAGGATTTACAAAGGATGGGAATAAACAATAGAAAAAGCCATTGTTGGATGCTAACATGTACTATAAATATATTTTTCTATAGTAACTATAGAAAATATAACTGTTAACTATGGACCAAAAAAGACATATTCTATATTTTTATTTGTTAATAAAAATACTTTTATAAATTATGATTCTATTGTTGGTTTTTGTTTCTCTTTGAATTTTATGTTCTTGATTGGTTTAATTCTTTGAATGAATTTCTTTTCAACTTTGATTCATTTTGATTCATTTTGTTTTGTGGAGTTTGAGTTGATTGAAGTTATTTTTTTCAGGTACAATGTAGTGTTGTGTTTTTCTGTTTATATAGGGATAGTTTACTTTTTTAAAGGGGTTGTAGGTTTTGCTTTAACGGGACCCCATCGATGTGGCAGGGCAATCCTCACTTGGATGGCCATATTGCAGTCTGTGGTACTTTTCGTTGAAGGCAATATGGGTTTGGGTGCAGTTTTGCAGCCATTTAATGCGAATGGTTCATTGTAACTACATAATACTTTTATTTAGTATTATTGTGATTTGGATTCTATTTGCCGTGTTTGAAGATTTGATTTGAATTGGTTTTTGTGGTGGTTTTTTTTTTTTTTTTTTTTGGATGGCATTTTTTATGTTGCTTTAAGACTTGCATTTTTTTTTTTTTTGTTATTTTCCAATTGTCAATGATGCACTTCGTTCTTCTGGAAAAAGGTAAATAAATTTTTGTTCGGTCGTCTCATGTTTGTGGTGTTATTTTTTTTGGTAGAAGTTTTGATGAAAGATATGATTTTTTATTTTTACTTTAAAAGACTGTGTTCTTTTATTATTTAATGGGTAGTATTTGTTTGTCTATGAAAGAAATATATGGATTCTTTTCGTTTGCTATACCATGAAAGATAATTTCACTTTGGTTTTTTAAGATTTAAAGCTGTTTTTTTTAAGGCCGATTTAAGTGAGTGTTTTGATGCACTTCACTTGTTACAATCAGCTGTGATGATAGCGTCATGTCTGAGACACGATAATTTTTTTTTATTTCATTATTCATTATTATTATATTGGTTATGTGATGTCGTTTTTTTTCCTGTTTGTATATTTTTTCATTTGTGTATTTTTTTGTTGCAATGTTGGGTCTTTTTTTTCCTGTGATTTTTTGTTGTCTTTGTTTTTGAAGTTTTTTTATTTGTTGTGTCATTTGTAGTTGTTCTGTTTTTTCATCTCTTATGCTGCTGTGTTTTTTGAGTTATATTTATAAATTTGTAAGAAAATATAATTTTTTTTATAATGCAATTATGTTATTTTTATTTCTATCTATATATATTTTATATATTTATAAAATGATCATATATATTTTGTCACCAGTGGGCAAACATCCCTTGGACGTTTCATCACTACTAGTGATAATATAAATATAAATATGATAATGATATGCTACCTTCCATGAAGACTGTCCACCCTACACGCACTTTGGCGCGTGTACGTGTCTTTTACGCTATAAATATTAGTGTTCATGCATATGCATGTAAAAATTCAAAACAGAGTAAATAGTCAGTCTCGACCTATCATGATGATTCGAACATCGATAAGGTAATATTTGATATCTTTGCATTCATCCATGATAATAGTTAATAAATAAGTGAATAAAATATAAATAGAGAGACACAAAAATTTACATGGTTCGGCATGAAGCCTACATCCACAGATTGTTTGGGGGCAAATCCACTGTAATAAGCGATTTTAAGATTACTCATTATCTCACATATATCTCAAAACAATAAAGGAATTTGAACTTTCAAGAGGTTGAAAATGATGCCTCATTTGAGAGAAGATCATTTGGAGTTATGCACAAGGTGGAGGCCGTGCTTAGAGAAGTGTAGAGAGAGTCTTTTTTATTTATAGATATCTCCTCCTTTTATAGAGATCTATTTCCTTCCTTAGAAAGATTGAGTCTTGTTTGCCTTATGAAACATTTTTCTTTTAAGAATCTGAGTCAGCTTCTCTTATATCTTCTTGGCTTTATCTCTAAGCTAGATTTTTGGGTATTGATTTTATCCCCAATAGTATGTCCTCGATTCTTAAGGTCAATTTGCTCAACAAGAAGGTCTTGAGTATCTTTAAATCAAGGCATGATAGAGATAGTCAATAGAAAAAATAAATAGTGGAAGTTTGTCCCTAGTTTCCGGCTGCGGTGTAATGCAAGGGAGATCTTCGTGTGTGATCCTCAAGGAGGATCAATGAAATTTGTATTAACGGCCATCAAGGATGGGCCTCCGCAAAGTTTGCTTGCATGAACGTTTGCCTGACAATCGAATGTTCAGATGGTTGCATGCAACTATCTTTCATTAGCAAATACTGCATAATTCCGTTGATAGTGACGTTTTTGTTTTTTTATGGCGTTAGCGGATTTTTTTCCCATTGAGATTATTTTCTATTGATATTGATGTTAGAGCTTATTTGCTATAACCGATGTTAAATGGTTAGGGAGCCCCTTGACTCATTGTCGAAGATAACCTATGCGATGAAGTTGTGGAGCATGAAGGCTCGTTCTCGAAAATAACCCACTGGCGGGAATTGTGGCACAAGTAAGAGGGCACTTGGCTTTGTGGGAGAGGGTCGAACCGGTCAAGAGACTTTCATCGCCAGTTGTTCGCCATGCGAGTTGAGGTACTCAGCTTTGTTGCCAAGGGTCGAAGTAGTCAAGAGACTATCATTATCCGTTGTTCGCCATGCGAGTCGAGGGATTCGACTATGTGGAGGAGGGTCAAAAAATTCAAAGGACTGTAGGCGCCCGTTGTTTGTTGTACGAGTTGATGGACTCAATTTTTTGGGCAAGGGTTGAATTAATGAAGGGATTGTCAACCCCCATTGTTCACTGTGTGATTCGAGGGATTCGACTTCACGGGTGAGGGTCGAAACAATCAAGGGACTGTCATCGCCAGTTGTTCACCATGTGAGTCGAGGTACTCGACTTTGTTGGCAAGGGTTGAAGCAATCAAGGGACTGTCATCGCCTATTATTTGTCGTGCGATTCAAAGGATTCGACTTCATGGGCGAGGGTTGAAATAGTCAAAGGACTGTCATTGCCCATTCTTCGTTGCCAGACCAAGGACTTAGAATTGTGGGCGAGGGTTGAAATAGTCAAGGGACTATCACAGTTCGTTGTTCGCCACAAGTCAAGGGACTTGGCTTTAGGGGCGAAATCCACTGTAATAAGCGATTTTATAATCTATCATGGCCACAAATATCTCAGTACAATGGAGGAACTTAGGATTTCAGAAGGTTAAAGATGATGTCTCATGTTAACGTCATATTTTGCATGCCTTTAGGCCAGGTTCCAGTAGCTCAGGTCTTCCGAACAGTGCATTGCTTAGTGAGGTATTCTTTCCCTAGCAGTGGTCTGGTGCGGTTGTACGGTGTCAGTGCATTCATTCATGGCTGTGAACAGTATTTAAATGCAGAGAAAATAAAAAGAGATGAACACACAGATTTATGTGGTTCGGCGCTAGGCCTACGTCCACGAGGGTTGGGGAGGGGAGATTCCACTGTAATATATTTTTTTACAGTCTCCCATAGCCTCTCATTTCTTACTATGCAATGAGAGCTGTAGATCTATTTGCTAGAGAAGAGGTTATCTCTGGAGCTCTCAGGTTGAAGAAGAAGTTTTAGAAGAACCGAAGAGTTAGAAGAAGTCCAAACCAAAAAGAAGTCACTGAAACCAAGGCACCCTACCCCTTTTATCTCACCCTCTTCAAGCGTGCACCTTGGTAGTGGTGAGAGATGTCTGCTTTACTTGTCTGACCAACTCTCCATTTCTCTCTTTCTCCTGACACGTCCATGCCTCCTGACACCCTCACCCCCTAGTCCATTCTTGACCCCTCTCATTCTCTCATATTTTGTCTTCTAGTGATGACCCTCTTGATGGGCTAGACCTTGAAAACTATTTTGAGCCTAGTGTATTTTACTCCTTCATAGTTGTCTGCGATTCTTAAAGGCAGTTTGTGACCTTGAGAATCTTTGAAAGGTAAAATATGTAATTGAATTGATCCGCCTCCGTCTGTAGAGAAATAAATTTCGGGAACTGGCCCTGGTAACTCGTTCTTCTTGCGTTAAACAGTAAAAATTTCCAACGCAGGATTAAGCGGGAGATGGGCTCAATCGCATAAGATGCGCAAGGCACGTGCACACCCTGTAGAGGTAAGCCATATGTCAGCT
The DNA here is from genome assembly GCF_004785595.1 of Juglans microcarpa x Juglans regia. Classification (NCBI taxonomy): domain Eukaryota; kingdom Viridiplantae; phylum Streptophyta; class Magnoliopsida; order Fagales; family Juglandaceae; genus Juglans; species Juglans microcarpa x Juglans regia. The sequence continues at coordinate 31,952,333 of NC_054604.1, read as the reverse complement.
TGACCGCACAGAGCGCTAGCGCGAAGCCCGTCCTAACTAGGAAAGCAGACAATAGGCTTGACCGCATGGAGTGCGAGCGCGAAGCCCTTGGCGAGGTAAGCAGGAGGTAGGCTCTACCGCATGGAGTGCGTACGAAAGTTGGTCTGTTATGCCTAGGTAAGCGAGAGGTAGGCGTGACCACACAGAGTGCTAGCGCGAAGCCCGTCCTGGTGAGGTAAGCTGGAGGTTGGCGAGCTCGCACAGAACGCTAGCGCAAAGCTTGTCCTGGCTAGGTAAGTGGGAGGTAGGCTCGACTGTCTGCAGTGTGAGCACGAACCCAATCTCGACGACATAAGCGGGAGATAAACTTGATCGCACAGAGCATGAATGAATGTTGCCGAGCAGTCAAGTGACTTGCCCTCCTATTCGGACACCTGAGAGGCCCGACGGTCCTTGACCTTTCCCACATGTTGACTTTTATAAAAAAAAATGGTAGATGGTCAAGCAGTTCATGAGACTAGACTTGACCTAATTTTTTTTGAAGGGCATATGTTCTTCGAGCATCCTTGTTTTCGATGACGTTGGTGAATTTTTCTTTTTCAATGTGAATTGTGGTTAGTGTTAGAGTCTGTTTGTTGTAACCCGTGTGAAGCTGTTAGGGAGCCCGTCGACCCTCTTGGTCTATTTTAGGCTATTGTGGAGCTCGGAGGCTTGTTAACTTTGAAGGCTCGTATCCGAAGGTAACTCGCTGGCAACAGTTGTGGCTCGAGCGTGAACGCCCCGCTTCTGCTGGTGAATATGCTTTCTCAAAAGTAATGTTGGGTAGTTGGAAGACTGGACCTGTACTTCACTGTGATGTAGTCTGGGCCGCCTTAAGGCTGCACCTTCCTGTTGACCCCCACGGGAAGGTAAGCAAAAGATGTCCGACCACGCTATGTTGTCTTAAAAGTGATGTCGGGCAGTCAGAAGACTAGACCTGCACTTTGCTTTAAGGCAGGCTAGGCCGCCTTAAGGCTGGACCCGCCTATTGACCATCACATGAAGGTAAGTAAAATATGCTACAAAAGTCAAACCTGTTAGCGCAAATATTTTCCAATCACGAGTGTGAAATTCACAAACCTGAGCTGTCTTATTGGGGTGTGGTGAAGGTCTAAGGCGCTATCCGTTTGGCATTCTGTTGCTGAAGATGACGTTCCTTTGCTAGAGATTCCATTGGTGGAGATTTCGTTGATGAAGATTCTGTTGGTGGAGATTTCGTTGATGGAGATTTCGTTGGTGGAGATTCCACTAGAGATTTCGTCTTTGGGTAGCCAAAGGCTGACCCCCACTCATCTGCGAGAGGCATAGAGTAGTCTTAGGCATTACACTCTTCCCTTTCGCCTCGGGTGGAGGTAAGTTGCTGATGGCGATTTCACTGATGTAGAGTCCGTTGGTGGAGATTCTGTCTTTGAGTGGCCCAAAGCCGACCCGCACTCCTCCGCGAGAGGGATAGGGTGACATTTTAGCTCTATCTTTACCTTTTTGCCTCGCAGAGAGGTAAATTGCTGGTTGAGATTTCGCTGATGGAGATTCTATTGGTGATGTCTACGTCTTTCTCTTCGTTATTCTAGCGGTCCATAGACTCGTTCCACTCTCCATCGAGAAGAGGTCGGAAATCCTCATACCAAAGCGCTTCTTTCTCTCCCCGGGAGGTAATTCGGACAATGATGTGGCTGGTCTCCTCATTTGCCGCGGTGAGGGTCAAGGTAAATATTCAGGTAGCCTCGTGGCTGAACCCGCTCTCCTCCACGAGGGGAACAAGATGGCCTTTTGCTCAGTCCATCCCTTTGCTCCCCACGGGGGGTAGGTTTTTTGGGCAGTCTACTCTGAACCCACTCCTGCCCTTTGACATAGCAGGAAAAGGCAAATTTGGGCCAGGTTAGTGCTGATCCCACACTTCTTCGTAGCAGGGGCCGAGATAAGTTATTCGGACAGCTGTGTAGTTGATCACGCATTCCACTGCATGCGGATAAGGTAACCTTTAGGCCTACCTTTTCCCATGGTATCCGACAAGAAGGTAAGTTGTTCAGGCAATTTGTTATTGAACCCACTCCTACCCATGGACACTTACGAGGGAGGTAAGAACTTTTCTTCGGGTAGCTAAGTACTGACTCGCACTACATCACGGGAGGAATAAGGCAACATTTAGGCGCCATTGTTAACAATCACACATACGGTGCTACTGTTAACGTCGTGTTTCGCATGTCTTTGGGCCAGGTTGCAATAGCTCAAGTCTTCCGAACAGTGCATCGCTCAGTGAGGTACAGAGCCCTCGGCAGTGGTCCGGTGCGGTTGAACAGTGTTGATGCGTACATTCATGGCAATGAACAATATTTAAATGCAGAGAAAATAAGAGGAGATGAACACAAAAATTTACGTGGTTCGACGCTAGGCCTATGTCCACAGGGGATTAGGGCAAGGGAGATTCCACTATAATATACTTTTTTACAGTAAAATAAGTTGTTGAAACTGTAGGCACCCTACTCCTTTTATTTGACGCTCTTCATGCGTGCACCTCGGCAGTGGTGAAAGATGTCTACTTTACGTGTGTGACCCCCTCTTCGTTTCCCACTTTCTCCTGACATCTCTATGCCTCCTGACACCCTCACCTCCTAGTCACTTCTTGTCCCATCTTCTTCTCTCATATTTTATCTTCCAGTGATAACCCTTTCAATGGGCTGGGCCATGAAAACTATTTTGGGCCTCGTGCATTTTACCTTTTCACACCTTACTTGAGAGATAATTCTTTAGAGTCACTATGCATGATGGAGACCGTGCGTAGAGAACTCGTAAAGAGATTCTATTTGATTTGTAGTGATCTCTTTTTATAGATATCTATTTCCTTCCTTAGAGTGATTGAATCTTACTTATCTTATGAAGTGATTTTATTTTAAGAGTCTGAGTCAACTTGCCTTATGTCTTATTGACTTTATTCTTAGACTAGATTCTTAGCTATTGATTTTATCCCCAACAATTACCATTAGTTATGGGCCATTTGCCACAATCAAATGTCACCCTAGGATTGTATATAGGGTGACTTTTGAAGGGAGTGTGTGAGGCTTACATATCTTAAAATTTTATCTAGCATCACTCTTTACAAATCATATTTACGACCTTGTCAGCAGTTGGTTAAAATCTTTTAGAGAAATTATATTTTTCATTATAGGTTTATTACCTGATTCGTAATATTGTATATCCTATGTGACTTTTTATTTTAATTGTTTGCTTTAAAAATTACTTAAATTGAGTTGCATCAATTAGTATGGTTAGAAACTACACTTTCAACCATTTTTGTTAAGGGTGTGCATCCTGATCAATTTTTTTATTTTTTTTTATTTTTTTTCTGTCTGGTTCAGAACCTGAAAATCCAAGTGAATCTGAATGATTATTCCCCTGGATTGGGCCCAAGTGAGTATAATAGTTTTCTATCCGCTCGGATCTAGTTATTTAACCAATTATCCATAACCAGATTTTTTTTTTTAAACATAGAATTTTTGTTTCAAAATGACTTCATTTTTGTACAAGCAAAATGAGTAAAAAAACTAGAGTTAAAAAAAAAAGTAGAGTCACTACTGGATACCTGCCTGAGTTGTAAGTAGTTTTATCCAGACAAGTATTCACCTGGTTTTTAAAATCTTGGTATGAATCTGGATATTTTCAAATTATCCGGATCCGTATTCAATGCACACCCCTCATTTTTTATAGCAATTTTTCTAAATGTCCACTACCATCACACATGGTAAAGGACCTCCAGTATTGTCATATTGATGATGATAAGCTAAACTTGTCTATTTAGTCCTGTCCAAGGAGTGAGTGAAATGTGAAGGATAACTTAGGTCCTGTTTGGTTGTTGAGTTGATTTCATATAATCTCATCCTATCTCATCTCATCTTAACATTAAACAATACTTAAATACAAATACTTAACACCTATAGGTGTGGGGTGTAAAAGTAAATAATGACTGATATATACAATTATTTTTTTCTCTAGATATATAGGCTAGCGTTCAATAGTTTCTTCGAAGTCCTTTTCAAAATCCAAGAGAATGATGTCCAGATGAGATTTTACATAAGACAAAAAAATTTAAAAATAGTAATAAAATTATTTAAGTAAAGATATTTAAATAATGTTATATATAATTATGAAATGTGCAAGTGCCATACAGTCACTTTAAAAAGAGTAGAGTTTATTTTTTAAAAATTAATTTTTTTTATATATATCTTATATTTATTATTTTTTTAAATAATTGTACGATACTTTTGTACTCATAATTATAAATATCATTTTCCCTCTAATAATAGTTGATAAGAGATAGGGTGATAGACCAACGCAATGAAAAGAAAACTCAAGTCGAGGTTTGTATGATCGATGGTGGTCATGACGGCTAGTTACATTTGTCAAAAGCTTATGTCCTGATGGTGACATCCAAATCTTTAAAATTAAAATCTTGGATTGGATCCTTCCTCTAATGTTAACCAAAAAAATAAAAGAAAAAGAGAGAGAAGGGTCAAACTAGCTTCATTTACTTTTTAGTTCCACGTGCAGTTTTAATATCAAACCATTTAAAAAATTATATTTTTTGTTACGAAAATATACATACATTACTTTTCATAATATATTATATAATAATATTTTAAAATAAATATTAATTTAGTAAAATACTTTATAAAATAAATATCATTTTATAAAAACAATGGCAACAAGAAATATCATTTGTGCCGAGATCCGCTCAGATCTTTAGAGAAATGAAAACAACGGCAACAAGAAATGTGAAAAGTAAGTTCAAAATAATTTAAGTGTGTAAACTAGCAAATTTGAGCCAAAACTTTGTAAATCTAGACTAGAATGTCTAGAATCTGTAATGTTTATAAAGATTAAAAAAAAAATCCCAACAATACATCTAAAAAATAAATACATAACTTCATAAGAGAAATATTTTCAGATGATTTCATAAACAAGAAATAAACATCGATCGAGAAGTGAAAAAAATAAAAACCGTAAATCTAAACAAGATTTCTTTGAGTGTATGGAGGTTTCTTCGGATCTTTATGGAAATAAGAACAATAGAAAGAGAAATGAACATCAACTGAAGAAGGTAAAGATGTAAATAAACGTGAGAGAAACATATTAAAGAAACAAGAAATACCAAAGCATTACATATCAGATGCAAGCAGAATTTTTTTCTCCATATTTGAAAAATGTCAGATTCGCGAGCATTGAAAGTATAGTGCGGAGAAATAGAATACACAGAGAGATTTGTGCTTTGTTGTTGAGAACAAAGTGAAAGAAGAGAGGCGATGCAGACGTGAAGGAAGAAATGAGAGGAGTGGAAGAGACAATCGGAGAGAGAGACCGACATAGAGCAAAGAAAGCTCTACAAGCAAGAGAAATGAGGCGCTGTGATTATAGCGCCTTATTTATAGTGCCTTATTTGTAGTGCCCACTGAATTTATGGTTTCCTTTTCCTTAAAACGGCATCCTTTTTACTCCTAATTTTTTTCTCACTTATAAACAGAGGCCAGGTTGAAAAGTATTGAAAAACAATATATGAAGGAAAAAAAATAAGATATTACACAACTTTTCTTTACAATCTCACAAATTTTATTCCTATTATATAATTATTTTTGTTTATAACAGTTAAATAGTCATTTATTATAATAGAATTTGAATAAAAAAAATATTAGTAAGTTATATTCTAACATGTTAGTGTAGCTTTATTTAACAAACAACAATATATTATTGAAATGATTACGTGATCTTATATAATATATTTATTTACAACAGACGTTTTGGTTTTGTCATTTTGTGCTTGTCTTCCTATTCGTTATTTGGCTCTATTTTTACTGATATTTTATTTGCTCCTATCTCCAGGTATGTTTTATTATTATCCATACAAATAGATGGTGTTGTTTATATTTTATAATATTTAATGCATTTATTTCTACAATGCATGTTGCAAATATATGGAATTGTGATTATTAATTAGAATTGCTCAATATTTGTTGTATGTGTATTAAAATTTTTAATTGTAAATAGTTTAATATTATATTAATTAATTTAGTTTTAAGATTAAGCATGTAATTGTAGATGTATTTATAAAATTTTTTATCTTGTAATTATAAGATAGTTCTTGCTTTATATTTGTAATTATGATGATAACACATTAACTTCAATAGTCACTTTTCGATCTGTAATAAAAAATTGTGTAACTATAAATATGTTCATGCAAATTGTTATGTTATAATTATAAATATTCTGCATATAATATATGTGATTATTTTTATGATCAATGAGAAAATCTTAAAATATAGACAAAACTATTTCATTTCATAATTGTATATATTAATCTATTTTTATTATTGCATATTTTTACATTTCATAAGTCTTATTTTTAAAAATATTTTTTATATTTACATAATTGGGCACACATGTAATACACGTGTTTGCCCTTTACTAGTATTATAAAAGAATAAAACAATTATACCTCTCAACTTTGATCGCTAGTTAAATTTTTTTTTATTTAATTATTAAGGAAGTGATTTTAAGTGTATTGATATATATTTTTATTTTTTAAAAATATTAAATGTATTAAAAAAATATATAAAAAAAATTACTGAACGGCATGTCTAACAATAAGAATGAGGTAACATAATAGTCCTACCAATTATAAAATATGTTTTGAAATGTATTCTATGAATTATTACTCTTTTGATATTTCTCGTGCGTTAAAACGGAGGAATGGCTCCTGTTTTAACGTGGACAAGACATGGAATGACTCGACAAGTATGCCATGTTTATTCGGTGCAACACGTTAAAATAAAGATTACTATTACTCTAACCAATGATTTCTATTGTTTATTTTTATCAATATGATTTTTTTATTTAATGATTAAAGAAATACTTTTTAATAAATTTATGAATTTTTTTATTTTTAAAAAATATTTAAATGTATAAAAAAAATACATGTAAAAATAAAAAATAAAAAAAATTCTAAAACCACTAACGGTAGCTCCAGCGGTTGCTGGGAGCGGTGGCCGGAGTGAAACTCATAGCTAAATTGTATGATAACTTACCATTTTCTAATAACAAAACTTAGCCTGGGTCCGGTCTCAGGAGTCCAGATGCTTTTCCTATTTCTATTCTCACAGTCCACGTCACGTCACATCCTATAACCCGATGATCTCAGGAGCAGTCGGCGGCCAAGATTGACTTTGAGTTGATGTGTTTGTCGGGCCAGTTTGCGGGGCGTGTGCGTGTGCGTGCGCGTGCAGTGTGATGAATGAATGATTACAATCTCAACTTGTAATTGGCAACTACAGAGGCGAAAATGCATTAGCTCTCCGTAAAGTTGTGTTTTCAATTTTCCATCTTTCAATTTTTTATATCTATAAAAAATAAAACTAAACTCTACATATTTTATACATTTTAATTTAAAAATTAAAATTCATCCCTATTTAAAAATGTTAAATCTATTTCAATAATACATCAACCGATAAAATACCATTATCCACGATTCAATTCAATGTATCTCAACATATAAACGGAGGCTAACTCTATCTTCACATGATTCATGTTGTAACTTAAGTACAGCGGCTCGTTGCAAACGTTGTAGTGAAGAATTATTTTTTCGTGACAAGCATTTTTGTAGGGTCTGTGTTCAACATGATGTCATTGCTTGGGTTGATTACCAAGGGTCCAAGCTAGTATATAATATAATGTCCAACGAGTTTTTCCTTGTATTTTGCAAAGACGTTAAATGCGGAGGTGGAAAGTTTTTGTATGGATATTAACAGTGGAATTCATTATTCAACCATCCTGTTCTTGATAAAAGATTAGGTCGGTTGATTCTCCGATATATATTGCACATTGTTTTTTACGTGTAATATTTATTTTATTTTTTAATGAAAGATCAATGAGTTCTAAAGCTTATTTTGTTAAGATTTTTCTTGTGACAGAGAATCTGTCAACTTAGTATGTTATTGAGTACAAAATAGACAAACTAAGCGCGAAACTCAATTTTCCCGTTGAAAATGCCAACATTTTTAAACCACTATTGCCATTAATAGCCCCCAACATTTTCAAAAGCTTCTTAAGACAATGAATCCATTGACCTAATCTTTTATGATCACGTACCTGATAGGTAAAACAGATATCGAATCTGTTACTAATCCAGCATTTTGCTTTGCATTTTGTTTGGAAAATGCAAACAATCTTAAAGACATGTGGTTCATCTTATGTAGTTGATAAAAAAAAAAGGTTCGTTTTCACTTAACACTTCTTCTCAGAATATCGATTTCCAAATACAAATTTAAACCAACAGATATATGTTATGTTGCTTTTGAATTCAAGAAATGAAGTTATTTGAACCTGCACTGTTTAACATGGGAAAACACAGGTATGTACGTACGTACAGAACTTGGATTGCAACTTAAGCTGCAGATCGCGAAAGCAGAGACAAAAAAATTGGATTTCGTGGCATGCATGCAAGAATTGCAAGATTTAAATATCCTAATAACTGCATGCAGCTAGCTAGCTATTGGGCGCAGTACGTACGGGCCCTGGAATATTAGCTACCAATGCATATGCAATAATCTCTCATGCACCACGATCACCAGCCATGCAGGCATGCACCATGTGTGTTAGATGCGATTTTGTATTGCATGCACCTGCTGCTTAATTTTGGAGATGAAAAAAAAAGAGTAGTGGATGTTTCTCGATCAGCTTCTGCGATGCATGCATGGCTTTGAGGAAATCGTGAATCTGAATTTCTCCGGCTAGAATATTCAAAATATTAATTTTATTCCACTTTGAAATTGTTGCTTAAAGATTCAAAGGTCAAACTTAAGTCCTAGTCGGAGGAGAAATTTCTTCATATTTATCTGTAAACCCCATATTTAGAAGAAGATACTCCACAATATTATATATATAAATATATACATATGTATGTATGTATGGATGTGCAGTGTGAGTCTGGAATGGAATCTTTACAAATTTGAGTCGCAATTATATATGTATGCATGATTGACCCGTAGAATACCTCAATCGATTTTGAACTAATTTACTCGGGATGATTTCTAATAATTATGGGGCTTTGACTTGATTTGTTGACAGCTGCTGTTTGATAGGCTACGTGGAGCGGTGGAGGCCGTCTTCCTTGCCAGCAAAAATTACGCACTTTAATACTTTATGTAATATTATTTTAAAAGAAAAATTTCTTAATATGTGAACCAATGAAAGCTATTACATTAGACAACGGATATAGAAACAAACTTTTTTATTTTTATATATTTAAAACTTGTTAAAAGAATTATACGGACATACTTACAGAAAAAGAGATTAGACAACAGATAAAGAAACAAATAATTTGGTCTATTTATAACATGTTAAAGAATCAAACATTGAATTAATGATATAGTTCTATTTCCCAGTTTACTTAAAGCCATATTTTCATTTTCGCTGCCTATATCTGTATCATTTCCTATTGCTAGGCCCTGACAGTGTATCGATTGAAAAACTTGTACATTGCTCAAACGAAGTCAAAGGGAGATGGACCATGGAAGCTGCTTTTTTCTAAACGGGAAATTTAGATGGAGAAACTCCATAGTGACACCTCAGCATCCAGCCCCATATCATTCCCCATGGCTTCACCATCTAGGCAAGATGGTGGGGACAGTAGTAGCCCTTCAGCCATGTTCACTAGCAGGCCCCTCATGTTGAACAGTGCCTCTTCGTCCACGTACAACACATTTTCCTGCACAATCTTCGTTTCCTCCTGCACACAGCTCTCAATACTTCCGTAATTCTCTTGGCATTGCTTGATCACTTCTTCTTTCCCTACATCTCCGACGCAGTCCCCGCCGAACTCAACTGGCCGAAAGGCCTCCGCCGCCTCCGCCGCAGCTCTCCTTATCTCCTTCGGGTCCCTAGAACCCGGCAAATGCAACCGCCACGCCGAGTCGGCGAAGTTGAGACACGTCGACCTTCCTCTCAGAGCTAGAGCGGCCACGTCGTGTGCCCGTGCTGCCATCTCCGCGGTGGGGTACGTCCCGAGCCATATCCTCGACGTCTTGTTAGGCTCACGCACCTCGCAGACCCACTTGTTATTATTCCTCTTCCTGACTCCGCGATACACCGGGTGTCGCGTCTCCTTGAAAATCCTCCTGCCAGCTCGTTTCTTGGGCCTGCTTGAGGCAAGTATAACTTCCTCGTCCGAGTGAGCCGTTCTTGGGGCGGAGCTGCCGGCGTCAGACAAGGGAGAACTCTCCGATTTCTCGATATACGCCGGATTAGAGACGAATGGATGGGGGTCTGAGAATTCGCTAAAACTTTGCATCTGAGAGTGAGTGACCGTAAGCAAGCAAGGTGGTAGGTAGCCGCAAAAGTGTTTTGAATTGCTTCTTGGTGGTAGTGATTACGTATATGTCTAGCACTTTAGAGTTAGCAAGGAACGGAGGAGAAGGAGTGCTTTTTTTATATGTTGGTGTGGCAACATTTAGGACACGTGATGTCCAGCTACGACTCGGACGCGGAGTTGGACGAAGTTGGAGCCCACTGACTATCTATCAAAGCGAGCAGACACATTCTAGTTGAAAAATAATAGTTCAGTACTACTTTTCTCGGGCCCACCTTCCTTAGCTTAGTAAGTCAAGTGTGCCGAGCGTGTTCTCAAGCTTCGATGACCTGGCATACTTTACTTACTCAAAATAGCATGCACGTTTATTTTATTCAAGTTTCTTTTTGTGGACATGTCATGTGTGAGTGAGCAAGTCGATTATTTTTTGTTTGTTGCGTTGGAGCAATCCTACGCACGTATCATATTTTTTTAAATTTTTAAATTTTTTAATATTTTTTTAATTTATATTTTTAAATTAATTCAATTCTTCTATTTATTATTTATATATTAAATATTTAATAAAATAAAAAAATAATAAAAATTAAAAAAAATATGATATGTTGAGATTGTATGAATAATAAAAGGTTGTATAGATTTTTTCTTTAAGTTGTTCTGTTAAAAAAACACCCAAAAAGCACAAATTATTAAAAAAAGGCGAGCGATTCATGAAATTGGTTTGGATAAAGCTACTATACCATGCTGCAGGAACATATCATGTTTCATAAAATATTATGCGTGCGTATTAAATATTAGTGGGGCTTACATATATGTTTTGACATGTACGAAACTCACTCTATTTCATATGTGCTGCGACTAGTGTGACGTAATTATAGTAGCATCTCAATTATAATATATATATATATTTTTTTTAAAAAGTCTATTTTTCAAAATAAGTAATAATTTAACTTATTATGAATTCTAGTCCGGTATTATAAGAATTAACTTGTAAAAAAAATTAATAATTTAAATTTTATAAATCAAATCTTATCATTTTAACAATATAAATGGTATGATCTTCATATGACTTGAAATTAAATTAAAAAAAAAAAAAAACTATCTTCTCTTGGTCTCTCGAGCATTAACATTGGATTATGCAAATGTAAATGTAAAATTTACATAATATGACATAATTTTGTATTTGGCTAATGTCACTCAAAACTTATTCCTATATTGGATTATTCATCTATTAGTCAAAATAACAATAAATTATTATAAAGTTAATAATATTTGTTTTCCAATTTTTTTGTTCTATTAATTCTTTTTCTAAATTAAGAGTTACATGGAAATATTAATGTTATATAATATGAGACTTGGACTAGTATACAACCATTCTTGATACAAACATTAATTTGAAAATTAATACAATCGTCCAGTATATGACAATTAATGCTCTTAATGCTACAGGGAAAAAATTACAATTACTGCTATTAATGCAATAGGAAAAAAAAAAGAAAGAAAAGGAAGGACAACGAAACACAAGTGCTGCTAGAGATGAAGAACACGTGGGAAGAAATGAAAAAAAAAAAACAGAGATAGTTCAGTAGAAGCTAAAACTGAGGGAAGAGAGAGAGCTTGCGAGGAAGAAAACATTTTTTATTCCCCTTGGTCATGTTACAGTGACTATTAAATTTGACCCAAAGAACTAATTTACTGAAGCAAAAAGTTATCACTTTTTCCATTTGCTTAATCCAATACAACACATTTTAGGACTCTATTAGCAAAACCCTCCAAATGCATGCATAATCCAATGAGAGTGCCCTTAGAAAGCAAAAATATTATAATAAAGAGCTTTATTACTCATCATCCCCACACAGCACTCTTGTTTAATTTGTTTTTAATTTTTTTAATTTTATTCTTTCTAAACTAATTGAGTCTTTCTACTAATTATCATACACTACATATTTGATAAGAAAAAAAATTAAATTTAAAAATTATATGTATATGTGGTGTGAGAATGATGAGTAGAATCTTTGTACAATAAGTACTTAATTCTTCGCCAATATCAAGAGAAACTAAAAACTGATTTTTTTTTTTTCAAATAGCATCGGTCTATAAAATCTCTCTTTAATTTTCCTTTCGGTCACTTCCATGGGTGGAGAGAGTTTCTGCTTTATTTTCTTTGCACATTAGAATGCAGTGTTATTTCTATAAAGCTTTCATTAATTTTTTTTAACCTTTGGGGTGGGAAGGTTGAATAAATCCCATTTGAACCTCCGATTTGCACAAGCCACACCCCTTGCCCATTTTATTGTCCATTTTTCACTCATTCTATTTCAATTTGCAATGGTCTTTATAAATGAAAAATTTTATGCATCAGCTACTATTTATTACCTCATATACTATGAAAAACACTCACACACCCTATGAAAAATATTTTACACCTTATAGGTGTGGGATGTGACAGTAAATAGTGGCTGATGCATAAAATTTCTCTCTTACAAATATGTTATTGCTTTTTATAAGATCATGAGATTTCATACTCTCACGGTCGAGGAAGGAAATATATATGAAGCTCTTTGACAAGTTCGATCCAGATCTACCTTTATAGAAGGTAAAACAACGTGCTCTTATGGTATTGGATATGATAAATTCTATTCAGTAGCCTTACACCACACACTAGCTGGGGAGAAAAAAAAATAAAAGAGTTTTTCTACTCAGTAGATATGTAGTGTAGGACTGTTGAAAAAGAAAAGTGTTATTTTAATCAGCAGTTGTATGATGTAGAACTGCTAAGTAGAATAACTTAGATAATTGTGTCAACTTCTTTAACTACAACTATTAACATCGTATTTTGCATACCTTTGGGCCAAGCTCCTACAACTTAGATATTTGATAATGAGTCTGCAAAAGATAAGGGAAGTGTAAGTTGGAGAGGGCGGCTTTAGGGCCGGGTAATCTCCGATACCAAAGTCAGTAAATATTCTTGAAAGGTTGTAAATAGGTGAATAAGTCTAGAGTTCAGAGAGCTTTGTAGTACCTGGAATCGGCAATACTGTGGTTTGAAAAAGGTGCAAGATAGTATTTTTCTCCACTAAGTCCATGTCTTCCCTCTTACATTTGCTGTCAAACCTCCTTTAGAGCAGTGCGGCTCTGTGCCGGTTTCATAAATATGGCGTGGTTTCCTGATTCTATCCAAGCCATGTGTGTCGTAGATAACCTGAACAAGCGGGCCTTCAAGCATTGATCACGTTGCTACTGGTCGTGGCGGCCCGCTCCTAGATGGCTTTGCTGGATATTCATGGTGGTCGGTGGTTACCTCCGCCGAATTGGAGGACTTGAGGGTGACATACAGGATCCCCTCAAAGGTAGAGCTCATAGTGCCTTCCCCATTGATGGAGCAGTGGATTCCAAAGGATCCCCTCAGGCATTAATCTCTTGTGGTCTCACGTTTCCATTTTGCTGACCAATGAGTAAAGTTTTGAGTTTTTTTTATTTGGAGCCCGCTCAGATCCCTCCCTTGGAATGGAGGATTTTGGTCTCGTGCTGTGTAATTTGGCATCGCCCTTTGGAGGAGGTCGGATTAGATCTCCCTGACCTCACGGCCCTTGATTTCTTCATTACTCATAACCTAGTGCAAAAGGGCCTGCAAATCTATAGTTTCCAGTCAGTCCAGGAACTGGCCTGAGTAGAGGAGCGACATATGGTGGTGAAGGAATACACCCGCAAATTCTTCTTTTTGTCAGGTGACGGATGGAAGTTCCCGACTGGGCAGACTGTTAAGCACCTATTTTATGTACGCGCCAATTGGGGTACTGTAGATGGTGACTAGATCAGCCGCCCTGAACTGAGCTTTGAGGAGACGTTAAGACATGGGATTGTTAAAGCCTAGGTGATGGTGCATTCGAGCGACATTTCTTCAGAGGCTCTGTTGACAGAGGGCAGTCTTCGTCGGTATTTGGCCCCCCGCTAACCTACCCTCTGATGCAGGTATTCCAACGAACTCGGTTGTTCCATCTGCTCGTAAGGCCTCGCCCGCTTTTGTCGAGTCTAATAATGTCCCCATTCCTCTTTGGGGGCCGTTCGCCTTGGTGCTTTTGATGCCGGCACCTCCAAGAGTGCCTGAAAAGACGGTGCCGTTAGCCGATCCTCCTTGCTTCGTGTCGCCGGCTCAGACAATTGTAGTCGACGATGCCCGTACGATCGAAACTACTCTCCCAGGCAATGCCGAGGTGGAGGAGGCAGACGTTCCAGGCCAGGGAATCGTGGCACCTAGTGTGCCTGATGATGGAGTGGGTGTGGAAGCCGTTGAAGAAGTTCTGGAGGAACTTTAGATGACCGCGTTGCGCGGCCGCACCTATCGTCTCCACAAGGTAGAAGGGAGAATCCGGAAGCTATTTGCAAGGGTAAAATTTGCTTGCCAATTTCCCAAACTCTCTTTCTTCTCTTATTCTTCTTTTTTTTTGTTCTTCTCTCTCTCTCTCTCTCTCTCTCTCTCTCTCTCATATTTTATTTATTTATTTTTTTAACCTGACTTTTTACGGTAGGGGTTGGTGCGTTTGGCGGTCTTCATTGTGGACAGCCAAGTAGAACTAAGGAACGAGAACTGGGATCTTTGTTCTCTGGTTCAGATGGCTTTGGACGTGTGGCCTCCGAGCAGAAGCGGATGGAGGCGGCCGAAGAAGCCTTAGCCGACCTGTTCAAGTCCCGGAGGGAGGTTGGCCAGCTCTTTCTTGAAGCCTCGCTGCGAGGGACACACAGTAGCAATCCCTTGACCAGTGTCAGTCAGAGCTGGAGCGGTTGCAGGCCGATATCCAGGAATTGCACTGGCAGCGAGACATACATGGTCAGTCGATGAAATGGCTCGAGATCCAACTTCAAAATCTTAACGAGTCAGTGATGAGGAGGAGGAAGACCCTGGTGGAGGAAAGGCAGTGAAGAAGAGATGCAGAGGCTGCCTTGGAAGTGAATAAGCTGGTCCTCGAAGGTTGTGTAGTTGTCCTCTGAAGCTTGTGGGATGAGCTATCTTATGTTTGTGGGGTCCATGACGATGCTTGGAAATATGGCTATAATCAAGGCTTGGAGCGGATGAAGACCTACATTGTCCAGAATCCCAAGTTTGACCTTCGGGCTATGAGTGTGAGGGATTTTCCTCTGCATGAGGAGTCCCTGCGGCAGCGTGACATTCTTGGGAAGAGTATGATTCTGAGCAGCCTTGGTGATGGCCCTGTAGGGAAAGAATCCACTCGTTGAGGGCAGATCTCCTTGCCCAGCCTTTTGCTGTGGGGGTCCCGAACCCCTTGTTCTTGTTCTCGCTCTTTTGCTTATTGCGCTTCACTCATTTTTGCCCCTTCGCTTACAGGGCTAGACTTCAAAACCTTTCTCCACAACCGACGGGCTATCTTGGGGGTTTCCCGAATGATGCGATCATCGTACGACTTAATTAGTTTCCTCATTAGATCCCTGTTGATGGTGGAGACCTTTGGCCGCTGCTTTGCATGGAAGAGTGATTCGATCGGGCTTAGTTGTAGTGGTGAACAACTATCGACCGGTAAATGGTTCTCAATGTAGAAATCAACTCCAAGATGTTCTGATTCATGGAGGTATGTTCGTTGTTGTTGAAGAATTTTGGCTTATCTCGTTCTATGTTGGTCCGAGAATACTGTGGTTTTTCTAGGTTAGCTCTGGTCGTTTTATCGTCTAGGCCTACGAACGGGCACTGAGACTTGTTTTGTTGAAGATATGAGCTTTACGATGTAATTTTTTCCTTGTAGTCCTGTGGCTTTATACGACTTTACGACGTAACTTGTTTCTTGTAGTCCTGCAGCTTTATGATATAACTTGTTTATTGTAATCCTTAGTTAATCAATAAGATTATTTTTCATTGATCGTACCCGGTTATATGGTTTCTGTACTCTTCTCGCTATACCCCATTCTTCTTCTTATTCTCTTTTTCCCCTTTTTCTTTTTTCATTTTTATTTTATTTATTATTTTTTATTTAATGGGCTAGCCTAGGTAGAGATTGGTTGTAAAGGTTCGCCTCACAACATTTCTAATGATCCACTCTGCCAGTACCCCGGTCGCAATTGAAGACCCTGCTTGTTGGTGGCCCTTCGACTTGCATTCTTTATGTCGCCCTTGTTTGTGGTGCCATAGTTTTCTCATTTTCCTTGTAAGATTTTTGTTCTTAACATTGTCGTTGGGAGCCCTTTGGGGGCCTTATGCTTGTCCTATCGTCATTGGAATTGGTATTGCAAACCTGAACTACCCGGCCTATTCTGGATGGTACTTGCTGATATTGCCTTTCTTGTGCCACCGTTATTTGTGATGATGGTGTCCTCATTTCTTGCTTCTTTGTTAGGTAGCCCGTTAACTTGGCCCTTTCTCCACTGGGGAGAGGTAGAACTGCCTTACCCGAAACTGCCACTTTTGCCCTCAGGAAGGTAATTTGGACAACAACGTGGCTGGTTTGCTCCTTCGCCACGGTGGGGGTCATGGTAAATATTCGGGTAGCCTTGAGGCTGGACCTGTTCTTTGCTATAGGAGGGGTAAGACAACCTTCAAGCCTACCTTTGCCTATAATATCTTGTAGGGTGGTAAGTTGTTCATGTGGTTTGCTACCAAACCCACTCCCGCTCCCGCCCGTTGACACTGTGGGGAAGGGTAACTTTGGGTTAGGTTGGTATTGATCCCACACTTTATCGCAGCGAGGGTCGGGGTAAGTTATTTAGGTAGCCATGAGGCTGATCTAGCTCTCCATTGTGGGAGAGATAAGGCAACCTTTTAGGCCTATATTTCCCTATGGTATACTGTAGGGAGGTAAATTGTTTGGATAGTTTTGTTGCTAAACCCGCTCCCTGCCATTGACGTTCACGAGGATGGTTAAAGCTTTTACCTTCGGGTAGCAGAGGATTAACCCGCAGTCTGCCGTAGGAAGAGCCCCACGAGGAGGTAATTCCGACCGCGACATGGCTGATCCTCTCCTTCACTGTTATGGGGTTGGGGTAAGTTATTTAGGCCGCCTCGGGGTTAGTTCCACTCTCTTAAATGAGTAGGTCGAGCCACTTGCTCGCCTATCATCTTTCGCGGGGAAGTAAATACTTCGGACAATTTGCCCTAGACCAGCTCCCGCCAGTTAACATAACAGGGAATGGTAAATTTGGGTCAGGCTGGTGCTGATCCCACACATCGTCGTAGCGGAAGTTAGGTTAATTCATTTGGAGAGACGTGGGGTTGATCCCACTCTCCATTGTGGGAGGGACAATGCAACCTTTGGGCCTACCTTTCCCTATAGTATTCCATAGGGAGGTAAGTCGTTCGAGTAGTCTGTTACTAGACCCACTCCCACCAGTTGATGCTTATGAAGAAGGTACATTTTTATCTTCGGGTGGTCGAGGATCGACCTACACTCCTCCACGAGAGGGATAAGGCAACCTTTCAGGCATACCTTTCCCTTTTTATCTCGTGGGGAGATAAGTTATTGGAGTTTTCATTTAACGAAGTTAACTTTGCTAAAGGGTAGACCGCTTTGCTTCGGGAGAGAGTTCCCTTGGTGTGTTACCTTATGTTCCTGAAATTAATTATTGACACAAGACAAAAATATATTTTTTATTAAGGCCAGTAATAAGTGCATGAGGACAAATAAAAGCTATGACAAGAAAGCCGGTTTAGTAATAATATTTCCGTAGATGCTCGGCGTTCCACGAGTGTGGCAGTTCGTTTCCCTACGAGTCTTTAAGGCGATAGGAGCTCGATCGTTTGCAATGACCACATAAGGGGCCGCCCACCGGGGACCTAGCTTTCCTTCGTCCTGTATTATTGTTCTCATTTCCTTGAGTACTAGTTCCTCAACTCTGAGGCTTCGTTTGGATCCCAAACTGAGCTGAGTATCCTCTACTTTTAAACTCATTCAACCATCCAAACACTCCACCTTAACTGCATCAAGACATGAATTCGGTGAATTCATTTCCTGTAGATGGACATGACTGAAGGCTGAAAAAACTGACGCTTACGATTACTTTTTACTTTTTATTGCTGTCAACTCTCTCTTTCTCTCTTGTTGGTTGCCTTGTCTTTTCCATTGAGCTGAGGATGTCCTGGGGACGAGTATCGAAACTCGACTCCTAATTCTTAGCACCAATTTCAATAGTTGTTGGAATTGAACTGTCTTTCGTTGTCCGAAATGATAGTGTGTGGGATGCCGAACCTGCAAACCACTGATCTCCATAGGAATTGTGTGATATTGCTTGCATTGATAGTAGCTAATGCCTCAGCTTCGACCCCCTTGGTGAAGTAGTCCACTACCACTACCATGAACATGACTCCTCCTTTGCCCGGGTGAAGTGGGCCTACTAAATCGACTTCCCACTGGACAAACGACCATGATGATGTGATTGACGTCAACTTCTCTGGTGGGCAATGGGGGATTCGGGCATGAGGCCAGTAATAACCTGCCCTCATTACCTTTCTGGCTAGCACCTGCCCTCCTGAATGTTTCCCACAAACTCCTTCGTGTATTTCTGCTAACACATATTGCGCCTCCTCCGGGAGATGCACCTTAGGAGAGGCACAGAGTGACCTCGTCGATACAGGACCCCCTTGATCATTGTGTAGTGTGCCGCACTATTCCCGACTTCCCTTACTTTTGCCGGTCCTCAGGTACCTCACCAGTTTCCAACACTGGAATATGTCCCCTGCCCAATCTAGAGTCCCAGGTCGTAGTTCCATTACCTCGAGTCCGACAATGGGTACTTCCATTGTTCTAATCATTGTATTTTCTAGGAAAGGGGAGTTCTCTTGTCCGGATGCCGCACGTGCCAGTTTGTCTGCATTTTGTTTTTCCGTTCTCGGTACTTGCTGAATTTGGAAGTATTTGAAGTGAGGGCGCTCAGCCTCTACCAGTGCCAGATATCTCCTTAACTTTTCACTTTTCACAACAAACTCCTCACGCACTTGATTTACTACCACTTGAGAATCGGCCCAAACTTTGATTTTAGTGGCTCCTAAAGCTCTGGCTACCTGTAATCCTGAAAGCAGCTCTTCGTACTCTACTTCATTATTTGTTATTTTGAACACTAATTTAATGACGTAATTGTGCTCTTCTCCTTTGAGTACCGCGATGTGCACCATCACTCCCCTTCTAACCCGGCTAGACGAGCCATCAATGAATACTTGCCAGGGTTTTACAGAACGTGCACCACGTTCTTTGCAGGGAACCCGGTGAACTCAACGACAAAATCTACTAACACCTGCCCCTTTACGGTGTTTCGAGGCGCGTAATCAATATTGAACTCGCTCAACTCCATCGCCCAATTTATGAGGTGTCCTGAGGCGTCCGGTCGTTGTAATACCTTCTTTAGAGGAGTCTCGGTGAGGACTCATACTGGATGAGCCTTAAAGTATGGGCGCAAATTTCATGTGGTTACTACAATGCAAAAGCTAACTGCTCTATGTGAGGTATCGGGCTTCGGCTCCCCAATATGTCCATTTGATGCAGTAAACAGGTTTTTGGATCCCCTCTTCCTCACGTACCAACGTTGAAGAAGCCGCCTGAGGGAAACGACCAAGTAAATGGTCAATGTTTCCCTGCATTAGGGTTGATTAAGGAGCAGATGGCTCGTGAGGTACTTCTTATGGGCTTCGAACGCCTGGTAGTATTCGTCGTCCCATGACTTCACTTTTTGCAAGACCTTGAAGAATGGTAGGCAAATGTTGGTCGATCTTGCGACGAATCTGTTGAGGGCGGCTACTCGCCCAACCAGCCTTTGTACTTCGTTTATATTTCGCGGTGGGGCCATGCTAAGGATGACTTCGACCTTCTCGGGATTGACTTTGATCCCTCATTTGGACACTATGAGTCCTAGGTTCTCTTAAGTCGTTCAAATGTTGTTCTAAGGTCTTAGTCTTGATCAACAGGTCATCCACTTAAACTTCCATATTTTTTCTTATCTGATCTTTGAATATACGATTGATCAACCGCTGGTAGGTGGCCCCAGCATTCTTGAGACCGAAGGGCATCAACTTGTAGCAGTACAAACATCAGTCTGTAATGAACGAAGTTTTTTCCTCATCTCCGAGCTTCATACCTCGAGTAGCCATCCATGAAGCTGACCATGCGAGGAAGCGGGAAGCTGTCCTTTAGACAAGCTCTGTTGAGGTTAGAGAAGTCAACGTACATTCTCCATTTGCTGCCTAGCTTCTTCACTAGCACTACATTAGACAACCACTCCGGGTAGTGAGCTTCTCGGATGAACTCCGCCCTTAGCAGTTGGTCTACCTCCTCAGTTATGGCGGCATTCTTTTCCGCACTAATGCTTCGGCACTTCTGCCATACCCCTTTGGCTTTTGGATCCACACTCAAGCTGTGATATATGATTTCAGGCGCTATCCCGGGTATGTCCCCATGGTTCCATACAAACACATCCAGATGTTTAGTGAGGAGACGCTGCATGGCGTTTTGAGTTTCGGACGTCATTTCGCTGCTAATTGTCACCGTAGCTTTTGGTCGATTTGGGTAGAGGGTAACAAGCTCTAGTGGTCCAATTGGCTTGCCCTTTCGGAGCTCTTGATCACCTCAAACTTCGCTTATAACCTCCGTGCGATCGGGGGCTGGAGGTAGAGCGCTGGTATCCCTTTCTGTGTGTCGTGCTTCATTTACATATGCATGGTCTTCTCGATTCACGACCTCGCCATTCCTGCATGCCTGGTTCTTTGTCTGGCTAGTTTCCATGTCTCAGATAGATTCAGCGAATCTCTGAGTTGCTTGGAATGGGTCGTGTCAAGTGCACGAAAGACACGCAAGATCTATTACGATCCCACAGACGACGCCACTATTAACGTCGTGTTTTACACACCTTTGGGTCCAGCTTCGACAACTCAGATCTTCGATAATAGGCCAGCAAAAGATGGAGAGAAGTGCAACTTGGCGGCCTTAGGGTCGGGTTACCTTCGATGTCAAAGTCAGTAAATATTCTTAGAATGTTATAAATAAGTGAAAGAGTTTAGAGATGAGAAAGCTTTCTAGTACTTGGAATTGGCTATTTATATCGTGGTCTGAAAAAGGGTTAGGATAGTATTTTTCTCCACTAAGTCCGTGCCTTCCCTCCTGCATTTGCTGTCAGACCTCCTTTAATTCGACGTGGCTCTGCGCCGGTTTCATAAATGTGGCGTGCTTTCCTGGTTCTATCCAAGCTATGTGCGCCGTAGATAATCTGACACCCAGAGATCGAAGGCTCTCCGCATTTCCACTGCATTCTGTGCAGGTCCTTGGACGCTGAAGTTGGCCGTGGGATGTTAGGCTGATTAGTCTTTTCGCCCATACGATGCCCCTTCTTGGTAGACCCCCTACTCCCTATGCGCGTTGGGGCGCCCTTGGGTCGAAGTCCAATACTCCTTTCCCGGTAGGAAAATCCCCTTGTAGCGACCATTTTCTTGTATCTATTTAATTAAGAACAAAAAAAAAAAAAAAAAAAAAGACCAGACTATCAAATTAATCTTGCATCTTTTTTTTACAAACAGCCATAGAATTGGTGCACTTTATCCTTATATCAACAAATTGCATGATTACTTAATGAGTAATAATACATGTACAATCTTTTTTTATAATATTTTATACAATTATGTTTTATAATGAGGGTATTTATGTAAAGTGATGTTATTTTTGTAAGTTATTTTACAAAAATATCTCCTATTTAAAACATAATTATACAAAAAATTGTTAAAAGTGTTGTATGCTTAACTTTGTTACGTACAAGTTGATTCGTAAACACAACACCATTTGTTGTGTGACGTGCGTACCCGACGCCATATAATTTTATAATTATAGAAAATGATCTCCCAAAAAAAATTTAGAATCTTTGTATACTCTTTTTGAAAAAATATATATTTTTTAATAATGGAGTCCATTTTTTTTTTTCAAATAGAGTGCATAATGCATGCACAACTTA
Organism: Juglans microcarpa x Juglans regia; assembly: GCF_004785595.1. NCBI lineage: Eukaryota > Viridiplantae > Streptophyta > Magnoliopsida > Fagales > Juglandaceae > Juglans > Juglans microcarpa x Juglans regia. The sequence goes on along the minus strand of NC_054604.1, from coordinate 31,930,039 downwards.
AGACTGTATCTAGCATTATTCTTTACATAAATGTGTTACATAATAGAAAAGTTGGCACTCCCTCGACACATTTGCTGGTTTTGCCACTGTATAATAACGTATTAAATGTGTGAATAAAAAGATTTACAAATATATATTATATACCCGCAAAAAATGATATTAAGGTCAATATACATAGTTCTGTTTTTACTCGAGTTATTTTTCTTCCCCACTTGAACGACCCTCTCCAACATGTAAGAGTGGGAGTGTTTAAATTATTTTGATAAAGTAATGTTTTAATATCATTTATTATAATCTCACTTGAAAAACTTCCAATTAATACATTTGAGTCGCCAACAAATTATTGATTTATATTTTGACCATTGACTACATAAAATATGAGATAAAATTTGTTAAATTCATTATATGACTCGTGCTCCAAAATTCAAATTCCAATAGGCGAAAAGAAAAATGATGGTAGTCGAGTCAACCTTCAAGAACCTCTTCAGTTTGGAAAGTCTTCACTGGAAGTGGAAACTCCCTCGCATTCGTGCCGCCACTGCCAACCTTCTAGAACGCAGGGAATGTCCAGGTGGACTTAAGTGGCGTCGTTTTATCCGAATCAGTGAACAAAGCCAAAAGTCAATAAGACAGCTAAGCACCGATGGCAGACTGACCCCTGACATCACACAAAAAGCTGTTGACATTTGTCTGCTTCGTGTTAAGCGAGGCCGTGACGTGTGCGAGGATTTTGCCCACGTGTTCACCCATGACCGCGTGGACTAATTTATCAAGAGTAAATATATAGCAACAATACACTTTTACAACACATTTTATAATAATATTATAAGATGAGATTATTTTTAAAAAAAATAAAAATATCATTTATTTAAAATATAGATATACAAAATATTTTAAAAAATATTATGTTTATATCATTTTCTATTTTTTAAAACAATTTGTAAGTTGTGAATAATAGTAAGATGAATTGTGAATAATAATAAGATAGGTTGTGAATAATAATGAAATTTGTGAGTTAAAATTAATAAATAATAATAAATAATAATAAGATAAATTGAAATGAATTACGAATACAAACCAGATGCCGGATAATAGAATTAAGCGGGCTGCATAACTACGTCTCTGGGCTGGTTCCTCGTCTAACTTTAAGCCCATCTTCTTGTTCTGCTAGGATTTTAAGGAATTTCGGTTGTTCAGACCATTCCTCTAGATTCATGATTTGGGGCCCAAAAATTTACTAAATCCACGTATTTTGAGAATGGTACGAGAAATAGTATTATTCACAACGATCGATGCAATACGTTGTAAGTGGCGTTTTAACCATTTTAAAACGTGCGTGTTAGTCGGTGTGACTCTAGTTGACAACAATCAGGAATCAGGAATCAGGATAAAGAGTAATATTATTCATATATCAACGAATTGCATGATTACTTAATGAGTAGTAATACATGTATAATCTTTTTTACAATTTTTTATACAGTCATATTTTAAAATGGAAGTATTTATATAAAGTGATGTTATTTTTGTAACTTATTTTACAAAAATGTCTCCTATTTAAAACATAATTATACAAAATATTGTAAAAAATATTATATGTGTATCATTTTCCTTAATATAGTATCTTTGGATATAACTTGATCGAGGTCCAACTAAAAAAAAAACACTAAGATTTCGTAAATGCTTAAATTCTGCTACGTACAAGTTGATTTGTAAATGCAGCACCATTTGTTGTGTGGCGTGCGTAACCAACGCTATATAATTCTACAAGAAAAAGTCTATATGCAACCGTCTTGGATAACTACGGGGGAATCATTGCCCCCGTGGCAAGTGAAACGACTCGTTTTGAACGAAACAGACTCTTTTCTTTCACTCATTCCCTCTGTTTCGAAACTCATTCCTCCAGACTTCGTCTCTTCGTCTTCTTTCATCTTCTCTGCCTCTCCCCTTCATCATCATATATGGCATCAGATAATTGTCTGGGTTTCATATTCTCAGCACCTGTACGATTAAGTGCTGCTGACTGCTTCACTGTCAAAATAATCTCATTCCGCAACTCCTCCTGCGTTTACTCTCTCATTGGTTAGCATTACGAACACTAGATGGTTGGGTTTTAAAAATTAAAAGGAACATAACATACACACACACATCAATTGAAAAAGACGAGTTGAGCTATCTTCCCATCCAAGAAAACAATTCTGTGAATGTAAAGACTCCCCAGCTATTCTATTTTGGTTCAGAAGTTGAAAATATTTACATGTTCTTTGCTTTGAAATTAGATAAATTTTGTGAAAAATGGACGAGATTGAGATTTCAATGTAATCTTAAATCAGAGATTTAGAATAGGGATAATTTCAGTGTAATTTTCTCAAATATAAAGCAAACTCGAATTCATACAGGAAAAAGAATTAACAAGAAAATAAATCTTCCTCCTTTTCAAACACTGACGGATTAAAACCCATCTCCTTTCAAGAAAATTTTTCGGCATTGTTTCGTCTTTAATCACTCAAATCTATCCAACTTCATCTTTTATATACCATCGGCTCTTGTAATCATGAGGAATCCGGCGGCCGATATGTTTAAAAAAAAATGAAAACAAAACATAACGAAAATGAAGGAAAAATTGTTGAAAAGGGAAGCTAGAGATTGCGTCGTCTGGAAGAAGGGAAGAAAAGCTCTGCTCTGCTCGATCTCTAAACTGGAAGAAGAGATTTCACCGCTTGGGTCTTGGAACTGGAGATCGTGTCATCTGGGTTTGGGAAGAAAAACTCATATCGATCTCGGGTCTGGGAAGAAAAGCTCAGCACTCTCGCACTGCGTGGCTCTGTCTCCATTAAAGCCAGCCCTCAAATTCTCAGGTTATAGGTACAAATTGTAATATTTCTTTATAAAAAAGATCATTTTTGTAGGTTTCATTCAGTAGCAAAAAATTCTAATTTGCTGGAAGACGAAGGGGTGATTGGTGCGTTTGTGTTGTCTATGTAAGCTTGAAGGGGAGATGAAGGGGTTGCGGAGACGAAGGGGAGAGATGCCTCGTCTGCTAAAGGGATTGAAATGGTTAAAGACCAAAAATCGCTGGAGTGAACCGAAGCTTCTTGAAATGGAATGGAAGGTATGAACAGTAGGCTGGAGTGAAATCGATGGAGGGAAAATTGTTGAAGATGAAGGATCGCTGTTGGAGTGAAATTGTTGAAGACGAGCGGGAGAGGCAGAGAAGATGAAGAGATGATGAAGGAAGACAAAGAGACGAAGTCTGGAGGAGTGAGTTTCGAAACAGAGGGAAGGAGTGAAAGAAAACGGTCCGTTTCATTCAAAACGAGTCGTTTCACTTGCCACGGGGACAAAGGTTCCCCACAATTATCCAAAGCGGTTGCATAAAGACTTTTTTATTCTGACAGTTTTAGAAAATGATCTCCCAAAAAAATTTATAATCTCCGTATGCTCTCTAAAATTATATAAGATTTTAATATACTTGAAATCTCTGTCTATAATTTTTTTATAGTTACAAATTCTATCTAATTTATATATATTATCTATTTAAGTTTGTGGCTTCTCTAAAATTAAAGTTAGAATTAAGTTTAAAAGAAATAACAAACTTATTAATATGGATCTTAAAGTTTTTTTTTTTTTTTTTATATAATATTGGGTTTCTTAATATGGAATTCAAAGTGAAAATACAAGAAATATTATTTAAGGTTGATGATCTATATGAAAAATAGTTTGTATTTTGTAGTTATGTTTTTATGATTTTTCAATTTATTTTTAATTTACAGAAGAGAAATGATGTTTGCAGTCCTAGAATATGTAAGTCTGGCACACTCCTTTTGAAAAAAAATAGGTAAATCTATGACACATGAAATTTTTTTTTTTTTAATGGTAGAATCTACTTTTTGTTTTCAAAGAGCGTGCGTAGAGGTTGCACAACATAAGACTATATCTAACATTATTCTTTACATAAATGTATTACACAGTAGAAAAGTTGGCCCTTCCTCGACACATTTGTTGGTTTTGCCACTATATATTAAGAATGTATTAAATGTGTGAATAAAAAGATTTACAAATATATATTATATACCCGCAAAAAATGATATTAAGGTCAATATACATAGTTCTGTTTTCACTCGAGCTATTTTTCTTCCCCACTTGACGACCCTCTCCAACATGTAAGGGTGGGAGTGTTTAAATTATTTTGATAAAGTAATGTTTTAATATCTTTTATTATAATCTCACTTAAAAAACTTCCAATTAATACATTTGAGTCGCCAACAAATTATTGATCTTTTTTTTTTTACCATTGACTACATAAAATATGAGATAAAATTTGTTAAATTAATTATATGACTCATGTGGTCCAAATTCCAATAGGCGAAAAGAAAAACCTTAGATAGTAGTCGGGTCAACCTTCTAGAACCTCTTCAGTTTGAAAAGTCTTCACTGGAAGTCGAAACTCCCTTGCATTCGTGCCGCCACTGCCAACCTTCTAGAACGCAGGGAATGTCCGGGTGGACTTAAGTGGCGTCGTTTTATCCGAATCCAAAAGTCAATAAGGCAGCTAAGCACCGGTGGCAGACTGACCCCTTACATCACACAAAAAGCTGATGACATTTGATTGTTTCATGTTAAACGAGACCGTGACGTGTACGAGGTTTTTGCCCAGGGGTTCACCCATGACCGCGTTGACTAATTTTTAAAGAGTAAACGATAAATACACATTATTTTACAATAATATTATAAAATGAGAATATTTTTATAAAATAATATTACTTTTATCTGATATTTTATAAAAATATCTTTTATTTAAAATATAATTTTATAAAATATTTTGACAAATATTATGGATAAATCATTTTCCATTTTTGAAAGCATTTTGCGGGCTATGGGACCCGACTCTTTGTATATGTAATCTCCGTGTGCAGCCTAATAAAATTAAGCGGGCTGCATAACTACGTCTCTGGGCTCGTTCCTCGTTTAACTTTAAGCCCATCTTCTTCTTCTGCCAGGATTTTAAGGAATTTGGGTTATTCCTTTAGATTCAAGAATTGGGGCCCAAAAATATACAAAATCTACATATTTTTAGTATGGTACGATAAATAGTATTATTCACAACGATCGATGCAATACGTTGTAAGTGGCGTTTTAACCATTTTAAAACGTGCATGTTAGTCGGAGTGACTTTAGTTGACAACAATCAGGAATCAGGATAAAGAGTAACATTATTCATATAATTTTTATTTTTATTTTTTATTTTTTTAATAATATGAGAACTACGATCGCCATAAAACCGCAAGTTCTTGTTACAATATTACGACAGCATTGCTATAATTTACTTTGAATCGTATCATTGCCTCAAAGGCCAGAAGTAAACATTTTTTTTGTTCTTTTTTTCGTGGGTTACTCTACGAGTTTCAAAAGATTGATATTTCAAAAGACCTTTTTTTAAATGATCAATAGAAATGTGGATCAATGATCCATTATATTAATTACATTAAATTAGATTAATTATATTCTCTATATTCTATATTAATAATTAGATTCTCTATTTTAAATAATATAGATATAGAATAAAATATTATAGAATAATATAGAATAATATTATTCATAAATATTCACTTTAATATAGAAGCAATTAATATTGATAATAACTAGAGGTAATATAGAGAGTCAGGAAAGCCCAATTCGGTGTAGGAGCAATGATCTCCTATAAAAGAAATCACTATGCCTTTGCAAGGAGCCCGACCCATAAGTAAAGCCAACCCGAGAAGCAACCATCACGTGGGAAAGACGAACGATGGGAGCAAATGGGACTTGCTGCCCTGACATGTCCAAGTAACTCCTGACCCTTGGAAACCTATACAGGTAGGTGGGCGAGAGATGCTGAGGACTCTCGATCTCCTGATAGTATGTATGAAGAGACTCGACAATAATGATGATGCTTGACCCTTGGAAACTTATGTAGCATTAATGACGCCACTCCCCGGACCCTACGCCACATTAATGGCACCATCCCAGGAGCCATACCACATTTAAGCATTTTAACCAAACAATAGTCGAGGCGACATGAATCGCGTAAGACAAGGTACGAGGTGTCTCCACCCAAAAACCTTGTATAAAAGCCGACTTTCAGGCACGAAGAACTCTTTTTGATTTTTCTAACCTCTCGTACAAACTACTAAGAAGATATACTAACTTAAGCATAGAAAACACCCCAGCCTCCACCAAGGCTCCTATTTCTATCTATTTTTTAAAGTGTGTAGGTGTAAGGATGAACATCCAAATTGCTGGAATCTGACCGAAAGGTGTACGAAACACGATGCTAATAGTGGCTCTGTCTGTGGGATCCCTATAGACTTCATGTGTCTTTCGTGTACCTACGACAACCTGTTTTTAGACAACTAGGGGACAAGAAGAAGCAACATCAACAAACATGGAAGCAAGGCTCGTGGTAATGGAGCACTGGTGGGAAAGCTAACTACCAAAGTAAAGACCTACCGAAAAGAGAACGAGACACTCAGAGTAGCCACTAACGGACCAAAAAACGATGCAAGGCCAAACAATAGTGAGCACGTAGAGTCCAAAAATGAAAAAGGGGGGGGGGGTGACGAGGAGGAAGAAAGAAGAAATATGCAAAACAAGCTGCGTGACTTCAAAGGGAAATACAAAGAGATGGAAAAAAAAGATGGGCAAGTTGGCAAGTTGTCATCAGCAGACCAACTGCTCACTAGCACATGCCTACCCTACAGTGAGGAGGTGATGGTCGTGCCCCTGCCACTAAAGTTCTAAATTTCCCTCATGGACGTCTATAATGGGACCAAGAACCCCCATGAACACCTGGAGACCTTTAGAGTCCACATGACACTACATGGTTTCCTAAGAGAAGTGGCTTGTAGAGCTTTCCTACTGATCTTGAACAGATCAAAGAGAGTATGGTTTGAGTCATTGGACCCCAGATGCATAGACAGCTTTGAGGAGTTGGCCCGTTTGTTCCTCACATAGCTTATGGCAAGCAGAAGAAGGAGACGCCTCGTGGCATATCTCCTTACCATCAAGCAGGGGGAAAATGAATGTTTGAAAGCATACCTAAGAGCGCATGACTACAAACAACCAATACGAGAATATAACTTTGACAACACTTTTAGGAAGGGTATGTCCACGATCCCAGTTCATGTAAGAATTGGCAAAAGGACTCCCGCTATGTTGCTAGAGTTATGGATGAAGCTGACAACTTCATTAACACTAAAGACACACTCCAGGTCCTGATTGAACCAGGAAGAAAGAGTTGAAACAGGCAGACAAGAAACGGAAGGCACCAAAGAAGAGTAAGGCTCGCGAGAAGTCGGAAAAAGGACCACGTGACAATAGAAGGGAGAAAGCCCCCACGAGAGGCCTGAGGTTTTGTTTTGACTAAACGAGGCTTACCATCCAAAAAGACAACTGACCAACTGTCCAAGAATATGGCTATATGAGCACTAGTTGCCACTATTGCACTTACCATCAATCCAACACTCATAATACAGAAGATTGCTTTTCCTTGAAAGAGAAAAGAGAACAAGCTAGACGACCAAGGTCACTATATCCTTTAGCACGAAGACCAAAGCGGGAGTGGAGGAGGAGATCGCGGGAAAGAAGTATAGAAAGGGTCGACAGACCAAGGGGAAGGAAGCCCGAGGCAAAGGGTTGTTGAGTGGGGACCTCTGCATGGCCGCCCCCGCAAACTACGTCAGGAAGGACCCCACTAGGCAAAATCAGAACCATCGAAGAAGGACTCGCTGGCGGGAGCGCAACATCGTCCGACCTAAAGGAGCACGCCAGACAAGCACGATACTGAGAAGTGTACTGAGTCGAGTACTATTCCACCAAATATAGGAAAAACGAGCTGGCCTTGTCATCTCCTTTAGAGAAGACGACGACGAGGGGGTCCTCTATTCCCACGATGACGCCCTGGTGGTGACTATGCTAGTCGCCAACTTTACCGCTAGGGGGATCCTTATCAACAATATCAATTTAGCAGATACCCTCTTTTGGGAAGCTTTCACCCAGATGGGGATAGATACCACCCGACTCCAACCAACTCCCATGCTGCTGAAGGGCTTCTCTGGGGACATAGTCCAACCAATTGGTACCATCACACTGTCTGTCTTGGCGAGCAGAACCCCTGTATGGCTTTCGTCTTGGTCGACTTTTTAGTGGTAAAAGCTCCCTCATCGTTCAATGCCATACTTGTCAGACCTACCCTCAACAGCCTGAGGGTGGTGATGTCAACCTACCACTTGAATATGAAGTTTTCGACCTCCCGGGGAGTAGGCGAAATTCGGGAAAAGTACATGTTACGTACATGAATTAAAGCCAAAGGATGGCTGGGTGCATGTAGTCCACAACCCGGGTGATGACCACATTCTCTTGCCCCTACCCAAACACACCACAACAGATGGAAAGATCCAAGATGAATAGGCACTCAAGAAAGTAGATCCAAATGAGCCACTGGAGTTAATCCCCTTGAATCCAAGTCTCCCGGAAGTTACGGCCAGGATTGGCAGTGGGATGACACTTGGAATGAAGCACGCCATGCAATAGCTCCTCATAAAACATTAGGATGTCTTCGCCTGAATAATCCTAGAGATCATGTAACACCACCTGAGCGTGGACCCAAAATCCAAGGGAGTAAGGTAGAAATGCTAAAACTTCAGTGCTGAGAAAAATACCGCCATCGCCGTAGAAGTCGACCGATTACTCATGGCAGGCTTCATACAGGAGGCACATTATCCGTACTGGCTGTCTAATGTTGTGTTGGTAAAAAACTAAAATGACAAGTGGAGAATGTGTATTGACTTCCCTAACTTGAATAAGACTTGCCCGAAAGACAACTTCCTGCTACCACACATCGATCTGAACATCGACTCCACAAAGAGTAATTGCATGCTTAGTTTTATGGATGCCTACTTCGGATACAACTAAATCCACATGAACCCCGATGATGAGGAGAAGACTTCGTTCATCACCGATTAGGGATTATAATATTACTCTGTAATGCTATTTGGATTAAAAAATGCAGGAGCCACCTACCAGCGGCTGACCAACCGCATGTTCAAGAATCAGATCAGGGGAAACATGGAGGCCTATGTGAATGATTTGTTGGTCAAAAGCGGAGCTCCCGAGCAACACCTCGATGACCTTCGTGAAGCCTTTACAGTATTGCAGCAGTACCAAATAAAACTAAACCCCGCGAAGTGTGCCTTCGGTTTAGGCTCCGGGAAATTCTAGGGTTTCATGGTTTTAGAACGGGGGATAGAAGCCAACCTAGAGAAAGTGAAAGCCATACTCCACATGGCCCGTCCTCGAAGCATCAATGAAGTGCAGAAGCTCACCAGATGAATAACAACCCTCAATAGGTTCGTGTCGAGATCCACCAACAAGTGCCTAACATTTTCTAAGGTATTGTGGAAAGCGCGAGTATGGGATGATGAGTGCGACCAAGCATTCCAGGCTCTCGAGAAATATCTCACTTGCCTTCCACTGTTCAGCCAACCCAGATATGGAGAAACTTTGGTCCTGTACCTTTTCAACCTCCCTGCAGGTGGCTTCCTTGGCCCTAGTACGAGACAAAGGGGGAATACAAAAGCCCGAGTACTACACTAGCTGGGCTTATCGAGGAGTGGAAGCTCGATACCCACACATAGAGCAGCTCGTCTTCGCCTTAATGGTGACCACCCGACGACTCCACCCGTATTTCCAAGCTCACCCAGTGAAAGCCCTCACTGAGACCCTCCTGAAGAAGATTCTACAAAGACCAGACGCCTCAGGCCGCCTTACAAATTGAGCAGTGGAGCTGAGCGAGTTCGACATTGAGTATGCACCCCGAAATCCTGTTAAAGGAAAAGTGTTGGTCGATTTTGTGTTAGAATTCACCGGCTTCCCGAAAAAGGTCAAACATGCACCTCTCGTGAAGCCCTGGTAGGTCTTTATTGACTACTCGTCCTGTTGGGCTGTAGGGGTAGCGGTGGTGCATATTGTTACAGATGTGGACGAAGAATGATTACGTTACTAAGTTAGCATTTAAAATTACGAACAATGAGGGAGAGTATAATACATTGTTCTCAGGTCTAGCGAAATGTCAGAAATACTCCAAAGTGCCTCATTGCCCACATGAGGAATTGACATCAATCACATCACCTTGGCCCTTCGCCTAGTAGAGAATTGACTTAGTAGGCCCTCTCCCATCGGATAAAGGAGGAGTAAGATTTGTAGTGATGGCGGTGGACTATTTCACTAAGTTGGTTGAAGCAGATGCATTGGCAATAATCATGGCAAGCAGCATTATTCGTTTCTTGTGGAAGATTGTCATTTGCAGACTTGGCATCCTTCGTGTCATCATATCAGATGATAGAAGGCAACTTGACTTTGACTACTATTGAGACTAGTGCCGAGACTTGGAGATCAAATTTCGATACTTGTCTCTAGGACATCTTCAGTCTAAAAAGCAGGAGGAAGCAACCAACAAGACACTGATAAAAATACTAAAAAGAAATTTAGTGACAGAAAGGGTGCCTGGGCATAGGAACTCTCCGAATTTTTGTGGGCATACCGATCACAGTGAGGAGATGTACTTGTGAGAAGGCAAAGGCAAGAATGAAGGAACTCATCTGACTCATCTAAACTTTTACTTAAACTACTAAGAAGATACGTAAATATTGGAGACTCCTCTTTTTACACGCTGTTATGATAGTTAAACTACTAAGAAGATACGTAAATATTGGAGACTCCTCTTTTTACACGTTGTCATTATCATAACAGCATTTATCTATCCATTTATTTGGCAAAAATACCATCAAATGCATGCCCCCGATGAAAAGCTAAATGTATATAGTACATACCTACCCATGAGCTTCACAATTTAAATCCACCCAATCGGAAATGTTAAAATACTTATGTACGAAAGGTGTTGCAGACAAACAACCCAAATGAACGATCATTGATGATTAGACCTATAAAAAGTGGAAAAAGAAAGATAAGGCTAAAAAAAAAAACAAAAACAAAAAATCAGCTCTAACAAACCATGATCATTAGATAGACATCTTCGGTGGACCACTAATTCCCGAATTTGACATGACCCTATCTTGCAGGGGGGCCGAGAGAGTGAGAGAGCTAATTCTTTAAGCAGGCCAGCTTAAGAGCACTCCAATGGTTTATGTATCTTATCTTTTAAAATATATTATTAAAATTTATTTTTTTATTTTACATATTAATTTTTACAATATATCATATATCACTTTATTTATTTTTTCTTTATATTATATTATTTAATAGTTTGTTGGAAAAAAAAGTACAAAAAGAGAGAAATTATTGTGAGAGATAAAGTATATAAAAAGACAATAAATAAATAAAATATTTTTATATTTATGAACAGTTTACTCTATATTTAACTGAATACTGTAGCAAAATGTAAAATATATTTAAAAATAAAAGATCCGTTGGAGGTAGTTTCAAGCTACTTTTCTTTAAATTTTACATAAAAATGAGTTTTACAAAAACCATTGCGAGTGCTATAAAGGAGATAGATAATTCTGTCAACCTCATTGGATGCTTGTTCCCTCTTCTTCCTAGATGTTTTAGGGACCAAAACCATCAAATAACATCACCTACCTCCCTTTTCGTCCTTTTTTTATTCACTATTTATTTTTTGGGTTTATAAATATTGTATTGTTGTCTTTGAAGAAAGACTTTCTTATAGTTTATTGTTCTTTATTCTTTCTAGGGACCTTGAGAAGTGAGAACCAAATAACCATCCATAACTTCACCTACCTTCTTTTTCATATTATTTTAAATTATCCCTTTATATCATTAATCTTGTCTTAAAAGACATATTTTATTAATGTTAATAGAAAAGTTTCCCTACTTACTCAAATTGGAAAGCCACTTATAAATTAATCTCTCTTTATGGACACCCGAAATTGAAAAATATATTAAAAGGTGGATATATAGTTTATTAGAAGGAAAAAACATCTAAGACAGTTTTTTTTTTTTTTAATCCCCAAAGACTATTGCTGATCACATCGCGTTGATTAAAATAAATTTCTTTTGGATATATCAACTTCCTATTACCGATTGGGAAAGAAGTCGTGATCATTGAAACTCAAGCATGCATGTTAGGGGGGTGGGGATTGGGGAGGGATTGATGCAAATTGGACTGCTAGAAGATCGAAGATAATATTTGAGTACTGATCAAATCGGCTACATCATATTAAACTTAATTTTATCAAAGCCTATCACAAACATAATAAAACATAATAATGAGAAAGAATTTTCTTTTTTAAACAACGTGGAATCTTATATACCATCGATTAATCTTATCATTCAGTACGGGATATCATAGCTAGCTCGTTTATGTTCTGCTTTTTACACAAGGAAAAGAAAAGGGATTAAAGACGTCAGTTTCATGGGCGATGATTCAAAAACCTTATTGCTCACTACATCATGTACTATACATCTTGCTCAAAGAGAGAGAGAGACGCATCACCAACTTGTGAAAGTGAAGATATGGGGAAGGAAAGCATAGTAGGCGATGTCGGCCATGCTTGTCCCCATAGTCAAACCGTTTTTTGAGCTCATTCAAAGTTAAAAGGATTTCGGCTTCTTGTTTTGCATCAGACAGAGACCTCAGAAACAATAATTTTCTTTTTTATTTTACGGATTATAAAGTACCCAAAAAGGCTAACCCCACTTTTTAAGAGTGATGTATGGCCGACTTGCAACTAGGCCTTTTCATTTCCTTCTTCAAGATTTGCACAAAAGAACCAACCTAGCCAGCCATGACTGAGTATCATGAGAAATTAATTAATAATGCTTTTTAAGCTGAGTAAAAAAAGGTACGGACGAACTGAGAGCATTTGGAATCACTACAAGAAAAACGAGTTTTTATGACCATTTAATTGTGACGAAAAGACCATTTGTGACCAAAACAGACTCATTTTGACTGTAAATAGTCATTTCGTTAGAATTAACTGACCACAAATAAGCAATTTTCTTGTAGTAAATATGTCAACGTACGTGTCACTTGATACGGAAGATAGCCATTATATAATGGTTGTATCAGTCCAAAAATTAATGATATATATATATATATATATATAATGAAACTCAAACCCACATTTTATTTTATTTTAAAGTTTGAAAGTATGTTAAACGTTATAATTAATACATCCCGAAAAGACCTTTATATAAATTGGTCTTCATAGGCTAAATCTGCATGCAGGTCAGCCAAGCTAGGCTTCCATAAACCTACAAACATCAGCCATCTTGTTGAATAGAAAAATCAGCAAAATAAGTTAGTCACACGTGAGGGATATCAATATCTCCGTCTGATCCTTCTCATTCTTCTTTTTGTGAAGCTCAGGGCAGGGCCCCAATATTTTTTAAACCAATATCTCCTAGAACACCAAACCCTCCACGTACGAGCGAGCTCCATCCCAAGGCACGACAATAAAGCAAATATTCAAGTTGAAGCTAGTATCAACGAGCTGGATACTGCAATTGTATGGGGCTATTGTTTCTTATTATATGGTCTAGAAGGAATGAAAAAAGTTGTTGACAGGTTGTATCAGTAGTGAGCAGATCATATTAATAGCATGGGTCCTTTCGATCTATGGCTAGCTAGGTTTCTATTCCTCTACTTGACATAAAGAATAGTGGTAGACTGGTGAAAACGAAACTTCAACAAATGTTTTCAGAGAAAGAGGCCCTCAGATATATACATAACACATAGCTTATATATATAGTGCTTCTGATCTGGTGTGGGACTGTACATGATCTGACTTTTATTTGAAGAAGCTGCTAGCAAAGGTATTGTTGAGTCGTGACCATTTTGGTTTGATATGGATATATTTTCGCTCGTTAAACATATCTAAAGTGCTGCCATTTAATAATTTGCATATATCGTGAGTGCGTGCTTCGCACATATATATACCATCTGGGCCTACAAGATATGGCAGGAGATGTTTGTCTCCTTAAAGATATCATAGAGAAAAAGTCATGCAGGCCCTGCCTGCAGTATGGATGTGTGCTTATATAAAAAGCTCAAAATATTTACGTCATGAATAAGTCTCATTGTTTTTATTTAAATGATATCAAATAGAAAAAAACAAAAAATCATGAACCAGATCTACATCCTGAATTAGTGCTTAATTTTCCTCCAAATTGGAGGAATTTATTTATTTTTCTCCAATTGTTGAGATACGCGCGCTCGTACAGAAGATATATATGTATTAATATTAATGTATCGTTTTATTATTAGCATATATAATCTATGATATATCATCATATGATTTTATAACTCAGTTGATGTCATGCACACATGATCAGGGATATTGATGATCGTCTGGATTGAGAAAACTTGACAGTTGAAGGTAAATTACCTATATCGATATATATATATATATATATATATATATATAAAATCAGCTCTAAATCAAGTTTTAGGCCGGTTAACGTTAAAAGTTAGAAGCTTTACTTCTTCGACAATGATAATATCCATTCGGGAATTCATGCTAGCTGTTTATTCATGATCTATTGCCCCCAAGAGCTATGTTTCATTACTTTTGATTGATCCACTCTGATCTGATTACTTACAGTTACAGTTGCCCTTAATTTGCAATACAAGTGACGCAACAGGCCGAGATAATTAAGATCATGATGAGAGAGAAGGTTTATTATATATCAACGTGATTACTCTTTTGATCTATATATATAATACCTGCTGATCACTAATACCTGCAATTAAAAAGCTGTTATAATTAGTGCACTTCAGCAAAACCTGATTACGCGACCGCGTCTGGATATAAACATGAAAACGACATTCAGAACTGAGAGAGAGAGAGAGAGAGAGAGAGAGAGAGAGAGAGAGAGAGAGAGAGAGAGAGAGAGAGAGAGCTGTTCACGGTCCCATGATTATTCCCCGACAATGGAACAGTTTAACAGTTTAATCATATAGACATTCTCTATTCTCATCATCACTCAAAAACCAAATTCTTTGCCTTTAGATCTTTCGTCAAAAAGGAGATATATTGACATTTAAAAAGCCGGACCCTTTTCTAAGTTTGACTCGATCGTGATATTAATCCCCAAATTTCTCAAATGTTGTAAAAATTTCAGCTCGCATTGTGACAGATATCATTAGTGAAAGGGGTTTTAATTTAATTATATATGCTCCGAATCAACATGCAGCAGTACCTTAAGTTATAAAAAGTTATGATGTATACATAGATATCTTAATTAAGAATCATGCATGTTAATTAAAACTTATTAATTAATAGTTTAAGGAATTATATATATTCCAATTTCTGCAATTTTATGTAGGTATTGGAAACCAAGCATGCAGTAGCTTGAAGATGCAAAACATAATTTTCACCTGTTGTTAGATTCAATTTACTCTTGCAGGAAATTCTTCTACACGTACCACGTCGTACGTACAGGATTTGTGTGGAGATTCAGAACCCAAAATTGTTTTGTCGTTTCCAATTGGGTCCGGGGTTCAATTGGGAAAAGGTTTCTGATCTCTTTCTGTAGTCTTCTTATTTTACGGACCCAGAAGCTCCTGCGCTGCTACCGTAAAATGAAGGAAACATGGCTCACACAGACAAATCATGGAATCCAACAATATTGAGAGAACATGATAATCTCACAAAGACACAACAAAAAGTAGTACTGTACATGCACAGATGATCATGAACAAAAGCACGCAAACTAACGATCCAATTCACTACCTTAATTGGTCCAAAACTCATCTAATGTGTTGGAAAATCACTATGCGGAGATTATATATAATATCATGTAATCCTGTGATCATAGATTCCATGGACCTATTAAATTCTTAAAACCTCACTTGTATTTGATGACTGACACGTAATGCATAGTACAAAGGTATACATGTAACATGCTAAACCGCCGTGTCCTAGTTGTTATCTTTCTTCTAATATTTCCGTTTCTTCTTCTTTTACTTTCGAATTTTCCCATGAATATTTTACTTGGATGTATGACGGCGGAGCATTTTCAAAAATAGCTCCATAAGTTTTCCCCACCATCTGAATTATGATCTCCCGGCGAGTCTTCCGATGAGTTTATTCTCGGAGGAGACACCAGCATTCCCTCCGCCATGTCCACTAGCAAATTTGGCATTCCAAATATGGCTTCCTCATCCACAAATTCATCTCCGGATTTTATACCAGCTTCATGCGCGGTATTATCATGATTGTTGCGGCGTGACTGCAGCCTGGGTCCCGAGTTGCCACTTGATTCCGGCTTCTTCAATGCGGCAGCTGCTGCGGCGGCGCTACGTATATCGAGGGGCGATGTAGAGGCTGGAACTGGGTATAAACCAACTAAACCTGGGAAGTTGAGAACCGCATCGCCGCCTCTTAGTGCTAGCGCGGCCACGTCATAGGCGGCAGCAGCCATCTCCGGGGTCGGGAATGTGCCGAGCCATATGCGTGTGGTCTTACGTGGCTCTCGGATTTCTGAGACCCACTTGCTGCTCCGGCACCGGATTCCGCGATACATTGGGTGTTTCCCGGTGGAACTTGAGGCCATGGATGGGCTTTGTAGATTCAAGCAAGAAGAATATTGATGATCAGGGGGATGAAATCACACGTGTAATAGCTAGGGTGAGAGTGTTGGATTTATTGACGATGATCAAATGGGTAGCTCTTTGGGAGGAAGAGGAGGAGGCCAGTGAAGGGGACTGGCAATGGCAGCTGAAGGGGTTTGGCCCAATGGGTGCGTAAAAGGGTCGAGATTGATCTGATACAGAAAGGGTATGCCAGAGACTTTGTTTTAAGATTTATGAGTAGGCCGTCTGTGTTCTATATATGTATGTATAGTTGTCATAAAAAGGTTAAAGCGTGGGGATTTCGCGGATGGCCGGGGTCAAGTGACTACTCCAAAATCGTGGCACCAACTTGGTATTAGTAATCACTCGTGTTTTTAGTCTTTTGGACGGGAGAAAGTTGAAAAATGATAATTGATTTAGGGTTTTTTTTTTTTTTTTTTTTTTTTTTTCGGTGTGCATGCAAGATATAAATACGCTGATGATGGTGATCAGGCACACGCATTAATTTGGCACAGCCTAGCAAAGCATCTAGCTGCTATCTCCTTTCATCCCTTAAATATTAGTGCCATCAATATTCATCACAACACATTTTTGTTCTTGGGATGAAATGTTTTTGCAAATGAAATGAAAATTGTTCCAAAATATATTTTTAAGAGATGAAATTCAAATTTTATTTCAAAAAATTGATGGAAGTTGTTATCCATTTGAACCTAAAATTTTGTGTTCGAATAGAATATATTGGGATGAAAAAATTTGTCTCTAATAGAAATTTTGTTCAAACATGTACCTAACTGTTTGGTCTTAAATTAATAAAACTTTGAACGGTTATTTGGAATCATCGAACGTTAAATTGACAAGTTAAGTTATTAAATTTGCGGGAATTTGAGTAACCGTTTGAATAGTGTATTTAGATGTTTGAACACGAAATAGTTACCGTTCGAACATATAAATTTAACGTTCAAACGACCATTGAATGGTTCGAGTGGAAATTCTGGCGGTTAGATGAATAAATGTTTGGCGGGAGTAGAAAATACATTCGAAGGCTTCTATAGTATGTTTGAACAGTGACATAATTTTTACAAATTTTAATTGCAAAAAAATACCTTATTAATTAGTTATAGGTAAATATTTAGTTTATATAATAAATATAGCATTTAAATAATATAAATACATAAAGGAACTCAATAACTAATTTAGAAAATGAAAAAAACCATTCATTTTTAAATTAATTATACAAAACACAAATAGCTAGTGTTCATACAAAAAATAAAAAAAATGCAAATAAAAGATATACACTACTGGCCTAAATCTCGTAGCACTATCTCGACTCCACCAAGGCGTTTCTCCATATCTGTCAACAGAGACATAATCTTCGACTCAGTCTCTGCGAGGGTGATTCGGATTTCCATACTCACTGCATCACTCATTTCTGTTGTCTGTGCACAGATCTCTGCACACACGATAACTGCAATCTCCTCACGAATAGTAGTGCGTGATGCGCCCTATGTAAATGCCTCACCCGATATGCCATGATCTCTCATGTGTGCATCTCCCTGAGTATCGACCGATTCTATAGTGGGTGCACGAATACAAAATTTTGAGTGTCCCATGATGCTGACAAGGTTGAGGAGTTGATCGGTCTAATCGACTCCTGACCACTCTCATACGCATCTGGTTGGACTCCCGTCGCTAAAGAAATTATGTGAGCAGGACCCCAAATAGCAATATATCGGTCATAATATAGGTGACCTCTGATCAAATCCTAGCAAAGATATATCTCGCTAGGTTGATAAGCACCCCACGGGTAACTCGTATCATAAATCGTGCCCGATCCATGCTAAGCTTAGCCTTGTGTAGCCGCGGATCAATGTTGTTGGCTATTATTATGTTCATGATTTTGAAAAAATTGGACAAGTCGGCATGTTTGATACTCTTGATCCCATCAAAGGGAGGAACATCTGGACCCGCAACCAACTGACGAACCTCATGATCAGCGAGGTCATCAAACTCATCTTCTAAATTAGTATCCTCTTCTCAGCAGTCTCCCCATTGCCTGCAAGTGTAGACTCCCTAGGCAGCATGCTCGGATATAAAGTGGACAGTCGAGGGATATGAAGAAAATTGGCGACTGCATCCACTGAGAATATAACTGATACCCCCTAAACGAAGAAGGTGTATGTATCATCATCCTGGCCGGCACCACCAAGTTCTTTATAGAACTCAAATACAATATTGATGTGGGCAATGATCTTGTCCCTCCCTTTGTCCTTCTAGTCAATGAACAGTGTCCAACCACGATCTAGAAAGATAGATGCCAGAGAACGACCCTCCCATAGAAGATCCTTAAACTCTTCGATCTTCTCTTGACGCAACAACAGAATAGTCCTTTCTCGGACTTCGCTAGAGCGTTGCCCTGACCTACCCCACTTCCTTCACTTAGAAGCGATTGTAATGGCACTGAAATTTTAGAAATTAAATTAAGAACAACGATTATAAAATATAATAGATAAGACTTAGATAAAATAATTATATCCGACTAAAATACTATATATTACATTATCTATTTTTCTCTATGGCAAAAATTAAAATATGTTGCGTACCGTTTGAACGTGTCATTACACATTCACACAAATATTGCTATCCCTTTGAAATTAAGATTTACCGTTCAAACGGTATTCACATTTTGGTTCGAATAGTAAAGTAAACAGATCGAATGCTTCACTTCCTTCTTTATGTTCGAACGGTTCATGGAAGTTTGGACGGTGACTCGGTAACTGGGTCGAGCTTAGCAATGGCTGAGTCGACTTAGCCATTGCTAAAACAGAAAGGAATTGGTGGATTCCATTCATTCTTTCACTAATAACAATAATACAAGGCCAGGATGAGCATAAAGGCCCGACATTGTTTTTCCAGCCACCTACGATTGCCAAATGGTGTTGTAAAAAAAATTAAAAATCTAATTTCAACCCCATTTATACTGAAACACTAACCTATTTACATGTAAAATAACATCAAATAGAAGGCTATATGACATACCTGTTGTGGGTTCGAGATTGGTGGTTGAAGGTGGTGTTGACAATGATGCGTGGTAGCTCTCTTGTTGGGTGTGGCAGAGAGGAAATTGGAAACGTTCAAACGGCGCTAGGTCTGACCCCTGTAACCTGTTATACTCTCGATAGCATTCGAACATGTATTTGTACGCTTGAATGTCTTCTAAAAATAATTTACCCGTTCGAACGTACACTTATCACGTTCAAATGGGCCAAAAATGTTTAATTAGTTATTCTTATATATTATATAAATATACTATATATATACTTATAGTATACAGTAGTTATAAACTATATATATATAGTTGTATGTTATATATACTATAGTAGTTATAAAATATATAGATATAGTTGTATGTTATAGTGGTTATACTATACTAATAATATAATTATAGACTTATATACACTATATATATAGTATAACTCAATAGTGAATTCCAAAACATTATTAATGATATTTTCAATTCATTCACACATTTTACTATTGTTTACATTGATGATATCCTTATTTACTCATAGTCTATTGATGAACACTAGAAACATTTGAATTCATTTCTAAATATCATTAGACAAAAAGGTCTCATTGTCTCTTCTAAGAAAATCAAATTATTCCAAACCAAGATTAGATTTCTTGGTTATGATATTTCTGAAAGCAAAATTCGACCTATTAGTAATGCCCGATGTCATTTCTGAAAGCAAAAATGAATTCAAGTATTTCTAGTGTTCAGCAATAAACTTTGAGTGAATCAATGTAAACAATAGTGAAATGGGTGAATGAATTGAAAATATTATTTATAATGTTTTGGAATTCACTAGGGGTATTTTTTAGTCCAAAAAATATTACATTCCATTCATAATGCCCAAATGGGGTAGTAAAGGCAGTCTTATATCTATCTGACTCACTAATCTGGATTTGTCAAAATCTTGATTTCAGGTCAAATTTGGAGAACATTACTGCGTTAATAAACCTTTGAATCAAATCATTCTCATTGGAGATAGGGTACCTAATCCGCTCTAAGATTTTGTTCAATGGTTTGTAATTAATGACTAGGTGAAGTGTCATTCTCTCAATCTCTGCATTTTTCAGGACATAAAATGTAGCATGAGACCAAGGAGGGCGACCGGTCCATTGAAACTAATATGGATGATTGATGTGTTTTTTGTTCACATGACACTTTTATACTGAATCTTTTATGTGGTGCATGTATCAGTATTTTGAAATCATGCTACCCAAGAGGAATGAGGTTTCCATCCCATCTCTATCGATGCTTAAC
Organism: Juglans microcarpa x Juglans regia; assembly: GCF_004785595.1. Lineage (NCBI taxonomy): Eukaryota > Viridiplantae > Streptophyta > Magnoliopsida > Fagales > Juglandaceae > Juglans > Juglans microcarpa x Juglans regia. Next base: position 31,909,124 of record NC_054604.1, on the reverse strand, counting down.
TCTCTGACTGACTCACCACTAGAGATTAATTCTCTAGATCAAGGTAAAAATTTAATATAATAATGTTTCAATTAAAATAAATCACCCATAAGCATACTAATTTCTAACTATCATTTCTTTCATGTCGTCAAGGTTGAGGCACTACTAGAGGCGTGACGTTAGAAAATATCATAAAGTTAGTAAGATTAAGGTTAACATTCCTGACGATCATACCGGAGGTGAAGAAGAACTAGCAGCCTGGCTTGCTTCTCATGTAGTTACTCTTACACAGACTTATGCACCTTTGACTACGACTTCAAGGCATAAATTTTTCCAATATGTCAAAGTGCTTATTAAGAAGCATTGTTTGGCAATTATTTAATTCATTTATCAAATTATTTAATGTCTATGCAAAATAGAGAATATGCAATTAATTTGTTGGTGAGTTTTATGTTTTCAAGGATGACTTCCAACTAAATTTTGATCGAAGGGAGGAATGTAAGATTATTGATGAGCTTATTTGTAATGCACTCTAGAAATATAAGGCCAGGTGTCGTAAGCATTACAATCAGTTTAAGAACAAGGATGATGCACGCCAAAATCCTGTTTAGAATGTTCGACTTTCAGATTGGGAAAAACTTTGTGATATGTTTGAGGATCCTGCATTTAAGGTAAATAAATAACTTATTTAAGTTATTTTACATGTCGTGGTTTATAATTTCTCTTGTTAAGATTTACAACTTCTATGCATGAGCGAAATTCTATAAACAAAATAAATAGATCGAACTTGAAAATTCATCACCATGCAGATTTAAGATCTTTTCATCGCCTCCCTAAGAACTTGGTAAGTTTATTGCTTGTTGTGTTCTAAAGACTTTATATCTATAAAGTATTTATCGTATAGCAAGACTCAGATAGCAATTACGATTTGATAAAATTATATGATGCATCATATATTAATTGTAATGGAGAGTAGACTCATCCTGATACTTGTAAAAATTATGTAAGTATTATTATCTGTTTTAATTAAACTAATTTATATATTTGTGGCAATATTAATTATTTCTCTTATGTTTACGAAAAAATAGTTGCTTTGCGTGCTGAATCTGCAACTGATCAAAATTTCACAACATGTTATGTTGAAATTTTTACGAAGGTTCTGGGTTGAGGTTCGGCTATTTGAGGGGTTTGAGTCGTTGCATCAAGCCTTCTAGCTCGTCCTCATCGTCTAGTAATGCCAACACTTTTAGAGCATTAGAGGAAGCGAGGTCAGAGATCGAGGAATTGGGGACAAACCAACACGAGTTACTGGCCTAACAAGTTGACTTGGAGATACAAATGAAACAATAAGAAGAGCAATAAATAGAGTTCAGGAGAGAAATGCAACTCCAAATTCAAGTGCTTGGGCAACAATTTAGGCCTCCAAGCAACTAATTTAATTTATAGATCAGATTTTCAACTGTCAACTTTTGTATTATGAAAACTACTATTTTATTTAGTTGGTCTGCATTTATGAGACTACTTTTATGTTTGTTGAACATGTACTAATGTATTTTAAGATGTTATTTATGTGTATTCTCTTTTCTATTAATGGGTTGAAAAAAATATTATACTGTTCGAACACAAAAAAGCCATTTGAATAGTTAGTAAGTGCCAACCATTTGAACGGTGTAATAAAGACATTCGAGCCTAATGCGTAAACTGCGTTCGAACAACCATCGAGCAAATCGAATATTACATAACCTTTCGAATAATGCACTGAACATTCGAATGAATTTGAAGTAAAATGTTCGAAGTATCAACTGCATACGTTCGAACATTAATGTCTTTACTTCAAACAATCAACTATATACGTTTGAACATTATATAACGTTCAAACTTAAATTATGACGTTCGAATCGAAATTATTCAATCGAACAAATATTCTAACCCGTTTGAACTTCTTCATTGTTCGAACATGTAAATTTTATAGTTCAACTGACTTTCTAGGATGAAATAAAATCATCTTAAAAAAATTTCCGTTCAAACGCCGTCGAACGGTTTTCTCAATTTTCATCCCAAAAAACCTTTTGTAATAGTGATATTGAGACGAGTTTGTGACTTTTTTTTTTGGCCCAAAATTACTTTTGGACGAAATAGTATCTTTTTAGGATAAAAATTTTCATCCCAAAATAGACAAATTGTTGTAGTGATTCCAGAATCTGGAGTACTGCTTAAAAGTTTGATCTGAACAATGTACCAGGGGTGTTGCAGTTCGCAAATTCTGGAGCAAAGAAATTATGTGCGATCTGGCTACCGGTTGCCCAGATAACTCACGAAGTACTACTATGTATATATATATATATATATAATATCCAGATATAGGTCCACTAATCAGAACCTTACTTTGCTTAATTAGTATTGAAATTACCCAAATATCCCTATAGCGTAACACAAAAGTATATAATAGTAACAATTCATTAATTAAATAAAAACTCTTTAAAAGGAGATTCTGAACAACACCTAATTAAAAATACCATTATTTATATAAACAGGCTAACATACAAAATCACCATTCAATTGACAAGTTCATGAGAGTTGCATATTTAAAATCACCAAGTTTATAAACACAATTTTTTACATAAATGTTTTCAAGTTTATAAGCAACATAATAATATAATAATGCATGTTGAAGTTACAAGCAAATATAATTGTCTAATATATGCATGGCAGCTTGCGTATAATGTCGTACGGTATATAGTAATTAAAAGTCGACGAATACAAATTTGTTTGTTCAATAAAAAAGTCAGATAGAAATAAGATTAGTGAGTCGTGTAGTATAGGTCAGATTAATAAACCGATCGACACTGTAAATAGCGATCTACAGGGCGGGGTAGAAAGGATAGAAATGTAAATAAGATATAGATCGAGTAATAATGTAATATGAAATAAATAATTTGGTTTCACTCACAAATTTCGTGCATGCTAGCTAGCTAGCTGCATGATTTGATCGTCACCACATGATATATATAATTATATGCTAGCTAGCTAGCTTTTTTTAATTTAATTTGGACTCTTCTCCATAAATATATACATGATAACATAGCTAGTGTTATTCCTAACAAGACATACTATTCATTGGCTATAATTCTCAAAAAAAAAAAAAAAAGTGGCTCTACAGCCACCACTGCTTTGTTGAGGGCTCTCGTTAGTGTATTTCATGTGTTTTATTTTATTTTTTTACTTTTTCACTGGCTGCAATTTTCAAAAAAAGAAAAAAAGTGGCTCTACAGCGATAGCTGCTTTGTTGAGGGCTCTTGCTAGTGTATTTCATGTGTTTTTTCTTTTTGCTTTTTTTCACATGCATTTTTTTAACATTTTTCAATATTGTTTTTTTAAATAGACAATATCATTAAAAAATATTTCTTTAATTACCAAATAAAAATAAATATAAAAAAAAAAATTGCAAAGGGAGGCAGCAGGAAGACTAACATTTTCCAAAAACAATTGTGTCTGCCTAGTATATATATATATATATATACACGTATGAGCTTATGTGACTATGTCATTCTGCACGCACGCCAACCCATCTAAAAAAGTCAGGGTCATTTTTTGTCAATACACTAAAAGAGTTCAAAACCTTTAGAAGATGAGAAAATATATTTGTAACTGTGAATTGTGCAACCGTCGCCTAATCGTTTTAAAAAAATGAATAAAACATGAGACCTACATGAAAAAAAATAATTTTTTAATAGTGGACCCCACTATTTTTCAAAGCGATTACGCGATGTTTATACACTTCACGATTGTATGTAGAATTATTCTTTTGTAAAACTGAAGACCTAAACGGGCACACTTGTAATTATAGTCAATTACATAGAGATATATGCTCAACAAAAAGTGTAAAAAAAATACTATTTATTATTGTTCATTTTATTGTTCATACAAGGATATGTGCTTTTAAGATATAGGAGATAATAGTTATTAATCAAATTTAGTCAATATCAAGAACAATGATATGCTGATATGAACAGATATTAGCTAGCTAGATAGGTTGTTGCTCTATCAAGTTAATCATGTTAGTCATTTTGTTATTGTTTATAAATTATCCCCTCAGCTAGCTACCTATGTGAGTCAATTAACTGCATTACGTACCACAATCTTTCATAAGTCCTTTCAACTTTCTCCCTTTGATCTCTTTATATCGGCCTTTCGGGCGAGTGTCACTTTCACGTTTCCTTCCTCCAACCCACCCTGTAAAGGGGAAGGAACTTCCGACCAAGGATAATTACAAATAAAAAAGGATTTGAAATCATCATTTATAAATTTTAGGGGATAAATTTAATTATTATATTCTTAACCATTTTTCTCATATGCGAGCCTAATATATAAAATATTTGATTAAATAAATAAAATATAGAGTTAGAGTTCAAACTTAAAATTTAATATAGAACTTAAAATTAATGTTATGCTTAATTATTATTAAGCAGTCAATCTCAAATCTGATCAATATAATCTATCTATATGTATAATTTTTTATATTCCAAATTATCAGTACTTTAATTATCTGCTAAGTTATAAATTCATTTATAATTTATCTTCACTTTTAAGCTCCACTTAAACGGTTATGATGGTATCTAATTTTTAAGACTTGGTGTTGAAACTAACTACACAATGATTCGATAAATATTTGAGGACTAAATTTTAATGTTATAAAAATGTTTAATTATTTTGCTCACGGAAAAGAAACAAAAAATAAATATATAAATAAATCAATGGGGGAGGGTAGTTGCAGTCAAACCCTTTTATAATTTTCCCGTGTGCTGATTCGAATTGCTTGGACATTAATCCGCCAACAAGGTGCTGATCTCTTGTCACCTATGGCCACGTACGGCCCCACCATGGACCTCCGTGTGGGTTGCACATGGTTTTGGTCATGTCCATGTATCATGTTCGTGAGCAACTTAATTAATTAAATAATTCAGATTCCATAATATTAAAAAATAATAATAATTGTCTCCTAGCCTCGCCCCATTTGTATTGTAGTACGTACCAGGAGCATTGTTTGCGGTTTCTAACCTTCTCGTATACAGTAGCTCTTCGGACGCATATATCCTTTCATAGTATAATATTTTAAATGAAAACATAATAATATATATTATTATAGTATAATAGTAATATTATATTATAATACTTTATTATCAAAATATTATATATGATAGTATATAGTATTATATATATGAGTTTATACTTAACTAATATATATCAGACTATATATTTCATTATACTTTACTATGCTATATATGATACTATATATATGAGAATATAGATTACTAATATATATGATCTTACAAATTTCTCTTTACTTTATTGTACTATAATATATATTTGAGGGTTATATATGTGAGTATATATTACTAATACATATGATCTTACATTTTCTTTTATACTTTAGTATAGTATAATATATATGATCTTATATTTTTCTTTATACTTTAATATAGTATAATATTGTTGATAGTTTATAGTATACTATTATTTAATATGTATAATGATGAAAATAAATATATTTAAACATTAAGGTACATACGTTCGAACTGTATCCATAAACCGTTCGAATGTTATATTTGCGTTTGAACCTATGAAAAAACCATTCGAATGGTTTATTGTAGTGGTGAGAAAATATCCTGCCAATTAATGACTTGTGGATTACCGTTTGAACGTACCTTAATACAGTTCGAACAGTTTATTGCAGTGCTGGAAAAATATTTAGTCAATTAATGACTCGTAGATTACCGTTCGAATGTACTTTAACACCTTTTGAACGCTTTGCTAAAAAAATTTTGAAACTAGAAAACTTGTGCGTTAAAATTTTTTCGTATTCAACTGCTAATTATTTCCGTTCGAATGGTAAGTGAAAACTTAAAACATTTTCACGCACCGCCAATCCCTCATTTTGCTCTCCTCTTTTTTCTCTCTTCTCCGTTTTCTCTCCAAAATCTTTCATTTTTTTCACACAATCCTTCATTCTATCAGCTTACAAAGAGGGTTGCACACTTATATTGATTAAATGTACGGTTTTCTTTTTCATTTTATTTCCAAATAAATTATTGATTCTATTTTATATATATATATATATTGTGTAGGTGTTTATTGGAGAAATCTATACTTTAATATATGTGTTTATTGGATCAAATTCGAAATATAGGTGTTTATTGATTTTATAGTTTATATATATTGTGTAGGTGTTTATTGGATTAAATTCGAAATATATGTTGTATATTTGTCATGTCTTGTGTATATAGTTGCTATTCGAAATATATATGTTGTATATTTGTAGTGTTTTCTGAATATGAGTTTGTAATATTTTTTGAGATTGTGTTTCGTCTCTGACTGGCATTTGGATTATGGGTTGAAACTAGGGGTGCTACCCGGCCCCTACTGGCGTGAATCTTCATTGTTTTCATACTTCTTGCAATGCTCGTGACACATCGTCTTATACTTGCGGAATACATTATACATCAGCTCATTGACAGTCTTACACTCCTCTCTCCAACCAAAATTTAATTCAAATTCATCATTGAAAAAGTAAATACAAGCGAAGATTCACACGAAGTTCTATAAACAAAACAAATAAATCGAAGTTGAAGATTCATCATCATGCAGGCTCAAAATCTTTCTATCGCTTCTCTCTGAAATCGGTAATGTATTTTTTTTTTAATTCTATATAGTTTTTTTTTTTTAATATTGACTTTATATCTTAACAATGTCTCTTGTAGAAAAAGTCAGGCACCAATTATGATCTGACAAAATTATATACTGCATCACCTACTAATAGTAATGGAGAGTGGACTCATCCCGATGCTCATGAGAATTATATAAGTCTAATAATTTGTTTCAATTAAACATATTTAAATTATTGTGTCAATATTAATTTTATATGTTGTGTGTAGGATAAAATGATTATCCTCTATGCTGAAACTGCATTAGATCAGAATTCATCAGCAAGTAATGTTGAAATTTTTACACAAATTATGGGTCACCGTTTAAGATATTTGAGGGATTTGGGTCTCTGTGTAGAGTCTTCAGACTCTTCATCAATGTCAAATATTACTTCCATTACGTTAGAGAATGTGAATTCCATGATAAAAAAAAATTAGAGGCTCAATTGACGTAACAAACAGATATAGAGATGCACATAAAACAACAAGAAGATCAACAAAGAGAGATGCAACTCCAAATGCAGACGCTTATGCAATAATTCAAGTTTCCAAGCAACTGATTTTCGAATTTTGTGTAAATTCTAGGATTTATAAAATTATGTACTGATAACATTATTAGTATAATTACTATTTTATTTATTTAGTTCTTACTTATTATATTAGTTTTATTTATATTGAACAATTTGTAATGTATTTTTAAAATATAAATATGTATTTGGTTTTAAATTAGTATTCTCCATGAAAATACTAACCATTCAAACGATCATCAAACGTTCGAATATATATACATCGGACACAACCGTTCAAACCTCACAAGTTAAAGTTCAAACAGTAAAACAATGTTGCACCCCGTTTGAATAGGCAACTCACTCTTTCGGTCCCAAGTACGTTCGAATGGCCTAATCAATTATAAAAATTAATATAATTTACGTTCGAGCATCAATTTGTTTGTTCGAACATTTCTTCATATGTATTTGGTCGAACGGACTAGTATCAATCGAGTACTGGACATAAAGTCTCGTTCGGACATAAATATTATTTGAACGTTTGTTTTTTTTTTTTTTTTGCCATTCGAATGACTTTCTGAAACGGATTTCAATCGTCCCAGAAAAAAAAAAATCCATTCGACTGTGATCGAACGGTCCAGCAAAATTTTGTCCCAAAATACATTTTGGGATAGTTATATTGGGACAACATTGAAATGCTTTTTTTCATCTCAAAACATATTTTGGGACGAAACTTTGGATCCCAAAAGACCTTATTTGTTGTAGAATTTATGTATCCATAAGTTTGCTAGCTGCTACTAAATTTAATTATCTTGTGTTGAGTATTATCTAATCTTTATATGTTTGCGAAAGTCGATCAGCACCTATGGTCCAACCGGTCTAATTGTATTACGCTGTAAACATATGAGTAATGATATTTATTATCTCTTTAACCATCATTGTGAGACCCAGCCCACTGCCAAGCTCAGGCTGGTGGAAAACGCTTTCAGATTTCACGTCGCTCGGGTTCACGCCATATTTCCTCATTCATGCACGTCCATATGTTCCTCCTCTTTAGGTTTTATCTGTTTTCCATTTATAGCTTATATATATGTTATGCTTTTCTCAACCCTAAATTCATTGCCGCTGCCCTCTCATTCACGCCTTAACCATCCAATCGCTTCTAAACATCCATTCCCCTCTGTGAACCTTAGTTTAGAACCGCACCACCATGCAACCAGCCATCGTGTCATCTTAAAACACCAAATGCCCTTTGGTTTGCACCTAGTAAACTGCCACCCCCAAAGCCAATCAACGTGCCACAACTCCTCCAAACTCAGTCTGCGTAGGTACCTCAGCCACTCTGAGTTCATCACCCCAACTGTGCCCAGCCACACAAAGCTGCCGCCCAGCGCCTTTGAAGCCTCTGTTTCAAGCCTTGTTTTCCTCTGTTTTTGATATCTGAAAACAGAGCAGTTCAGCCGCTGCTGCAATCACCCTCCACAGAAAGCTCATCAATGTTGTAACCCCACAGAAACAACTGATGAAGACTACCGTCACCCCCAGTCTGCCGCATGCCACCTCAAGTCCCCTGGTAAGCTCACACCATTTCCGGTTGGTGGTTCTTTTCTCTCGATCTCTCCTCGTTCTCTCACCGTTTGTCTCTCGTGCTCTCGCCGCCTAGTGCAGGTAGCCTGCCAACCGTACGCACTCTGTTGCACTCCAGTCGCGCCACCGTAGCTCCTCTAGCCAGCCTGTCGCGCCTCGCCCCTCCACGCATACTCTCGGTTTTGTCGTGAGTCATCGTCGCTGCACTTCATTTCCCTTATGTTTCATATTGTTGACTTAAAGAGTTGTACTTACATATACATACACACACATATATATATATATATATTATATATGGGTAAGTCTGTAACCTAATAGAATAGGAGTTATTGCTGTTATGCACTTGGATCACGTTTTCAAATGATGAAGAAATACAAAAACTATTGCATAGTCGGTCTAAGAATAAATAAAATTACATTATCACCTTTGAATTACAAGTTGCATTATTGTGTTTTAAATCTTTATTAAATATTTGCAAACTCTAAAATTTTCCATGTTTACATAAATGATTTTGATAAGTTGGGTTTTTGTAAGAGACTCATATTTTAACGGAATATTTTTATGTAAATACTGATGAATTTTTGGAATGATCAGTAAGTGCAAAATTCTATTTTGAATCCTTTTCAAAGAATATTTTTGATTTAAACAAAAGTATGATTTTCTACTTATGATGATCTCAATAGTTATGTTATTTTAGTTTTATAAATTATAATAAGATCTCAATTGTAAATAAGTTGGAATTTGATGTTTTAGTTGGAGATATTATGTTGGATATTGATGAGTTTAGAAAGTGATGTTGATATTTCAGGAATAATGAGAATTTTGGGTTTGAGGAATTAAAAATGGATTATTTTGGAAGTTTTAGGCTTGAATATCGAAATATGAGATTGATTGGAAATTTATGAAAATTTACACGATTATCTTATAGGTGAAGATTAATATTTGTTTGGCATTTTTGAGGAAATTCTTGAAAAGCTAAGAAGTCCAGGTAAGTGGGGTTCCTAGGCTAGATTTGCATAAAAAGAAATGAACTGAGGTTGGTTTATAAAAAATGTGCATGTTGTTTTTAAAAAAAAAAAAGAAGTGAAAAACAACCTCAATATATGTTTTGCATTCACTCATGAGATACGTATGAAAGAGAAAAGAAATGTTTTTGACATGAAATGTGTAGACATGAGCAATATTTGACATACTTCTGAAATGTGCAAAAGAACGAATACGATATCTGTGAATTTTTGTACATGTGATATGAAATATTTTGGAATTGTTATTGATTATGGGAAAATGATATGAATATGTTTTGCACGTGTTTTGATATGATATGGATATGATAAACATTTGGCATACTTATTTGTTCTGAATCTGATTCTAAATATGGTTATGATATGATGATACTGGTTCACGTGATATGGTTGGTACCAACATGATATGATATGATATGTGTGCACCCACTTTGGAAACAAAGTGGTTTTTTACGTGTTCTTTCCTATGTGCACACTCGTGGCTCTGAGATTGAAAAATAAAAAGTTTCACAACATGATACTGCCTGGTTTGGCCACCGAAGATAGTACAACCCTACCACGGAGGTTAAACATGGTTTATGGCATGATACGATATGATATGATATAATAAGATGAAAATGTGCAGTTACGTTATGCCAAAGCGGTTTTTGAATATGAAATTGGTTTATGAGTATGAAAAGATTTAAAAGTCGCTCTGATTTTTTTGATAACATGTTTTGAGATGTGCATATGAAAATGAAATGTTTTATTTCTGCATACCAAACTTTCTAAAATTGACTCATGTTTACATATTAGTATATGTTCTCTGCTTATTGAGTTGTGGATAACTTGCACTCTTATCTTCTTATATTTTCATATGACATTGATTGCCCAGCTGGGGGTCATGATTAGAAATTGGAGCTTGTCTAGATATAGATAGAAGGTCGAGTTCCATTATTAGTAGAAGGGTATAACTTGAGTAATTGAAGTACTTTGAGTTGTTTGGACCTATTGAGATTTAAAGATGTATCGTTCTGTTTCGTTGAGATTATTAGAAAATTGTGGACCCATTTGGTTTATGTTATTTTGTAATGATGACTTATGGAGTTTGTATTGTGATTATTTGGATAATATGAGATTGTGTGTTATTTATGAAATCCTTGGGGTTTTAGGTGCTAGGAGAGACAGGTTGGTAAGTGACATGTAGTAATTCTCCAACCCTTCCGGGTACGGGGTGTTACAATCATCTTGAAGCCATTATCTTCTAACATGACATAAATAATTGAAAAATTATTTATTATATTTCATTTAGATCATTTGATATTGTATTAAAAAAATAAAAAGATAAGAAATTATATTTGCAGTCATAGAGTGAAGATTGAGTAAATACAGAATCTACATGAAAAAAATTAATTTTTTAATAATGGACTATACTATTTTTTAAAAAGATTACGCGATACTTACACATTTCACGACTTTATATATAACATTACTCGGGTTGCCCTTGAATTTTTTATGGGTTAGATCCCTCTGTTGGACCTCTTCATGGTATGCAAAATGACTTGGTGGACTGGGCCGGGTTAGAATATTAGAACCTTTTACTTGGATTGCATTGTGGTCACGGCTATTAATGACCATGGAGGTCTGGTAGTTAATGTAAGTAGTTAATGTAGGATTTATTAGCACTTATGACTATCTTTATAACATATGATCTATTCTATGCGGGCTATTCATATCCTCGATCGTGTAGGGTTAATGGGCCCGCTGGCCACATATATATGGATTCTAATCCATCTGTTCTATTCTCAAGTTCGTCTGTAGAATGCACATGATCATCTACGTCATTTGAATAATAAAATTTGATTTTTAAATTTGATTTTTCAAAACAAATTATATAATAGAAATATTTGACTAGTTATGCTCTACCCACTAGTTTGAAAATAGAATCTTTAACCCAAAAATATTTATCAATTTAAAGATTTTATAAAACAATCCCTCATCCTGATAATTATAAATATCTGGAATCAAAGCTTAAACAATTATATTGATTTTTAGGCTCTAATTAATTAGTTAGTAAATGAATTTAAACTTCATTTTCTCTATAAATATTCAAGAACTACATAATTATATAATTACAAAAAAAACAAAAAAAACAAAAAAACAAAAGATAAAGTAATTATCTTTATCTGCATAATCTTTTATATTTATCAAGAAAATCCCAACTCAAACTCTAAGTACATGTATATTACGATTTTTTTTCTTGAGAAAAATCAGTCCTTCCGCACATTCAGTTATACGATTAGATTATCCGTTTAGATATTTTCGTGATAATCTTAAAATCGAATATGGATAAATTCATCATGGATAGACTACTAGTGCCCATAGGAATCCTGGCACTCTTGGTTCTATAAATTTCAGTGCTTCTGATCATCGTTAATTTGATTCTTCTGGCTCTTTTCTCTTCTAAAGAAGTGATCAATTACGTCAAAATGGCGGGTGGTGTTATCGCTTCGTCGGATGGACGGGACTATCCGGGCAAACTTACTTTCAAGGTCTTCATGACATGCGTAGTCGCTGCCACGGGTGGCTTGATTTTTGGTTATGATCTTGGAATTTCAGGTAACAATCCTTAAGTTCGATCACTTTTATTTTTTAATCGTTCCTTGCATCCTGTTTTTACCTATCGTTTTGGATTGCGAATGCACGGAGAAGATGAGGCCGTATATATATGTATTCGTCGCTAATATATCTAGGGTTTCTGAATGTTACAGGCGGAGTTACATCCATGGATTCCTTCTTGGAAAAGTTTTTTCCCGCTGTATACAAAAAGGAGGCAGCAGTGAAACCTTCTGATGATCAGTACTGCAAATTCGACAGTCAGACATTGACTCTGTTTACTTCGTCCCTATATCTTGCTGCCTTGATCGCATCCATCTTTGCATCAACCATAACCAGACATTTTGGGAGGCGGACTACGATGCTTTGGGGTGGAATACTATTTTGCGTTGGTGCGCTTGTCAATGGCTTCGCTGATAGGGTCTGGATGCTTATTGTTGGCCGTATGCTACTTGGTTTTGGCATTGGATGTGCAAATCAGGTAAAATAAAAAACCTAAGTCCGATATGATCCGTCTCTTATCATATATACAAAAACAATTTTGAATTTCTGATTAATTCAGATTCACACGTCTGAATTATTAAGCATACGTACATGATGATTATCTGAGTTATTATATGTTTGTTTGCAGTCTGTGCCAATTTACGTCTCTGAGATGGCTCCATATAAATACCGAGGTGCTCTCAACATGATGTTCCAATTGGCAATTACAATTGGCATCCTCATTGCCAATCTTCTGAACTACTTCTTCTCTCAGATTGAGGGTGGTTGGGGATGGCGCTTGAGCTTGGGTGGTGCCATGGTCCCTGCTTTAATTATCATTATAGGTTCGTTTTGTCTTCCAGACACTCCAAACTCTCTGATAGAGCGTAACCATTACGACGAGGCCAAGGAACAACTTGTGAAGATCCGAGGTATTTCCAACGTAGACGAGGAATTCAATGATCTTGTGGCGGCCAGCGAAGCGTCTAAATTAGTAAAACATCCTTGGGCTACCATTTTCCAAAGGAAGTACAGGCCTCAACTCACAATGGCCATTTGCATTCCCTTTTTCCAGCAGCTCACTGGCATGAACGTGATCACCTTTTATGCTCCTGTTTTGTTCAAAACCATTGGTTTCGGAAGCAGTGCTTCGCTCATGTCTGCTGTGATTACCGGTAGTGTTAATTCTCTCGCAACCCTGGTTTCAATTTTTAGTGTTGACAGGTGGGGAAGAAGGACCCTTTTCCTTCAGGGTGGCGCTCAAATGTTCATATGTCAGGTATATATATCATAATTCTAAGTCTCTCTTTATAATTGGATTCCTTTGTATGGCTATATCTTGCGCTTCTTATTAATTTACATGCATATTTGATTTTTTATTTTTTTTAATGCAAATACAGGTTATAATTACAATAGCAATTGCTGCTAAATTTGGAATGACTGGAAACCCCGGTGAATTGCCGAAGTGGTATGCTTTTGGATTGGTGTTCTTCATCTGCATTTACGTTGCTGGATTTGCATGGTCATGGGGTCCTCTAGGGTGGTTGGTTCCCAGTGAAATCTTCCCACTGGAAATCAGGTCTGCTGCTCAGAGTATCAATGTTTCCGTGAACATGATCTTCACCTTTGCCATTGCGCAAGTCTTCACCTCAATGTTGTGCCATCTGAAGTTTGGGCTGTTCATCTTCTTTGCATTCTGGGTAGTGGTAATGAGTTTCTTCATTTACAAGTTCCTGCCGGAGACTAAGGGTGTCCCCATTGAAGAAATGTCAATTGTGTGGCGAAATCACCCTTACTGGCGCAAGTTTGTTTGTTCTGAAGAAGACAAGAGTACTGCTTCTGGCGGCCCTGGATCAGGAGATATTCAGATGGGCAATAGGGTAAATAACGCTTGATCAATACTGATCTGCTTAATTATAAGTTTTTTCATTTTCTGCATGTATATAACAATTACTTAGCTAGCTTGGTTTAGTTCCTCCCCCTATTTTTTATTTCTGAATTTGGATCGATGCGGTTTTGCTAATCGTTTTGTTAGACGATGATCTTATTTTGTTTTATTTTATTTTCAAATATCATAAGTATATTTTATTTTATTTTTTAAATAAAAAAAAAAAAAAAACCAATCCAAGTCTAAATAAGTAGATCAACCATACGTACATACGGCCTTCAAGTTGGGCCTTGTTCGAAAATACAGGACTATTTTGACCAAGTGTCTCAGATGTTTGGGCCTTGGTTCCAGATCACTTATTATGTTTGGATTTGGTGGCTTGAACATTCTTCATCCATCGTGCCGTAGATCTATTACCATCGTTGTGTTTGATATGAGTGTTTGAGAAAATAAACAAGCGGAGAGTTCATTTCTATTTGATGTTTTAACATATGTTAATGGGATGTCCCTTGACCAAAATTTTTAAGGCCGTGATTAAAGTGCATGGATATTAAAACAATTTAGGCCCAACAATACATCTAGAGACCTAGGGGCGTGTAAGAGTCCGTTTGGCAACACGATTATTGTCATTTATTCTCATATATTTCATTTTCGAACATCACTCAAATATAAAATACTTTTAATTTTTAATTTTTTAATTTTTTCATCTATTCATTATAACTTTTCCAAAGTCCCAAATAAAACACAAAAAATAATACATTTTTTCCAAATTTCAAAACAAAGATAATATTAAAAAATTATATATTCAAACAATTTTTTAACTTTATAATATTTTTATTCAATTTTTTCTCTCACATTTTCTAAAATCTAATAAAATATATTTCACTCAAACTATTTCACTACTATTCATAGATATATTGAGATATTCTAAGTATCCAAATGAACCTAATCTAAACAATCATATTTAGCAAAAATACAATTCGCAAGTATCAAAAGCTTAAAAAAAGAGAAATTATATTTACAATCATGGAGTGTGCAAGTGCTATATAATCTCTTTGAAAAAAGTGAGTAAATTTGGCGACCACATGAAAATAATAATAATAATAATAATTTTTAAATAGTATACCTCCCTCGTTTTTTAAAACGATTACATAGTACTTGCGCATTCCACGACTATATATGTAACATTAATTAATTTAATACAACAATTTAACTAGTTTGGATGCCTCAAAAGACAATTTGACATGAAGACCCGGACAATAGAGACAAGTACTAGTTAATTTCGTGGATAAAAATTGGCTTTTTGTGCCGTCCTTTCGACCAAATGTACTCCACATGATGACACGTAACTTTCTCCTTTGCCATATTCCTCATGCACAACAAATAACATTCAGCCCTCTCTGGAAAACCATCCTTTTCAATGCTTCTATGCACTCACACGCATGCATGCTCAATTTCTTCATAGAGGAAAAAAAATGCTTCCCCTGAGTTGAAGGAGCTTTGATAATGACCATAAGGTTGAAAAATCAGATGATCTTGAACCCAAAAAACGTATAAATCTTTCTTCCTGCAAATTAAATGGTTCAACTTTCCAGATTAACGTAAGAGTTTAATATAAGTTCTAGGGTACTAAAAACGGTCACGGTACGTTTGGTGACTTCCTCCATCTGAAATGGCCGCCAAAGCCATTTTTTTCACTAGATTCCAGACTACTGTAGAGTACTAGACTAAGAACTGAACAAAAACTGCCCAAATACATGTACATGACATTCTAGAAAAAGAATCTGTATATTTTTCACATTCGTGAAGCTTACGGTCGTCGTACGTACAGATGTTTGATTAGGAGAAATGTCTCCGTTCTAAGAACAATCATATGCACAGCTACTACTTGACGCCGACACGGAATTAATATATATTAGATTTCATATTGTTTGCATGTGTGCTGTTGAGTCGATCGATTGTATTTAATTTGACCGAGTTAGGGTTCTAAAAATTTGTCAATATTCATAGTAAACGTCTTTTCATGATCGTATATAGCGACATCATGCTCTAGTCATGTACTTAATTGTCCAACCACAAAAAACTCGTCCAAGATTTTTAGTCTTCATTGATTTATGTACGCGTTCATACATAAGACTTACTAAGGTGGTCCTCCTCCTAAAAGAGTGTTTAAATTTGGAGTCAATAAGGAATCCCAGCTAGTTCGACTTCTGGAGATGATCATGATCTCTAATTTTTCGTGTCGGGCTTTGATTCCCAGAACTGGCTAGCAAACTTCAATATTAGATTTTTAACACCATTATGCCTTTATTTTTTGAGTTAAAATGAGATGAGTTGAGATGAATATTGAAAGTTAAATAAAATATTGTTAAAATATATTTTTTAATATTATTTTTATTTTAGGATTTAAAAATGTTGAATTGAGATTTGAAAAAATTGAATTGTTTATTATATTTTGTGTGAGAATTTAAAAATATTGTAAGGATTAAATGAGATGAGTTGAGATGAACTGTGAAAACAAACGAGACCTAAATTAATGATTTTAAGTGTCCAATCTAGATCTAGCACACATACACGCACGAACTTCAGCTGCCAAAGTAATAGAACAGAAGTACCGTCATTATCTATATATATATATATATATATATATAAAATTCCACGCGTGAAGCTTACATTTCACAAAAAACTTGGTTGAAAAAAGCATGGTTCGGATGGAGAGGAAAAACAATTAGGGTAAGGTGGGAGATGGTCAAGATATCCTCATGCGGAACTCTTTAAACTTAAATTATTGAAGTATATTATTTTTTATTGATAAATGTTTCATTCACAAAAAGATTCTATAAGAATAAACTCATAAATTGATGCGCGTGGCTTGATGTTGTACATTAAATTGTAAAATTATTTTTATTATAGAGTAGATCTAACGTATTATATGAAACAATTTCAGTTTGTGAAATTACTTTTTATAATTTTATAGGATCTTTTTATATTTGTAGCATTTCTCTTCTTTATTTTATAGATCTTGTCATCCCAAGGCGCCTATTTACTAATAAAGAACTACTTAAAATACATATACCACATCATGCTAAGAGATTCTTTGGTATTTGTTATAGGGGTGCTACCCACCCATGCAAGGGCAAGGGGTGGGGTTTTGTTAGGGACCCCGGTCAAGTCCCCAAATACTTGCCTTGCTAATCCAAAGCTTGCCTCAATATGACCGAGTCATAGTTCTTCTCTTGCTTGGTCCACGTCCAATGATGGTCAAGGTGACCAATAGGTTGAGATGATATGGTGAGGTTAGGCGTTTAGGCTAGAAGAATGATGGTAACAAGGAAATGGTTCAAGGTAGTGTATGGCTA
This sequence comes from Juglans microcarpa x Juglans regia, assembly GCF_004785595.1. Lineage (NCBI taxonomy): Eukaryota > Viridiplantae > Streptophyta > Magnoliopsida > Fagales > Juglandaceae > Juglans > Juglans microcarpa x Juglans regia. Next base: position 31,891,505 of record NC_054604.1, on the reverse strand, counting down.
GGAATGGTTGTGGGCGCACGGCACTAGGAGGTGCTAGGGTTGGCTCCACTTTGGGTTAGTGTTTAGGGTTTCGGAAGGAATGTTGGTCGGCTAGGGTTTGGACAAGGGTGGAGGAGTTGGACGGCTTGGGTTTTGGATTTAGGAATGTTTCTTAAATTTGTGGGATTTAGAAGGAAACAAGGATATGGCCGGATATGGTAGGAAAAGGTCAATTAGGGTTCCTAAATTATAGGAACTCTAATTATGGGAAGTATCGGTGTCGGCTAGGGCAAGTTAAATTAGGCAAGTGATTGCCGAATTAGCCTTGATTGCTTATGGAAGGATGCGGCTAGGGTATCACAAGGAATCACTCAACTATGGGAAGTTGACTAACACTTGTGTTGGTCGAAATTGGTGTTGGTTCGGATTGGATGATTGTAATGGAATGGATATCACCAATGAACAAATGATGAACACAAAGAACAAATATTAAAATTGTCAAGAACAAGTGAACAAAGATAGCCAATTCAACTATGATTCACGAATTGCACATAGATGAAATAAACCTCTTTATTGATGGACTTGAACATAAAGAATAGAACAACAACTTGAATTCACGAATTGCACCAAGTTGTGAAACAAGATAGATAAATGAATCACACCTATTCACGAATTGCAAGGTATGATCCTCTCTTTGGGATTCACAGATTGCACCCAAAAAGCCCAAGTGCTCTAGCACCGAAATGTAATCTCAAGAACAAAAGTCTACCCACAAGGGAATTTGCCAAAAGATCCACATGAAATGACTAAGGTTCCTATTTATAGGTTACAACTTGGAAACCCTAAAATGGTCCCTTCAAAGTAAATAACAATTAATTAAAAGATCAAGTAAATAAAATAATAAAATAGAGTCATGGACTAAACCATGGTGTGACATGCTCGGGCCCATGGTGGGCTAAGTGGTTGCATGTTGGTTGGTTAGCCCATGGCTAAGTGTTGGTTCGGCATGGTCTAAGTGGGTGGCTTGGACGTTGGCTGCATGGCACGGGCTGGAGCTGTGCGCTGGATGGCATGCCATGGGGCGTGCCACTAACCTCGCTGGTGCTCTGCAGGGTGGGCGTGGGCGTGCTGGCATGCGGCAAGGGCCCATGTCAATCTGATGTGCGGCAGGAGCTGCTAAGGCCATGCGGGTGTGCGGCATGGTCAACCTGGGCGTGTGCGCCCGCGCGCGCACGCGGGCTGGCTTGCCTGTGCGGCGCCTGGGTGCTCGCAGGGCCATGCGGCCCACTGGTGTGCGCGCGGATCTGTGCACTGCGAAGAGTCTGGGCGTGCGGCCCGCTGGGGCGCCTGGTGCCGCGCACATGCGCGCGCTGGCCTGCCCTGCGTGCATGTGCGCGCGGGTCTGTGCTGCGCATGCTGCCATGCGCCTGTTAGCCTCGCTAGCCTGCATGCTGGGCGCCCCGTGGGTGCCATCGCGCGGGCCAAGGCATACATGCATGCTGGGCGCCCCGTGCGTGTCATCCCACGAGCCAAGGCATGGTTGTAGGCTAGCCAAGGTGCTTGTCTCCACCATGACTAGGGCATGGGCGACTCCTCTAGGGGCAACTCGACGTGGGGGTCTAACAGGTTTTCACCCCCCGCAACCCGCACTAGTGCCTTGGGGCTGGGGCGAACCTCTCATCTGCCCCACCCACTCCAATAGTGCCTATGGCCCACTGGGTTCAAAAATGACCAAAAACACTTTTTTTACCCAAGTTGTAAATTTAAACTTGTAAATATGATCATATACCAAAGTAATATAAGAGTCTCACATTGCTTAAGTGAAACACTTGAATTGCTTTGGCCTCCTATATAAAGACCACTATAAGCCACACTATAACTTGCACAAAATATTAAGTAAAAGCTATACTTGATACATATTACCATATTTATATATAGTAAAACTAATACATATATTTATAAATATATATTTTATATAAAATAAATATAAGTAGGTGGAACGGGGGGCGAAGTGGGGGAGGGGCAGGGCCCCTCTAGGGCCAGCTTGCCCCCAGCCCTCGCTGGGAGGGCGGGATTGCCCGCCCCACCATGCGGGGGTAGGACGGACAGGGACGGGGTAGCAGGGTGTGGGCCCCAGCTGCCCACCCCTAGTTTGTCAAAACTCTAGAGTTATGTGTAGTTGAAAATGATAGAATCTAAGATGAAAATAATATTTTCTATTGTTATTTACATGAATCTAAAGGATAAGACACGGATTGGAAGTAAAATTATAAGTTTAATTAAAAGATACATATAAACATTAAGTCGATCCCTTTAATATGCTTGGATGCAATGCACCATGCGCGCCAGAAGTAGTAGTACTAGAAACAAAACAAGCTATAAAACCACAAAGTACTTCATGTGATTCTTTTGAAAAGTAACTTTTTACTTGAAAGAACATTATACGGCCCTCTCTCATAATCCACATGAGAACCCCCGCATGTGATGATGAGAATATATATGAATTAATGTGTATGTGAGTTCCCTCTAGCACATGCAACGTCAACCTCCTATAACTGTTCAATTGGCAGTTAGTTTCTTGTACTTCTTCTCCTTCACTTTTTGACCTTTCCGCACTCTTTTTTGAATTTTTATCATGGCTACATATGCGCACGTTGTCCCGACTGATGACAAGATGAAGATAGAGTCGAAGGCGAAGACGATGGTGCGGACAAGAAGAGTCGTACACGTTGAATGGCTTCGAATATAAAGCACACCCCTTTAATTGCCACCGCTCAATGCATGCGGCTGGGACCATATCTATACTTCACTTTTCTTTTTAATGTTTCAAGCCGCACCATCATGCAGCATGGCATCATGGAGAAATATATAGCTAGCCAGCCGACCAGCACCAAGACAAATTCCTAGGGGTGGTGGGAGCTGGGGGGAAAACCCTAGCCTCTCATCTTGATAACATTTTAAATGCATTAATCAATCCTAATAAATATATGTGTGTGTGTGTGTGTGTCGACAGTCAATACCGCATGTAAGTCGATCAAGGCATGCAGCATATGGAGGACTGAGCTTTGAGAGCATTTTTTTTTTTTTTTGTTCATTAAATTGAATTCTTTTGTTTGTTTAATTTATCCACCAAAAAGAGTTTCGGCTAGCCATGGCACTTTTGTTTACTATTGGAATTTCACCGCATTGCCGAAAGGATAAGATTGATACCCACTAGCTAGCTAACACTACTCTTTGGGATTAACTTTATATCCATGATCACTAAAAATGTGCAAAATAATAAAAAGGTGACTTTAGGTCTATGTTCTTTCTTCTAATCAATTGTCTTATAGCTTAATGAAGAATTCGGTTTGGCTTTTATTCTTTCACACGCGATGGAGCAAAACATGACGGCCTAAATGATACTTGTGGAACAGCTATTGGTGTTCACATGAAGTTTAATTTCATTAGTTTGATAATTGGAGATTGAAAAATATATGGATTTGACCTAACGAGCAAACAGTTCTTTTTTAAAGCTATTAATAAATGACCAAGTCATGACCAATATGCCAAGTGAAGAATCAGAGGAATTAATTTGATATTTAACTCTATAGTTTAATCATATTTCTTTTCTGATCCAAATAAGAGATTTGTGGGCAACTACAATTTTCTTTATGAAAAAAAAAAAAAAAAAAAAAAAAAAAAACTTCTTTTAAGTTTTAATTAACAAGCACCTATTTTTGTAGCATTAAGCACTACAAGAGATTGTGTTTTTTGAGACAAAAAATTTTGTCTCAAAAAACACAATTTTTATCCCCAATTATATTTTGAGATGAAAAAATTTTGTCACTAATTTGTCTCGGAAAGACTATCTCAAAAAATTTTTTGGAGACTTCGTCTCAAAAAATTATTTTTAGAGATGAAATTGGACGGATCCAGTCGAAACTGTTTGAACGGATAATTTTTTTTTAGACGAACCGCTTTCGTCTCAATAAATTGTTCTAATGGAATATTTCTCCGTCCGAATCGAGACGTCCATTCAAACAATATGAAATATTCATTCGAACTAATGACCATATTTGATCATGTTCAAACGAACGGAGTGTTCGAACTAATAAATTTTTTAAATAACTTGTGTTCGAACAAAAATTATGTCTGTTCAAACAGATATTTTATTTTCAAAAATTATATCCGTTCGAACGGGATTTTGTATATTAATATTGTTCAAACAAATAATTTATTATTCGAACGTCTGTATTTCTCGTTTGTCTTTCTAATGGGTTTGTTTTGATTCGAATGTAATTACAAATGGTAATTTACCGTTCGGACTGTATTAATCATACATATCAGAATTTAATTAAAAATACCATACTAATATTACACAAATTGTAATTCAAACATCAATTTTTCAAATGTTTTGAAACATCATAATATAAATGCAATTAAAAAAAAGATAAATTCTAAAACTATGGTGGTAGCATAGAGTTTCGGGACATCATTGACTGGAGTTATTCAAACATTTTTTGGTTATTCAACTGCATTCTCTCTTCTAATCTAGCCTCCAAATCCACTGCTTGATCTAATTGAGTCAGCAACTTTTTTTTCTTGGACCTCAATCGTTCTATCTCAAGTATTGTTTCCTCCAATTCCTTAGTCTTGTCTAGGAGTGTAAATTTAAACCGGAAAACCAGTCCTGACCTAACCGAACCAGACCCATTGGTCCGGTTTTGAACCTGTCCGGTCCAGAGCCGGTTCTTATATTATGAAAATCGGCCAGATCCGGTCCGGTTTTGGTTCCGTAGTTTTTAGGACCAGACCAAACCGGACTAGTTGGCAAAAATATATATATATAACAATTAATTTTATATATTATACAAAATATTTATATATATATATATAAGTTTTATATATAATATATAATTATATATCATATATGAAATAATTTCATATTATAATTTATAAATTATAACATAAAATGTTAATTTTAAATATGAACATTTGTAATTTGTTTGATCATATGTTATTAATATAATTATATATAAGATAATGTTATTATAATTTATAAAATAAAAGTGTAATCGTAAAGATGAAAATTTAATTGGTCATATGCTTTAAACATAATATATATATTAAATTATTAATAACATTTTATCATAAGAAGTAACACTTTATTATTTATTTTTTACATATTAAAAAAATTAGAAAATCAATAAAATCGGAGGTACCGGTTTAGGAGGGTAACCGAAGCGTAATCGGTTTTGAAAAATGTAAAACCGATAAATACCAGTTCAGTCCTAGATTTTGTCCAAAACCTGACCGGACCGGACCGGACCGGACCGGTTACACCCCTAGTCTTATCATCATTCGATCTGGCTCGAGAATACGATGATGATGATGAGGATGGTTGTACGCAACGTCCTAAGCCCCTCAAATATCCAGAACGTGATCCAAGAACTTGAGAAATGATCTTGTTCAAATAGATATTTCTCCGTTCGAACGAATTTAGTAGCTTAGGCATTTTTTGAGACAAAATCAAAAATGACTTTTAAGGACGAAATTTAATTCGTCTCTAACAAATTTCGCCCCTAAAAGTCAAATTTCTTGTAGTGAAGATTTTAACGTTCTTTTGACCCATCAATTAAACATAGGGGCCACAATTCGTGTTTATGCGTCGTGTTCGTTTTGTGTCAAATCATGATATTAGAATATATAAGTCAACCCAAACCTGACTTATTTAATTAATGAGTCATACAAATCGCTTAACCTATTTAGTAATTAATTTTTATTGGGTTAACCTAGACACGACCCATTTAACCAATTTCAACATCCCGTTTCAAATAAATGAGTTAAGCTGACCTAAATCTTTATTTTTTAATCAAATTAATATAATTTCGAATATAATACAATGTCAACTATATAAATAATTCACAGTTACGACTTGATTCATGATAAAATATTTATTATCAATATCCAAACTAATAATCTATAAGCAAACTAATATTTTCATAAAATAAAATGACATATTACCAAAAAAATGTTTAATAGTTTGAGATATAACATAATCAAATACTAATATTAATATCAATAATATATTCCCAACAACAACAAAAAAGACATATAAAATTAAGCATTTATAAAATTTAAAAATAAAATTTATTCGTATTATTGGAGTTTATTACTAGTACTTCACCCGTAATTGATCTGTTTATTAATCATATCTTATTAAATCGATCCGTTTTTATTGAAACTCATTTATAATAAACTCAAATATATTTTCGGTTGAGTTTAAGTTAAATACACAAATTATATTATATATTCCCATTCCTGATAAAATAGTTTTTGAACATTTAACTGAAAGTAAGCAAAACCTACGAACAGAAATCGACAAGGAATTTAATTAATTAATTAATTAATTAATAGCGGGCTGACAAAGAGTAGACCCAATAAAGAGTAGACCTTATTTGCAAGTCAAGGTCTCAATTTCAAACCGTCCACACCATTATTATTTGGCATATTTGCCTCCATCCACAAAATATCGACCCGATAACGTTATTAATTAACATCTTCGACAACGCCGTTATTAAAATACTTAAGGGATAATATATACTTGCCATAAAAAAAACTTTTAACTTTTTTTCTTAGAGAATATTTTCGCAATTTACGCTATACATTTTAAGGTTATAAACTCACCATCTATAAATATATATATATATATATATATATATATATATATTCTATAATATATATGAGCCCATAATAGCCCTAATTTCGTTAAGTCTTGAATTTACGCTCGCTATCGCCAATCTTTGAAGCAAGGATGAGATGATTTGAACCTATCCTATTAAAATTATTATAATTATTATTTTGAATATATAAAAAAAAAATGATATTTGTAGACAAAGAGCGGTATATTTTGTTTAATAACAAATATAAAATTTATCTAAAAAATTAATTTTTTAATAATAAATCCTTATTTTAAAAAAATATACAATACTTAGGTAATTCATATTAATGCATAGAAAATATCACAACCATCAATAAATGATTATTTTTGCATTTTTTTACTTTGCCTAAACTAGATTTACACCAATTTCGAATATTATTTATTATTTTTTTTACTTTTTTATTATTTTATAATATAAAATTAGACAATTAAAAGTTATTTATTATATTTTAATATTTTTTAATATCACGTCAAAAAATAATAAGATGATGATAAAAAAAGAGATGATAATAATTAGGGATTATCTTTCGTGTAAAGATAATACTATTCTTCCCACTCAAATTTACCGCTCTACTCTACAGTTTTTATTTTTTATTTATTTATTTTTTTTACTTAGTGATTAAGAAAATATTTTTTTAATAATATTATAATTTTTTATTTTTTTAAAAAATATTAAAAAGTATTAAAAATTACCTATATAAAAAAATAAAATAAAATTTTATAACAAACGGTAGCTCGTGGCCGAAAGCGGGGCCTGTAGCATGGTACTTCGTGTAATTTGTGTCTCGGATGGAATTACTATGCCATCCCACTTTTACCGCTGAGCAGTATGTCCAAATATTTTTTTTAATATATTTAAATATTTTTAAAAATTAAAAAAAATATATTGATATATTTAAAATTATTTTTTTAATCACTAAATAAAAAAAAAATTACCAACGTTTAAACAGGGTGGTCAAACCAAGTGGGTAAAATAGAATTTTCCTTTCCGTCTCATGTCCCTACAGTGACATCAATGTCGGTAATGATGGGACGCTTGGAAAGACTTGCGAGAGTGTTCCTCCCACCTTCCCATTACCTCTGTTTATTATTATTATTATTATTATTTATAAGTACTTTTATCCTTCCTTTCCTATACCTAAAAAAGCCGTCCCCCTCCCACAGACTTCAATTTCCGTTGTGTCCTGAGACAGTGATATTCCATCTCAGCCCCCCACCATCAATCTCTCACCCTTTAAATCCCAGGGCTCTCTTTTTAACTTCGCCAACCCCCACCCTCTCTCTCTCTCTCTCTCTCTCTGAAAGTCCAAAATTATGTGTCAGTTATCTTCTTCTCCAACTTCTGGTACTGAATGCAATTCAGACCAAACAAACCTTTCCTCAAACAAACCACAACAGCCCGACATGTTCACCCCTTTGATCCCCCCAACACTTCAACATAAAAACCAACATCCCCACAAAACCCATCTTTCGCTTGCTGTCACTGAAGCCAAGTGCATATTCAATATAGCTTTTCCAATGGTACTTACCGGCCTTTTGCTCTACTTCCGCTCCATGATCTCCATGCTCTTCCTCGGCCACCTCAACGAGCTTGCTTTAGCCGGTGGTTCCCTCGCCATCGGATTCGCCAACATCACCGGTTATTCTCTTCTCTCCGGCCTTGCCATGGGAATGGAACCCATTTGTGGTCAGGCCTTTGGAGCCAAAAGATTCAAACTTCTTGGCCTTACCTTGCAAAGAACAGTGATTCTACTTCTACTGACTTCCATTCCGATATCGTTTTTATGGTTCAACATGAAGAAGATATTGCTCTTTTGTGGTCAGAAAGCCGATATTGCAGCCGAAGCACAGTCCTACATTCTTTATTCCCTCCCAGACCTCGTTGCACAATCTCTTCTGCACCCTATACGAATATACCTTCGTTCTCAATCCATAACTCTGCCTCTGACATTGTGTGCAGCTTTTTCTATTTTTCTCCATGTACCCATCAATTACTTTCTTGTTTATGTTCTAAAACTAGGAATCAAAGGCGTCGCTTTAAGTGGCGTCTGGACTAATTTCAATCTAGTAGGATCTTTGGTCGTCTATATTGCAATATCCGGCGTGTACAAGAAAACATGGAGTGGGATTTCCTCCGAGTGCTTCAAAGGCTGGAAAGCTCTCCTGAATTTAGCCATTCCAAGCTGCATTTCCGTTTGCCTAGAATGGTGGTGGTACGAGATCATGATTTTACTCTGCGGGCTTTTGCTCAACCCCCAAGCAACCGTTGCGTCGATGGGAATTCTGATTCAGACCACTGCTTTGATCTACATTTTCCCATCTTCTCTAAGCTTCGGTGTATCAACAAGGGTTGGAAACGAACTGGGTGCTAACCATCCCCAGAAAGCAAAACTCGCCGCAAGCGTTGGCCTCTCTTTCAGCTTCGTGTTGGGATTTTCAGCATTGCTTTTTGCCGTATCGGTTAGGAAGACATGGGCTAGCATGTTCACTCAGGACGCAGAGATTATAGCCTTAACATCTATGGTCTTGCCCATTATCGGTCTCTGCGAGCTCGGAAACTGTCCACAAACAACTGGTTGTGGCGTTCTGAGAGGAACAGCTCGGCCTAAACTGGGAGCCAATATCAACCTCAGCTGCTTCTATCTGGTCGGAATGCCGGTTGCAGTGTGGTTGAGCTTTTACTCCGGGTATGATTTCAGAGGACTTTGGCTTGGCCTTTTAGCCGCGCAAGGCTCATGCGTTGTGACCATGCTGTTCGTTTTGGCTCGAACCGATTGGGATCGCCAAGCCCAGAGAGCCGAAGAGCTGACGGGAGCTACCGTCACCATTGAAGATGATGACAACCACGAAGACGACGATAAGTTAATAAAGGATGAAAGTCAGGATTTAAGCAGTCCATTGGGTAATGTAGAGAGCAGCCAAAATTCACTAGTTTGAATTTTCCTCAGGATTTCTAGGAATATTGTTTGTACAAATCTTGCATGCCAAACAATTTTTACATATATTAATATTATTCACAACAACTGGTGCATTTCTTCCCATCTCTTGTAAATCATATTGAATAAACGCTGCAACAGAAAGTCTCTTTTTTCTTTTTGTGGCTTACAACAGAACAGGAACGGTTTTTTTTTGTTTTTATTTAAAAAAAAGAAACATAAGAAGAAGACAAACGCCAATAGTAATCTAGTAGAATAAAGTAATTATAGGTATAATTAAAAAGGAGTGAGATTTACTCTTAAAAAATTATTATTTTTATATAAATCTCATGTTTTATTTTATTTTTTTAACCGATTACATAATAATTGTATAATTCAATTCACAGTTACGAATACATCATCTAAAAACTAAAAAAAAATTATCCAAATTGCGACTACCACATGTTTCCCGGCAAAAGAAAAATGTTAACAAAAAAAAACAAAAAGATTAAAGCGAACCGACACCGCAGGATGTGCTGATTTGGGTTAGCTCCACGTGTTTGAGATATTGGTGTTTAGTCCGTTGATTTGACTCCCATAATCGGGCAACTCATGATCCACTTTCAGATTAATGTTCGAGTCAATTAACCTTTGCGCATCAACTTATAAATTCAAAGTCATGGATATATAAGCTTCCAACTTTTCAGGGATCGAGCCCTTTTTATGGACTTACTTCTTTTAAGTCAATCATTATTTTTACCACGTAATTAGTATTTTATCACTTACGATTAATTCAAATAAGTGAGGCTAAACTGCCGCCCTGCGTCCCTGCATCTATGTAAAACTCTTCTTTTTTATTTTTTCTTTTTACATTTTTTTAACTTCTTTAAATATTTTTTTAAAAAAAATCAATACACTAATAGTCTATTTCTTAATCAGTAAGTAAAAAAAATTAAATACATGAACAGTCAAAATAAAGAAACTAAATGAGAAGGCAAACTAACATTATTCAATTCAAATTCAAATTCAAATTCAACTTTAAATTTACTAAGACCAAATATAGAAATTTGAATTTCAAAATAATAATTATAATTAAATTCGAAATGCATCTAGATTTTCTAGAAATTAAATTAATTTAGAGGATCCCGATCATCTTAATTAATTACTATTCTATGTACGTAATCTATTCTAGAAGTTACCTTAATTCCCTAAACGCCATCATGGTAACATTTTCATAACATTTACTCTAAATTTAAAAGTTTGGACTATCATGATTTTGCATCAATAGAAGAATATTCTGCCAAACATAAAATTGGCAGTACATATATTGAATTTCGCTCGGGTACTATTCTTTTAACCAAATGATCTATCTGCCTTCATCCATTATTGTTAAAATTAAAGGAGAAATATTTTTCTCCATCTAATTAATTTGCAATTGTTTTATATTTTGCACTCAAAACTACTAAATTGACATATTATATTCTTAAACTTGAGAAAAAGTACATGTTCATGGCCTCTTTGCAGGTAAGATCCGAGTACTATTAAGGCTTCATTTGCTTCCTAAATCTATCTCAACTTATCATTATAATTTTTTCAAATTTCAATACAAAATATAATAAACAATTCAACTTTTTCAAATCTCAAAATAATAATAATATTACAAAATAATATTCTAACAATATTTTATTATCTCAACTCAACTCAATTCAACATTCAAATATAACTTTAATGTTGCGTATACGTCATCTCTTTTTATCTATATATATTTACAATTAAAATTGAATAATTATGCTATTTGTCAATTATATCAATTTCGATAATTCGATATGTAAATTAATGTGAAGCGTGTGACATGAGTTTGCATGAGATCAGGTGCAAATTATATTCTTTCTTATATAATGAATTAACGAAAGTGTAATAAGTGAGATTGAAAAACGTGAGTTATATATGAACGAATGGAATCAAATAAAGGTGGGCTTAATGGGTAGAGTTCACATTGGAATAATGCATTATTATGTCTTAAAGATCTAAACAACCATAAGGCATGGGTTAGTGTTCATATATATATATATATATATATTGGATCATCCCCTAATTCCCCAAACTACCATGATAAATGCCTGTGGAGCTTTTATCACCAAATTCAACATCTAGCTCAACTTGCATACCATACCAAATTCAATAAGTACTATTGTTGGCCATTTCTCTCTGATCTCTACCTTTTTGTCCGGTTCTTTGTGTACTTTTTTATTTTTTATTTTATGGAAAAATAGATACAGATCAGAATTCCTAGCTAGCTAGCTACTTGGCAAATACTTTTGCGTTTGTTTATGATCATGCATGACGTTCTACGTGCGCGTGGAAAATAAATCAGCTAGCCTAAATTAATTATTAATATGATCATGTATATAATATTAGCCTACTTACAACGTTGAGAGATTGAATGTAAAACAAGAACGTACACCCACCCTCTTTGATCGATTCTGTATTTGACTTTAGTACTTGTTTAATTATATAGATATATATATATATATATATATATATTTTTCATATCTGAAGGGCTGACAATATTGTTATTTCTAACGTTGTGAATAACTTTATAATAATATTATATATTCTCCAGTCCTGGGCTGAAAAGTTGGTAGGAGGCATGCATGCATGCACCTCGAGGGGGAAGTGTACGCCGGCTAGTGAATCCCGCCGGCAATTCATCATTTGAAAAAATAAAAATAAAAAAGACAAAGAACTCAGCTGGAAATTGTATAATTTCTGAATTTCTGACTAGGCAATATTAATGGTCGTCACTGCCGGCTTACCGCAAAAAGTCCACATTATGATCTCGTATATATATACGAATTGAAAATAATAATGGATTTGTTAATTAAAACCTGCTTTTAGTCAATTCTACATTTCCTATATAACAGAAAAATTAACCTTTTAATATATGTGTGTGTGTGTGTCCATGCATGGTCGAACCGCGTACGTACGTAGCATCTCTAGTTCCTTGTTATCTTCTCGGCTTTCTCTTCATCTTTTCTTTAATTTGTTTTATAAAATTCTAGTACCATTAGAATATTGTGGTAATTAGAAGCTCAATTCTCATATGTGACACGATCGAGGGTTTGTAACATGCAGTATGGTTAATGCTGTCCTCTAGACTTTTTTTTACTCGATCGTTTGTCTTATACTATGAAATGACAAGCTAGCATGCCTTCTAGTATACGGTTTTGTGGCATGATCAATGATAACCAAATACGATCAAGATATTGCTCATGATGATCATATTTTGTAAGATAAAGTAAGATCGATGTGTTTTCATTCTTATCAGGATATATTTATGATCAAAAGCTGTGCGGTTTTGCTCATGCATGCATGCATGTTGCTCTTTTGAGTTCACACACAAGCAGGTATGTAAATTAATTTGGTCACCGCACGTGTAATTCGTGGGACCATTATCTTGGTGATCAAAATGCATTGACTACTTCTAATTCGACCGATATGTCCTCTCCTTGTAGAAATAAGAAGTCGTAGATATAATCACTAGTACGTACGCCGGGTTACACGTGTACTAATTAGTATTAGATTGTAAATGCCATTACAAATAAAAATAAAAAAACAATTTGCATTAGTAATTCAGATTCATTTATGTCTGTCTACGTGCTACTCAAAATAATAACTAGGGAAATTACTAAATTAAACGTATAAGGACACTTCCTCTTTTAGGAAAGGTTCGTTTCAATCATGTATAAAGCAATTTTTGACCGAGATCCGAGACATCAGTATCTTTAAAGTTCCATAATTGACCGGCGTACGTTGTTCCCCCCGCGTTTATATTTATTTACATGTCAACATGTGTGTACCATCAATTGGCTTGACCAAAACCATTTCAGAGAGATGTTTGATTTTTAAGGATTAGCTCTGATTTTCTCGAGAAAAAAAAAAGCTTTTAAAAAGTTCTTTCACATCATGCATGCACAATTCAGTGAAATATCCCAATTTGGGTCAAATTATTTATTTGTTGAGCTGCCGTACATATACGTTACGTATATATATATACATGCACGCATGCATCCACAAGAAAGGTGCTTAGTTTCAGCAAGTCATGGGACCTCAGAACAAAATCTGGAGCTAATGCTAATGTCATCCTCCCGTAGAAGACAGGATTTATGTGAGGGAGGAGAAAAAGATCCTGCCCCCCATGAATCGTCTTTGATTACCTGGCAAAAGAACCAGTCCTCTGTACGACCAGTCTCTTGGTCTTTACCTCGCAAAAGTCACGAATTTCAGCTGATGGCACTTCAACTCAGATTACTGGGGCAACCACGTCCAGCCACCATCATCATCATTCACATGTCAAAATGAATTGTCTAAAGTTTCATACTGAGTTTTTTTTTTCTCTCTCTCTCAATGGACTTTCGTAAAAATATATTGGAGAAATCATACCTCTTCCCACCAGGCAGAAAGCAACTTCTATTTGCATTCGGTATCAAAATAATAATAATAATAAAATGACAGATAAGAGATAAAATCACATGCAACATTTTAATTTTGAGTGCATGCACGTCGACATTTCAGGAAAGTCTCTCAAGGCACGCATGTCTCCTTGCCCACGTGCGTGCCTGCCTGCCCTCAAGTCATGCCGCTTATTGACTTTAAAATAGAAATGATAATTGTAGTGTGAATATACAATACCATGCAATCACTTTGATTGATATGAAATTTATATGAAAAAAAAAAAAATTAATATTTTATTAATGAACCTCACTATTTTTCAAAACGATTGCACAACACTTATACATTCCACGATTGTATGTAGCATTACTCGACTTGAAAACCCCAAGAGCCACGTACGTGCAAGCTATATGTCCATACATTCCATGGGGCCATTTCCTGTTACATGTTAAGTTGCACGTAAAAGTGAAAAAATTAAATTAAAATAAAATGATGTTTATTCTTATGCCATATATAACACATTACTTGGGAATCAAGTCCTTTGATAATTATTTTTTCTTTAGCTACTTTCCACATCAATCCCACACCCATTTACTTCTTTGCAATTTTGGAAGTGTCTGGACAAACACCTAGCAATTTAAAGCAAAACCTTAATACTGAGCTCAAAGTGAGCAGACTCATGATCTAATCCACGACTGAAAACAGATGTTACATGTGATCGATTATCAAGAAGAAAATGAAAACATGGAAAGCATTGCTCTTCCACTCTCCTAATCTCGTCTAGAGCACTCCAAGAGAAGAGTTTTTTCTACCTCACTGCTCTTTCCGAGCTTTGGATCTGACAGGCTTTGCAGGTCTAATTATGTTACCAAGGAGGATCAAAACAATGGGAAGAACGGTTCCAACAAAATATACACTTCCATAGGAGGCAAGTGTTTCATGCAGGCTTAATACCTGTCCAATACAAGCATATAGCCATAAGAAACTTGGAAGCAACAACCTTTGGATCCCTGATTTTGTGTGAGGAGAGGGGGTGCTTGAGAGAGAGGGGACTTACGATGAAACCAATACAGGAGTAGTTCAGCACCAGAAGTGTGTAAGCAAAGTTTAAAAGCACTATTATCTTCTTAACCAGACCAGGGACAGCTTGCTGCCACCTGTAAATGACTGCTCAGACAGAAACAAAATGGTAAAGGCAAATAAAGAATTAGTTAATCCTCTAAACAAAGGACAATGAGAATAAGGGAGGATTGATCAATACCTCTTGAACCAGCAATCATCAACGCTGACTGGACAAAGAAGATGATGTAACCAGGATACAATCCCTGTAATTTGCAGGGTGAAGAAGGAAAAGAAAGAGGTAAATTATGGTAGAACTCAAAACTGAAGACGAAAAACATTTCTATATTTCCATTGATAACCCAAGATGGCAACTAGATCAAAGAAAAGAAATTTTTAAAAAAGAAACGCCAGAAAATTATTCTTAATGAAATAAAGTATGAAACTAGTCAACGTTCATAGATATGTCCGAGATGAGGGCTATTATATTGATGGGCGCACAAAACCATAAAATGCCAGATAACCATGTTGCAATATTTGGGAAAATATTGGTATGTGATGAGAATCAAAGCCAGCTAAAAATTACAAGGACCCCAAACAGGATTATGGCGCTATGAATGATAGTTAATGCAAAAAATACAGAATTTTGTTAATTTGCAATCATATGTTTACAGCAACATCTACCATGAAGGATGCCTAGATCAAATAAAGAAATTGGCAGTATGAAACAAAAAGTGATAGATGGCAGAAAGGAAGCAACAATTACTACATGGTGCTAATTATAACATGGAACGAACTACTGTTGACAAGGTGAGAAGGCTTGGTGCAAAGATCATAAGATGTATCTATATACAAGTACATTAATTTGTTTAGAAGACTGAAAACATTGGCACAGATATTAAGTACTAGCAAGATACATTGGTGAGAATATATTGAATTGTTTGGGAAAACCTCATAGACGATGGTGCAAATAATTGCAGGAAATAACAATATATTCAGGATAATCAGGCAAGCATAAGGCTGAAATTCTACTCACATGCCAAACCGCACTGACGGTCTGTGTAGCCAGCAACTGGAAGAAACCAGGCTTCTTTCCCTTCTGAACGAGTCTCTCATAAACATCTACAAAACCACAAAACATTAGATATTTTCTTTGCAGCCATTACCCATATATCCATGATGTACTAAGCCTAGTTATAGAAGATACAAGTATGCCACTATATCCTTCATTAACTTATTGTAATAGGATTTGTCAGCACAAGACGTCCAAACAGTAAGCCAGTCGACACATTTTCCTCTTTTTTGAAGACAAGTTTTGACTTATCATTATTATTTAAAACAAAAAATAGCAATTTCTAATGTAAACGAATATCATCCATAGACAAATTGGACCAAGATCCTAACAGGTAATAATCTTTCAGCCACAGGATCCGATTGTTTCCAAAGAATAGAACATCACTAAATATTAGAGTTCAATATACTTTTGCCAGGTCAATCCAATTATCAATTAAAATCTTGTCAGATTCATGTCTGTGGGAGGAAAGACTGGATCATATCCATGATTCAGACTGACTAATGAACTTTCTCAGTTTGCTGATGCCCGATCAACTTTTAAGGGGGATGACATAGTATATACTGCTAGTTGGATAACCAAGAAAATTGCAGGACATAGAGAGATGGAAGGCTTATGAGAGAAACTCACAATGACGCAGCCAAGTACTGACTTGAATATTCCACACAAGTGGCAACTCCACTGCACTCTTTGCCAACTCAACACCCAGAACGTCAACATTTTTGGCGCGATCCCAGCGTGGCTTTTGTGGAGATGATTCTGTCCAGCCACTGAAGCCCAGGCCAGAAATAATGATAGAGGCCTCTGAAATTGACCAGATGAAGTAATATTTCCAGCGTGCCGTAAAGCCAGACATGTACTGGTAAAACAACCGTTTCCAAAATCCCCATTGTTGGTAAATGGGATCAGTAAATCGGGACAAAGGAAACTGAGGTACTAAGTACAGATACAAGGCCATGCAAAAAGCAGCTTGGAGAAGAGCTCTAACTGTGGCCCCATATGGTGATGGTGACCGTCCTTTCTCTGAATGGCTCCAAATCTGCAAAAGATTAAAAAATTTGAATAAAAGAACATAAAAGAAAAGACAGAATGAAAGCTAAGATAACTTGTACTCTATTAACAAGGAATGCAGAAATGCAAGTTAAGAACATAATAGACCTACCCCCTTTCCTTCAGTCCAGTCAAGATAATCCTTTATTTCATAAACTGGACCAGCAAAATGACTACCGCAGCAGAGGCAGTAACCGATGTACTCAATCAAGGAGGGTAACTCAATCAACCTATTTTTTCTCTGAGCCTCGCGTAAGTCTTCCTCTTTTAATAGCCCATCATTGTAGTTTATTGCACACGAAATGACTTTCAATGTTAACACCATCAACGCTCCTAATTTCAATCAACATATAGAAGTACACTGATGAGTTATTATGCAGGTGAAAAAGAATAAAACTGAACATGATCAATGTATGTGGGCATGCTGACAATCAAGAAAAGGTTGGTAACTTTAATACATAACTAAAAATTACTGAAGTAATCAGTCACTAATCCGATATTCTAGTCTTCATCAGAAGACATTAATACTTATCACAATCCAGGAAAACAGCAGAAAATACAAGATGATATTCAGAGGGAGTGAGGTGCCATTGAAAGGAACCAAGCCCCCATGTATCAAATCATTAAAACAGGAATGCTTTGTAAGATGCTTAACTCGGTATATAATGCAAAGAGCACATGGATTATCACCATTTCACCTCTACAGGAGAAAATGCGGAACAGGTTGAAGGCTGAACATGTGCTTACCAGTGGCATCAATACCCCCTTCCTTCCATGCATCACCGCTCATGTAATACACGTGGCTACACACGTATACAACCAGTCAAAAATTCCAAGATAAAAAATAAATAAATCAGGAATTTCAAATCTAACAACTAACAAGTATGATTTTTCAATCATTGCAGCAATTAGACGGAGTCAAAACCAATCCAGTACAACAAAAGAAAAGGAAGCAACATCATCAGTTAAAAAACTCCAGCAGAAACAGAATTAAAATAGCAGAAGAGAGATTATAAATCTTGTCTAACTCAGTATGAGGCTAGTCCATAGATTCGTGCACATGGAACTGATAGCCTCATTGTTCAGCATCAATTAAAGCCATGAAACGTGTGCAAGCATCTAAAGAAGTTTTACAACAACAAACATAAAACTTCTGTAGGTCACCAGGCATCAAAAATATAAGAGGTGCAGACAAGCCTTCAACATCGGTTAGATATGTATTCACGTAAGTAGCTTTTGTTGGATTTGGTGTTAGATGCCATGCCTCTCATGGCTTCCATGATTGGCGAGGAGGCACAACCAATTAAAAAACTTGTGCAAGAAGTATGGAATACCGACGAGAAAATCCATGTCCTTCTAGCGACCTAAATAAAATTAGTTTTTCTTTTTCACACTTGAACACTTTTCTGTGACACTCTACAGAAATTTGTTGTTGTCTTTGCCTTGACAGAAAAATGCAAGCTTTCCTTGGGCGCAGCAAAATAAAAGAATTAGAGAAACTGTGTCCAGGAAAATCATTGGCCTTTTTTACGTGGAAATGTGTCATATTTAGCATATATTTTGTTTCATTCGGTTCTAGAATTTATTCAATAGTCAAAGGTTGGAAAAATCCAGAAACAACAACAAAAACCCAAACAGATGCATAAACCAATAAAAAGAAAAAAGACAAACAAAAACAGAAAGTGATGGACTCTTAAGATCTACAACACGAACTAGAAAGTAGACGTTACAGTATTCGATTCAAACAGTTCTTGGAGGAAACAAAAAGTCCTACCAATTCATAATTCAATTGACTATCAATCAATCAAGCACCCAAATCTCAAATTAAACATCAATCTATTTTGCATTAAAATAAATGCATGGTATAACCAGAGTAAACAAGACACCATAATGCACAAAAATATACAAAAGGAGAGTCATTGCCAAATCAATTTCTAATGCATCCACAGAATAATGTCCAATTTGATGCTTGCAAGCACCGAGTAAATAACAATAAAAAGACAGCCTTTGTATGAGATTACAAATCGAAATTCACAAACAATCAAATATTTCCAAAATTTAAAAACTACCAGCCAATGAGATAGCCGAATCCCAAGAAGAAAGTGATGATGCCGCACCGGGAGCGAAATAGGACCATCGAAGCGTAAGCGAGCAACATGGGGACCAAGAAATGTAGATTGGAAGAGAACCCGAATGAAAGGTAGGATAGCAGAGCCCCGGACAAGGCCGAGTAGAGGTGCTTTCCGATTCGACCGGGGACGAATCTCCAGAGGAAGCTCACAGGTATGGTGGCCACGAAGCAGAGGAGAAACCGGAGCACCGGTACCGAAACCCCGATCGCGCCCGCCATGGAATTCATGTCCAGCTCCATGGATAATCAAATCTACTCGGCTCGGACCGAGTCTGGCTCGCTGAATTCGAGGATTTGAAGAACCTCCACTGGATTTTGAGGCGTGAAGACTGGGGGGAAAGCATGAACAGAAAGGCAGCTGAGTTCTTCTATAGGATAACTACACCAGATTACAATAATACCCCTACGTTTTCGTCACCTTCCGAGTTCAGAATGGTGGTTGCAACTGGTTGGGTGGGCCGTTCAGATTCTCACTCGCATTTTGCGCGTGGGAATTTGCGCTTTCGTCTTCATATAACTTCGAAATTGTCGAAAAGTCGCTCAAAAATAATTAAATATTAAAAATAGATAAATGATATTTGCATGCAGTCCACACTTACATTTCTTTTGAAAAAATTAAGTACATGTAAATTTTATATAAATAAATTAAATTTTTAATAATAGATTTTTTTTTAAAAAAAAGGTGCAACGTTTACAATATTTATGATTGTATATAATATTATTTTAAAAAAATCGACTCTTAAATATTAAAGTGATGGCTAGATTTTAGATTAGTGTTTTAAATACTATACCGTACCGTACCATATTGTCTAGTATGATCAAAATATTTCATACCAGCCACTGGTCTAGTACTGGTATTGCATATATTTCGTACCGGCTCAAATATCGGCCTGTATTTCGATCCGTACCGACCGATATTTAGGCATTTTTATTTTTATTTTTTCAAATTATATGCTCATTTTTTTACTCTCAATTCAGACTAAGCTATTTATAATTTATATATATATATATATGTATTTATATATAATTTATTCATATATAGACTAGTATTTTGAAATATAATTTATATATATAATTTATTCATATATCGACTATTCTAAAATAGTACTAGTATCGAAATATTTCGTTCCAATGGCTTAACCGGAACGGTGTCCGGTACGATATTCAAAACATTACTCTAGACTCCTAAAACCGTTCCTTATTATCACACCTGAGCTATATTCAAATATTTGATCTTTGCTCATAATTTTTAGTAAAAATTGCTCATAATTTTTTTAGTAAAATTATTTTAAAAAACTTTGTCCATGTTTTTTAGTAAAATTGCACATAATTTTTTTTTTAAGAAAATGATTTATACCGTCTTAAACTGTGCAAGTTTTACGTACTTATTTCAATAAAATAAAATTAAGATTTTGGAAGAGATTTGCATTCTCTCAAATTATATATAGCATTACTCTTTTATGTAGTAAGAATAAAATAAAATTAAAAATTTTAAAAAATAAAAATAAATATAATATATAGTATATAGATGATAAGTAATAAAACTGATGTTTACGCGAACACATGATGGGGCCTCGCGTAGCACGACGGTGACTCATTTTGTTAGATGGTATGCCAACTTAACAAAAGTATTGAGCTTTTGAACATGACCTTGATCGAATAACTTATTTTTAAACTAGAAATTAGTGTTTTGATAATTCGGAATTTATTTAAAGGAAAAGTTTATAGTAATTATTAATTCCCACTTTAATTTAAAATTATGGCGTTTGGAAGTAAAGAGATTTTGAAAATTCTAACAAAAATTTCAATCAAAAGACATTATATTGATTTTCTTATTGAACAGTAACATAAATAGTTAAAGAAAAACACTTTGGCCAAAACGAGATCCCACAAAAATAAACTCATAAATTGATATGACTTGGTATGATACGTTATATTATAAAGTTATCTGTTATTATAAAATAAATCTAACGTATTATATAAAACTATATCAGTTTGTAAATTTATTTTTATACAATCTCTATATGGTTGCAACACAAATTAAAAAAGGATTATACTACTCAGCATCCTATATCACACACCATACATATTTTAATTTTTTTAATTTTTAATTTTTGATTTTATTCATACTTAACTAATTGAGTTGTTTTATTTATCATCTATACATCACATTTGTTATGGGAAAAAAGAAAAAAATTAAAAGAAATGTGATGTGTGAGATGTTAAGTGGAATTATTAATTAAAAAATGAGTAATGATAGATACAATCATAAATTATGTAATTATTGTGCACTCTTTTTGAAAAAGAATAGGGTCTTTTATTAAAAAATTAATTTTTTATGTGAATTTCATATTTACTCACTTTTATACAAAAAAAATGTGCGGCGCTTGTACACTCTGTCACTGTAAAGAAAAATTATATTCATCATCCCTACACACCACATAGCACATTTTTTTATTTTTTTTATTACCAAATGTGTGATGTATAGATGATAAGTAGAATAATCTAATTAGTTTAAGAAGAATAAAATTAAAAAATTAAAAAAAATATAGTGTGTAATATATATGAATGATGAATAGTAAAGCTTTACTATAAATATCATTTCTTTAATTTATATTAATTTTATTCTTAAACATATTTTTAAAGATATTTTAAAACATTTCAATATTTTCTTTTTCTTTTTTTAATCATAACATCCAAACGTCTCCGAAACTCTGAAGAACTTGGCACGGGAGACGAGGAAAATCATACGCCACCATGCAGTGTTCACGGAGGGAGTACGTGGCTGATCCAAAAGCGACGCGTGTCCCAAGCTCACCGGACCAGCCGGTTAAAGCTAGCCCAACAACAGGTATAGCCGGTCGCCAATGTCTCCCGCATGTCTCACTCGGCGCCACTTCCCGCTCACTAATCACTGTGAGCATAACCACAACTCTACAGTAAACTTACGGCCATGGCGGTACCGTACAAAAATTCAGACCCATCTCTTATCCTTCTGCAGAACCTCAAGGTTTTAGCTTTTTCTTTTGGGGTATACTTTTTTCTGCTTTTCTTCTTTTTCTTTTATAAATATATGTGTGTTTATGTGTTGTGCAGATTCTGGCCTCTTTTTTAACTTTCTTTGACGCTGCTTTAAATAAATTTTATGGGATAGTGGGAAAATATACCGACATTTCCTTTGCTTTATCTGCGTTTGACTGTTTTTAACGAGAAACGACTGTTTGATTGTTAAGAAAGAACAAAGGCCGAGAAGTTTTTGAATTTATAAGCATATGTGATATGGGACTCCTGAAAACGATCAACCAACACCTCTTAATCGAGCCTGATATAGCAACATGAGCCCTTGTTTTTTTTTTTGGAAAGAACAAAAAGGAAAGGAAAAATCTTGGGAAATGGGTTAGTTTCCAATATCTTCAGCATCTATGAGCAAATTTTATTTGAGCATTTGTGGCGGTGGGTTTTTTTGGGCGGTTATTGAGATTAGATTCCTTTCTCACTGAAAGGAAACGGAGATATTAGGCAAATATCTGTATTGATCCCGACCAAAATAACAGGACTAATATGTAGTTCTGGGGAAAGATATTTCACAGATATCTTCATGCTTCGATATGGAACCTGGATAGATCTGGTTTTTTTTTTTTTAATGTGGTTACTAATAGTGCGTAATGTATTGTTTAGAGATGGGAAGATGAGTTCAATTTATTGAAACCTATGAATCTAGGCTCATGGTTATATGATATATAATGGTAGTGAGGCATGCGGAAAAGAGCTGTGCCTTCTATTTCCAATGCCATATGGTCTTTTTAAACCAGTTTTCAATGTTTAATGTTTATCTTGTTTTGATAATCGGATTGTTATTCTTGTTGTATTTGATGAGTAGTTTTTAGTTTCTACTACTGTTTTTGGTTTCATCTCGATGAATATGAATTGTCGTTCCTGTTTGGCCTTCATCTTTAGTTGCGGGCATCCCTCTCTATTTGCCTCAAGGAAATATATGCATCCTTTTCGTGTGGCGATTCATTTGTGATTAAAGGGAAGTTTTGATAGACAAGAAACCAGTCGATTCCATTGTACTTCTCTTGAAAGATCCACGATTCACACAAATATGCATGTGCACCACCTGTGCACGCACGCACATACGTCCTTGGTGGGAGAGCTGAAATAACTCTGTGCTTTCCGTGTCTGTTTCCTGCTTGTAGGGTATTATTCTGTGAGAGTTCATCTGCATTTCCATAAGAGTCTTTGATTCTCATCTGAAAAACCAGTCAGGAGGAGGGATGGCTCTAGAGAGCTTTGTAGATTCCAACTTCCAATTGGCAGCACACTCTCTGGCACTGACTTGGCCAACTGGAGGCTTTTTGGGGTCCTCGAGTTCTGATAACTTGCTACAAAAGGATGAGCACTACCAGGCTGTGGTACCGTCCCTCTTGAATTCATCTTCTGGAAACCTGCCAAATGGGACATCTGTGAATGCACATATGAATGTAGGTAGGGCATTGGGTGAAATCGATCCAAGTATCTTAAATCATACGGGAAAGGAACTGAGTGTCAGGCCAAGTTCCTTGGACACAGATTCCAAATCAGCACTTTCAAAGGGTCCTTTGCACAGAAGTGCCAGTGCTAACATGGATTCTTACCCTGTTTTACGCACATCACCTGCACTATTCTCTTCTCATAACTCATGTTCAAGCTCTTCAGTTGTAAGTGGTTCCTCCATAACCCAGCATACTTCCCGTTTAAATCCAAAAGGCCTTCAAGTGCATAAAAGGAAACATCAGCAAGGGGAATTTGCTGCAGCATCTCAAGAGGCTACGGAAGTGCATAAAAATTCATTCATAAATTGCATAAAACAGGAGCCATGCACTTCAACTCAGATGCATAAGAAATCAAGATTAGGCATCCAGCAAGAGGCAATCATGCAGCAGCATATTATTCAACAGCTACTGCAGAATCCAGATTCTGCACAATTGCAAGAATATTTACCCCAACTGCAAGAATTGTTTCAGCATCATCAGTTACGAAAACAGAAGCAGCAAAATAGTTTGCACCCTATTCCACAATATCAGGGAGTTGGCATACAACAGCAACTACAGCAACACATAAGTCAACACCTGCAACAGCAGGTCCTGCCTCAAGTACCTGCCATGCGCTCCTTTAATGAAGGCATCTGTTCACGCCGGCTTATGCAGCTAATATATCATCTGCGGCAACGACCAGCTGTGAGTTGCTCTTTTAATTGACGATTTGATGTTGTTTATCATTAGTATATCACAATTATGTCCATTATCCACGACTTTTTTGACATATTTAATGCATTGCCCTGTCAATCTGCAATTTAGATTTTCTGAAGCATACCTGAGTTCTATCTTTTAATATCATGCTTACACTTTGCCCCTAAACTTTGTGATTTCCCTGTGGTCATAGGTTCAACTAATGCATTACTCACTTTGAGTTGGTCCGACCCTCATTTTATTTTTGGTCTCTCTAGGACAACGGTATTGCTTATTGGAGGAAATTTATCAGAGAGTATTATGCTCCTTGTGCTAGGAGAAGATGGTGTTTGTCTTCATATGACAAAGTTGGACGCCATGCCTTTGGTATGATTCCCCTAGCTGCTACGGTGAGTTCTCATCCCGCTGATATATGTTTTTACCTCATCATAAGAAATAATCAATATTGTCGTGAGGTGGTATGGTGGCTATTGGTTGTGCCTTCTGGTGTCAATTGCATCAGGTTGGACTGTGTTACACAGTGTGGTAAATGGTCCCCATATCAACTTTATGAAAAGTTTTGTTTGTAAAGCTTTTCCTACCTCAAATCCCCTTGGGTGCAAACAATCTCTAGGGGCCATCGGACTGGGAGATTTTTCCCTTGAATTACCCTAGGTGCACTTGCAAAAAACTCATTGCCAAGAGCATGTGCACCCCCGGGATTAGTCATGATGCTATTCCCAGACACTCGGTGCCAATCAAAAAAAAAAAAAAAAAGCTTTGCCCACCATTTTCATAAATTCTTCTGTCACTGAATACAGCTTCTGCAAGTCCCTCGAATCTGAACTGTTTCTATTGTGCCAGTGTAATTACGGCTTCATAGACGCACATATACAATTGCATCCACTCATCTCAATTTATTTCTTTACACGAAGCCTATTTGTGTCGGATTCTTATCTTTCCCTTCTGCTTTAAATGCTGTGTTGATTGCTTTAAATGGAATTGTTTGCTGCTTCTTTCGTTTTTTCAGGATGCATGGCAATGTGAGATTTGTGGTTGTAAATCGGGAAAGGGGTTTGGTGAGCAAACTAGCATTATTGAATTGTTGAATCACATAAGTTTTTTTTTCCCTTCAGTTATTTATCCCGCCCCCCCCCCCCCCCCCATTTTTTTTTTTTTTTTTTTTTTTATTGCACATAATTTATTTCTATGTTTTTCTTGCTTGGCAGAGGCAATTTTTGAAGTACTTCCTAGGCTTTACAAAATCACCTTTGATAATGTGATGGATGAACTATTGTTCCTTGATTTGCCACATGAGCGTAGGTTCCCTTCAGGATTAATGATGTTGGAATATGGAAAAGCAGTTCAGGAGAGTGTCTATGAGCAACTTCGTGTTGTTCGTGAGGGTCATCTGCGAATTATTTACACACATGACTTGAAGGTGAGTCAAAGGCCCCTTCGTATGAAGGTGGTGGGCTGATGCATATTAATTGTTCATGGATGTCTTGAAATACTTCTGCTTTTCAGATACTGTCCTGGGAATTTTGTTCCGGGCCTCATGAAGAACTTTTGCCTCGAACTTTGCTTGCACCTAAGGTGATGATTATTTTTGTGCTCTGTGTTTTATTTCTGGTTGTGAGTTGCTCCTTTTGGTGTTCAAATCTGTCATATGATCCAGTACTTCTTGCCATTTTACCTTGTGACTTTTATGATCTTGCTGTGTGTAACCATGCTGTAACTTAGTTTCTGAAACATGCATGGTTGCAGGTTGATAAGATGGTTCATGCTGCACTGAAATATGAAAGCACCAATAGCAGTAGTGAATCTGTTGTGGTGTCTCCAGAAGATTTACAAGCAAATTCTGACGCGTAAGACATTAATGTTGAGTGTTTGTTTGCTTTGGATGCTAGAAAGTTCAAATTATATATTTTGCTCTAAATAAACTAGAAAAATTGAGTTTTGGGAGGACAAAGCCATTGCAAAGCAGTTATAATTTGCGAGTAAATTTTGTTCTTGATCATTCATCTCACTGTAGGTTCCAGGCAGCTGGGTGTCAAGTTGCGAGAACTTTGGACTTGCAATTGGTTGATGACTTGGGATTTTCCAGAAGATACTCCCGGTGCATGCAGGTAAACATTTTCAATTCTTTTTTTTTTATTGTTTTTGAGTTTGAAACTAATATCCAATTACTTGACTGGTTCTTAATGTATGCCAGTTATGATTGTTTGACAGATTGCAGAGGTTGTCAGCTGCATGAAAGATTTAATGACTTTCTCCTTCAATAATAACACAGGACCAATGGGTAGGTAGCATCAGACGTTGCTGTTGATGGCATGCAAGTGCTTTCTCCACTCATGCTTATTTTGGTTGGTTTTCAGTTTTTAATAAGGTCCAGTAGTTAGTTTTGATCTTTAATGGTGTTTGCTTGTTCAATATAGCAGTTATTTTACTATTGCTTATGTTTTGGCTTCACATTGATATTTTGGATATTAGCAAGTTCATAAATTAGACTTTTAAGAGCTTCATAAATGGTTTTGTTGGAGTTCCTTTTATTACATTCTTATTCGTTCTTAAATATTTTGATTCTTATTGGATTTTCTGGCCAAATACATTGAATATCAAACTTTTACCACTTTACCATGAACAAGTGGGATGCCAGATTGGTTCTCGATTTGTTTTACTTGTTTTATTGGACCCTTTGCTTGCTAGTAAAGCCCATTTGCAGATGGCAGTCAGTTCTACATTTCTTGGTTTCAATAGGACTCCCTTTGAGCATTATTTCTATCTACCATCATCTAAAGTGTGTCAACACATTAACCTTCATTTCTATTGGAGTACCTATTGAAAAAATTCCTATTAAAGTGATTTATATTTCTTTACATGTTAATTTTGCCGCCATCCACTATAAACTAAGATTCATTCATGATGTTTCTGCTAAACTCTAAATTTCTGTAATCAATACTCATATTTGAGTTTAACTTGCAATATTAAATCATCCAAATCAGTGTCTAAATTAACATATTATAGGATAGGCAGAATGCTGGAGTACATTGACGTGCCAAAATTAACAGATTAGTGCATGTAGATTTGTAATCCAATCTCGCCAATCTATTGATTTTGACATGGAGTTGGATGGTGAAGTATGGCACTACCAATCAAATGAGGTTGATTGTGATTATTTTATGTTTATAGGTACATTACAAATGATCTCCATAGTTTAGAGTGGTTATTTATTATAAACCTATATGATACCATTATTCATTTGTAGAGAGCTTGAAGAACTATTCCCAAGAAACCACCACAAGTAAGATCGGGAAAGAGGAATTACATGAGAAGGAAGTTGTAGGGAGTGCTCAATGTCTGCCTACTGACGACAATAAGTTGATGGCTGGGTCCAGTGGTCATTGCAATAATGTGAATGGTTGTGTAGTTATGACAAATGGAGGACTTTTGACTAGCTCAGAAGAGGCAGCATTGATGCCGCCAGGTTCTTACCACAAATTGCTGAGGCAGAACAACTCAACTTCTGAACAGGGCAGAGTGAAGCGACAGGGTGCTTCACTGCGAGTGTCCAACCAGGATGTCTCTTTTGAATCTAATAAAGGTTCTAAAGCTTCAAGCCCAGGACTAATCCAGCACTCACCAATGGATGGCTTGTCAAGTTCCCATTCCATCGAAGGCAGCCAGAATATACGGGACAAGGCTATCCAGAAGATACTGCAGGAGATGGTCAACAACAGCAGAAAACTGAACGTGAATGCTGGAGACACTGTTATCCGTGAAGAGGGGAAGAGTCATGTTGTTGACGTGCCTGCAAGAGGCAAGGGGATGAATGTTCATAATGGGTTAGGTTCTAGGTACAGCACAACAGCCCTGGATATCCCAGGAAATGTATTGAGGAGTGCTGCAGGGAGGATCAGCAGCTCAGGTGCTGTCTTCAATAGAGAGGTCTTTGAGTTCTGTGGTAACAACAGCTCCATGAAGAAGAAAGAAACAGATGTTCCAGAGAAGCTTCAACTTCCCGAAGCGCTCATTAAAATGATCAACGGTTATCATGAAAATGGAAAGTTGAGTGGCAACAGTGAAGATATGTGCAATGCATGGAGGAACTAACCATATCGTGATACTAGTTTTAGGGAAGTGGTTAGGAGAGTTTGTACAGTTTTGTTGGGTAGTGTAAACTGATATCTTCACCATCTCGCGTAGTTTTGATGACGTGATTTTGCACGACTTTTAGAATCGTTCTGATAGTTTGAATTTATACTGGATCTTTTAGTTGTAATGGAAGTGTGAGTATATAATTACTGGTAATTCGAGTTTGGTGAGAGACTTTAACAGAACAAACAGGAAGCAAATACCAATTTCATAAATTGGCGGGTTTTTCCTCCTTCTCCTTCTCCTTCTTCCTTATTTATTTTTTAATTTGGATATTTCAGAAATTAAGTCTGCTGGGGGAGGAGTTGAGGACCCTAGCCACTCGTTTGCATTTCTTTGCAAAACTTGAAACTCGAAGTGGAACAATGAAAATGCAATGCTGCCCAAGGCTAAGGAAAAATCCCTCACAAATTAATATTAGAATGCTCAGACATCAACTAGCATTTATCACCCAAAATTACATGCTAAAACCTTTTTTCAGGAGATGAAAGTGCACATTTCCATACTCTGATTAAACCAAGAGAGCACATACACATACACATTTCCTAGCTAAGGTACAAGTGATAGGCTTCGAAAATCATTTAAAACTTGTAGAACTCTCTTATCCCTACCTGTTTATCGTACAGAACTTCCTACCTACAGAGGTTAACTCAAAAACGCTTAAACCTCTCCCTAAATTTACTTGGGTATATAAATACAGAATCTAAACAGAGACCACCTTTGGTATGCGTGCAATCAATCTGGGTCATAGAGAATTTGATTTTGGTTGGTGCGTTGGAGTTATCTACAACAAAATCGCCAACGTGGTAGTAGTTCCATTTTCCGGTTTCACTCAAAATGCACTTTGATGCCGCATGCTGACCATCCGAAGTCCATAGCTGAAACTGCACTGGCTTTATGTCCCATCCGTGAACATGCTCAGTATTACAGATTCGGCGACCAAACCTCTTGTATGCCCTTCCTAAGTGCAACCTGAAGAATAGGCTATATGTCCCCATCGGAAATGGGAACTCCACCTCTCCATCAACTTCAAACCACCAAATTTGCTGGAGGTAGGCGACAGTGCAGAATCTACATGAAAGGAAGAGGAGCTCTAAATCAATTCAAGTACTCCATTGCCCAAATAGGCAAAATAAATAACGCAGCAGCATATTCCAGTGATACAACCACATTCGGAGCATCAGAACAGAAGAAAGCTAGGCAGTTCTTCAATCTTGAAAATCACAAGCATCACTCATCATCACAAGCAAGACATGCAAACGTCAAGATTCCTAGTCTAGGGGAAAATATGTTGGAAACTGTAGCTGTCATTCATCAAAGTTGCATAGCAGGTTATACAACAAGCACATGCAAGATTCAAATATCTAACTAAAAATCTAGCCTAAGGATTATAATTAAATCCTTCAGTCAATATTGAATCTTATAAACTCATTGAATAATTCAATCTCCTGAAGGATCAAATGTGTTACTCCAACTCAAAAGAAACTCAAGGACAACTGGCTTCGTTTGTTTTCGCAAATGAGATGAGATGAGATGAGTTGAGATAAAAATTGAATAAAATATAGTTAGAATATAAATTTTTTAATATTATTTTTGTTTTGAGATTTGAAAAAGTTGAATTGTTTATTATATTTTGTATGGGAATTTGAGAAAGTTGCAATGATTAGATAATATGAGATGGGATGAAAAGTTTTGTGAAAATGAACGAGCTTTGATCCAAGTTCAAGAATATGATTATAATATTATCACTGATAATAACAACCTTAAACATTAGGCCATGTTTGGATACAAGAAGTATTTCATTTTATCTCATCTTATCATCACAACTTTTTCAAATTATCACACAAAATATAATAAACAATTCAACTTTTTTCAAATCCGAAAACAATAATAATATTAAAAAATAATATTTTATTTAACTTTCATCTCAACTAACTATCCAAACAGCACCAAAGATCTTCCCCATAGACTCAATGCTCTATAGGACCTTCTCCAAATGACCCAAAACTTGCTATTGTACAAAACCTAGCTTTTCTATACGAGAATCCAATCCAAAACATATTTTCTAAAAGTAAGCTGAGGTGAGAGCGTTTTTGACATGCAGTGCATTAACTTCCCAAAGTTAATGAAGCCATGATTAAACTAAATACATATATCACATCATCATGCAATAGACTTCAAAATTTCAAACAAAATTGATGAAAAGATAACAAGAAACCTACTTTTGATGAGTTCCAGCGAGGGAATTCCCGGAACGTTGGAGTTTCCATCATCCATCTAAAAGAATTATTATTTTTTTTGTGGTAAGTACCATCTAAAAGATACATGACAAGAAACGTACAATTTTTCTATATCCATTGGAAATCATTATATAAACGTAAAAAAAGGTGCATAATTCTCACCTAGATTCTTCAGTTGGGATGTGATTCCAATATCTTCGATCATCAATCCCAGTGATTGCCAACCCCTTAGGAGAAATGGACAAACAAACACCACCGGTACTTTTATGCAGCCAAACCTTCTGTAAAATCCAATTTTTATACAAATACATCAGGAACACATCCAAATCAAGAAAATCAAATAAAATGAATAATCGAGATCTCATGATTGGCCACCGAGAAAGTTGAAGAAAAATAAAAGAAAAGAAAACATCGATTCTTATTTTACAAGTTCTTTTTCGTTTTGTAAATTTCCTCCGAAACCGAACAAAAATAACCTAGAGAAAAACATATGATAGAAACTCATAACAAGTAAAACAATCTCATTCCCCGCTCAATTGATCACAATTGGGCATTTTAAGATCTCCACACACTTCCTCAGATTAGGAAACAAGCAAAACGAGCAATACCTTAGTACCGCCATCGAAAGTACTAGCCTGGCAAAGCCTCTCGTAAATCCCTCGCTTACCCAAATCCCCCGGCAACTCGCCGAACACTTTCCGAAAAAGAACTTGATAATTCGACGGCAACTTCGATTCCCACACAAAATCTGCCCACGACGCCCCACGAAAAGCACGATTCAGTCTCGCCAATTTGCAGATCTCAGGCGGGTCCAAGTAGCTCAGAACCAAAGCCACGCAGCTCTCTGGTAAGTCCCCCAAACTGGGTCGCGATTGCAAACACAAATACCCATCAGACCCATTGGAACAATCCAGCCCAGTTAGGCTTGAGAACAAAACAGATAAATCGGCACCCATGAAACAGAGCAGAGCGGAGAGAAGAGAGAAGAGACACAGACTAACTAGGATGATCGTCAAAAAGATTTGACTTTTAAATGGAATGAATTCTACAGAAACAGAGTGCGGTGGTGGGGTGGCAACATGTGGTACTGGAAGAAGGACGCGTAACAGTTGCTGGGAGGGGGAGGAGTTTGTTTGTCTTGGTGGGTTTCGTTGGTTTATGGAGAAGCAGAGGAAGACAGTAGAGAATGATTTGGACGGAAAGCAGAAGATGAGTTGGGTGCGGGAGATGGGGCTCTTTATTGGGAAAAAAAAATAAAAATATCACCCATAACAGCAGGTACAATACACGCTGTATGAAAAAGACAACTTGGAACTGTCTCCTGTGTTTTTACACATGAGATAGAGATTAGTTAAAATTAAAATTAAAATTAAAATTAAAAATTAAATAAAATATTTTTGAAATATTTTTTTAATAATATTTTTTTAAACTTTAAAAAAATTAAATTATTTATTTATTTTATGTAAAAATTTAATAAAATTATAATAATTAAATAAAATAAAATGTGATGAAATGAATTAAAAATAATTCTGAAAACAAACGAGTAGCATATCAAGTTTTGTAATATTTCAGTTGACATATGTGGGTATTTTTTTTTTACCATTGAAAATTATATTTTTTTTGTTTATTATTTTCTTTCAAAAGAAATTAATTTTTAATTTTTATCTTTAAGAATGTTTAAAGTTCACAAAATTACTTTATTTTTATTACTTTCCGATAATATTAAAATAATTTTTATTGTCTAAGCTCACCGCGCACCTTTTTTTTAAAAGAAAATAACCAATTTAAAACTCGTATGCAAAGCCTCAATTTTTAATAGTGGATTGTTTTTTCCTCAAAGAGAGTGCACCAAATTTCTTAAAAGTTATCTAGCATTATATACTCGTATTTAACAACCTTTAAATCAATCATTATTAGAAATATTATTATTTATCATAATTTATTTTCTATCCTTGAATAAATAAAACTTTATTAAATTAAAAAGAGATTTAAAAAGGGGTGGAAGTCACAATAAAACACCTTAATATAAAAATATAAATAAATAATAATTTTATCTATTTATTTGATTGATTTTGGTATTTACTTGTATTAAGATTATTATTATTTTTTTTTTTTAGCTTAATTACGAAAAGAAAAAATTTTCAGTTTGTTGTTAAAAGGTAAGAATCCATCATCTTATCTTCTAATCTTACACCCTAGTCCGCTTCAAAAAAAAAAAAAAAATATATATATATATATATATATATATATATATATATATATCGTTCATGAATAAATTGAAATATCAGTTTGAAGCTAGAAGAAAGTTGCTCATTTCATATTCCTTGAGAGCGATATATGTGAAATATACGTGTGAGGAAGATACGAAAACATTAATTGAATGAGCAACGATAATAGGGTGTCTTTTTGCGGAGATTTCAACGTGACTTCATCTGTAATATTACCTTGTACAAATTACCAAAACTTTTTTGGGTCATGTCAAAATGGGCTCGTTTGGATTAGAGAGTGTTTCATTTCATCTCATTTTATTATTATAACTTTATTAAATTTTTACATAAAATTTAATAAATAATTCAATTTTTTAAATATCAAAATAATAATATATAATATTAAAAAATAATATTCTAATATTATTTAATTCAAATTTCAAATTTCATCTAAAATCATCTCATATCATCTCTCTATCCAAACCAGCAATCATTAAGCTTCCAAATTTATTATTATTATTATTATTTGTCAATTCACCATTATCATGGTGTCAAAATTGATTAAAGTGTGGTTTGGATAGTGACATGAGATGAGATCATAGTTTTAGATAAAAATTGAATAAAATATTATTAGAATATTATTTTTAAATATTATATATTATTGTTTTGAAATTTAAAAATTTTAAATTTTTTATTATATTTTGTATGAAAATTTAAGAAAATTATAATAATGAGATAAGATAAACATTTTCAATATCCAAACAGGCTGGCCTAAATTGCTAGAAGCAATCAAGTTTTAAATGGTTCCCCTAATATTCTAACTTAAGCAAATAATATATAGCTAGCATCAATCAAGGACCAACAAACTAAAAATTAATATTGATAGATTTCTGTTCACATTATGTCTACGAATGTAATATCAAAATTAAGCCCTTTTAATTTATTCCGCAGTTCATAGAAACAATGGATTGGAGTGGATGTGGCGGCGGCCACGATCTCTTTTGAATTAAGGAAAAAGAATGGGAAGAATAATTAAATATTTTTGCAAAATATAAAGCCCACCTCGACGTGGTTCTGACTCAGAGCCGTGCATGAAATTTGGCCCAACCACATGTATCGTGGTTATTAATGGTACGTTACGGCCATCTTTGAACGCGTACGTACGCGTGTCCTTGAATCAGCCTGCAGCTTCTAAATAGATACATAACATAAGAGAAGTTCAAAAGAAGGAATATAATACACATGAGTGGGGCCTAATTATATGTATGCATATATAATAGTTTGCTGATTATGTGTTGCTTAGTTGAAGTATAATTAGAATGAAAAAATGATAGTTATAGTCGTGAGTGTGCAAGCGTCGCGTAATTATTTTAAAAAAATGAATGAATATGAGATCTATATAAAAAAAATAACAATTTTTAATAATAAATTTTATTTTTTTTCAAAACGATTGCACGACACTTATTTCTATTCCACAACTGTATGTATCTCATTACTCGTTAGAAGGAGGTGGCCCCAATTGATCATGTAGGCAGGGACGTTGGCGCATGCTTGATGCTTGATCCCTCAAGAATTTAACAATCGTACGTACGTACGTACCGACCCTAGCTAGCCTGGTTAATCAAGTAAGCTTAAGGTTGGTACAAATCAATGAACACGTTGCTTCACTGTACCCAGACATGATCGATCTGATCAAAGCCAAACACCACAAGCATGCATATATCAGAAGTTTGACATGAAAGAAGAAGAAAAAAATGGAATGAGCTCGATCTCTAGCTACATATGCAAATTAAACGTACCCTAGGGGCAGGCAGGTGGCATCTTGGAGTAAGATCACAATATTCAGCCATGCATGCATGCCATCTGGTGCATGGCACGAGAATAAAGAAAAACAATCTAATTTGTTGACTTAATCATGTTTAATTTGCTAAATTAATAATCCTAGCTAAATTCTGAATGACCCTATGATCACATTCATGTTATCATGTGCTTGTACTGTGCAAATAATATTTAGTTTGGAACTTCATAGTGATCATAAAGCTAGCTAGCTAGCTGTATGCATGCTTATAATTAATTGATGGCAGGAAAAGGCAGGTCAAAATGGAATATTACATCATGATTAATTCCATGATCATTATCTAGCATATATGCATACATGCATGCGATTATCATTTATATACAAG
Source organism: Juglans microcarpa x Juglans regia (assembly GCF_004785595.1). Taxonomy (NCBI): domain Eukaryota; kingdom Viridiplantae; phylum Streptophyta; class Magnoliopsida; order Fagales; family Juglandaceae; genus Juglans; species Juglans microcarpa x Juglans regia. The sequence continues at coordinate 31,856,149 of NC_054604.1, read as the reverse complement.
TTCTTCTATGGAGCAGCCTAACTGTAGGGTGCATACTTTGCACACCCTACGTGACTAGTATTTTTTTTTCTTTTTTCAAAACGTGCGCTTTGTTTTGTCCGGTTGAATTTTCTTCTCCCAATTGAATTCCCCTTGTGAAAATTCTCCTCCCTCGCCCGCATCTTGTCACGCCGTCACCTTCCTCCGCCCAAAGCCACCGGCGACGCTGTCGATACCGGTGGAGTCAGCCGCATCGCATACTCCTCCCTCGCCAAGCAACCTGCATCGCGTACTCCTCCCTCGCCAAGCCAACAGTGCATCATGTACAAAACATGCGTCTCACCTCTGTCGACCACCCAGCTACGCCATCGACCACCCCACTGGCGACCCTCCAACCACCTTCGAGCCTCCACTAACTTGACCGAAAGCTTTGAAAAAAAAACACCTCCCCTGAATCTGTGGCTGAGCACCACATTCTTGGCACAAGGACCTACTTCAAAAATCAACAATCTGTACCACAAGTCCTTAGGTCGAGCCCTCCTCTTCCACCCATTCCCTCTCCATTTACATCTACTTTCACTTATCGAAAGCTACCATGTTTTTGCACTGTTGCATTTCGTTTCCAAGGTAAGAATCTCCACATTCTAAGCAGTTTTTCTCATACATATTCTATATATTCCTTTTGCTGTTTTTAGATCTTTTTCTGTTTTTGTTGGTTGTGTGTTTTTGTGTTTCTGTTGTTCCGAATATGTATTTTTGGTTGCTGATTTTCCTGTTCTTTAGATGTGTGTTTGGTTGCTGATTTTCGTGGGTCTTGATTGTTGATTTTTGTGAATTTTGGTTACTGTTTTCATGGATTTTGGTTGCTGTTTTTGTGGATTTTGTGGGTTGGGTTGGGAACGGCCAAAGCCTTGCTTATTTATGCTAAGGATATTTGTTTAGAGCGAGCTTATGCCACAGTTTAGAAAAAGAGGAAGAATCATATCGAAGTTTTTTGAAAAAGTTTACATCTCATAAGTGGACTCTTTTCAAGTTTTGCCACCCTAATTCTTCGATTTAGGAACACTTTGCAACAAAGTTCAAAGAGGAATAAGTGCAAATTAAGAAGAAGAAACTACTATTGCTCATTTCAGATTTAAACAAAATTCACTAGGTTACAAATGAATGAGTTGTGCCCCAATACAGACATGTGTAAAACTAGACAAGTCTTGCTAGTAGATGTTTAGAGAATTCAGGTTTTAAAGATTAGGGGTGGCAAAAATGGTGCCAGCCAAGCGTAATTGACTTTTACTTATGAAAGGTATATAATTTTTCCAACCGCTCACCTCTGTTTTTTCCTGTAAAATCTCAAGGAATAACAATCTAGCTTAGGCCACTAGAGCATGAATAAAACAGCCAAAAAATATTAATTGACGGTAATATATTACAAAACACTAACCGATCCCTAGAAATCCGGAGGTCATGAGGTATATATGATCTATATTATGTTATAGTAAGGAAGTCATGAGGTACTTATGTTTATTCATTCAATATCTGGGATATTTGCCCATCATTAAATTCAGAAACAAATCTTTGCCAGTGAATATCAACAGCGAAGTGCATGTGCATGGGGGATAAAGCGGGGGAATTGGTTTGAAATTATTTGGTTTGTGTACTTGTGGTGATCTTTGGCCTAGACAGTTAGCTGATTTGAGCATATGTGAGTATATATATACCAAAGGAATTAAACTGTGATCTCGATCATTGGTTACCATAAATTAATATTTAGCATGTAGTAATTCTCTCTTTGTAAAAGGTAAGATCAGTACATGCATGTACCAACAACTTTCGCGTGTGATCAATAAATAAACATCAGTACCTCATGGCTTCCTTACTAAAACATAAATAAACAAACAAATTAAAGCTTCTCAATCAAGGCCTTATCTTGATACCTCATCATGCTTAACATCAGTACTACTTATAATTAATAGTTGAATCAACTTAGTCACCAAAAACTGTAATTATAAATATATCTATGTAATTCTCAAATGTAATTCTTTGTTTTCTCTAAAGGATTATGGGTACCTCCATCTATTTTGAGGTAGCTTCCATCTTCAAGTTGTTTTCGTTTGTTATCTTTTTTTTTTTTTTTTTTTTTTTTTTTTTTTTTTTTTTGTGGCAAGTAAAACATAAATGGGCATATTGGATGGTTTTATTTTCAAGCATGTATTGATTTCCACCATTAAAGTGAGGGTGCAGGAAGCTAAATTGGCCAAGGAGAAGATGCATGGGAAAATGAAATTAGCTTGTGGCCGCCCATTGGTTGTCCAACTGGCTAGTGAGAATACTTGGTGGAAACAGCTGATCAGAAGTCCTCCAAAGGAGGAGTGGGGTAGTCAAACAAGACAAGTCTTTGGAGGATGAGGAGAGCTCAGGTGGAAAGAAGCAAAAGCTGGGGAAAAGCATATCCTGCAACGAAAAGCTGGATCTCCCCTCTAGCTAGGGAGGCATTAGCATGATCGATTTGCTGAAATGGAAATTATTTCACGATACTGTATAATGGTGGCATTATCAATGCAATGCTTTTTTGTATCAATTTTAACCTTTTGCGTCGGGACTAAAAAGCAATGGTGGAACACATGGCATGTTTGTGGCCTTACACGAAAGATGAAGAAAGAAGTTTTAGTTAGAAGTTGTCGATCAACTAGCACAAGACTTTTTAAGTTTTTCTAATACTTGATATATAGTCTTCATTCATGAGATGTGTACAAGCTTTCTGAGCTATAATTTTTGTTTCATTCATGAGATGTGTACAAGCTATTTTCATTACATAACTTTTCATTACAAAAAGAAAATTTAAAGAACCTACATATACTCCTTTTGTACATAATAACCAAAACATAGGGAGAGTACCATACAACATCCTATTTACATACAGTTTACCCGAACCAAATAAAAACTATTATAAATGTGACAACCCAATACAAACACAATAATTTTTGCTTTTCATTTCGTAGAGTTGTCTCTTTCTCTCGTACTTATCTTCCCTTTTACGAACTTTATGCTTGCGTAGCAATACATCATCCCACATCTTATTGACTTTATTCTCTCTTGTACGAATGTTCTCCTCTAGCAAGTGAATCCTGGCCCAAACAAAAAATTCACACCTCCTTGCTTCTCTAGCAAGTCATCTTCCTTCCTACTTAGTTTTTGACATACACTAATTAGGAAATTACAAAGTATTCCTTCCTCATAAAGCTTTGTGTGTGTTACATCCCAGTAATATTATTGATGACAAAATGTATAAAACCAAGTAAGATTTGGAGCATAAATATTTAGAGTTTAAACTTCCGAGTAAGAGACTGATAGACTCTCAAGAAGAGGGCAACTCGAAATAAGACTTTCAATTGCATTAGAGGCAACAAAAACTTGGTAAAGATTAAGGCTCTTCAAACAAAAAAAATCCTTTAAAAGTAGGAGTTGCTTAGTTAGTTCACAAAAAAATGTGACATAGTGGCCCACTAAGCTACATTAACTGTGAGATCCCTATTTTTATGGGTTTTAAATTATTTAAATTATATTATTGGGTTATTTTATTATTTTTAATTATTTTTGGTATGTTGGGATTTTAATTTCTTTATTTATTATTTTATATATGTGTTAGTAATTTTTGTGTAATTTTATTGTAGTATTATTATTTGGGTTGTGTGTGTGTATGTGTATTTTTACTGTGGGCCGTGGGTGTGTGTGTTGGTGAGCCGGTTCTAGCCCAGCCCAGCAAGGGCCCAGGCCGTGTGCGAAGCGCGGCCCAGCCGTGCGGCCCGTAAGACTCAGCTCTCACTTTCTGAAACGGCCTCGTTTTGGAGGGATGGCTTAGGGTTTCATCCATTTGTCCCTTGCGCCGTGCGAGTTCTTCTTCTCCTTTGTTCTGCAAATTTCTTCTCCCTTCCTCCACCCAGCTACTACCGACACCATTTCGGGATTTCATTCCGCAAGTCAGCCGCGAGCCGCCACCTCCACCTTGCTTCTTTCTCTCCGTGTCTTCGGTAGTGACTCCAAAGCTTGCTGTCGAGCTGCCGATCCCCACGCCACCACCTAATTCTTCCATAAGCATGTCGGTGGCGTTGGGCATGGGCTCCGAATGTGCTGTCGTTGCCGCCGCTCCACACGTCCGCGCGAAGGCATCTCACTCCTCCACGGCTTGATGTCGTTTTCATCTTCTCTACCCGTGCGACACACAGCTCCTCAAAACCGCCATTGTTGGTCTATTTATAGTCCACGGGTTCCTCAGATTAATTTTCGGAGATCCTCATCCTCTTTCTCTCTTTCAAGCCATTTCACCTCTTTCTATTTTGTGTGTTGATCTGTAAATTTTTGGGATGAACCCGAGTGTTGTATGGTTTTGCCGAGAGCTGCAAATCTGAAATTTGTGAGTTTGGGTGATTAAATCCGAAAGCTTCAATTTTTGTTGTGCTTGGTTTTGTTTTAATTGAGGGAAAAATTTATCTGTTAGGTTGTTGTTGCCGTGTGATAAAACCTAATTTTTGGGCACTGTTCCGTTGAGCCGCCTCTTTGAGCAGTGTCCTTGAGTGATCTTTCAGAAATACCCATCATCGTGTGTATGTAATTTCCATCGTAAATCAAGTTATTTAAATTGACTTTATAACTGTTGTTCATTATAAATTATTGAACTGTTGGTTTTGTTGAAAATTGGGCCTTGAGCCATTGAAGTGTTGGGTTTGTTAAAATTGGAGTTGTTGGATTTGGGCCTTGGGCCGGATTGATGAACGGGATTACGCGTGTATTTGTGAAACTGTATAATTCTAAATGGAGGTTTATTTTTGTAAATGAAATATTTAATATTTATTCCAATAAACTGTTGCAATGCATATTTATCGTTTATAATAAATTGTGTTGTGATGTCACGTTGTTTGTTGAAATTGAGACTATTGTTATTAATGGCGTGGGTGCGTGTGTATCAAGACCCCAAGCCGAGATGTGGCATTATCTCGGTGGAGCTCCTCTGGTCACTCGGGAGCGTAACAGATTGACGTGACGTCCCCTGAGTTGTCGCAGGGCGACGATGGGAACGGACGAGACGGTAACGCTCTCGTACCGATTTCGTGACCTTTTGGCTGGCGAGGTTAGAGGATGTTTGGCCATGTACGGGCTGGGTGTAGAATTGGGCATCGCTCGTTACGAAGTCTCATGCACGGACGTTACCCGTGATGTGGCGAAGAGAGCCAGGGTGTGCGGACGGTCCATAGGGGAGACCGTGGTGCATGCGTAAATTTCATAATAAATATGATTGGGACAAAAATGAGATTTTTGGTGTAAGTATAAAAATGGTATTTTTGGGAAAAATGAATGTGGGTTGTTATTCTGTCCGTATGGGAACACGTGTTTGTATAAATGTGTTTTAAATCTCTTGGATGTTGTTTGGTTAATTACTTGCTGAGATGTCATAATCTCATAGTGGTGTTTACCCTACGGTTCCGTTTTATGGTACCGTAGAGTTTGACGCAAGGCCTGAGTATGAACCTGAAGGACCGACTCCGCCAGAAGCTTAAGTCGCTGTTATGTTGTTCAGCGTTTTGGGACTTGTTTCCCTTATGTTATTTGTTTTCTTTAAATTATCTGACGGAAGACTGTAAAATTCTTGTAAAGTTATTTTACTGCTTTTTGAACAATTCTGGTACTTAATAAAGAAAGACCCTTTTATTTTTCTCCACTGTGAATATTATACTGTACATTTATTGTATGTTGTACACACTTTGAGCATTGGTCGTTGGGGTGCGTGATCTGTGTGGTCATCATCCCAGTGTCACGAACTCCACAAAAATAACACGTGGGGGTCGAGGGCGCCACATTAACAGACAACCCATCTGAGCCTATAGCATCGCCATCATTGTTCTACAACTTACATGAGTATGGAAAACTCTATGGAATGCCAAAAATTGCTCAAAGTATAAAGTTTGGACATCAGATACCATGGGCAAAATAACAGTTGGTTTACATTGAAACAATCAATTTACCAACTTTATAATAAAATCACAAGCTTTGGATTATTACTAAAAATATTTTTTAAAAAACATATTCCCAGAAACGATATAGGTCAATTCACAATCATAACTTAATTTACAGAATTTGAATGATATTCTTAGCCCCAAACAAAGATAAAGCAAAGATAAAATAAGAAAAAGGCCAATGCAGTTTTTTTTGTTTATGCAGCAACTTCTTCATCTTCAAATTCCGAATTCATAATTTTTCTTGACAATCTAAATGGATAAACTAATTAACATCCCTCAATAACCACGATTTCCCCACTGCAAAGAATACTCCATAGGATAGAATGGTGGTACATACTCCATAGGGCCAAATTACAAAGTACAGATCGCCTACAAACTTAGATTTTGAGATCCACTTTCAGTAATTTGGGGCAAAATTTCAAATTTTAGATTGACTACAAACCCTAAAAATTTGAGATCTATTTCATATCTATTTGTATGTGAACGAAATTGAAGTGTGTGCGCGTGAGTAGTGAGAATCTGAGTGTGAGTAAGTAATAACAAAGAGTATGTGAAAAGTTTGGGAAAAATGCTTACCGGTGTCGAAATCGCAGAGAAGAAGAAGCCACCCTTTTCGTGATGCCATCCAAACTTGTAGTCGATCAGGGGTTGGGGGAGAAAGCAGGCTTCGCTGGGGGTTGGGGGAGACTGAAGTGGGCTCCGCGGGGCGGGGGGGGGGGGGGCGACACCGGGAGGAAGAAAAGAAATGGGAGGGAGGAGAGGAAGAAATCGACGCAGCGTAGGGGACGGGGAAAGGATGCCGACGCGGGTGGTAGGAGTCGAGGGTGACACGGGGATGGGTGGGGATAGGAAAAAAAGAAATGGGGAGGAAGGAGATGAAGGAAGTTATTTTCAAAATGTGAAGGCGTTTCCGTCTGAGAGAGGGAACGATGAGAGAGGGAACGAAACATGCATTCAATGGACACATAAGGTGTGCGCCCGGCTGCAGCTGTACAAGGGCTATTCTTAAGATTTTTTCTTTATGTATATCCAAGGCAGTCCGGGCCTGCTGGGTCATATATATATATATATATATATGTATGTATAGACGGCAATTTAGAATCTTTCATTTTATTAAACAATTGAAAAAAAGATGGAGTTTCCTTAATTTGTCATCTTAATAAGAATAAATTAAAAAAATTATTAACAAGAATATTCTTCGCAATTTTGAATTATAAGCTAGGTTCCAGATTAGTTGTATATTTGATATAAATGATAGTGATCCAATAAGCATGCATGCATGTGCGTCATGATCATGTGAAAGATCAAGAAAACCATTGAAAAAAAAAAGGGATCTCAATGAGCCAACTTAATTATAAAATAATCAAGCTGGTTTGGATATATATATATATATATATATATTTATATATGGACATAATTGGCAGTTTGGTACGTAATGACATGCATGTATAGATATATAATTGCCCTTCGATCGTATGCTATATATATTAACCATGCATGATGCAGTAATCCTTAATTTATGAAAATAACTTTTTATTCCAACCCTAGCTAATATTATATATTGAAAACAATAAATTTAAAAACCCCGATAATTGATGGTTCAAATATAAGACGTGGATAATTGGCTGTTCTAGTCACATACATATATATATTAAATTTATTGTTTTCAATTATATATATATATCTCTACTATTATATAAGTGGCTATGAGAAATTCTTGTTTTTCGTTACTCTCCGTTAAATCAACGTTATATGACTATCGCAGCTTTGAAAACAGTAATGTCGTTGTCTTTTCAATCAGGTTTTGCTTTTTTGACATTTTTATCTGTTGAGTTTTAGACTGTTTTGGTTTATTATTTTTCTCTTTTATATTTTGCCGGTTGTATCAGTACACATTTTTATGCTTTTTCTCTCTGTATGCTTTTTCGCTTCTGGTTGAATGTTTTGTCCTTTATTGAGCCGCTACACGTTCTTTCTTCTCACCGAAGTGACCCACTTCTCTTTTCTTCTTCTTCTTCTTCTTCTTCTTCACTCTCTTCTCTGCATCTTCCCTTTTTAAGTTTGTATTCTCTTTTCAGATTTGTTTTCTACATCATCGAGTTTTTTTTTTTTCTTCATACCATTGAACTGGTTTGAAGATTGTAGATGGATTTTTGTGATCTTATCCTTCCTCATTTTTTTCCTCTTCACCTCTCTCTGTCCGGAGTTGTGGCTTTTTTTTAGTTGTATGATTTACATATTTATGAAAAAATATTTCTTTTTTCTCATGTTGTTGAAGATGATCCAAGATCTGATTTTGGATTTTTTGTTTTTTATTTGGATGTTGAGGGAGGAGATCGGGGAGAGAGGGACTAGGCGAGGGGTTGCCAGATGACTTCGGTGCATCTCTTAGTGGCATATCACACCGGCTGATCTGGGCGGGGGAGCACGATGCTGCATCGCTTTCAGGTGGCTGGGCTGGACTACCCTGGGCGTCTTCCCTCTTCCCCTTTCTCTATCCGGAGTTGTAACTCTTTTTTTTTTTTATGAAAAAATTGATCTTTTTTCATGTTGTTGAAGATGATCCAAGATGTGATTTTTTGGATTTGTTGTTTTTTATTTGCATGTTGAGGGAGGACATCGATTAAGGCTATATATAGTGCCTTAATCCAGCGAGCATCCTCATCTTCAACCTTATCGTCCTGGTGACTTTGCTCATTGTCTAGGCCATTCTCCAGCCAAGCAAGCCCGATTTGTACTCCCGGACGCTACCGTCTACGCCTTCAACATCTCCTCCTCGCCGAACTTCCAGGACCAAGCCAATGGGGCCGTGTTGCTCAACATCAAGATCGACGAATGGGTCAGATGGAAAGTTGGGACCTTCATTTCGGCCCGCTACCATTTCTACGTGAGGTGTCCAGATTATTCTATTCCTGTAAAATTTCAAATCCAAAGAGTAGAAGAGGAAGCCAACCAGACAGAACGAGGGTTTGGGAATTCTCGCCGTGGAGATCTACTTCCCTCCCACCTGTATTCAACAGGTGACCTCTCTATCTCTATCTCTGTGCCTCATTATGTTTAAGTTTCTATTTGGACGTTGAGAAACGTGGGAAATGTAAAGAAAGTCTAATTTGTAGTGTTTTTTTTTCCTCCTTTTTTTTTTTTTTTTGGCAATCTTTTTTTAAAAAATTGGTGATTTACGCTGGTTGTTTTGGATTAAAGAAAAAAAGAGGGTTGGGTTCAGCTATTTGGATAGTTCAATTTAAGTTCGGTGAAGTGGAGGTGGAGATATGTTTTTGCCAAATCTTGGACTTAATAATTGGAGATTCTTGTATTGACGTTTTAATATGTGCATCTTTATATTTTCGCTCTCTCTGTTTCGGTTATTGAAACGAACGAAAAAAAGGAGGAAACTCATGTAGTTTACATGCTCGAGGTTTTTTTTATCATTGATCTATTTTTCAAGGTGTTATTCCTTTACTTTCCCGAGAATCAAACAGACATTTTTTCCCCCTTAACTTCCCTACACGTAAATGAATGAGTTGTAAAAATATGTTTACGTTTTATGTATAGTGGTTTTAGGCGTCTCAGATGGGGGGTATTTTTACCTATAATATGATCCAAATTTGGTGGAATTGATTTTAATATCTCTCATATGTATATCCATAAAGTTGTTATATATGAAAGTTTGGTAATTTAATCAAAACTCTGATTCCAAGGGGTGGTCAACCACCACCAATAGACTCCAAAGGCAGTGTTAAATTACACTTAATCGCTGAATGATGATGTTTTAAATTATGATCGTTTTGTTTTATAATGGATGAACAAATTGATGGGTACGATTATTCAAGATAAGAATTGAGACTGGTAGATTTGTGATGTGAACAGCTTCTTAAAAGAAAACATTTGTGAAATTTAATTCTTCTTTATATGTGTTTCTTAAAAGATAAATGGAATAGGAATAATCAACAGTAATTAAATGTACCCAGCCCCAGGGACGAACCAAGCTGTTTTCTTCCTTTTCTTCGTGTGGGTCCGCGTGCGTTTCTTTCTCTTTCGCCGAGCATGAGTTTTTTTTTTTTTTTGGTTCCCCTTAGGCCGCAGGTCCATCCAAATGAAAATCTCGATGTTTGGCCAAGTTCTGCAATATTAGATATTGTCATGATTTGAGATCTTCAGTGATACAGACATTAAAAATGATAAAATTTAAACAAGTTTCAAGAAGATACATAAAATCTGACAAAAAAAAAATGATATATTATTGGGAGGTGTTGGCTGTGGTGGGGTTGTGCAAGAGAGAACCCATTAATAATAATAATAATAAAGAAAGGATATATTATTGGGAGGGAAAGGAAAATAGAGAACGTGAATATTACAGACTTTTATGTAATAATATTTTTCACCTTTTAAATCATTTTGAATAATGAAAAGAATGACGGTACAAAGCATGGGGCTGGGGCGCCAGGGCCACAAATATTGATATATGATGCCATTGTCTTATAGTACGGAATTAAATTTATTTTATTAGTGGATGAAATTTACATGGTAGTATTACGTTTGGATGTTAGGTGATATAAAATGATATTTTATATGTGAACAATAGTGTTCTATAAATTTTATTGAGATATATTTAAATGTAAATAAGTTGATATATATGTAGATAAATTTAAAAAACTAATGAATTCTTGAAATCACTTTTAACAATCATACCGAGTAAGTTAGGAACTTATTCATTAAGAAGGAATACATGCATCATTTTGTAGTGGATAGGAATAATGTTTAATAAAAAAATTCGTTAATGCATTCCGTAAATTACGGTGGAATCAAAATCTTGCTTTTCATTATCTCGATCGAGATTTTTAATACTTATTCATATAATAAATAGTTTACGGTGGAATCAAAATCTTGTTTTTCATTATTATTTACTTATATTAAATGATAGATTTTTAAGTAAAATATAATAAATAGTTTACCTACAATCATCAAATATCATATTATAAAATGATGAGAAGATTATGACATTTGAGGATTATAATATTTGTTGATCATTATCCAATTTTAAGAAATATCTAATACGATTTAATTAAGAGACTCACCCAAATAATCTACAATAAACAATATCACACATATGTATGTATATATATATATATATATATATATTATATATGACCTAATAATTCCATGAACTGTGATAAGATATTATGTGATAAGGGGTAAAAGTGATTTTTCTTTTCTTATGTCTCCGTCAACTCTGAAAATGGCAGCACTGATCAGTATTGATCTACTGACCCCTTATCTTTACTTATTATACTTTTTATTCTAATATTTACTCAAATTTATTTATTTTTATTCATAAATTATTCATTAATCATTTTTTTTAAATCATATTATTTTTGTAAAAAAAAAAAAAATTGTTTCACTCAACTAGGCAACATGCTTTGCACGTTGCTCCCGACCTAGTATATATATATATGTATGCGATAACAAAGTAAAGTATGTTTGTTTTCATGATTAAGTTGATGCAGAAATTAAACAGAACATGAATAAAGTTGTAAAAGAATATATTTTATTGCACACACATGTCATATACATGTGTTGTAATATATACAAAGTCATCAACTGAATTAGTGGAAATAATACAAGAAATCTGAGTATAAAAGGAAACACAGTAGACGTTGGTAGACAGGTAGCTTTTGGAATTGATACACAGCTTGATACAAGGCTGGATTGCATGCTATTCAGATGCACTTGATTCTTTTAGTGAGCGGTTATCAACTGTGGAGAGATTTTTGACAGGTACTTTATCGAGTCCTTTAATTAGAGCAGTGATAATGAAGAACAAGACATGCATGGAAGTAAATTAATGTATAACTCTTAAATAATCAAGTAAATTAAGTCTAGACTTAGGCGGCGCCAGTCGTCCTCTACATGATTTGTGTAAAAAAAGAGAGTGGATTTCATTGTCCATGCATGTAGATGCAAATTTAAGGAAGTCATGATCATACATGGTTTTTCTAATTCTCATAAATTTTGATCACCTAGTATATATATAGTTGGATTATTATTATAATAATTTGGATGCGAATTGATGCATAACCCTTTAATTTGGTCGTGCATGCCAATTAATTAGTTCAACAGTTAAAAAACTGCATGATGAAAATAGATCCCAATGAATTTAGTGATCATTTTGATCTTATGGTGTTTGATCGAGTGCCTGTCTTTTGTTCCAATGTGTTCTTTGAATTGAATGGTAGTCATGTATATATATCTCAGGTCCGTCCAAGCTGCTGCACCATGCCAAGAGATAAAACATCATCGTTTAACTAGGTTGATGACCACTTCCCTTTTAAGGTTGATAGTTGATACATTAACATCGGGGCCGGGATCGAGTCAAATATTATATTCTCGAACAAATTTCTGAAAGAGATATCATGATGAGAGAGACGCTCCCTCACTTAGACTTATTTTTAGTGGATGAAAATGATAGAATTTGTCATTTTGGGTGGAACAGTTTATAACCTGATAAAGATCATGACCATCTTTAAGCCCAACGATATATAATATTGTTTTGTTTCGAAAGGACTTGGAAACTTTTATAAAAAAATCTACCCCCATATATATAAAGATCTAGACTGTCATGCTTGATTTGTTGTTTTTGAAGTGCGCATCTCCCTACCTAGCTATCTGCTTCATGAAGATGACAACTTCGATATCAGTGATGATGCGAAAGAAAGAGATTTTTTGGCCTATCAACGTTGGAGAAATTTCTGGGCAAGAATTTGATAGTGACATTAGCGGCAAATTATCAAGGCATGCGTAGATAATGCGTTGCAAGTTGTTCTTTGTTTGCTAAACACGCATGCATATAACTTCAAGAAATAATTAGGGCCTTTGATTTTCCACGGCTTTGTGGTTTTTTCGTTTCAATCGGTAATTTATTCTGAATCACATGTTTCCGCTGTAATCTCCAGGACCAAATCATGCCCAACTTCATTGGTGTTGGGCTTTCCTTGTTCTGTTGTAGTTTGACAAAGTCTGCATGCCAAGGGAAAGCCCGTTTAAAACCAAGACTTGCTGGTTCGAATGTGAAAATGCATTGTTCTTGCCTCACTGTCAGTCCGCGAAGAGAATTAGTCACCTACTGTAAGGCTCTAATAGAAGGTTAAACTATATGGACTATACTTCAAAAATACTAGTTAACGATACAATTAAAACTTCATTGGAACTTTATAAAGAGCAAGAATTTCTCATTCTTGAGTAATATAAGATCTCATACACCACATACCCTTTATCTTTCTTTATATTATAATATGTAGTATCACACATACCTTAATGATTCGGGGCTGATCTTTTCGGGTTTTGTCGAAGAAAATGTTGAAAATGAGAACCAATTGGATTCAAATTGGAGAAAAAAGGAGAGAACTTGTGAACTAAAATACCAGGAACCAGAACTATTAGGTGGATCAATAAGATCATATGCAATTCTGGTTTGTTGGAGATTTGTCGATTTCTATGACCGTCGATTCTGGTTTTGATTTCATGCCAGGGTAGTATGGTTCACTTTGGTAACCGAAACCTCGATCCATACAATGCTATCACCTCATCATAATCCAAATCATAGTATCATAGTCAGGGGTAGCTTGGCAATTTAGTTCACATGGAAAATGATCCTGAAAAGAACCTCTGCATGATTTGAATCCAGTCTCCATTATTGTCTTGTTTCCTTGCTCTGCTAATAAACGTGTAGTCTATGTGAAGTAGAATTTTTCCTATGTGAAGTGGTCTATTGCTATGATTCTAAAGAACCCATATGATCAGCTGAACTTACGTGAAGAAATCTTTTGTTGATAATTCCAGCAGAACCTATTTATTCGGTTACACTTTTTTGGCCCAGTGGTGATGATTACACACATGTAAACAACTTTTGCATCACACATTCTCACCCATTAGATTGTCAAATAGAGTCCAAAACAGATAGAACTACGACAAATTATAGAAATTAACAACTTATAAATCAATGAAATCGTTTCATGAATAACACAATGAGTGCACAAAAGTACATGATTTATGTGTAACAAAGCAATACAATGAAAGATGATTAACAAAGAATTTCAGCATACATAAAGAATTAATGAATAAACACAAACTGACTCAAAATACTAGTGCCTGAAATATAGGAATCTGGCCTGCAACCACTGTGTAATCAGTATCGACCTACAAATAATTGACACTATTGACTGACAATCTTATCTGCAACAAAAGAATGAAAGAATAATGATACTTTCCTACCTATAAAGAATTGTATATCCCTTTTCTGTATGCTAGACCGGAATGGAAGGTATTGGAAATGCATAGAGAAAACGAAACCCAAAGCATTCAACTTGGCTGAGAATAAGAGGACGAACTGCCAGTAATATCAAGTGGCGCCCATGCCGAGATTGTGTAAAGAGGCTGATCTAGCCAACTTAAAGTAAGCCCCACTCCATCTTGCCCTTGCTTCATAACACTGAAGTTTTCACAAGAGTACATCTTCAACAACAATTGGCTCTGAAGCATTTCCCTCTCGCTAATTCCCATGCATCGGAACCCTCCTTGCTCTATCAACTTCCTCCACTTCTCAAAACTCTCATGCCTCTCTAGCCTATCCCTTCCTTCACAAGCAATAATGTTCCTGATCTCACGTGCAAACATCTCCTCTATCTTTAGCCTGACGGAGCTGTCCAAGGGAAGACTATAACCAATAGAGTCAAATATGGCAGAGTAGTGTTTCAGTGAATTGGAAACTCTGGTTTCCAACCTGGGGTCATTGTGTTCAGCCTCTTGCTCTGCCATAATGACAATTGTGGGGTTTGTGCTGCGGATGAGTCCCAAAAAGTCCCTTAGTGCCCCTCCATTCCCATCGGAAAGCGTCTTGTGCATTTGGAAAATACAGTTCACGGCCACACATTCTTGCTCCTTCACATGAAGCATCCACAGCCTCACATCTTCCAACCTGTCCACTACTGGATGAAACTCGAAAGGCAGGTTCAATGCTTCGGCGAATCCAGCAAGCCTATCTCCTGTTTCATTCAGTTCTTGCTTGGACTCCCCGATACCGGTGATTCTCACATGGCTTGGAGGACTAGTCCTAGAAGCTAAACTCTGGAACAAACTAGGCCACTGAAGCCCTTGCTTAATGTCGAAATCTATAATATGAACCCTGTCTTTCCCTTCAAAGGTTCTCAATAATATCTCATTTGATGTGAAATGAAGAAACTTTGGAATTGGGCTCACCTGGTTAAAAAGGCTTAGTGCAGAGCCAGAGTCGTCATCCACCCGATCAAGCTCCCGAGGAGTGTTGATGTGAAAAATATGAGGCCAAAGCCTTGTGACTCTTATAGCCAAAGCTTCAGTGTAATAAGCAGATAGACGGCTAATAGGGCTTCCTTTTGGCGAAGCAAGCTCACCCAACTTGGCTATAAAATGATTAATCATTGCGATATTCCGAAATCCAATTGCTTCAACACATGCTGTAAGTAAGCTGACAAGCTCAAACCCCTGATGCTCGTCTCGGTTGTCCTCCTCCCTGGTCTCCACTTCATGGTCTTCATGTGAATAAGGATTTCTAGACCCATTTCCCACTTCTTGTTCCGAGACATTCTCATTTAGCCTAAGGCCTAAGCTTTGGCTGTCTGATGAAGAACTTGAACCCGAGGCCTCCTTCACCAGCCCGTGGCTGGTCTCACCGTCCTTCTCGCCAAGGTCTGTGATCTCAGTCACAATGGATTCCACCCACGGATTGTTTGACAATGGCAAAGGCGGTGAAATCACTTCACCGGGCACATAACAGATCCTTTCTTCTTCCTCTGAATATGTCAAAGAGAAAGGAACGTGAGGAGGGCTAAGGCCTATGATCCCCGGAACTGACCGAGACGCATCCAAACTTGGCTGAAACCAAAAGTTCCCAGCACCCAGTTGGCCTAAACTCAAATTATCACGCCCACCTCCGCGAATGTCATCTGATTTCCCATTATCACTACCTCCCTTTTTCCTCTTGGCTCTGCTAATGCATGACTCATCGACCGAGCCCCGCTCTGCTAACCTCTTCAAGCTCTTTCCTTGCTCCCAAAACTCGTTTTTGATCTCTCTCTTCGCGTCGATAAATGTGGTCTGAGCACTCGTCGAAGTGCTTGTTGACAAAGGTGGAAGTCGGATGCTCTGCTTAAGAGAACAACTGCCGGTCTTCGATTCAATTGGCTTCTCCACCGAAAGGCCTACTGGCCTAATGGTCTGCGAGCGTGAGGTGTCTTTGCGGGAGAAACTACATGGCAAGTCCAATCTCTGTGTGCTCATTGAAGGCAGCTGGAAATGGCAGGCTTGCAACGGTGCAGGTGCTTCACTCCTCAATCTATGTCTCGGTGACAGCAATGTAGAACTAGAGCACCCAGCCAACATCGTCTATAAACTTCCTATTTTCTTTCTTTGTTTTCTTAACTTCAGTTCACTCACCCTATTCTGTTCTTTCTCCCCCTCCCTATCTTTCTTTGTTCCTGTAGATTTTTTGAAGTATGGAATGTATGTTTTTTCTGTATGAATTGTATGGATCTATGTGAACTCTGAATGTATGTTTAAAAAGAGAAATCCGGAGAGACAAACTGCGTGAGTGTGTGAATTTTTTAGACAACAAAAAACACAATATATATAGGAATCCGATGAATACCAAAATCTTTCACAAGTTTTAGTGTTCCTATATGATATATGTAAGTATGCAATGAACAGCAGAATATGAACTACCCACCCCCAAAAAAAGAATGAAAGAGTTGAAAACTAATTTAGAAACCTACCAGAAAACGATCATCGGATTCCGTAATTTTCAGAGAGAAGTCATTGGAAGAGGCTATGTTTTTTCTTCTCAATGGAACTCAAACCACGAATGGAAATGTGGAGACATACTTGCTCAAATCGGTGGATGACATACTGAGAAATCTTGAGACCCAGATCATCAATTGAAAAGCCTATGAACTCCACCATAGCTGAAGCTGAATCACAATCACAACCCAGAAAGCCCAGCTCCGGAAACCCCTCAGACATGCATTGAAAATGTATTATCAACAGAGAGAAATACTGGTCAGCACTCACTACCCAAAAAAACCATATACCATAACGGACTCGCGCTTTTATATACTAAGGCAATTTCTTCTACTTTCCACTTATTCTACAACTGTACCATACTCTCCTAATACTACCCACTACACCATCACTTCTGCGGCCGTCTCTATCATTGCTTTTTTTCCGGGCTCTATGACTCATCTGATTTACGAGCAACATTGAGGAAAAAAAGGGCGTGGCTGCGTGAAAAGGGTGTAGGAGGAAACTTGGTATTGTGGCCGTTGGATAGAGATCGGACGGTGAAAAGCAGTAGTCTATATGACCGTTGGGAGCTGTCGGCGAAATATGACCGTTGGGAGGTTTAAATGTACGGAGAGTGTGATGCGGGATTTTATTCCTCTTTTAGGTAAATGTTGGGGGGGGGGATTCGGGGTTTGTCTGGTGTCAGTCACGTAGGACGCACGTGCCTGCCCCCCACCCACGCCCGGGATGTCCGTGCTCTTGACCGTTGCATTACATCATCATTTTTTTATGGCTAAGCAAGTCGAGGACACGTGGAGGGACAGCAAACCGCCATGAAAGATTTAACTCAGCTTTTACAAAGTAAAGCGAGCTTTGATTTGACTAGATTGGCAGGGTCTTACTTCTTTGCTTGTCTTCTGCTGCAATTGAGCTTTGTACTTTGCTATGAGCATTGAATATTATGCGATGCTTTTTTTTTTTTTTTTTTTTCCTCTCGTCCTTCGTGGCAGTTTCAAAATAATATAAGTTGTAATCAAAATAATAATAATATTAATTATATAAATTTTAGTTCGTACACTCAATATATATTTATCTTGAATAATTTCATGCATCAGTTATTATTTATTTTTATATTTTATATTTATATTTTTTTATAAGGTATGAGATATTTTTTATAGAATATAGAGGTATTTTTCACAGTATTAAATGTGAGATTTTAAAATTTTCCATTTGTCTTATTACATTTTCAAGATTGGTTTTAGGATTTTTGTATTATTAAAAAAAATTAATTTAATCATAATTTTTTTATTATATGTAAGGATTATTAAAAAATTAGAAGAATCATTTTTTTTTTACAAAATAAAACTTATAAATAGTATAATTTTAAGATAAAACAAAAATGTTGGTACACTTGTGCTTTTTATAACACTAACTTATAAATAGTATAACTTCAAGGGTATAGAGGAGGCGGGGGGGGATGTACTTGTACAAGTTGGCAGTGGCAGATAAGCATTGCCCGCATAATTCTTTTGTATTCTTTTGGGTTATAACTATTCTTCGAATCTTCAACCGTATTAATTTCCTGTCTGAGAAAAGCCCAAGTTATAGACTCATAGAGTAGGCAGAGTAGCTAACGTTATTTGATGTAAAAGTTGATGATCCAAGGCCCCACACGGGCTTGCTATGAAGAAGAGTGCCATTATGAATTGGCAGAGAGTGCACAGCAACTTTACAAGGAACCGTTAAATTGGAGGACAAATTGGCAAAGCTTTTGCCCATGACGACTGAAATCCAGATTCCAATCCGCTTTTTCTTCCAGAAGCTATGAAGTATTGCGCTCAACTTGCGGCAACGTTCACAAAGGAAATACTGGTAGTTTATTTTTTATTTTAATTTATATTAAAAAAAAAAAGACAACTGAAAGTTTTACTCTATGTTTAGTTGGGTGGTTGTAAAGGTGTAATCGATTCAGTTTAATTTGATTTTAAATAAAATTTAGAATCAAATTAATATATAGCAATTTTATATTTTTAAGAATTAATTTCGCACTGATTACCTCTCTAAATCGATACTTTCGATTTTATTGGTTTCGATCCGATTTTTCAATTTTAATATACTATATACTATACTATATAATATATATAATAGTATATTATAGTATTATATACTATAGGGAAAATATAGAGTGATATATTAAAATATATAATAGAGTGATATATTATAGTATATTAATATAGTAATATAATATTAGTATAACTATTAATACAATACACTTTAATGATATAAGATTTTAAAATTTAATATTATATCAAAACTATTTTATATATATATAATTATATAGTATATATAAAAATTATATACAATGTAAAAATTATAATATATATATATGAACTGATCTGTTTCGGTTTTATAAAAAAAAAAAAATCAAAACAGAACCAATTTTAATCAGTTTTAAGAAAAATTTAACCGGTACGAGACCAAACCAAACTCGATACTAGACCGAACCAATCTGGTCCAGTATACCGATTTTTTTTTTTTTTTTTTTTTTACGCTCGTAGTTGGTTGAGTAAGCTCAATCTATTTCAAACTAATCATTGATAAGACTCACTACTTTTTTAATTTTTCATAAAATAAAAAATTAAAACTCATCTCAATCTATTTATATTAAAAAACATCTTAATAAAACCCATACAATTTAAATTTAGAGATAAACTCAGATCATCTAAACATCAAAAGCAGCTTTAAGAACTCGAAAACAAAATAAATTCTCGGGTAGAATACCGTTACTTAGGGGGGGGGGGGGGGGGGGGGGGGGGGGGGGGGGGGGACCAACGAATGTTATCACCTCATGATACTAACTCATAAGTTAAGAGGAGAACAGTATTTTCTGTCTTTTTTTCCAAATTTTTTTGGCTAATGTAGTCTCTATATATAACAATTATCAGACATGATGAGCCACAAAACCATACCATACACCGTATTCCCCATGAAGTATGAAATACCATCAAATAAAAGGAAACAAATAGCGACAAATGAGTTCTTTCTGCCCAGTATGGTCAACAATAATTGTGTTCATCTTCTCAAATTCCATGTATCTCGCCTAAACACCACGAACCAAAATGGAATCCCATATTTCATGTCCCTCTTCACATTTTAATAAAACTAAAATATTCAAGTGACTAAATTTCTACATTTACGGATTCTGTCATTCTAGATGAACTCCAGATACAAGGCTTCTTGTTTGCTGGTCAGCCCGAGTTCGTTCAGTGTCAAAGCCCTCTCTGTGTCACCGAAAGCCCGCCTAGGGTATGGCCTCACCTGTACCCTCAATGACAGACATTAGAAAAGATACAATTAAGGGCAAACTCTTCATAGAAAAATGTTTGTAATTTTTTGTAATATTAGCATGCATAGACAAGTTAATGATGCCTACAGGAACTTATCCTTGTATCCTGAATAAGTTGTAGTTTATAGAAGCATGGGATTTGCTAGCAGAACTCAAGAAGGAATAGAGTATAAAATACAGAGCACTTACCAATCTGTAAGATCCAGGTTTGACAACTCTACCAATATCTATGAAGTCAAAGAGAAACTGCAAAGCAAATAATAATGCATGTTTAGCAAAGAGCCAAGTAATTAAGCAAAACAATCTTTCCTTCACAGGTTTCACCTGTAGCTTGTCAGACTTGAGAAATCGGCGCCCATGGCGGCTACCATCTGGCATCCGTACTAGAAGGTTTACAGCATTTTCATCGTTTGATCCTGGTTCCGGAGGCAGAGAAGCCTCTTTTGCAGCCAGTTGTCTCTCCAATTCCTGCAAGCAAGAATCATACAGACTACAGCAGTAAACAACTTGGAAAACAATAGTCTCGCCAATGTCTTCCTTTGCCCGGTAGGCAGCAAACACCAATATTTCAGGTGTACTTTATGTTTAAAAAAAAAAAAAACCAGGTTTGATATACTGATGCAAAAAAAAAAAGCAACGTACACATATATCCCACTATGCAAGGATAATTATGAGCATAATATAATGAAGAAGAACCTTGTAAATGAAAATCGTTTCAGGTCACCTTTTAAATAGAATCATGATATCCAACACTGTTGTAATCATTATCAACCAACCATTACTGCTCAAACCATACATAAACAGAAAAGT
The DNA here is from genome assembly GCF_004785595.1 of Juglans microcarpa x Juglans regia. NCBI lineage: Eukaryota > Viridiplantae > Streptophyta > Magnoliopsida > Fagales > Juglandaceae > Juglans > Juglans microcarpa x Juglans regia. Next base: position 31,835,197 of record NC_054604.1, on the reverse strand, counting down.
TTCAAAGTTCCAAGTGCAATCCCTTCTTATATGAAGGGGGAACTTGTAACTTAAGAATTTATAACCAATTTGAAATTATTTTGAAAACTTCAATATAAAAGGATAATTATTCCAACCCCAGCTTAATAAAACAAAATCAAGTTAATTGGTACAACTCTACCGAACATATCAATTAACAGTACCTGTTCTTCCTCCAATTTCCTTCGAGATTCTTCCTCTCTACGTCTTTCTTCTTCACGAGCTTTTTCTCTAGCCACTTCCTCTTCTAAACGACGAGCTTCAGCTTCCTCCTTGGCCTTCAATTCTTTTTCTTTGTCAGCCAGCAAAGATGCATGATATTCATCATCCTGCAAGCATCACATGAGTCATAGAGCCAAGGAAAGTTAATTCATGCCATTGGTGGACCAAATTTCTCATTATTTATGGTCAAAGCCCAAAGCAAAACCTGTTGTTCCCGTATCAAGCGCTGTGCGGCCAGGGAGGGTGATGGAGGGCGAGGTTGCCACTGGGGATAATGACCCTCGGCTTGCATGAAATGATGAGGCGCATATGCTGAACGATATCCAGTCCCTTCAGGAATTCCACCAAACATTGCAGCCTCCAGCATGACTGCTTCATCATGCTCCTCAGAAGAAATCCCTCCCCACTACAATTTGGTAAAGAGTAAAGGTGAAAAAGAAAAGTTGGTAGAGAATATTGAGTTTATAGTTGATCAACTGCAAGACCGAACTTGAGTCTAGATTTACAAATGGGAACAATGTTTAAAAAGTAAGGTACCTCGTCAGAAGGAAAGGCATTTCCGTTGTGCTGAGGGCGATTATGCAAATCATGCTGTCCAGGACTTGATGGTGGGCTATCCTCAACAACTACGACATCTTTGGCAGACTCAACAGAGCCAGAAGACATGTTACGGGTCCTATGCCTGACAAGAGGCTGCTCTTCAACATCTTCAGCTTCCTCTTGGATAAATGAGCTTCCAGGCTCCAACCTAGATTGATCACAATACCCTCATCATATTTCCTCCTCCAAACAGTAGAAATTGCATATCAGGAGCTACGAATTTTATGTTTATGACCTTTATGGCTGGTACAAAGACAAGCCGCACTGACTTGCCAGAAATATGCGAATAACTAATAGGCAGGAGACACCTACCTCCCATTTGATGCAGATAATTTTACTTGCTCCCCCTCAGCTGGCTTAGAAGATCCAACATCTGATGCTCCAGCACTTTCCCCTCGCTCACGCAACGCTTTCTCTTTCTCAGCCGTCTGAATTTGTTTCATGTTAAATAGGACCAAGATTCCATTAAATTAAAAGACACTTGCATGCAAAGTGTAAATAACAGACCTTCAGGGACAATGAAACTGCATGTGCAAGTTCAGCATCTTCCAAGTGAGATTGCCTTGGCCGAGGCTCCAGCTCAGCTAAGTCCTGCGTCAAGACACACTTTTATTATCAACAGGGAACATGGAGGACATGCTTGCAAGCATTAAAGGCTAGGCTCGCATACATTGTGCGCTCCCTCAACCTCCCGTTTAGAAGCCTCAATGGCAGCTAGAATCATTTCTTCTTCTATGTCATCACTATAGTCTAGCAATCTGTTGGATTCAGGAGCATTGGGTCTAATGTTTCTGTCATGAGAACCATCACCCAAAATATGATTGTCTTCTCCACCACGCAGTGTAGCCTGAGCAGTTGAGGCCGCTGAAAAATTCTCATCATCATCAATTAAAACAGTCCCATGAATATCTGGGCCGTGTGCACACTCAGTTTCAGTGACATCCTCAATAATAGGAGTGCGGCCAGACCGACCAGATGGCTCACCGCTATCCTTTACCTCTATGGGTATCTCCCTAACTTCTCTTGGATGTGTTATGAAGGGGGCACGGTTTGTAAAACCAGAACTACTATCCAAAAAGCTTCTACCAAAGTGTGGATCAAGATCAGAAATACTATCCAAAAAGCTTCTACTAAAGTCTGGATCAAGATCAGAAGATGGGTTCATATTTATAGCCGTTGATGGAAGTTGTAAAGGAGGTGCTGAGGGTTCAACTGGATCAATGTCCATGTGATCATCTTGTGGAGCAGCAACAATGGTTTCATGCATGCTGAACATGAAAGAATGAATTAAGACATCAACACTAAAGCAGGAAGCATGAAACTTGCAGAATATAGTAATTATTGGATAAATGAGAAGACATAAAGTAGCATACCTTGCTGATATGTTTCGATCTCCTTCACTAAAATGTGCATTCACAGCTTCATTTAGATCACCACCGTGTGCCTGATTGCAAGCAAGATGACAGATGAAGTGGAAATGTAAAATTTAAGAACTTGATTTCAGTCAACACTAAAGAGTTGTTCAGTCACGTGGTCATATAAAAGCAGAAAAGAAACCTGATTACAGCATTCTAAAATCTAAGTAAAAAGAAACCGCTTATGTCACCAGCCCAGCTCATTAGTCCATTTGTCTGAGTGGGAATGCCATAAAAATCCCATTGCAAGAAGTGGGACTTCCTTTCTAGCATTGCCGGTCGTTCAAGGACAATACAAACTAATTAGGTAGCTTGGGAAAATATAGCTAGAGAGGGATGCCCTCTTATCCTCCATGATCTAATTGAGCATAATATTTTCGATAATTTAAAGTACAAATCCTTGATTGCTATTCCCAACCAATCTAATCCTTGATTTATTTGTGGGTCAATCCATGCGTCATACGAAATACAATAGTTCATCTATCTTTAACCATATGATATTCTCAATCCCCGTGAATTAATAGAACTGAAATGCACGAATCCCTAGTGAAGGGAAAATTTTCAATGGCATCTATGACAATCTGAGAATATAATTCTATCGAAAAAATACTCTAGCTCCACCCACTGAATAAACCGAATCATCAAAAGTCAATTACCATAAATAACAATTGAATACATACCGTCCAAACTTAATAAAACGCCAATCTAATAAACCATACACACAAAAACTAGAATCTAAATGATCAAAACCCAATTATCATCGACCAACAAATAGCAACGAATTGCCAAGCTGAACAGGCTATGAAGACAAACCCTAATCAAAGGCCGAACACCTAACAGTAAAGACTCGGAATTGTGCACGAATTGCACACCTACAAATATAATTTAAAAAATCCATGAGATATCCGACAAAACCAATCCCAAAATACGATCGGTAATTACCAAGAAGAAGAAAACTTACCTCGAGTTTTTGAACGGCAACTGCTTCGGTCGCCCCGGTGATGCTGATGAATGTATCGATAGCTTCTTGATTAGGCCTCGCCATTAAAGAAACGAATTTCTTGTGCTCCAAGTGGGTTTTCTTCTGCTACTTTCGTCTTCCTTCGGTTTCTCTCTCAGGGGAAGAAAAGAGATTCATCCGTGTGGAAAAATATATGCATCCGTGGTTGTGGAGGAGTGCTTATATACTTTTACTCCATTCTATACCCATTTTTTAAAAATACAAAAATAAAACAAAAATTATAACTCAGTACCTTCTCCAATCTTCTACGACTCTTGAAGATAATACCTGGCTCTCTTCCTCTGTATATATCTACATTTCTGATAATAATAATAACAACAATAATAATAATAATAAATATTGTGAGTTTCTATTCCATATCGCCGTTGATTATATTAATTAAATATCGGTTAACGTGATACATTTGACATGAAATTAAGGTATATTTATTTCATAACTCTTTTCAATTCATTTTATCTTATTTTATCTTATTTAATTATTAAATTTTTTTAAAATTTTAATATAAAATAAAATAAATAATTCAATTTTTTAAAATTTTTAAATAAAAAATATTAAAAATATATATTTTAATAATATTTTATTTAATTTTTAACTTTAATTTTAATTTATTTTATCTCATTTGAAAATATTTTTTTCTTAAAAAATTTATAAAAAAAAAAAAGGTTCAGCTTGCTTTTTGACACTTTTCTTTTTCTTACCTTTTTATTTTCTTTTATTTTTTTCTCAAACTTCATTCTTAAGCCACCAAGCTTTTTGTTTGCAAACAAGACAAAGGAATAGGGAGTCTATTTTACAATGAATAGAACAGCACCCACTGTCATGGAAATTTATTGAAAGGGTTTTTAGTGACAACTTTAGATGCAACTAATAAAATGATAAATGATTACAAATAAATTTTATAAAAGTAAATTTAAAATTTGATGTAATTTCATGTAATACATTAGATCTACTTTATAATAAAATAGTAAATTTTTATAAAATGTTAAAGTGTTTCTCTAATTAAATATTGAATTTCAAGTTTTATTATCTTTCTTCCATGATTTCAATTCGTTACCAAATGAATAATGAATCTAGAGAAATCTCACAAATTAAAGTAGGAAATGTAAATAAAAATTACAAACCCTCATTGTCATTTATTATGGCATTCTATCCCATAAAAGATCTAGGAAAATAACGAAACCTTTCTTCGAGTGTATTTATTTGTGAATAATTTTACATATGGTGTGAAATTAATAGGTTTTAAAAAGTTAACATACCATGCGCAACTCACATAAATAGGTTTTTCAGTACTTGTAATGGTCTAAAGTGCTAGTATGTTTATGTTCATACTTCATTGAGTTTTTGGTCAATGAAATCTTATCACGTGTCTAAATTATTCCTATAATCTTGAAAGTATAAAAGAAACATTCCTCTTGTTAGGCGTAAATTCTCCTAATCCAGATAAATCAAGTTCAGTCCATCAAAAAGTTATTATTAAGGATAAAATCTTTCTGACCTAGATAAACCAAGTCCAACCCATCAAAAGATCACCATTATTAAAATGCAACTGAAAAAAGATAAGGAGAGGATAAAGAAAGCAAATATTAGAGGAGGGGAAGGCATGTGTTAGGAAAAGAGGGAAAAATGATAAAGAAGGAAAGCACGTCAGACATGAGAGTAGGATAAAACTGTCATTCCTCCCCACTCCCAAGACCAGGATAAAAAATGATTAGATCGGATGAGAAAAAGATTTCTCTTGAATGACTCCTTCAACTTCTTCAATCTCACGATTAGAGCTTCAGAAATAGATCTCTTCTAGAAAATATGTCTAAAACCTCTATTGTATAGTGAAAAATGAGAGATTGTGAGAGGTTATATAAAATGTTTATATTATAGTAGATTTTCTCTTTAAACGATCCGTAGACGTAAGCACTGTACCGAACCACGTAAATTAGCGTGTCTCTATCTCTTTTTATATTTCTTATATTTATTTTATATTTAGATGTACGTACGAATACCATACAGTCATTCCGAACTATCGTCAGGAAAACCAAACCACACCGATCAAAGCCCGAATTATCACCGTGGCCTAAGAATGATTCTTTTTCCTATTTCTAACACGTTGTGTTATTTTTTGACATTAACACCCGTAATTGTAGATTTTTTTATATATATTTATTTATATCGAAAGTCATATTTAATATAATTACATTTTTTAAATGTTAAATATATAAAATAAACCAGAAAAAACCGTAAAATGGAAATGTTGCTTTGACATCAATCGGCACCTTCTCCAATCCTCTTACGAGTCTTGAAGGTTTTTTTTCTACGACTCTTGAAGATAATTATTAATAAATGGCTCTCTTACTCGACCTGTGTAAGTCTATATATTAGAATGTATTAATAATATTTTCGTAGTGCTTATTATGTCATTTTTAATTATATTAATTAATGTAATACATTTTAAATATATTTGATCGGTATAATTATAGTGATAAAAATATCGGATAAAAAATATGATGATTTTTTAATATCATGTTTATCTTCGACATGCGTGTATGTTTGCCTTGATTTCCCAACGTGAGAAGTTGGTAATCACGCGGTTGCCTACTTACCCAACTTCCATCAAGAACAAATTTACTTATAGAGTTCGTCTCTTCAAGAGTACTTACGAAGATAATGCTAAACCCACCGATTCTTGTTCCTGAATCCTGATACATCCTCCCGATTGACGTGGCAACTGCCACTTGGCTTCTTCTTTTTTTTCTTTTCTTTTTTTTCTTAAAAAAAAAAAAAAGAAAAATCAGAATGGTTGATTTTGTTTTTCGTCCTTCAGAAACCCGATTTCTTTCAACTCCCTCTCTGCCGAAAATACAGAGCACCACCTCTCTCTACCGAGTGTAAGAACTCAGGAATGACAAATATAGTCGCTTCGAGAGGAGGGGCCTCTAGAGCAAAGGAAGGAAAACTTTACTGAAATTCTGCATAAAGGAAACTGACAGACCATATTTCCTATTTTGAGGGTATCGGTAACTAACTAGAATCTTGTATACCGTGACTCATCTTCACAACATTACAAATCACAGCCAATAGCATTTACTTAAACGGAAACACAAATATAAATAAAAGTCAAGTAAAAGTCTTCTAGAATTCTTCCGGCCTTGCGCTGGCTTAATCTCGAGCATCTACTTCATCAACGGTCATGAACTAGCCAACTTGGTCTTCTTCCTTGCTTAGTCCTTCTGTAAGATGGAGGGGCGCCCACGTGGGGCTGACCCCCTCCTTAAATAAAAGTGTAACGCATGACTTTAAGCCAAAGTCATGCGTTACTTGCTTATAACACATGGCTTAAAGCCATGCGTTAAAGTAATTGAAGGCTAGCCAGGTCGTGTGTAGGAGGAGGACTCAATTGTTTTTTGTGATGATTGGAAATACACAAAAGTTCTTTCTTTTTTTGTTCTCTCTTAATAAGATATTTAGGCTGTAGATTTATTAAGTATTAATCTAGTTTTATACTACGTAGTACACTTCGCCACTAAGAGAAAAAGCTTGTGATTTGTCAATCTGAAAAAACTTGTGGAGCAATTTTATAAGCTGAGTTTGAGGTATTTTTTCTGCTGTGCATTCTTACATTGGTATCGGAGCATTTTTAAATTGCTTCCAGTTCATAGCTTTTTTCTCGCATATGCTTGAGATTTGTCTGATGTTTTTTTTATCCTCTTTTTTTTTTATCTGGATTAAAAAAAAAAAGGCAGCGCTGCACTGCGAGCACCAACGTAGTGGTGCTGCAGCACCACCCTGCCGCTTAGAGGAGCTTCTCCGACGGAGAAAGCAGCTGAGGCTGCTTGTGGCAGACCCTAGCGGCGACTGAGCACTGCTGTGTAACGGCTACTGTTCATATGAACAGTAGCCATCTGAAGGTTAAAGAAGACAGTTTTTACACTGGCTGGGCTTGGGCCCTTTAGGCTGAGCTGGGCCGGGCCATTTTTTTTTTTTAAAAAAAAAGGGTCTGTTTTTTTTTTAGAAGCCTAACCTTGTTTGAGCCCCTTTTTAAAAACACAAAATAAAAAGAAAGGGATAAAAAATGACACCTCTGGGACTCGAACCCAGGACCACCTGTCAAAGGTAGCACGCACTACTGGGTTGCGACTTACCTTTAGTTTAGGTGGGGTATTTTTTTAAAAATGTATTTGTTATACATGATTTCGTTTCTATTAAAAAAAAAATTTGCATGATTTAATATATGCTTAGATATATTATTATATTACATGTGATCTTTTTATTCAATGTTTTAGATTAAATATGATTACATGTGAATATATGTTTATATTCATGCTATTTTTTTTTATTTCATTATGTTAATATTACATGTGATCTTTTATTTAATTGATTAGATTAAATGTGATTACATGTATATGTGAATTGAACATGTGGATATGTGATTATTTTATCATCTATGAATATTAGGCTTGAATGTTTATACATTAGTCTTTAATGATAAAATAGAAAAGTTCCCACTAAGTAGTCTTGGTTAGAATTGTCAGTGTAAATGATAGGCTGAAAAAATTGCAGTGACCCCAGTAAAAACTGTAAATGCACTGTATAGCCAAAAGACCACAGTGACCCCAGTAAGAACTGTAAATGCACTGATGGAACAAGAAAAATAGACTGTAATGGTCTTATATGAACAATTTTTGTAGACTGGCCCAACAGTGTGCTGTGGTTGGAGTAGATGTCCTTGTAGACTAGCCCAAAAGGTTACTGCGATTTTAGTAGGTTATGTCTTTACATGTGACTAGAACTAGATGACTACTTAAGATAATGGGAATATGGTTGAGATTTATGATGATTAATTCTCCCATTTTTTTTTTAATTTGCGCGAGAATTATGTAAGAAATTTAATAATTGGATATTGTGGCGCAAGAGATGATTCTGAAGCCTAGTGATTTTTCGATCTTGCGACATGTCTAAATTATTCTTTTTCTAGCTTGGATGGACGCGGTAGATTTCTTAGGTGTGTGTGTAATATCCTTTCTTTGCGTATTGTAGTGAAATGGCATCCAAGAGTATAGTTGCCGATTTAAACAAATGGGAGAAATTGGATGGGGAGAACTACGACATTTGGCATCGCAAGATCCAATATGTCTTAGATGAGCAAGAGGTCTTGGAGGCCTTATCTCACTCCCTTACTGCGCCCGAGGAAGGGACCTCGGAACAACACAAGATAGATCAACTAGCCTATACTCAATGGGCTAAGAAAAATTGGTGCGCGCGCATAATAATGTTAAGCAACATGCACAATGATCTAATGTGCGAGTTCGAGATCTATGACACTGCTCGAAGCATGTGGGAGGCTTTGAAGTTGAAGTTTGGTGAAACTTCAGCCACTAGGTTGCGTGGGTTAACCATGAGGTTTGACTCCTATAAGATGCGCTCTGACCACACGATGAAGCAGCATCTTAGGGTTATGTCGACCATGATCCGCGAACTTAAGTCGGCAGGAAACAACCTGACTGATGAACAGCAAGTACAGGCAGTGATAAGATCACTGTCGAATTCTTGGGAGAATATGAGCCAGAACTTGACGCATAACGAGAATATCAAAGACTTTGATGATGTCTCGCGTCACTTGGAATTGGAGGCTGAGCACCTAGAGGCTGCTAAGTCCAATCATACGGCCTATGTGGCTGATTCTGGTTCGCGTAAGGAATCAAGGCATAAGCGCAAGAAGTCCAAGAATGGGGTAGCTGCTGGACAAATTAAGAAGGTGTCAGGAACTTCTCAGCGCAGCAAGAGGGGCAAGCGCAGGAAGAACAAGTCAAAATTAGAGTGCTTCAACTGTGGAAAGAATGACCACTTCACTCGTGACTGCACTGAGCCGAAAAAGGTACACTCTGACTTTTCTCGCATTGTTTTTTTAACTAGCCATGTGATGGTTGCTCACTCCTATCCTGTGTGGACTGTTGATTCAGGAGCTACCGAACACATAGCGCGAGATAGAGTCGGATTTGTGGAGTATCGCCGGATTCTAGCTGGGAGCCGTGATATCAAGGTGGGGAATGGAGCTAGCGTGGAGGTACTGGGTCTTGGTACCTACAAGCTGGACTTGCGGGGTGGCCGCACTCTTTTCCTTCACAATGTGCTATACGCTCCCGAGATCCGACAAAACTTACTTTCTGTAGTCACTCTATTAAGACTTGGTTTTCAAATTGTATTTGAAAACAATTATGTTTCCTTTTTATTTGGGCCATGTGTTTTATGGCAATGCTTTTATTCAAGATGGTTTTATGATATTGAATTTGGATTATTCAAATATAAATGAGTCTATTACTTTTCTTTCTACATCTGATAATTTGAATTCATATAAATGGCATGCTAGGCTTGGCCATATAGGGCAAGATAGAATGACTAGGTTAGCTAGAGAAAGCCTTATAGGCAATCTTGCTAAGGTCATCTTGCCCACATGTGAACATTGTCTAATGGGAAAAGTTAAGAGAAAACCGTTTGGAAAAACCACTAGAGTATCTTTTCCACTGCAATTAGTCCACTCAGACATCTGTGGTCCAATGAGTGTGAGGGCAAGACACGGAGGTATCTACTTCATCACATTTATAGATGATTTTTCACGTTACGGTCATATCTACTTAATTTCCCACAAGTCTGAAGTATTGGAATGCTTTAGGCGATATCTAAGAATGGTTGAGAATCAGTTAAACAAGAGTTTAAAAACTCTAAGAACTGATCGAGGACGAGAATATATCTTTGAGTAATTTAAAAGGCTCTGTGATGAAAAATGAATCAAAAGACAGTTGACGATGCCAAGTACGCCGCAGCAAAATGGCGTGGCGGAAAGAAGAAATCGAACACTGCTTGAGATTGTTAGGTCAATGATGATGCAAGCAAATCTACCAATTTCTTTTTGGGGGATGCACTTTTGACTGCTGCCTACATTCTTAACCGAGTGCCTTCCAAATCAGTAACTTCCACCCCATATAAACTATAGACCGGCGAGAAACCCAATTTGAGTAACTTGCGACCATGGGGTTCAACGGGTTTTGTTCACGATCTTTCTCATAAGTATGGGAAGTTAGGCCCTAGAGGGAAGAAATGTATCTTTATAAGGTACTCAGAACACTCTAAAGGATATGTGTTAATAGGTGAACAATCTGATAGAAGTGTGACTGAGATTGAATCACGAGATGTGGATTTCATTGAAAATGAGTTTCTAAGTAGAGATGAGGTTGATAGGAGTTTAGAACTTCATGAGATTGTAGAACAAGAGGAAAGTGCTCCAAGAAATTTAGTTGAGAATGAGGAATAAATTCTTCAAGTTCCTACAAATTATAAAAAGGATTTGAATCCGAGTGGGAGCACACCACTTATCAATCAATCACAACAACCTCAACCGCATAGAAGCACAAGTGAAAGTATTCCCCGTCGTCGTTTTGAGATTGAAGGGGAAGTTTTTATGATAGCTCCGCATGATGATGACGAGCCTAGGACAATTCATGAGGCTCTCTCATCTTCTACTAAAGATGAGTGGATGAAAGCTCTTAATGATGAGATTGAGTCTATAAAGACTAACCAGGTCTGGGATATGGTCGATCTACAGACAAGGCGTAAGACTATTAGGAACAAATGGGTTCTTAAGGTCAAACGCAAGTCAGATGGATCAATAAATAAGTACAAAACTCGCTTAGTGGCAAAAGGATATACCTAACAAGAGGGTATAGACTATGAGGAAACTTTTTCACCAGTGGTGAGGTTTGCCACAATTCGCCTAATTCTAGTTATAATAGCAAACATGGATTTAGAACTCTACCAAATGGACGTTAAGACAGCATTTCTTAATGGAGAACTAGATGAGGAGATCTATATGGATCAACCAACAGGTTTTGTGGTCAAAGATCAATAGCGTAAAGTGTGCAAACTCAAATGATCTATATATGGCCTCAAGCAATCATCTAGACAATGGTACCTCAGATTCCATCGAGCCATTCTCTCGAATGGGTTTACGATTATCACCGAGGACCATTGTGTCTATGTCAAAAGGTCCAAGAAGAGTTTTATTATGTTGTCATTGTATGTTGACGACATCCTACTAGCTGGAAATGATAAAGGGTTGATAGTCGTCACAAAAGAGTGGTTATCCTTCAATTTTGAGATGAAGGATATGGGTGAGGCAGAATACATTCTGGGAGTTAAAATCTACAGAGATCGCTCAAAGAGACTTTTGTGTTTGTCCCAACAGACTTACATAAAGAAAGTCCTCGAACGCTCCCTAATGAATGAATGTAAACCCATTGACACCCCTGTTGTAAGAAGCAAGAACTTGTCTAAAGTGTTGTGTCCTAAGACTCAAAAAGAAAAGAAAAAGATGGCCCGTGTCCCTTATGCTAATGTTGTGGGTAGTCTGATGTACGCAATGATGTGTACTCAGCCTGACATATGCTATGCAGTTGGCTTAGTGAGTAGATTCCAATCTAACCCCGGACTGGCTCACTGGAAAGCGGTCAAAAAGATTATGCGATATCTCAAGGGAACTGCAGACTATGTGTTATGCTATCAGGGTTCAGATTTGCAGCTAAGAGGTTACAGTGATGCCGATTGGGGCAGTGACCTAGATGAGCGCAAATCAACCACTAGGTATGTCTTTCTACTCAATAAAGGCGTCATTACATGGAGCAGCAAGAAACAACCCTGTATAGCTTTATCTACTATGGAGGCAGAATATATAGCTTATTTTGCAGCAGTTCAAGAAGCTGTTTGGTTACAGAGGTTCCTCAAACATTTAGACATTGGCACGGATACTTCAGATCCAGTGACGATATTCTGTGATAGCATGGCAGCTCTCGCATATGCTAAGAACTCAAAGTATCATGGAAGAACCAAACACATAGATATCAGATATCACTACATCAGAGACATGGTAGCGCAAAAGGAAGTGGTTCTGAAATACCTTTCTACGAGTCGCATGGTTGCTGATCCCTTAACGAAGCCTATTGCAAGAGATGTCTTTGAGGCTCATGTTAGGAATCTAGGACTGCGTAGATTGTAAATGTAATTTGTGTTTCAAATAACATTGAGATGTAACCTTTCATTTGGGATATTAATACAATATGATTCAGTTCTTGTCTTTATCGTATTGTTTTATAATACACACACACAAGATATGTCAACAGGCTTAGATCGGCCCACTCACACGAGTGATCGCCTCTAGCGCTTAAGTAGCAAGTAGAGATGAGACATTGTGTCCCTAGGTATTTGTCCAAAGGGATAAGTTGGTTGACACAAAGTTATGTCGCCTTAGTGAGGGCTAAGATGAGGTCTATTGATAAGATTATGCATGGGTTACCCCACCATCCATGTAGCCTGTAGTAAGCCAGATGCGAATTCTTCTTTGACGTCTTGGAGGCGTGCAAATAGAGGAATTCGGGTTAGACGCTTAAGGAGCGGCTAGACTAAGATCTGTACGGTGTTGATATAGATATATGCTCTTTACACCGTAGCATGTGTTTCATACTATATGTGCTTATACGACCATATGAGGAAGTAAGTAAAATGTTTCCCTCTTTCTCACTGTGTGAGTCTCATTTTTTAAATGTCCTTTACTTTTGACTATGTCACGAGATGGAGGTTGTGATGTCTGCTACTTTGGCATATGGCCATGATTGATACGGTCTAAAGAGGCATTGTTGGGAAAGCGGTTCGATCAAAATTGAGTGATATGAGTGCAAAGGGAAGACTCTTCGATATCGTATATTTGATAGTGTTTGCTGACGTTATACAATGACGCTACATCATGGTAGCGGCTAAAGGTTGTGAACACATTGAAATGATTTGAAGGTAGTCAAGCATTGTTTTGAGTTTTTTAACTCAAGAGGGTTCGAAAATGCTTGATTTTGATGCGATCAAATGAGTCTAGAACATGACTAGACACTTTAGGGATGTTACTATACTGGTCTTCTCTGTAAGAGATTTAGTATATGTACTCCCACCTTTCTACAGATGTGCTTGGTGGTTGCACGACCTATTTATTTGTATGAACAAAATTGAGAACATTAGAGAGATGCAGACCTGGGGTCATACCCACTGTGTGCGAGTGGGAGATGTAAGATGGAGGGGCGCCCACGTGGGGCTGACCCCCTCCTTAAATCAAAGTGTAACGCATGGCTTTACTTGCTTATAATGCATGGCTTAAAGCCATGCGTTACGGCAATTGAAGGCTGGCCTCTAAGGCCAGCCGTGTGTAGGAGGACTATAAATCCTCAATTGTTTTTTGTGATGATTGGAAATACACAAAAGCTCTCTCTCTTTTTGTTCTCTCTTGATAAGATTTTAGGCTGTGGATTTGTTAAGTGTTACTCTAGTTTTATACTACGTAGTACACTTCGCCACTAAGAGGAAAAGCTTGTGATTTGTCTATCTGGAAAAACTTGTGGAGCAATTTTATAAGCTGAGCTTGAGGTATTTTTTCTGTTGTGCATTCTTACACCTTCAAACCATTTTAGCCCCAAAACCACTTTGGACATGTCACAGAGTCTCTCCGTTCAAAACACCTTACCCACAAGGTATGGGTAGGCGTTCTTCACCTTCTAAGTAGGTTTAACTTCTTAAGTAGGGTCGTGAACGTCTAAAGTTATGGTGCATATTTTACCTATCGACATCCAGGCTTCTTTGTCGATTGTTTCCCAACCACTTATTTTTAATGAGTTCTAGAAGACTATTTATGATGGTTTGAAAGGCAAACAGACTAAAAAAGAGAAAATTCACGTCTCGTTTAGTTAAACAGATGAGATGATATGAAGATTAAAAGTTGAATAAATATTGTTAGAATATAATTTTTTAATATAATTTTTATTTTGTGAGTTGAAAAAATTGTAATTATTAAATGAAATGAGATGAGATGAGATGAAATCGTAAAAACAAACTATACCAAGTTTGAGCCATTAGCTCTTGAGTCTTGAAGTGAAGATGGCAAAAGTCTTATTCCTATATAAATTATTTTTACGATCTTTTGTACAATTCCATTTTAAATAAAAAATATTTTTATAAAATAATTTATAAAAATAATATTGTTTTACACTCAAATTAGCTTGTAATTTTAGTTCAACTTGAGCTATAACTTGCAGTTACCTCATTTTGACTTCGCTCTTATAGATTTGTTCAGATCGAACATAGTATTTCACATCAATTGAGAATGCTGTTGATAAGGGTGTAAAAATAAATCGAGAAACTAGAAAACCAGTCCAGACCGGTGGAATCGGTCTGGTTTTGGATCAGTCCAGTCCGAGACCAGTTCTTTTAGTTCCAAAACTAGCCGGTACTAGTTCGGTTCCGATTCTATACTTTTTAGGACTAGACTAGATCAGATCAGTTCACTATATTATATATTTTAAATTAATTTTTTTAATATTATATATAATATTTTTTATATTATATATATTTTTTATACATAATATATATAATTATATAAATTATAATTATATATAAGATAATGTTATTATAATTTATAACATAAAATTTTAATCTTAAACATAAAAATTTATTTAATCATATGATTTAAACATAATATATATATATATATTAATAACATTTTATGACTTAATAAATTCTCAACATATTGTTTTTGATAAATACATTAGTATATTAATTATATTTTGCTTTAATTAATTAGTATACACTAGTATATTAATGTATTAATTATATTTTATGCTCTAATACTAACACTATTAATTACTTGGGCCCTAACTGACACTGAATTCAATCTCAATTTACACAAAAAAACAGATTTTGCAAATAGAACGGTCAGACTTGATCCCTTGAGCCCATTCTTTGTCTAAGAACTTATAATTTTACAAAGGAAAAATTTTACTTATAAGCTAGCGTTTATAACGCACTTAATATTTATATGACAAAATTTATTTTAAAATAGAAATTTTAAAATTTAAATATTAAAAATTAATTTTTGCTATTAAAATGACATTATTCATGTCAAGGAAAATGATAGATATACAATTATTTTTACGGCCTCTTTATAATTATGTTTTAAATGAGAAGACATTTTTGTAAAATAATTTTTAAAAGTAATATTGCTTTACATAAATATTCTCATTTTAAGATATGAAAAATTATATTTATTATCTCATACACCACACATTAATATGTAATTTATAATTTTTATCTTTATATTTAAACACACATATTGATATATAAATATGTGTATTTAAATAAAAATATAAAAATAATAAATCACATATTGGTATGAGATGTGATAATAATAAATAACATTTCTCCTTAAAATATAGTTATATAATATAATGAGTTGTAAAAAGTGTTGTACATTTATCACTAGATAATAAAATGCAGTACCCGTAGTTGGTCTAAACGACGACGTCCTTTCCGCTGAGGTAGATCCCCCTCGAAGCTCGAAATCTGGTCTCTGGTCTCTCTGACCAGTTTGAGAAAAACTGCGAGAAATGGAGCCTAAAGAGCAGAGCAAGGAGAAGAAGGAGAAGCTATGGTTTTGGAATTGGGTGATAGCCTCAGTCATTTTCAGACTCGTCCTTATATACTTTCCCAAAAACCTCAATCTCGCTTCTCGCCCCGAAGTCTCCACCCCACTCACCAGCCTCCGCCGCCGTACTCTCTCTTTCTCTGTCTGTAGCTTACACCGTTAACTCCATGCTTGGATCTATAGCTTAATCGCAATTTGTTTTCTATATTATCTCTTTTGCAGTGGCCGAGGGATACTGGTTGAAGCAGTTATCAATGTATCCCTACGCAGGTTTATTATCATTTATTTTTTCTTTTGGTCTTAAAATGGTCTTAAGTTTGAGTTATTTTCCTTATACTTATTTTAGTTACCTGTTTTTGTTTTACAGGATCTATGTACCATGGTTCTCCATTGCTACTTTCACTCCTTGGGCCACTCACGGTCAAAAGGTACTACATTCGCTTATACATTCCAGTGATGGCAAAATGAATCTACGTGGTTTGATATGCTTCTATTCGCTTCAAAGAACGCCTGATCTCAAACGCGGTTTGAGTTATAATTCGTGGTTTGGTTCTAACTAGATTGAGTTATGAAATTAAAGTGAAATTGTATAATCCATATATCAATGGAAATCGTTCCGCTGTAAAAAAAAAAAGGTAGATTCTTGGATCCAAATGAAATCTTAGATAATTTTGAAGTCTGTTGGTTGGATCAATTAAATTGTGTCGATGCAATCAATTCCTTTACTACTAATAAAGTTATTGAACTATTTATCGGATGGTGCAGAATTGAAGGGCAACCCGATCACCTTTTATGCAGGTAAAGTGTGTCACTTGCCTCTTTCTCTTTGGATCATATTTTCATTTTCATACTGTTTGTTGTCCTATGTTTTAAATTGCAATAATCCAATCTTAGTGATAAGTGCCACTTAAAAGAATAGATTACGGTTGCAGTTTTGTGCACCTGGATTTTAGTTTGACACTTTTCGGGTTTTGGGGTCTGTTGTTTTGCTTGGTGGTGTTTCTGTGTTTGTACGTGTGTGTCTGTGCTGTTTTTAAATATGAACCATTTGAACATGTTAACCAGCCCTAGAGGCCGTATGTATCCTAGGTAAAGCGGAGTTTTTTCTGTGAAGTTGCCAGACTGCATTGTCCCTGCCATTGCTTTCGGTGTTTTCATAATTCTAACAATATTAATGAACACCGACTTTTAAAAAAGAACTCTATTGATGAACAGTGTGGCTACTCTATCCTAGTTAAAGCGGAGTGGTTTGCCTGTGAAGTTTCCAGACTACAATATCTCTGCCATTGCTTTCTGTGTTTTCATAATTTTAACTATAGTAGTGAGCAGTGTGGTAATTATATAGTGACTACCAACTTGCATCAATATGGGTGAAATTACTTCTGTCTGATCTATTTGTGAAATCTTCTTTTAAAGCTGACATTGCTGTTAACTTGTATTTCTTTTTACCTTATATTAACTTGTATTGTACATTTGATGAGGCATTTAATCTCAACACCTTTGGATACAGTTTGGTTTTCGTGATTGCAGATATTGTCAATGCAATGCTCATTCGTGCTACCAGTCAGAATCTTCAGATGGAATATACTCGGAGTTTGAAACTTCTGGACCATGTTAAATTATCAGAAAAGCCAGGTAGTTGTAAGAGTTAAAGAGCAAGATACCTATAGGATTTGCTGGGCAAGATTTTTAATTTATTTTAGATGAAGGGTGTCATGATACGAGGACAGTGAAGAGGACCAGACAATTGAATCAAGCAGTTTAAAAAGAAATGGCATATTCACAGATTTAGCATGTAGATGTTTTGATGTCGAGATGAAAGATAAAAATGATTTGTGCATTTGATGGATATTATAACTACCCGAAGAACACATAATTAAATTTGGAGAGTATTGATGGTTTATAAATGTACAAAGGGCAAACTTAACTTGTCAATCGTTTCATTTACAGCATGACTCTTTATCAGCTGAAATGGTGCTGGAAGATTGATGTTACTGAAGTATCTTGAATAGGTTTCAGTGAATTTTCATCATGGCACACTGTTTAGGCCACTTAATTTACCTCTCATTGTTATATCTTTTAATTCTCATGAGTGTATAGAGGAAAATTAAAGAAATTTGGAAGCATTACAGGTTGGGGAATTGACTGTTGGAACAGTCCAAGTCTCTTCCCCTACTTATTCCTTTCCAAATAGACCTAGTGATCTATTGTGCATTTATTAGGAACTTGTTTTTTTATGCCACCTATATCAGTAACTAATTTTTATTCCAAACTGCCTCCTTCTCATCTTTCTTAAGCTGATGAACTGCATTATTCATATTTGTTGCAGAGATCATTCCTTCTGGAGATATTGCCGCTCTTGTGTACTTGTGGAATCCTTTCACGATAGTTGCATGCGTGGGTTTGTCAACATCCCCAATTGAAAATCTTGCCATCATCTTGTCCCTTTATGGAGCATGTAAACGTAAGATGCTAACAATTGTTGCATTGTGCATTTTTTGTTTACAGTTTTGAGGCTAACTTGGCAACTTTTCCTTTCAAGCTGGTCACGAGAACTATACTTTCCTCTATGATCATAGTAGTTACCTCCCCGCCCCCACCCTTCCAACCATGCACACCCACACACACACACACACAAGGGAATTAAGAGGGAGAAAAACTAAGAGTGTGTTTGGATGTTGAAGTGAGTTGAGTTAAGTTGAGTTGAGATGATAAAATATTGTTAGAATATTATTTTTTAATATTATTATTATTTTAAAATTTGAAAAAGTTGAATTGTTTATTATATTTTGTATTGAAATTTGAAAAAGTTGTAATGATGAGTTGAGATGAGTTGAGAGTAGTTTAGTAACCAAACGTACCCTAAATCTCTTCTTGTGGTGTGATGTTCTATGCTCCTCTCATGTTTGTTGTCTGGGAACATTTTTGAGTTTGATCTTCGCGTTGCTTTTTCCAAGACTTCTTTTGATGTTTGCCTGGCATACTTGTGGATGTGGCAATTAATCATTTATGCTTGCTAATACTTGGGGCCTAGGTTTGCTGTAATTGGCTCAAGTGGCCATTAACAGTCAAGTGGTTGAAGATATTGTTCATTCACTCAAATCCTGTAGGCTCCCAAATGATAGGTATTTCCTATGCAAGAGGCCCCACCTGGGAACTGTTCCTGCAGCATAAAGTGGTAATAAATTTAGGATGTTATTACAAAAGATTATCTCCACTGCCTAGTAGTGCACTGATGAGTGCCTATAAAAATGGAAATTGTACATACACATGCATTGATTTGCAATCCTCTTATGACTGCATGGCATTTTGAATTGTCTGTAGAGTTATTGTAAATCTCTAATCTATCGAGTAATGATGAATTGATTTTGAAAAAAGTTGAGGGGCATATTACGTGGTATTGTACCATGCGAGAACATTCAAACCAGATGAAGAAGGTGCAATTCTTCTTGCTAGTATTATTTTCTGATTGCTCTTTCATGAAACTTTTCCATGGTATGAAATTTTCCTAGTGGGATTATTAGCATTTGTCATAGAAATGGATGAAGATATATTTGAGACTTGTTTCTTATGTAATTTTTTGCTTGTTTTTAAATATGTGTTTATTATGGAATGCAGGACAAGCTCCTTTGGCAGCCTTTGGATGGGTTATAGCAACGCATCTATCCCTGTATCCTGCAATTCTGATTATTCCGGTATGTCTTTCTTTCTGCCTTATACTGTGTTTGATGGAAACTGAAAATCCTTCAAATAACACATGCACATGTTTTTTCAAATTTCCAATAAATGAAATTATTATTTTTTATATAATTCATTTTTGTTCCAGATGATTCTTTTATTAGGATATGGCCCAGATACTCCTCCTAGGAAATTGTTCCTGCAAAGAAGAAATGTTGAAGTTGGAGATAATCCCCCAAATGATAGATGTGAGCGAGAGGAAGTGGTACATAGACCAGAATTACCGCATGTATTCTCATGGAGACCAGTCATTCATTTCTTATGTTGGACTTCTTTGTGGTCAGTCTATGTGTTAGTCCTATGTGGCATATCTGTTAAACAGTATGGTGGCCTCTGGGAGTTGTTTAAAAGGTATGTGTTGTATATCCTAATAATCTGTGTTGATACTCTGCATTGTGATATTGCAGTACTTGCAGCAAATACAGAACATTCCCCCTGCAAGTTCTTTTCAGTGTTTCCAAGTGATGTGCAAAATAAGATACATACATGTCACATGAGGTGGTGAGTTGTTTGCTGGGTCAAGAAACAAATAATTGGCTGACTGCTACAGAGTCTGGAAAAAATTTGACCATATAAGTTGGGCACTTGACATGACTTATCCAAGCAATCCCTTTTATCGTATTCCTAAACAAATATTCTGCTCGAGATTCAAGATTCAATGTTCTACGAATATCTGTTGCTCCCTAATACACCTCATATTGTGCTTGTAGATAATATATAGTCCTTTGCTTAAGTTGGATCTCTTGCTTTAAAAATTTGTTACTTTGTTGTTTACTATGATGTCTTGAGTTTTCCTATATGCACGGGTTCTTTTGCAGAACATATGGGTTCATGCTCACTGTGCAAGATCTGTCTCCTAATATTGGTGTCTTATGGTGAGCCTGAAAATAAATTTGATGTAATGTGGCATAATCCTGAAGTTGTCAGACTTGTGTATAATCATCTGTCTAATGTTCTACTGCAGGTATTTCTTTGCAGAAGTTTTCGATTTTTTCAGAAACTTCTTTCTGATAGTTTTCCATGGGAATATTCTGTTTATGATGCTGCCATTAGCCATACGACTGAAACATCGCCCCTGCTTTTTGGCTTTTGTGTATATTGCGATCTCTTCAATGCTTAAGTCTTATCCTTCAGTAAGTTTTTCCTGATTTAATTCAAGTTTGACTTTTACCAAAACTATAGATTTTCTTCTGTAATTTAACCCAGAGATACGGTGAAATTTCTCTTTTGTTTCTTATTGCCCCAGAACAAAAAGAGATCTTAAGTTATGATCTTAGGTATGTTAAATAAATATTACTTCTGCACAATACATGTGAAATGCTGAAACACTTGAAGAACACTGTGAAGCCTGAATTGGCAAGTAGCGCTCGCTCCCTCACAATTTAGGAAGCTAAGTCTTACCATCATTTGGAATTTAATGCATGTACGAAATCCTTTAAATTAGATAATGAACAATTGAAATAATGGAAGAAGATTCTCCATGACTTCCTTGTATCTCTAGACAATCACGAGTATGCGTTGCTTTTGTATATGTCCTGTGTACTTGGGCTATGCCTATTTCTATCAATAAAATTTGTTTACTGATAAAAAAAAATTATGAAAGAAGATTCTGACAGAGAAAATTGAAAGAAAATTTACTGAAACTGATTCAGTCGATGGAAATGTAACTTTTTTCGGCATATTATGTGTTCACTCTTGTTGATATATCGCATGGTTGGTATTATTCTTTGTTCTGAAATATTATAGATGCGCAAGAGGTTTATAGAATCTCTCTTACAAAGACACCTCACTAATAGAAGAAAACTCTCCGATGCTTCCTCTCCTGTTATCTGCTTCTACCCATATCTTCGCGGTGCCTAAATACAAGACCAAACACAGAAAACCAGCTACTGATACAAATTATGACAGAAATACAAACTTCCAAAAAGGTTTCACAGATTTCAATTTCGGGTTTTCACTCTCATCCTTTTGTTTCTACAAGCCTTTTTTTCCCCCTTTTCTTGATCTGTGCAACAATCACCCTATTAGCCCTTGTAACAAATACTTAATTGGGTTTCTTTATATACTGTTTTACTGTTCATTTGCCTGATTTAATGTTATATTTAGAAGCTAAGTAGCTCTTCCCTTGCCTCTTTTATGTTTATGATTCAATTAGGTCGGAGACTCAGCTCTATACTTGGGTTTGTTGGGGTTGTTTGTTAACGAGCTTGCAGGCAAGTTAGCAGGTTCTCTTTTTTACTGACCTAGTTAGACATTGTTTGGTGTCTTAACTTTCTAGGTTCCGTAACATGCAGATATGCAATTCTCTTTCTTCCTGTTCTGTGGTTATGTTGGGGTTTCTCTCCTTAGCCCTGTGATGCACAACCTGTGGATATGGAGGGTATGGCTCTTTAAAGCTGTTCCAAGAGTCAAATGAATATATATATATATATATATATATATATATTTCTTTTTCGGATGTTGAATTGTTTAATTAAAATTGCAGGGCACCGGCAACGCAAATTTCTACTTTGCAACAGCAATGGCTTATGCTTGCTTGCAGGTTTGTTTATTTGTAATCACTCTATTCTTTATTTGGTGTGAACTTGATACTATAAGTCTATTCAGAATTGCAGTTGCTGTTGGAAGAAAAACACTCACATATAGTTTATTTCATACTTGCCATTTATAGCATAGTCGAGCCTTGACATAAGTTGGTCATCACCATTTCTCTGCCATTTACTTGACAGAAATTTATTTGATACTTGCCATTTCTCTGCAGATTATTTTGGTGGTTGAGAGTGTAAGCGCCATGCTCAATCATGACAGAACGCTGAGAAAGCCTCTAACAGAGCTTCAAGATGGCAAAAATTGAGCACTTCTTGCGACTGTATGCATATTTCTGATCACTCGGTTTGGTGCTTTAGAGTTTAACAGCCACCAAAATTCCAGTGGCAGTGCTGCTATGGCCTTTCCTTATCTTT
This sequence comes from Juglans microcarpa x Juglans regia, assembly GCF_004785595.1. Lineage (NCBI taxonomy): Eukaryota > Viridiplantae > Streptophyta > Magnoliopsida > Fagales > Juglandaceae > Juglans > Juglans microcarpa x Juglans regia. The sequence goes on along the minus strand of NC_054604.1, from coordinate 31,812,724 downwards.
TACTTCTCATAGACATAATTGCAAAGCTCTCTCATGATGGATCGGACGCCATAGCCATTCTCGTGAAATGCTTTTTAATCAGCAGCTTTCGGATTCGTAGGATTAACTAACTAGATAACAATGTTTCAGAGTATTCTTTTCCAGTGTAAATTATGTTGTTGGATTCTCAAGGCTCTTTTTGTATTCGCCCTGTGCATATTCAAATGACACATACTCTTAACTGAGAGGAGTCCGAACCCACTAATCATCCTTTTGCAATGGTTATGACATCTCTAGCATGCTAATTAACGAACAAGCAGCTTAAGGAGCATTTACAACTTGTCTTCTTCCCTAATTACCTAAAACCCTGAATGTGCCTCTGAATAATAATCGCCATCGCTTCCTCGACCGTGGCACGCCCGATCACGATGAGCTGCCAAGTGACATTTTTGGACCACCTTGAAGATTGTGGTTCTTTGTGATCGAATCCATATTTTTCCCCCCTTATGGTGACATATGAAACTTGCAATTTCTTTCCTATACTTCCTTGTTTGACAGTTTATAGAAATAATTAATCATACAAATCCAACATCTACGAACCCCTATAAATGTCGCTTGGACAAAAGCAAAGTCGCAAAGCTAGCTATATTGGTAACGTTATAGCTTATAGGTGGGCAAAATAGCATCTAGGGACACCCCTGTTTACCCTTTTTACGTAACAAATCACAAATATTCTTGCATTAGGTTATTAGTGTGGTGTGCCCTAGCTAGGCTGCGACCACAAAAACATATCTTGCGCAATATTATGGCATACATGAACCTAAATTGATTGAATTTTGGATTGTTAAACAAGCCAGGCTTTGAATATATAATACAATTTTACATGGGCAACCAACCAGAAGGGGGTCATGTTTCCGAGGCCCCAAGAATTTATGAAGGTCGTCATAGGTCATGGATGACGGCATCTGCAGCTTTGCTTGGCTCAATATGCTTTATTTGTTATTCAACACACCTTTTAAACTTTTATACTTGATACCAGCAGTAGTCAGACGAGAGATATTGGAGACACTTTTTTTGGGGGGTCCAAAAAATGATGGTACTCGCCTCGGTTCTTTATTTTTTTATGGAAAAAAACAAAAAAAACTTACTTATTAGGGAAAGGATAAGCATTCAGCATCATGACTGAACAAAATCATGAACAGTATTGATCAGTAATCTTCCTTATAAGATATTTTCAGTTAATATGGGTTTTTTTTGTTTTTTTCCTTAAGATACTTTAATTAGTACCCAAAAAATCTAAATAAATGGAAATGAAAAAAGAAATTACACAGAGCATTTCAAATTTTCAATACTTTTTAAATGTGTAAATTACTAGCCTAGCTAATAGAAAATTAAAATATATAAAATAAAAAAGTGGCAACAATTTATGAACCCGGGCGAGCTTCTTCGAAACATCAGCTTTTAATGAAGATAATTAGGATTTTATTATTTATATATATTACTGATCTGACTTTCACTATATTACTTTACTTCCATAAATGCTTTGGTCACAAATTTTTTTATAAAAATAAATCTATAAATTAGTGTCCCTTAATGTAATACATTATAATATAAAATTATTTTTATTGTCAAATATATATAATATATTCATCAAATCGTATCAATTTATATATTTATTTTTATAAAAATTTTTGGGATGGCAACACTTCTTCTTCCATAATCAAGGAAATATATCAAACCCTCATCGACTACTTTCTTCCCAATTTATATGTATATATACAAGTATTTATCATATTTATTAAATGAGCAATACTACAAACCACACTCTAATTATACTTTTATCACATTATATAAAATATAATATTTATTTTATCATACTTAAAAAATATAAAGATTGATGCACAACACCATCTCAATAAATTATTCAGATGGAATAAAACTCACTCTAAGAAATGTTTAACAAACATTGGAAAATGATAAAACGTGAACGTGGCACCTCGACAACCCCTAATATATACATCGTAACCCGAAGAGAGAGAAAGAACTTAATACAAGCTAGCTTTGAGGGACTTGCTTGCATTGAAAGTAAAGGTCAAACCCTACACTGAAGACAACAAAACGAGAACCAACTCTTTTCGTAGTATACAAATCAGGAAATTTGAGAAAAAAAACAAAAAAACAAAACAAAGGGCTTTTTGACTACCTGAAAGTGACCTTAAGATCAGAGACTTATTAAGAAACTAATTATACTCATGTAAACAGCTGAACTTGTCAAGGTAGGAGTAATTATCGAATATAATATGGCCGTCTTCCTCATAATTAAGGTTACCCATGTCTTTAAACAATCATTAATAAGTTTAGATATTGGAGATTACGGATTTTATTATACATCAGTTACTATTCACTCCACATTTAATAGTTTTTTTTTTTTCATAAGGTATGAGGTGTAGGATAATGAATAATAGCTGATGATAAGAATTTTAAGGTACGTTTGGTTACTAAACACCTCTCAACTCATCTCAACTCATCATTACAATTTTTTTAAATTTAAACACAAAATATAATAAACAATTCAACTTTTTCAAATCCCAAAATAATAATAATATTAAATAATATTATAACAATATTTTATTATTTCAACTCAATTCACTTCAACATCTAAACGCAACATTCTTTTTGTTTAAGGCTCATTTTGCTTCTACTCCAAACGGTTTGATTCGTCCCCTACAGAAACCAAAGTACTCATGCATGCATACTGCAATATTCAACCACCTTGATCATCAAGGAAATGGTTTGGTTCTAATTTGCATAAACTAGCATATATTGTATACATTTCATTAATTCTCATATGTATTATATAGTCTACAGTTTGGTTCCACACATATATAATTAATCACGCCAAGTGTTCACATGTGCAAGTGCCTTGGCGTGCGTGTCAACATCGGGGTGATTGGTAACAATGTTAGCGTCATCTAAAGAAATTCTCTAAAATGTATCCAAGATTTTTTTTAAATGACGATGTCCTGTAATAATTTTATTGAGAACTTTCATTTATGATATATAAAAAAATACTTTAATTAAAAATTTTAGTAACTTGGGAATGTTACATTATTAAAAACGTAACCAAAACCAAGTTCTAGAGAGTAGAAAGCATATAAAATTATAAGCGCAAAACTATTCAAAACAACTAAAAAAAAAACATTAGAAATAATTAAACTGATCATCCAAAACCAAGGTGCATGAACTTGCAGGTCAAGTTAATTATACTTTTAGTACTGACTTCAAACTATTAATGTATGACACGTGCTTAGCAATTAATTTTAATTAAGCAAGTAATTATTTCCAATTGTTTATCAATGGAATTTATCTAGAAAAGGGGGGTACTTATGGAGATGTAGGTGCACTATTAACTCATGATCACTACCCTTTTGAAATGAGACCCAAATGTCAGCTGATTAATTTAGCGATGTTAAGATTTTTAGCAAGTTCTTCCTATCGTTAAGGTTTTTTCTAATTTAAATTAATAAACTTAATTTGTTAAGATTATCTGAACTCGATCATGATTAGAGTTACTGATAACTTAGTACCAGATCATGGTTAAACCAATGATAGCTAATGTTTATTTATTTCGTTCATTTATGTGAAATCATCTCTTATTTCAAGATTTGATTAAATATGATAAAGTGCAGAGTCGGAATTTAAGCTTAAGACTTCTATTTTTTGATACCATGTAAAATTATCATTTATATTAAAAGGTCAAGCTGATGAAAATATATAAATTTAATTATTTATATTATATTCTTATGACTCTGTAAAGTAAAGACAAAGAATCAATCCAATTAGATCTATAAATAAGTTAAAGAAATTATGATAATTATGTTGATCTATATATCAGTTTAGATTTTTATTGTAAGTGGAAATATAGCATAGTTTAGAATCTATATCATCATCCATATCTTAAGATTTTAGTTAGGAATAGTGCTGATTATTTATATATAATGTGTTTTTTAGGGTTTCATATTGGTCTTGGAACGTGCATGGAGTTAAAAATGGATTAGATGAACAGTCAAATCCATTAGTTAACATAAAAAATGGATTTTTATGACATTAAAAAAAAAAAGAAAAAAAAAATCCATTAGCTGGTCAGGTCGGCAATGCATGCCACCTTCCAATTAAGCTCCGGTTTGAATTGAAAATTTATTTTAATTAATTTCAATTCATCTCATCTTATTATTATAATTTTTTTAAATTTTCACATAAAATATAATAAACAATTCAACATTTTCAAATTTTAAAATAATAATAATATTAAAAAATAATATTCTAATAATATTTTATTCAACTCATCTAAAACAATCTCAATCCATTTACATCGAAATGAACAAAAGAATTCTGGTTTTAAAGGTAATTTGTCTGCGAGGCCTCCTCAGAGATAGACACGTGTTCTACATCCGAAGTGGCCGTAGCAACTAATAAACCAATCCGATCATCTCGTACGTCGTCTTTGTAAGATTTTTCAAGTCAACTCTTATCATTAATCTGAAACCGTCGGATCAGCAGACAAAGATGAGAAGGATGAAGTCAGCACATCCAATGGAATCTAGGTATGCAATCTTCCAGATGTGGACCATCAGATTTGCAACCTTTGTATAATTAAGACAGATAGACATGAGCCAACTTACAGGCACACCCCACCAGACATGAGAAATTTCCATGGTATCACAAAAAACCTTAAATTATTCTATTATTCAAATGAGAGGAAAAACCTTACCTCAAGGGTTTAGAGAACAAAAAGCTTGACATTTTAGCAACAACTTTCATTCTTTATTCATTGCAATATATATATATATATATATATATATATATATATATAATATGATCTATATTTATAATTCCAATATAAAAGCTAATTGAGCTGTCAGTAGTGTGCACCCCCACAAGGAGACCTTTCCAAGCCCATGTCAAGCAGTTCAGCAATCTTTGTCTTCCTCTCAATGAACCCATTCAACCACTTGAAACTTTCTGCACTAAAGAGAACCTTAAATGAAAAAAATAATCACCAAACTACAAAAAATTGGGAAAAAAAAACAACTTTAGAGGTGTCTAACTCATTAGGAATTATGAAAACTTTATCAGCTAAAATGGGGTGTAATTGATCAACCTGTTCCTGGTTGCATTCTCATCCATCCTGTACGTGACAGCTATGACACGATGTTATAGGAATCACAGAACTCGTGTTCAGACACACTTTTGGGATTCCAATGTTCATAATTTCCAGCTCTAATTACTCTTTGTCTAAGTCAATCCCATCATCGGCCTGATCTTAGGCATTCACGTGAAAGTACTTCCTCAAATATGTGTAGTGTAATTGGGAATTGCACATGATGAGAGTGAGACCTATGGGTAGTTCTCGCATGGGAGTGGAGTCCGTGGCTCAATGGCCTGGACGGTGCTCTATGTGTGTTGGAAATCATGCGTCAGTTGTACCCGATCAACTAGATTAGCTTACCTATCTGTGACCAAGAAAATTTTAAGAACATGAAAGCATATATAGATACAGTATTAATTTGCATGCATTTTCTAGAACAATCATATTGAAATCGCTTGTGATGTATGCACTTAGATTACGAGTCTGACAATAAGGAATATAAGACAATGCTTACAGCTAAAAGAAGATCTAGGAAGAGATATGATTCTGAAAAACAAAGAATGAAACACAAGAAAGAATATCATGTGTGGCATCTTTCGTGGCATCATCCGCTTTACATAGATACTATAGTATTCAGCATGGATATTGGGAAGATTTCCAAAGTAGTGAAAGCACATTAGATTTTAGAGTTTTTAGTATTCAATGGACTATATATTGAATTCACATTTATAGTTTGGCCAGGCAAATCCTTCAAACCTCTTCGATCTCAAATCTAGGTATAAGCTCTTGATCTGTTCCTGCAAAATCTCCTTTAAAAAAAGGCCATAATTCTGCCTCGTGTTTTTTTTTTTTTTTTTTTAAGTGTGAAGAGATACTTTTCCCCATAACCAAACAAATCATCCACTCTGTGTTTGCGTGCGTGCATGCGTGTGTGTGTGAGAGAGAAGAGAGCCTTGCATCATGCAATCATGCAAGGTTCTTTTAACACAACTCTGTAGCTGCGTTGACAAAAGATATTGTAATTTGTATCTCCAATATGAAAACCGAAAACTTTATGTTATTTTTTGAAAGTCTGGCCTGCCTATTTAAGAAGATATCCGGGTTGCTAAGATACATGCCAGCACTTTCTGCTCCATCCTGTCTATTCTCCCCCACGTTTCCTGCATTAAACTTTTCTCATTCAATCAAAAAACTCGATCCCCCATTGCTTTTTCTTTTTTCTTTTTTCAAATCAAGATCTTTTCAGAGCTTCAATTAGTAACAAAAGGCAAGATGTGGGCATTGTTCATTGGAGCTTTGATAATTATAATCATCACACATTGGGTTTACAGCTGGAGAAATCCCAGATGCAAAGGAAAACTTCCACCAGGTTCTATGGGCTTGCCACTCCTTGGAGAGACGCTTCAGTTCTTTGCTCCAAACACTTCTTCTGATATTCCTCCATTCATCAAAGAAAGGATGGATAGGTAAACTTCTTCTAAGTACTGCATTATTCTTCTTGTTTGTTCTCCTTCTGCACATAACACATGATAATTTTACTTTTCCAGGTTTGGGTCTATATTCAGGACAAACTTGGTGGGAAGACCAATTGTGGTATCCACTGACCCGGATCTCAATTACTTTGTCTTCCAACAAGAAGGACAACTGTTTCAAAGCTGGTACCCAGAAACGTTTACAGAGATTTTCGGACGACAGAATGTGGGTTCCTTACACGGGTTCATGTACAAGTACCTCAAGAACATGGTGCTGAATCTTTTTGGTCCTGAAAGCCTTAAAAAGATGCTCCCTGAGGTTGAACAGGCAGCGAACAGAAGATTACACCAGTGGTCATGTGCGGACACCGTTGAACTAAAAGATGCAACAGCCAGTGTAATTTCAGGCTGACGCTGACCATTATTATTCTTATTCTTTTCATTAAAGAGCCAACAGTTAATAATTTTCCCTTAATTTTCCCAATTCTTGACATTAATAATTTGGTCTTTTGCAGATGATTTTTGATCTGACTGCAAAGAAATTGATAAGTTATGATGCGGATAATTCCTCTGAGAATCTAAGGGAGAACTTCGTTGCATTCATTCAGGGATTGATCTCCTTCCCTTTGAACATTCCCGGAACGGCTTTTCACAAATGTTTGCAGGTGAACCAAAATCCGCCATAATAGTTAGTGTCATGCATGTCCTGAATTGGTTTCCTCCGACTGCAGAAGCTGCATAGTGAAATACCCCCACTGAGTAAAGATGATTAATTTCCTATGTTTCTTGGTCTTGAGTATTCAAGTTTTTTTCTCAGGGTAGGAAAAGGGCAATGAGGATGCTTAAGAACATGTTACAGGAAAGACGGGCAATGCCCAGGAATCAGCAAAGTGATTTTTTTGATTATGTCCTCGAAGAGCTTCAAAAAGAAGGAACAATTCTCACAGAGGCAATTGCTCTGGATTTGATGTTTGTGCTGCTGTTTGCCAGCTTTGAAACAACTTCCCTCGCTATAACTTTGGCCGTTAAGTTTCTTTCAGAATACCCTCTGGTATTGAGACAACTGACGGTTCGTATAGCAATTCAAATTTCGAAATGGAAGATCATTAAATTGCTTTCACAAATTTTAATGTTACACCCATCATCTGACACGCTCTAAAACCCTCTCTCTCAGGAAGAGCATGAGGCAATTCTTAACCAGCGGGAAAATGCTGATTCTGGACTTTCCTGGAAAGAATACAAATCAATGACATTTACATTCCAGGTGGTTCAGGAAATTTCAGTTCTTTTCTTACATCATATTGTTCCTATATGTAGCTCTGCACTATGTATTGACAAGTTCGACTTGTAGTTCATAAATGAAACAGTTAGACTGGCAAATATAGTTCCGGGGATCTTCCGAAAAGCATTGAGAGATATACAATTTAAAGGTATGCATTCACATTATACAGGACTACCAGCTATTCATTCATGCAAACAAAAACTGATCGAACATGACATAATATGCAAACATCAATATTGCAGGATATACAATTCCAGCAGGTTGGGCGGTTATGGTATGTCCCCCAGCTGTACACTTGAACCCAGCAAAATATGAAAATCCTGTTGCTTTCAATCCATGGAGGTGGCAGGTGGGTCATATTTTTTAAAGCTTTCAATTGCAATTTGCTGCAAGCAGCCTGCTACTTTAGATGAATAAAGCTTAAATTTGACTTTAGAGACCAATTAATCAATCTTCTTATTGCTCAACTTCACTGAAAATTGGTGGCATATAGGGAGTGGAATTAAATGGCGCATCCAAACATTTCATGGCTTTCGGTGGCGGCATGAGATTCTGTGTCGGAACAGACTTTACTAAGGTGCAAATGGCTGTGTTTCTCCATTGTTTGGTAACAAAGTACAGGTAACTGTCCTAAAACTGCTGTGTGTGTTTGTGTGTGAGAGAGAGAGAGAGAGAGAGAGTAACCTATTTTACATCTGAACTTCCAGGTGGAAACCTATCAGAGGAGGAAATATTGTCCGAACTCCTGGCTTGCAATTTCCTGAAGGCTTTCACATTCATCTTGCAAAGAAGGATGCGAGGAAACAGGAAGAAACAGTAAACAACTCGGCATAATCAAAAGGTAAGTAATGCACAGGCTAGTCATTTGTGTGGCTAGAGACAGCATGCTAAATGTTCCAACGTGGCCTCATATATGTCCATTAAGATCATTGGTCTCAAGCTGCAGAGGATGTTAGTCAAGAATAGAGTCACAGAGTGCAAGTGTGGGGGACAATTATATAGGTCTCTCATACAACAATCATGACGTAGCTCTGCCCAGTACCACATGCGTAGTTTTGTGCTTTTAACTTCTCTCGATGTACAATTGTGGAAGAGGGAAACAAAAAAAAGGTTAAAGAATATCAATATACAATAAACTCATCAGGATGATGATTTACACTGTACGAAATAGTGTAAATGCTTCATTGTCGTTCAGTTTTACCAAAAGAAAACCCCCCCTGAAACTCGATTTGCATATATTCCAAAATTTGTGTGAAACGAATTAAAATTTTTATAGATGATACCATTTTTAGCCCCACTATTCTCTCCGCTTTGCATGCTGATATAACTGTGTGTCATTCAGCAGCCCACGTTTGCGCTTGATAAGTTCATCTTGCTTCTCTTCATAATGTCTGCTTGCTTTTAACAATCCTTTCATAGTCTCTCTTTCCTCTTTCCGCTGCTGAATAGTACTTAAATTCTTATTGCGGCTGTGCTTGTGCCTGTTCTTATGAACATGATGCAGATAGTAATTGTAATCAGTCTCTCTGTCGGAGTGGTTATGCCTTCGTTCATTGTAAATGCTTCTTCGCTTATATTGAGCACTGTGCTTATGGTGCCTCGGATGCTCATGATGTTTATGAACATGAATTCGAGGGTTGTCAAGATCAATTTTGTGCCTCCGGATATCCCTGCTGCTACTCTGATTATCGGTCTCGAAATGATCTTCCCACCAGTCGTAAAGAGGATCAAAGAGTCCTTTTTGATGTAAAAGCCATAGTAGAACAAGCACTGCAGCTCAGAGTACAGTGTATTATATATCATTTTCTTACTCCACGATCAGCTTACTTCTCGGATTGAAAATATATAAAGAAGGTTTACCAGTTGGAAAAATTGCCAAAACTAGACCAAACATCACTATCCAGCTCATACATATGTACTGAATGTGGCACCTGAAGTCCAAAAATCCAGAGCATTTCCTTCTGCTCGAAAAAAAACACGGAATATTAGTAGGTGAGCGCACACACTTATATATATACACATATAGCCATGATTACCGTGAAACTAACATAACGGTAGCAATTTACAACAGACAAAATACTTCTTTTTTGATTGGTACTTTTTTATTTTCCTTTTTAATCTAAAAAAATTTCAAGCTATTGCTTAAGAGAGGGCCACTTAAAATACCCACCCCCAAAAATTATTCTTTTCTTTGGAATGAACCTTGACAAATTTAAAAATTCAGAAGGGAAAATTTCCTTCATCAGGCAAAATGAGAAAATTCTTTAATATTCCGAGATCAAGAGCAACACTTATTCCTTTCACATGAAAGATCGATCCTACTACGAATATCACCCATTAGACCCATTCTGATGTGAGTGTATTGTTCCCACAATACTATCTACCGTTGCAAAATGTGAATCGTTAATTATTTTATTCCAAAGAAACCTTTTCTTATATTGCTTCCAAATTTAAAAAGATGGGGAAAAACATAGAATTTCTTGCAAACCAATTTTTTTTTTTTTTTTTAAAAGGTGCAACTATGCATGCACGCATATGTTTTAATCTCAGCGATTTCATTCCAAAATTCAATTCTAGTGATTCTTATTAAAAACTCACATCACTCACATCAATTTACAATATGTTTTGTTACTATTACGATATAAAAATAGCCAACTTCAACGAAACAAAATAATATATGACAAGCAGAATCATGCACATCCACGTATCAATTAATAGATTGATCATATAATTATATCGCCATAGTTCAACATAACCCACCAAAGCCTGGAATGTCAAACAGCATGCTTTTCAAAATCCTTGAGAATTGAGATTTTCAGCAGCGTAGGGGGTTTCTAAAGCCTTTTTCTCACCATTTACCTATATCCAGGCCAATTATTATATATTCATAATCAACAATGAGAGACCTTAACAAAGCCTGGAATTTCAAATTAGCTGAGTTTCAAACTAGTTGGGGTTTTCTAAGCATACAACATTTAGTATATCCCCTACTTATAAATATACTTTTTAAACAGAGATACCCCAAAATAAGCAGTAAATTTAAATTTCTATGTTTGTTTTCCTTATAGAAACAATACCTGCAAGTTTTTCCTGTGACGAAGTCTGCCAAACTTTTCCATAGTTTGTTCCAAAGGCTTACAATGGACTCAAAGAAACCATTTATATCGTTCTTCGGTGGTTGAAAAGGAGTGCTCTGCCAAAAAAAAAAAAAAACAATAATAATAAAATAAATTCAAAATTAAAATTAAAAATTAAAAAAAAAAAATTGGCTACTCTTGAAACCACATATATTGCTACAAAGATTCCAGAAACTAACGGGGAAAAAAAAAATTGACTAAAAATTTAATGTTTTTTTCCCTTCGATGGGATCACGTCATTAGCTAGACCAATCCTGGACAAGTGCAGTCCTCCTATCCCTGTATCCCACTATCCGGCTATTACAAGAGCACAACAGAATCTGGGGGTGGCCCAAAGAGAATTATCGAGTAAGTGGGACTAAAATTTAGCATCTTAATAGACCTTTGGAACACAAAGTAAACACCGTGTACTCAAGGAGCAACTACTCGTAAGTTGTAACTCCACTCACAATCTCGAGTGAAATTTATATTGTCTGCATTTTAGCCTTCTCTGAGACAAAAGTTGGATAGTTTGTTCATCCTAGCTCACATGGTCATCCATGGTTCCATATTTACGACTGGTTACAAAACCACACTCAAATGGAAATCAGCAGATTTTTCCCTTGCTTGGTAAGGTAGAATTCGATAGTCTTCTCTAAGGTATTGTTACGTCCTATGGGGTAGGATTACGATCACTGATAGATTTCGAAAGCAGAAAAGAGAATAAGTGGCCCTTGGCTATCATATGCTCAAAACTACCACCAAACCTGTGATCCATTGTCAAGAACAGTAGCTGTAGTACTAAATTGGCATTCGGCTCTATCGACTTCAACAAAATTAGAGTCCTTTAGTATTGCTGCATTAAAAGAATATGAATTCTGACCAAGATTTAGTATCTGCTTCCACCTGAACATCCCACCGATACCGTATAATTCTAGCATTTTTCATACCTGAACATGAATATTTTGCAGCTTGATCGGTGGTTGGGTAGAGTTTAAATGATCGATTTGTAATTTCTTTCGGCTTCATAATAAAGAATTGTTCCTGTAGCCGTCTAAACTTTCAAAACTGTATCCTCCATGAATAACTAATAATAATGCCGGCGAGAAACTAAAAACATGGATGCAAAATTCTTTGTAAACATGGAAAAAGAAAAAGTACCTCCATGAGAGTGACATCTCTTGAGCAATCAAACTGCAAGGAAAAATCATCACGTGTGTAATCACAGATTGCATTCACTGAGGCCATGGTTACAATAAAGCTAGATAAATCTACAATTATTTTCACGGAATTTTGATTGCATCTTTTCAATTTAATTTATATAATTTCTTCAAGCTGTGCCATGCTGTATTCCTACTCGTCTAGAAATACATATGGTAGCAATTACTATTTTTCTTGTGTAAAATACTCCATCACATTCAAGCACTCTCCATGAGGCTTCTTTATTTCCCTCCTTAGACAGAAAACAAGATAAAGACAACAGTTTTTGGATAAACTAGTTCACAAAATTTTCAATTTTATTCTTCTTGTGGTATTTAAATATTAAGCGTTGAAGGAGCCGACTAGCAGAGAAAAAACTAGGTGGAGTCTGTCTATTTGCAGTTTCATGATCAACCAAATTTAAAAACAATTTTAAAAAATTTAATATAACCATTTTTCATTTATAAAGGAATATATAAAATCTTTCGTGTGAGCAGCAACCTGCTGCCAAAAAAAAAAAAAAACTATAACCATAAATCCTATGATTCTCAACTTTGAGTACATGAGAACCCCAACAACAGTAAACCATCCTTATATACCAGAATAATGCACTGGATAATAAAAATTAAGGAAAAAAAGTAGCATAAAACAACATTGGTTCTGAAAATACGAAAAAGGCATTTGAAATTTCATGGATACATCCTCTGGTATTTAATCAACCTAATGTCTATCCCAAATTAACGGCAAATATCAAACCCCCAATCTTTCCTTAACAAGACGCTGCATTCACCAGCATTATCGTTGATGAAATCATTTCAGTTTTATGACAACATGGAGGAAAAGTTCGACAGTGATACCGTTAAGCTATATGATGCTTCCACTTCTCCAGTATTCTTAGTTGTGATTGTAGCCACTCCAAATTGCGTAAGGGCTTCAAATGCTGGTATGCTGACGCTTAAGATTTTTCCAGGACTCCTACACAATGTATGGAAAATATGTAACACAATGATATATAATAAATGAAGCTTACTGTGTCAAAGAATGAGGTTCTGATAAGATACCAAAATCAAATAAAAAAGACCACTCAGCGTTATTTTAAAACAAATATGGTATCATTTATGACTTAAAAAAAAGAAAGCCACAAACAACAAACATAAGCACAAAGACAAAGGCAAATAAATATGTTAGAATCAGGAAGTGTTTGAAGTTATACCCTCATACTAGATAATTTGAAATTGCTTGGAGGTAGATTTTAAGTTCTCTCAAATAAACTTCTTCAAAATTGACTCATCGTAACATCTCCAGAGGTCATGAAAAAGTTTTTGGATGTTTTAAACTTAGTATTATATCTTTGTTCAAAATTCAGAAAAACAAAAAGCTCCCATTGAGGTCAGCATTTTGGAAAAATTAAAAGGCATAAGACTAACAGCTCTTGACTGCTAAATTTTCACCTGTTCTTACCAAAATTCAAATATATTCTTCCCATAAATAAAATACAAAAGGTGCAGTAAACCTTAGTTTCAGTGTTTTTTAAAGGTTCAAAGAATTTAGAAATAACTTCTACTGATTTGTATTTAATCTAAAACTTAAAAACTAATTCTAGGAAACCATAATGGCAATTGTTATAGATGATAGATATGACCACTGAGGTGTCATGCAATTTAAAACAAGGTCAAGTTCTTGATAAACCAACATCCCATGCAGGCAAGATTCAATTAAACAGATATTCAACATATCCATGGAGAGCATTTTTCCATATTATTACTTCCACTTGTAGTAGGAATGGACATAACAAAATAATATTAACCTTTGGTAAACATATTCTATGTCATCAGCACTCAGCTCTATCAAGAGATTTGTATTGAGAACTTCAGTGACTCCTATGGAGAATGAATGAGTCCCTGCATCCTGCAGAAAAATCAAAATGATAAATAGAAAGAAATAATTGAAGTTCTTGGAAATGTGAGTCAGAAATTAATGAAACATAACTGGATGCTGGTTTATCCTTTCAAACCTCCCTTCAATACCATATAGTGGCAACTGATTCCTCTTAATTCGGTTCTGGTCAGCCTGCCAGAAACAAGAAAATTTATCCTCCAGTGTAAGAAAACTACAAGGTGATCAAATATGGCTAACACGAGGAACATAAATTAAAGAAGATGATACTGCCATTTGACTAACCTCTTGGAAATTCCACAACTGGTTATGCAAGCAACTCAAAAATGGTGAAGCGCAAAAGTTTGGCTGTCCATTAAATGCCTCATAACTGACCCCAATTTTGTTACATTCAAGGCCATCTAAGGTAAATCTCAGCCTCTCAAGCAACATCCACATAGAAAAATTCCTCCCTAAATTCTGTGGTTGGCCAGAGTCACCCTTCCACAACAGAAAGAAGCTTTCAGTAATATATAAAAATTTGAACGACCATTTCACTCAGTCAATTAACATTCAATAATCAACAACAGACGATAAATGAGTGCCATATCTGCAAGCAATAAACTAGAACTTTCTAAAAGACCTGACGAAAAGAAGTCCCATAGCCGCTAAAATTGGTCAACCATAGAATGTATTCCACACTTGGCACGTGGAATAAGTATTTAAGCTCAAATGTTTTTTATTTTCTTTTTTATAAGTAGTTAGCTCAAATGTTCAAAGAGGCATAACAAAATAGAAGTATTATAGGCATTAATATACTGTTGGCCTACTTAGAAAGCTAACTGCAACAATTTCTTTATACGCAATATCATAAAGAGAATAAAACACAACTAGAAGGATGAAAAAGAATGTCTTGTCAACATTTTGTTTCT
The DNA here is from genome assembly GCF_004785595.1 of Juglans microcarpa x Juglans regia. Lineage (NCBI taxonomy): Eukaryota > Viridiplantae > Streptophyta > Magnoliopsida > Fagales > Juglandaceae > Juglans > Juglans microcarpa x Juglans regia. The sequence goes on along the minus strand of NC_054604.1, from coordinate 31,797,719 downwards.
AGCTCTGAAAACCATGGATATTAATCATAGGTATATCTTTGAAGTATACCTGCCTGGGTATGACGAGGTAGAAGTCTTCAAATGACGGTATATTTGTATATCCGCCAAAATCACCAATAAGATTAACCCTTAGGAAATCATTGGATGATACTGTTCTGTTTTCAGGACCCACAACCACTTCCTGCTAGCAAAAGAAGGCCAACAAAGTATCAGTGGACAGATTTAACATTATGGAATTCTTGTTTCAACAGAACAAAATGAGAAATAGTAAACTGAAGATTCTAAATTGCATGACTCAACAATTATTCATTGATGATGTGATTACTTCTAAAACACAACTAAATGGTTCCAATCTATGGGAGATATATCCGGGTCCAACACAACAAAATAGAAACACAGAATCAGAAAGATAAAACTATAACCAATGAAGCCAGTGAAAGCTGCACATAATTCTCTTTTTGGAAGCTAAAACCAATACTCCAATAGATCAATCAACCAGACCAAGAGTTCTACAAAATCTACCGCCTATACAAGGAGACAGAGAATAACATGCAGAAGCTTTAGTTTCTTTAACGGCCAAATTCAGTGCACCTAGTTGACTTCAGCGGCATTTTCTTAAATTTATTAGCAAGTCCTGCTTAGATTTCTTTTCAAGTTTATTTCTATACTTTGTTTTTATTTCTCCCTCTATTTTATAAGGCTTGGTACAATTTTCCATTCCTTTCCTCGAATCTTTAATATATAAAAAAGTTGAGATCCTCATCTTCCCTGCCATTCACTAAAACCTGCAACTTCATTATCCTGGCAATTCTCCAATTAATTTAGCATGTAGTCTCACCAGGGTAGTGTTAGATCTAGGAAAAGATATCCCACCAAACCAGGAAAAAGCAATTTTTTCAACATCCTGGCATTTTTTCCAATGTTTGAATCAGATCGTGTGGTATGAAGTCCATGGCTGAAAATGAGCACAAAAGATCAGATGATGTATCTTCTTTTCATGTAATGGGAGAGGGGAGTCAATATTCATCAAGCAATCGTTAAGTAATCATCTCACAAGTATCCATCACATGTGTGTTTAAATTATCCATACATGTCATGAATAATTAATTAAGCAGAAAAGATAAGTTGTTTTGCCATCCACTCAAGAATCATTGAACATTCATTATCTACCAATTATCTCTCTCCATGTAAGTTAGCCATATATATCCATGCTTTGTTATACCAAAGATGCAGTAGACGTGCTTGTTACCAGTGTAAAGTACAAGGATTTTAAGGAAAGAAAACATACCGAAATTTTAGATCCAGTCTTGACCTGAATACGAACACTGAATCCCAATGATCTCTGTCCAATACCAAACACATGGAACCTAAATAGATAAAAGTGTCTATTAATTATGGCATGATGTAAAATGATTTTTAACATATAAGAAAACGACATAAACAGTATCTGGAGTCTTGACAATGCAGATTTTCATATAAATTGAACCTTTCGATCTGTTGTCCAGGGGTAAGTAATGATAATTATGAGAAGATTAGACAATACTTGACTCAATATGATCTCAATTGTGAGCTTCTTCATAGAATATGTTAATTTAGTATTTTAATTTGATAGATCATATACCAAAAAAAAGTATCATCATATTTGGTAACTTATTGATATATGAAAATTGAAATTTGTAACTTAAAAACTACTCTAAGAAGATGTAACATGTAAAATTTGTTAATAAATAATTAAACGACAGAACACATATAGCAATCATTTTCTAGTAAACATTGCCAGAATAATCATATAACAACTAAAACAGGATTATAAAAAAATGGATTGACATAAACAATAAAATATGGCATCCACGAAACATTCATAGACTGAATATCAGATTATCGATCTGCATAGCAAAACATAATCAAGACAAAAAGAGGTAACACAACGGTCATACCAATCACTTGGAAATCGTAGACAATGTGCAGTGTTGGCCTTTCCTTTCATCAACTTGTCAACTAAAAGAACAAATTTAATAATCAACTACCAAAAATCAGTAAGACGTATCCTGCACAGGGAATTGAATAATGATCCACAATACAGAACCACTTACAAAAGTTTCCACATGATGAAGGCACCCGCCGTTGTGGCCCACAGGGACAACATGTTGGCTAAGCACAAAGGACATAAAGATGAGAAAGGAATTAAGTAGATAATGGTTGCAATTTTTTAGAAACATGAGTAAAATTGGTATAATCAAGTTTCAATGTGGTAAATGAATGTCCAAACATAACGTACATTATGGTTTTCACCTAGAATGATTCTAATTCTAAGGTGCAACATGACATATACAGCTCGTATCACATAATCCAATTCATCAAGATAATATTTGAATCAAAATGAAGTACGTGATATCTGACTATGTTTATTTCAATATTTATATTCTAAGTTTCAAACTGCCAAAGATATTGTAATAATTTGTTCGTGCTAAATTGCTAATTAGTAATTAGGAGATCGTATAAACGGCTATAACAAGTATCATTGGTACTATAAATAAAATGACAGGGCCAAAATTAGATCCAAAATGGTCGAGATGCACCTGGGTATGCTCAATAAAGTGACCTTTTTCATCTTTTAACCTACAAAACAGACACAAATCCAGTCAACTCGCTTTCTGTGAATTTGTGAAGCAACTCATAGATTTGTGCAAAAGTTTTCTTCACCAGAAAATATATTAATTCAACCTTTTCAGTGAACATACTATAGGGTTAAGAGAAAACAAAGAAAAGTTTAAAATAAAAACAGGCTACATAGTCATTCCTGAATCAAACGTCACTGCACGTTGCTGGAGTATTATTTATATGGGCAATCCTAGGCATTGATTATGTACAAAATATATAGAAGCCAACCACTTTAGGTCAATCATTCTACAATCTCTCTTTCCAGTCTCTTCTTTGGGTGCCTTGGTTCAAGTCTTGGCAAGCCCCATTCTGTGTTGTGACCCTGATAGAATTATTGACCTCCCTGTAGCCATCAATGCCAGAAACAAATTCCGTTTCACCAGTAAGATGGGACTAAATCGAATTTGATAACACCATTTACTAGAGATTAAAACATATCTTATGGATATCGAATCATCAGAACATTTATCAAATATGTAGATCCTGTGGTCAAGTGTCTAAGGACCTTTTTTTGTCATGTTATTAAACTGCTGAGAGAGACGGTAGTAATCTAATCTGATGCAAAATTTTTAAAACAAATTGTTGCGGGAAATTGACATTTGGCGGAAATTTTGTTATAAGGTGATGTATAAGCAGAGTTTCTATGTGCAACATTGTAAAATCACTTGACAGGGATGTCAAGAAATTACAAACAGTCATTAATATTCAGAGCAAACTAAATATGACAAGATGTACCTTTCCCTTTTTCTTCTCTCTCCCAATTAATAAGTTGTATGCATCCAACAAGTTTGAACTTACAACCTCACTCTCAACCCTGTTATTGCACGGGGGAGGATGCGTCATTTAAGCTAGAGCTTATTGGCTTCTCTTACCATTATATGCAACTAGATATATTTAAATGTGCCACCCAAATATCTAACAATAATTTTCCTTGTATCACTGTTTCCTACAGTAAGCAAAAACTGTCAAAATCAAAAGTCTAGAAGTATAAACATAGGAATGGCTCCATTATTATTTGAACCAACAAGTTTTTCACCATTGTTAAAATCCAGATATTGAGAAATCATATCAAGAATGGAAATTTTAAATTTAAAAAAGTCCCCGGGGGGTGGGGGGGGCACTTAAAGATTGCTTGCCTCTCACACATCTTCACAACTTTTGCATCAGCATCTGGCTCGCATTTGCGTGTCTTAACATATAACTCCTGGGGTTTATAAGGAACATCCTGAAAAAAATGTTGAGCTTGGAAGTGTCATAAAATTTATTAATTGGATGTAATAAGTAGAGACTTTACTTGACCCGATCATCTAGGATCTATGTAAGTCTAAACTAGAGATAAACATATCTCCTAACAATTCCTCTGCCTATCAGCCTCACATGGCAAAAATTTTGCAATGAACATTCTGTTTATTCCTGCCACAGTAAGATTAAATTTTTCACTCTTTACAAAATAAGCACTTCTTTTGAATTAGAAGAAATAGAATAAACACTCAGAATATCATGAATTAGTTCTTATCATATAAATGGGAATGTTCTCTAGAACAGTAAATATATGATCCCACAGCAACACACAAAATAAATAAATAAATAGTCCCCTACCCGTATATATGTTAGCTGATACATAGCGTATGCAGCAGATTTGTTGACAGTTAGCACTGGTGGTATTCGCAGAGTCTGCATCTTGTTAGTTGAGTTCTCCTCCACCTCCACAACTTCTGCAACAATTGAGGCCTCACCCCCGCTCTGCATAATCAAAACACAAATTGCGTGGCATTTAAAAATACTATGCGGGCAATGCCATCTAAAATAACTTGTACTAAATTTTAAGTCTATACAGGCTGTCATTGCTCAGCAACCGTCTCCTTTCAATTCACAACTATTGACCACTATTCTCCTATTTTATGTCACAAGTACTGTTGACATATATCTACAAAGTAAACAGAGATGCTGACCAAAATCTGTGAATGTTCCAAATTAAATCCAATGGAGTTCTAAAATCGTGAACATTGTTCTTAATTGAACAGTTCAGCTTTCGTCGCATTTACATTTATCTCCAAAAGGATTCTTAATTTTTCCTTAATGCCTTGTATTTCATTTAGCTGCATGCTGAGGTATGGAGTTACCCTTTAAAAACTAAAAATCCTAACTCTTTCTTCTCATTCATCAGTTAAAATTGGCCCTTTTCCATTAACTTTCAAAAGTATCTTGCTACAATCTTAGAAGATTAATACTATTAAGAATCGACGACAGACGTAACTATTCAATTGCATTAAATGAGACCTTCACTTTTTTCGTCAATTTCACAAACACCATTGCTACATTCCTTCGTCATTTTCGTGATTTTATCACCAGAGAAGATGCTGGAACTGGAATATATCCAAATTTTAACCAATTACAAATACAGCTTTTCAAAAAAGTCCACTCTAAAGTCAGAGACACACAGAAGATACAAAATGTTAAGTTGCAAAATAGAAAAATAAGAAGAATTACGGAGCCACTTGGGACCGCCATATTCAGGACGATCTTCTTGGTGCAGTTGAGATTTTCGGAGTCCGAACTCTTCTCGCACTTCTCGAGCTTCGATTTCGAAAGAATCTGGACTCCGGCGACACTACGAGGGCCAAGAAAACCGAGAAACAATATGAGAAACAAGATCGTATGCTCCATCTCTTGGGGTTTCGGTTATGGATATCGTTAGATTCAGTGAGTCTTTCGTTTGGGTTTTCCGAAACTGAGTGCGTAAGAGTTAACAGTGAAACTCGAAAAGGGAGGGAACCGGTTTTGAAACTGTCAAATAACGGTTTTCTTTTTCTTTTTATTTTTCGGAAAAAATGTCAAAAATGTGAATTGCGGATTTTACGATGCGAGCCTGAGCCAGCAGTTGGGAAAAAAGTGCACAAGCAGTACGACATCGTTTGACATGCCATGGGTTGGTATTGGTAAGGATGTAACGATTGGACTTGGCTCGGATCAGTTCACTCAGAAATTAAGAAGACGAGTGCTACAGCCAACAATATATTATATAAAAGTAATCTCTTAAATTAATATAATTTTATATAATTTGTTAGATTTATTTTTTAATAAAAATAATTTAATAATCTGATAAATCATATCAAGTCATCTCAATTTATAGGATTACTTTTATATAGTCCCTTTGTAACTAAAATATTTCTCAAAATACATGTCATTTTTTTATTTTTTGAAAGGTGAATACGTGTCTCTTTGTCAAAAAAGGAAATTAGAAAAGCAAAAGAAAAAAATACATGTCTCCAAACAGAATATGAGGAATATATAATCTCTCACATTTAACAAATTCAAATTTAATAGAAATTGGAGTCAAACTTTGCTTGTAATTATAAATATTTCTTAAAATAAAATTTCTAGAAAATTTCTATATATAAGTACGTGTGAATAATACACTTAGTACAATACTTACATGACATAATTTGATTTAGGATATAAAATTTAAATTTTGAATCTTACAAATCAAAACTTAACTTTTATGTGATGTATATAGTGTATACACTGATTTGAAAATAAAATAATTCTTTTTTAAGAAATTTGACTTTGATTCTATAATTACAATTTTGAAATAAGTAAATAAATCAATCTTATAGTATTTTTTGTTATATATACGAATATTTTAGCAGCTATAAATATCACATGAGGAGCATTTTATTGGCTCACAAGTGTAAAAGTAAATTCGACACTGTTATGTTTAGGTGCCAAACCTATCTCAACTTTAATAAACTATACATTAATGAAACTCACTATTTTTTTAAATTCTCATAAAAAGTTAAACATATGATCTCAATTTATTTCATACATTCAAATGTATATCTCAATCTATTTTATACATTCAAACACATCTCAATTATGATACTCACAAAATATTATTATTCATAAATCAATTTAAATAATCTGGAATCACCTCATCATCTAAATCCAACCTAATTGAAATTGAGATGGGCTCAGAAGGGGCCTCACCAGCCACCCTCTGCATATATAGGCAGTAATATATCCTAATGGCGTGAAGTTTGTAGGACCTAAACGGGCCATTCCCATTCATATTGACCTTAGCGCCACGTTGGCAAGTTACAGAATAATTTGATACAGTTGAGTACAAGCAACCTAAAATCAGTACACTTGCTATTTTTCAAAATTCAAATCATAGTAGCTTAAGGGAATCGTGCAAGAGCAATTGATATTAAAATAAAAGTAATGTTAGAAATAAGTGCATAAGTCTTGTACCAAAAAAAAAAAAGAGAAATGATATCATTTGTCATCAGAGAGAGCTCAAGTAACGTATATTTAAAAAAAAAAAAAAGGATAAATATAAGATTTATATAAAAAAAATTAATATTTTAATTATAAATCTCATTCTTTTTCAAATTGAATGTACAACGCATAACTCATGACTGTATCTAACATTAATAAAAAAAAAACTTTTCTTTTGAATGGAGTCTACTTTGTTCATACTTTTCACAATAAAGCCCACTTTTTTACAAAAATATTTCAAAAAACTTATATATTTATGAGAAATGATATTTACAATCGTGAAATTCATAAGCGCTACATAATCTTTGTTCAAAAAATAAGTAATACGGAACTCACGTGAAAAAATTAATTTTTTAATAATAAATTTTACTATTTTTTTAGAACAATTATATAGTATTTAGACATTCTATAATTATATATAATAATATTACGCTACATTTATACTTGTATATATCATTATTATTGAAGCAAAATAAATGCGACAAAAATAAGAAGATTTAGGATTCTTCACGTAAATTTACCGAAACAAAACCGGACAAAGAAGTCCAGTTTCATCGACCAATAGCGAACTCTCCTCTTAAATTGTCTGGATGCCTCGAATCTCAAAATCCTCTGTCCCCATTCGCCACCGCTTCCCCAAACGCAACAGCTGTCAGTACCCGAAAGCATCCCAGGCCGGCCACTGAAACGTGGCAATCACTGTTAGTGCCACGCTTTCGTATACAAAATTTTTTAACACAAAGCCGTGGATGCCATTCTATATCAATAATAATTATAGGAAAAGGCTAGATAAAAATTATTGATGAAAGTAATGGATTGAATTTTTTATTTTTTTATTTTTTATTTTTTATTTAAGAATTATAGAAGTGATTATTAAGAAATTGATATTTTATATTTTTTAAAAATATATAAAAATAATTGAAAAAAAAAAAAAAGCATTTACCGTCAAATTTCATCCCTTTCTTATTAGCATCACCCAATAATTATAATAAACTAATAATGTAGACCACCACCACTATGCGCATTGCACACCCCACATCCGCCGGCGAGGCTCCGGGGACCTCCATGGACGTTGACGAGTCACAGACGAGTCTATACAGAGCTCTGGTCGATCGGTGCCAGAGTTTGGAGGCGAGTCACTCGAGGCTGAGAGAGCAGTTGGACGAGCTGGTGCAAGAGATCAAGACGAACAAGGAGGAGAGAGAGATGGAGGTGGGGATCGAGGAAGTTGGTTTAGACTCCTGGTGTGGTGGTTTTCCGGGGTTCTTCGTTGATGGGAGTCCGTATAGGAGGGCTTTGGAGTGTATGGGTCACGCTGTTCACGTTTGCAGAGCTTCTTCCGGGGAGATCCTATACTGGTATGTATTTATTAATGTAGATTTGTGGCAAAGAAAAGGCTCATGATCAAAAACTTAGACAATAGGTTTATTCTGTTTATAAGCTTTGTTTGGTTTACCCCATGTTGGTTTCTGGGTGTTACAGTGAGTACTGTGATTCATATATAATTACGGTGTGGTGGTTTTTGAATAGGAAGGTAAGCTATTTAAATAATAGTTTTCGATCGATCTTTCAATCGAGTGTGAAAATGTTTAAACAAGAGTTAGGAATGGAATTTAAGGTCGATGCCGAACTCCCAATCCGCCGCTTGTTGGCTCAGGTACTGGCCCATGATAGAGCTAGTTATTTGTAAGCAACTTTGCTTATGGTTTTTAATTTCTTTCATCCTGTGGGAGATATATATATATATATATATATATATATATAGCTTAATTAAGATGAGTTATGGAACGTCCCAATCTGTTCTACTACTCAAATTCAAGTACTTAGACGTTGAGGCTGGCCGGATCATAGGCATGGTATATACTGGGCATAATTAAGGTTTTAGGATTGTGTTAGGTTCAAATCTTGCCGGCCTACAATAAAAGAAAAGGCGTGATCCGATCGTCAACCTTAATTCTTCATTGTTTACATGCTAACGCGCCTGAACAACCTATGTAAGTACTATATGTTACTATATGTACATGGACGGTCGAGATGATGAGGATGGATAAGTACTGTTAATGTCATGTTTTGTATACCTTTGAGTCGGATTCCAGCAACTCAGGTATTAGTCCTTTCACCTGCAAACTTAATAAAACACAGAGAGTGAGGGGGCCTTGTGGAGGTCGGGAAGTCTTTTATACTTAAGTCAGTATATCTCCTTTGTAGTTTGTGTGCGAACTTAGAGGAAGCAGAGAGAGTTCTTTATACTTGGGGTTGACTTTTATACTAGATTTCTTGGTTGGAGTAGCTCATTCCTGTCATAAGGGAGTCCATGTCACTTCAACTATTCACTTACCTTTAATGTGGTATGGCTTTTGGGGTGGTGTCATTAATTCAGCATAGAGTCCAGGGAGTGGCATCATTAATGTGGCACTGCTCCCTAACTTTGCCTTACGGACATTCCTTGTTAAGCCCATCTATGCCTGCTGTCAAGAGATCGAGGATTCCCTGTATCTCCCGCCCACTTGCCTGCATAGGTTCCTGTGGGTTGGGTGTCATCGTGGGGGTGTTAGGGCGGCGAGTCTCATCTGTCCCTACCGTCCACTTTTCCCACACGTGGGTTACTTCATAGGCGGGTTTTGCTCATGGGTCGAATTCTCCGTAGAAGCTCACTGACTCTTTTTAGAGGAGGATTTTTTAGCTTGATTAAGTTTTTTGACTCACTTCTCCATATCCTCATGGGCTTACTATACGGCCAATAGGGGGAAAACCCCCCTTACAAGTATATCATGTGAGTGGTTGGCATAGACACATTTATTGTGGTTGGCAAATAAAGCTCCAGTCCTACATTGAACAATCCACATAGATTGGTTATGAAAGTTATCATGCTGGTAAATTCCGTTGATTACTTAAATATATAAGTAAAATTGGGCATTATGTGTGATGTTTAAGAGTGTAATTAGTTCGGTTATGAACAAATTTTGGAATCAAATCGATATACACCAATTTTAAAAATTTAAGAATCAATACGGGCCGACTCATCACCAAAACAAGAACTTTCAATTTTTTCGATTTTGATCCAATTCGATTTTTCCGATTTACCGTTTACACGAATGTATGACACTACATAAGTTATATATATATATATATATATATATATATATATATCAAAAGTAAGTTTATATTGATAACTTAATATTAATGTTTATGTTTAAAATTAAAAATTATATATAATATAAAAAGTTATATAGAACATATTTTATATATAATATACAAAATTAAAAAAAAATATATATATATATAGGCTAGCCTCAAACTGGTTTTTAAAATATAAAAATCAATACCAAATGTCCGAATTGGTTACAAACCAGACCAAACCCACTAGTTCGGTCGGTTCAACTTTTTTTTCTTTTTTACATCCCTAATAATTTTCGAGAAGTTTAAAATTGATATATGGTACTATTGGAGCCAATCTAGCTACTAGCTAGTAAAGCCAGCTATATATCTACTCTATTATAATAAGTAGCTATCTAATTGTAAATAGTAATTTTTGTTATTTTCCTTTAACTTTTTTTTTTTCCATTAAGTTCTGTTTTACCAAAAGGCCTTTAAAATCTTTGACCATTTGATATGTAGCTCCCTTGTAGAATTTAATGAACGATCATGTTTTACCAAAATGTTTTTAAGACCCTTGGTCATTTGACGTGTAGCTTCTTTGTAAAATTTGATGAATGATCATGTTTTACCAAAAGGTCTTTAATAGCCTCACAGCGCAGATGAATTGACGTCTCTTTTTCATGTTCTTTTTGTTCTGACAGTACACTCATTTTCCTTTCTTTTTGTTTCAATTTTTTTAAATAAAAAAATTAAAATGACTTTACTCTTTGGATCAACATAAACGTTTTAGAGCATTCTCATTGTAAAATTCAACTTTAAGTAAATTTAACTAATAAAATACTTAAAACACTCAATATATAATATTAAAATTAGAATATAATTTTTATTAATATTAATATTGAATATTATTAATTTGATTAAAATAACCTACTGATTTTTTTATTTTTTTTATTTAAATCATTATGTTAGGTGCATCCTAAAGTTAATGTAGCTCAGCCGTTTCCTAGTATGTATATGCGTGTGTATATATATATATATATATATGTATAGGAATTATATCGATCGTAGTCATTTCAATAGATTCGGCATACGATAAGGAACGAATTAGTTCTTCACTTAAATGCTTGTTTTGCACGTTACTATTATCACACGTGGCTGGCTGCAGTTATCTCAACAAGGACACGTATTGCAGGAATCATTCAGCCGAAAGGCTCTATGGATGGAAAGAATATGAAGTCCTTGGACAACAAGTTGCCGAAGTCCTAGTTGATGAAGAATACTACGAACCTCTTCAGAAAATCATGGACAGCTTGAGCAGTACTGGGCAATCATGGTCAGGTCAGTTTCCATATAAGAAGAGGTCCGGTGAAATATTTATGGCGATAGTGACAAAAAGCCACTTGTATGAGGATGGTGTGCTTGCTGGTTTTATCACTGTTTCAAGTGATGCTGCATTATTTAACAGTATTATATGTTCCGAGAACCCGAGAACACGTGATCAGGATCGTGCCGGCCAAGATCGTCATCAACCGGCCAGAGTACTGCAGGGGTTAAACTTGAAAGGGATTCAGTGGTACCCACGTCCACCAATTAATTCTCCAGTGCCACAGATTGCGTCTTCTGTCTCCAATCTGGTGCTTAAAATTATTATTTATACTATTTATTCACATAGATCGATTGGATCTAGAAAGTATTTCATTTTATTTCATCGTTATAATATTTTTAAATTTTAAAATAATAATAATATTAAAAAAATAATATCTTAACAATATTTTTTTTAATTTTTATATTTCATCTAAAATCATTGCATCTATGAATCCAAACGCGTCCTAATTTCTCCTAATAATTAATTTGTAGTAATATTGATGATCGTTATTGGTATAACTAGAAAATTAAATATAGACGTTAATGTAGAAGTGTGGTGTAACATTAATTTATATATATGCTGCGGGACTTAATTCAGGCCTCAAAATTTCTATTGCGGAGGCATGGAGATTATACGTACTGCAGTGCATGTGACTCGTCTATGCACACGGACCAGGACACTGCATGAGACACTGAAGGTGCTAAATCAGAGAGGCCCAGTACACTAGTACGTCTCCTTATCAATGGACTACAGATAAAATTCTTTTGTCTGTATTTTTGACAAGGGGATTTAGAAGATTAATTAGATCATTTTTCTTTCACCTTTTGATACGCTATTTTTACTATTTATTATAAGTCTGTGTATCTTCATCTATCATCTGCATGATATGAACTTAATTGCGTTAAATGGTACGTACCGTACTACTGCCATGTCGTGCATGCATGTCTACTTCATTAGATTGTAATTTTCTTTCCAGTTCTCTTTGCTTTGGATCTACGTTTATAAAGGCCATACTAATTGGTGGATATGACTCTAGGCAGCAAAGGTCTTGGCAAAGCTGCGCATTAAGGGAACTGGGAAACGTGGAGAAGAAGATGATGGAGTTATTCAAGAAAATGATGCTACAGATTCGACGGAAATAGCCTCATGCCACTACAGTACTAGGGGTACAGAGGATAAGGGAGAGAGCCCCCACAAAAAAGATTCTTGCTTTGTAGCTGAGGGAACATATTCTAATGTATACTATAATGGGCATAGAACGTCTCCCAATGAATTTGAAGATCAGACTTCTCTTCATGTAGCCGCTTTAGGGGAGTGTACTGAGTGTTTTAGATTACCGAGACCTGGAGATCCATTGCCAAGAATAGGCTGCCAAGTCGACGCGAAGGAAATGGAACTCCAAGTTTCAAACTTGAAAGCTTCGGAGATAGAAGATGAAATGCAAGAACAAAAAGATGATAAACGGCTCCCAAGCTCAGCGGAGACGATGGGCAGCGATGGAAGCTCATCAAGCAAAGGGGAGAATGAGTCGAACTCTTTAGTAGATTGTGAGATTCGCTGGGAAGACCTATACTTCGGGGACGAGATTGGGCAAGGCAAACTTCAGTGGCTCATTTAGAAATTTTGAATGTGCTGATCTAGAAACGTTGGTGGACATTAATCTTATATAAAATATATGTCTGATGTTTCTGTTCCTGCTGACAGGTTCCTATGCCATTGTTTATCGTGGAATTTGGAATGGATCGGTAATTTTTAACCCCAAAACTCCTCTATCATGTACTGATCGAAGAGTATATATTCAATCAATATTTTTTCCTTAAGAAGAAGAATGGCTGTCATGTGTTCATAATCAGGATGTTGCCATTAAGGTTTACCTGGGAAATGAATATAGCGAGGGAACTTTACAGGACTACATGAAAGAGGTACTCGATCTTGACACAGCTAACTTTTAATTGCAGCTTGTAATTTTTGGTGATGTAAGTAAGCACCTGATCCTTGAATCTCATTTGCATTATATGTTTCAGATTGATATAATGAAGAGACTAAGACATCCAAATGTACTGCTGTTCATGGGAGCAGTATATACACAGGAGCGGCTTGCAATTGTCACAGAGTTCCTACCCAGGTAATGAAGTGTTTTAACTTTAATTCCAGAAGAGTACTGATATAATAAGTAAACAAAGTCCACCTAGAGATGATATTTTATTAACGTACTAACGGGGATATGCTGGATGATTTTGCGGAGAGAAGTAAGCTCACGAACTCACGTGGGTTGACGTTTTGCTTTAAATTATAACATTATTTTTATTATAAAATAGGTCTAACTAATCATATCTAACTAATCATATGAAACTATACGAGTTTTGGTTTTTTTATTAAATCTGTAGCAGTACTTCTCTTTTGTAGTTCGGATGAATCTAATATTGAGCCCAACTATGTGCATATATTGTCTTCTCTTTTGCAAGAAAATATATGCCGGTATTTTACGTTGATTTCGTTTTGCGTGGTCAGAGGAAGCCTTTTCAGAACTCTTCACAAGAACAGTCAGGCATTAGACATAAGACGGCGTCTGAGGATGGCTCTTGATGTTGTACGCGTGCACGTTCTAGTTCTCTGATCTCTCTACTCCCTCTAGCCTGTCTTTATGTATGTGTACTGCTGCTTTTAGAACTCTAGAATTAGCACAATCCAATCCATTAATATTTTACTGCAGGCAAGAGGAATGAATTATTTGCACCACAGACATCCACCAATAGTACATAGAGACCTAAAATCTTCTAACCTGCTTGTTGATAAAAACTGGACTGTCAAGGTACAAATAATATTAATGCTTGAGAAATACTTTACCAATTACACAAAAGTAAATTCATAAACTGATGTGATTTATGCAGTACGTTAGATTATAAAATTACTTTTAATTTAAAGTAAATCTAACGCATCACGTGAAGTCATGTCAGTTTGTGAGATTACTTTTACATAATCTCTTTATATCTATAGCAGTTCTCATATTGCTTTAACAAACTATGCTGGCAGATTGAGCATATATATTCTATATAGTACTAGTCATTGGATTTATAATTTTCCAGGTTGGAGACTTTGGCCTTTCAAGGCTAAAGAACTCGACATTTCTAACAGCAAGATCTGGGAGAGGCACAGTAATGATCTGATCTATTCCCTGAACTTTTCAATTTATTTATTTATTTTTTTCATGTAAAATCTCCTCCGTACGTTCTAGTTCATCCTATATTTGTACGTATTGCAATGTCTACTTTTATCGGTGACATATATCGTTGACTTGTTTATATTTTTCTTTTACTTAAATACAGCCTCAGTGGATGGCCCCAGAAGTCCTTCGAAATGAACCTTCAAACGAAAAGTACTTTAAAGAAACTGATCTTAAAAAGTTCCTTAATTTCGCTGATTTCCTGATCTTGGGGCAGGGTTGAGCCATGAGCATGCTACTAAATGATCAGGATGACCACGAAAAACAATGTTGGATATTGAAATATTGAAATTCGTTCTTAATTTCTATTATATGCAGATCTGATGTTTTCAGTTTTGGTGTCATCCTGTGGGAACTAATGACAGAATCCATTCCATGGAACAATCTAAATTCCTTACAGGTGAGGTGATCTCTGCAAACATACGTACAGACAGATTCTAGCTCTCTAGTACTGCTCTTATTTGGAATGCTTCTCGATCTGAGACCGTTTTGATCTTTGATTTTGAAAGGTTGTTGGAGTTGTAGGATTCATGGATAGAAGATTAGACCTACCACAAGGCCTTGATCCCCCGATAGCATTCATCATCCAAGACTGTTGGCAAAGGTACGTACGTACGTACGTTCATTTTCAACTAGCTAGCTAATTCCTTAATCTTCTGATCTGTATTAATATTACATATGTTAAATTTCCATGCTGAACTAAACTCTGCTCGCTTAAAAACAAGCAGTAATCCAGAACAGCGTCCATCGTTTCAAGATGTAATCCAGAGAATGACGGCCCTAATCGCGAGTACTGCTGCAGTTTCAACCCGAAGGAGCAGTACTACAGAAACTTAAAACTGCTATGTGCTCGATCTAAGCTAAATACATACGTAGATGTAAAAGTTTGACTATAATTAGGTGCCTAAGTTAATAAGTTTGGATATGAGTAAATAAATAAGATGATAAGGTTTATCTTATCTTTAGTTTTGTAATTTGCATGAATGTAAAACACTTTGACTTTATCTATATATAGTTATTTTGATTTTATCTAGAGGTTGTTAGATAATGTTTGAGATAAGTCGAGAGTGTATGTATCCGAATTATAAGGAATCTAGAATCATCCTGTGAAGAATTTGAATGGAAACTACATCTGTTAAGAAGACTTAGCACCAGGTGTCAACAGATGCGTTGGCAGAGTTTTTTGCAACAGAGCCCTTCTGTCAATAGAGTCCTACTGCAGATCAAATTCCTACCAGACTCATTCCGTCAGCAGAGTCCTACTGCAAATCAAATTCCTATCAGATTGTTTATTTAAGGGATCATACTGGTTAAGATATTCAAAGATTCAGTTCTGGATATTTTTTAAAACACTTTCCAGTGCATATTTTTGTGAGAAAATTCATTGGAGAATTTTCATACTGTTTCTCTCAAAGAGTGTGATCGTTGATCCAAGATTGATATGGAGTGATCGTAATTCAGCCTCTAGAAATTCAGGAGAAAAATCAATATTTGAAGATTGTCATAGGTTCTGACTGCTATTGCAGTAGAGACAAATGAATCATTTGTCTGGTCAAGTAATAGTGTCAATTGAAAAAAAAATTGTAATTGATCTTTACTTGTAATTGATTTTTAAATAATAAAATTAATTTTTTTTGTTTGGTTTTCCCATAGGGTTTTACTTTTAAAGAGTTATTTAAAGGATTTTCCTTCGATACCAATTTTGGTATTACGTAATTTATTTACTTTACGTTATTACTTAATTATTAAATAATTACATAATTAATGACTAATCAATTTGTTGAATGAATTAATAGATAGTTTCGTTACGTTACAATACTGGAACATTTGGATAATCTCAACATACATACATACATACAACATACAACATACGTGTGTATATATATATAAGCTAGTTGCCTGTTTCGAGCTGTAGCCAAAACAGTACTAGTAGAGGAAGTACTCGAGCAGATATGTCCGGTTGCTTTTCAAGAAAAGAAAGACTTTCTCCGATCTTCTTCGATCAAGGGTATATAAAATTATCGTTGTTGAATCCTCCACTAGCTAGCAAGCAGTACCACTCAAAGAATCATTATTCCCTAGCTCGTTTATTTCAATTTTATTTGAGGTCATTGAAAGACCTCGATCGATCGTATGCATGCATGCTGGTAATTCCAAATGATGTTGGTTTGCGTTCTTCTGCATGCAGTCATGAGCTCTCATATTCTTGGAGGAAGTTTTTGGTATTGGACCCTATTAGTGTTGATTACTTATATATGGTACTTTTTTAATTTGTTCTTGTAACGCTTGGTATAGTACTTCGAATAATAATGAATCCTCAAATGCTAGGAAAATTATTGACATACAACTCTTTTTACAACTTTTTATACAATTATATTTTAAATGAGGAGATTTTTTGTAAAATAACTTATAAAAGTAACGTCACTTTATATAAAGGCCAGTAATGATAGGGTTACTACCCTCTTACTACCTATTTACTACTTATAATATATTTGAAGTTTTTTTTTATTATTTTCTTTTAAGTATTTTTTTAACATCCTTAATTATTAAGAAAAAATTAAAAAATATATATAATTTTACTAACAATCACTTTATTAACCATTAAATAAAATAAAAAATTAAAAAAAATCAAATACAAAAATAGTAGTAAATATGTAGTAGGAGGTTAGTAACTTTATCATTATCCTTATTGTTAGAAATATTAGATCAGAATGCACAGCGGAAGTGATATTACCTTATAGGAAATATCTCGGATCTAGTGCGGTTGTTCCACGGATTATCTAGCGTCATTGTTCGTCCACGATCTTTGCATCGATGGTGGAGTGTGCTACGTAGTAATACCAGAGCAACACTCACACGTTCCACAGCCTAGATACCATGACTAGAGAGAGAACTATTTTGAGAGAGATCATTTTTTTTTATGCAAATATATCATTCGAAGGGGAGAGGGGCTATGTAAATAGCCCTTCTAAGTGTAACCCCTGCCTAGCCTTTAATGGCCAGTCATCAAGTCTCATGAAGTGGTTTAAGAACCACTTCAAACCACCAAGAGAAGGTGAAGAGGTGCCCACTATGGGTGCCCCTTTCTTACATCTCCCACTCACACATAGTGGGCAAGACCTCAGGTCTGCATCCTTCAATATGTTCTCAATCTTGTTCATACTAACAAATAGGCCGTGTGACCATCGAGCACAACTGTAAAAGAAAAATGGGAGCACTATACCAAATCTCTCCAAGAGAAGACCAGCATAGCAACATCCCTAAAAGTGTCTCGTTATGCCCCGACTCATTTGGTCACATCAAACCAAGCATCCCTAATCCCTCTCGAGTCCAAATGACTCAGAGCAATGCTCAATCTCCATAAAACATGATGTACTCACAGTTATATCGCAACTCCCAAGAAGCAACATAACTTGCCGGCAATGAGTACACACCATTATCGATGTGTTACCAAAAAGTCTTCCCTTCGCGCTCATGTCATTTAGTTTCAGTCTAGTCGCTTTCCCAGCAATGCCTCTTTAGACCGCATCATACATGGCCATAGATAACATGCCAAAGTAGCAGACACTAAAACATCAACCTCGTAACATAGTCAAAGGTCTCCTAAGGGCATAAATAAATTAAAGTCATCAATTATGACCTACAAGACTCACACGGTGAGAAAGCAGGGAACCATTCACTCACCTCTACTGTTGGTCGCAAAAGCACATGTAATATAAAATACATGTTACGGTGGATTTCTCTTTCCGAAGAAAAAGCGTATATCTAATCTCAATACACCGTACAGATCTTAGTCTAGTCACTATCTCAGCGCCTAACCCGAGTCCCTCCATTTGCTCGCTATCCAAAACGCCAAAGAGGATCTCGCATCTGGCTAAATCACAGGCTACATGGATTGTGGGAAACCATGCACAGTCGTTAGACCTCATCTTAACTCCCACTAAGGTGACATATCTTTTGTGTCTTACAACTTATCCCTCTCTGAACAAGTACTGAGTGACACATTGTCTCATCTTTGCTCGCTATCTCTTTATAGCGCCAAAGGCGATCGCTCATGTGAGTGAGCCGATCTAAGCCTGTCAATATACCTTTTTCACCATAACTCCTAAATTTATGGTGAATATGTGTGCTTACCAAAGAATGCTTCTAATCTCTAATCACGCCACATGATCATAAAACACATCAGTATCATGCATGACGAGCAATACCGTGAGGTACAGAGAAATCACATGGTCAATAACAAATTATTAAACCGCAACTCTCAAGTGGTGTTTAATGACCATTTCTCTCCATGCACATTCTAATGTGTAGTAACTTTTCAAAACATGCTCCTACCAAGAGACTCAGCTTTTACATGTAAAAGTCCTTTGCACAACCATGAAGTCAGCGATGACTCATCGCGAATCTCATTTAGGTCAAACTCACAATATAAGCCGTAGATTCTAGTCAGCAAGTCTAACTGCGATTTATAAGAATCTACAAGGTTACCTCAAATGTTATTCAGCAAACTTAATTTGCGACTTCAAGGTTTCATATAAATCTCTTGCACTCAACAAAAGCATGTGAGATAATCATAATTTATTTTTCATTAAGGGTAAAACGATTAGGGCCTTTGCCCCCAAAGACAATCATAATAGTCTAGTCATTACTTTTAACGACAATCGCATCACAAACTCACTTAACAAAGTAAGCCATATTTACCCTCTAACAAAATCTTAACCTCTAACTCCCATGAGCAAATCATAATGGAAACACCAAACAGTATAGACAAAACTAGATTCTTTAGTATTTTCTATCTCAATAATTGTCTATGGATTTTGAACAAGAGCTCCTAGAAACTGTTTTTCTTATAAACAGTCTCACAAGACATGAAACCTGAGCTTCTTTTCACAAACTCATGTTCATCACCTAGTAGTATGGAAAACCTCTTATTAGGCGACAATTAATTATTTAAGACAACCAGTTCACAATATCTCTTATGATGACACTTTTCTAATATTGTCAATAACGTTCAAAGAACCACATTTTATTCAATAGGTCGTTTAAATAAAAAACGACTAGTTACATTGGGTATCTTTGAATAGATGGTTTATTTAGGCCGCATGTAAACAGCACCAGCAACATTCATTCACTTTGTGTACCAAAATAGTACTAGCAACAATCATGCGCTCAAAGTACTTCATGCCTAAACATCACAAAAGCGAACCATCTAATTTTCCTCTGAGAATCAGCTATTTAACACCTTCAAGAAAAGTTTCAATAAATATGCGATCAATAGCTATCTAAATGCAATTCAAATAGTGCCAAGAGATGGATCTATACCTCTATCAATTAGATCAACAACCCCAGATCGGATCATATAAGCGAAGCAAATCTAAGATTCTATGTTGGGATTCCTACTATGTGAATTCAATATCTTTAGCGGAGTGATATTACAAAATATTCTCTTCTAGTCTCTAAACGACGAGAGAATATTGATATAAAGCTACCACGCTATTTAAGAGGAATCTTTATATTCTATAACTTTTGGGAGTCACTATCACTAATGGTACACCTTAACTCAAAGGTATACTCCCACTATTTTCGGCGATCTTATATAAAAATAATTTCAAAAATATTAAGGTTAAGGTAATGTGGAATGAAACATTATGAAAACGTTCTTTCCAAAAATAAGTGTTACAAAAATCTACAATTCCCCACCCTAGCCGAAAATACGAGTAATTTTCTTGACTCAACCAAAAAATGATCAAGTTGAGATCCTCTCGATTTTTAATAGAATTCACGTTTGCACAAAATAGTCACTCAGCTTTTCTCAAAAGCGAATGAACTCGATATAAGGACGACAAATCAAAATTAAGGCTGCAACCCCATATTACATCAACCCAAGTGTGATATAACAACTGCTTTGCGCCATAATTCATTTATAACACCATTCTCAGCAAGTCAATAAACTGCGAGATAATTGTTCTCATCATATAACTCATACGATTACGATTTTTTTTTTAAAAAAAAAAATTTAATTGAAAAATATATTTTCATAGAAAAAATTTTGGATCGCATTTATATGATGAAACAATATATTTATTATCAAAGTCCTTAGTATGCATGTATAGGAACTTTCACATAGAAAATGCTCATATTGCCTTTTCTCTTTGACTCTACTAATCCAAGGAGAGGGATCTCATTAGCGAGAAAATATTCAATTTCTCAAGCTCACACCCATCATCCTAAGCCTCAATGGCATATTTTAGTATATTATTTCCCCACCCGAGAAATAATACCACTGAGTCAATGAGTGACCATCCAACTTCTAAACCTCTAGGAATTCTCACTAACACCACTACTTTCAAGAAGTCTTACATCAAATTAGGTCTAGACTTATTTAATATCGCATTAAAAGCACTAATAAAAAATATTGCTTTTTGCAACAAATGCAGTATTCGACGTTTTAGCCGCTAACTAGCGATATATCCTTATTTCTTGCATACTCAATATTTTTCATATTCTCCAATCCACTATAGGAGAGAAAAGAAAAATTTTGTAAGAAATTATTTTAGCCTAAAACCTGTCTTGCATCAATGCAACCACGAGCAAGATTTTTAGGCTTAATTTAAGTCGTACCTAATTATTCAGACTTTTGCCACAGTTACCATGCAAACCTCCAAGGTGCTTGGTATCATTACTCTCAACGGGTACTCCAAAGTTTATATATCTGCAAGAACCTATTTGTTCTCGCTAGAGAGAAATAAAACTTAAGCAAGATTACCAGTGCTAGTACCACATAGAGGTGCATTGATAAGAACTTTAAAAAATAAATGTGCCAATTAAGAATGTCCTCAACACTCCTGCACACTCAAATTTTAATGTCCTGACTTGCCAAACATACTAGCAAGTAGAGAGGGGGTATATACTTATCTGTGAGTTAATCTAAGTTGCTTCAAGATTATATGCTCAACCTCAAATATAGGAGCAATTAATCTTTGCGTTACAAAAACAACACGCAACTGCTGTTATTACTCACAAGATTCAAAGGTAAAATAGTGGTTTAGCTCTATCTGACAGTTGATCCCATCAACTTCCATAAAAAATTATAGTGCAAGCGTCCTACGCGCACTTCTAATTTTCCTCTAAACCTTTTAGAGGTTTCACAATAATGATGGTCTAAGACAATCTAACACTCACAATAATCTTTATTTGTTTCCAACTACTGCTCATAGAAGAGATTAATGCGACGATTAAGTCGTATAAATAATCTCAAGGCTTTCTTCATGGTTATCTCAAAGTTACTAAACTATGCACATCTAATTGCACACACATTTAAGAAATTTGTCGCGTTAATCTAAGTCAGAACAAAAATAATTAATACATGTCGCAAGATCAAAAATTCGCTAAGCTTCCTAATCATCTCTTGCGCCTCAATGTCTAATTATTAATTTCGAATTTAATTTTCGCGCAAATTTATATCGTATAGGAGATTAATTCCAAATTAATCTCAACCATACTCCCACTAGGATAAGCAATCTACCGAGTTAGTCACATAAAAAAAATTTCTTCTCTGATCGAAGAAATTCATTTGAACCAATCAGAAGCATAGACTAATCAAACCCGGGCTACTTAATCCTCTAATTTATCACATTCTAAAAAACTGAAGACAATTCTAAAAAATAGTCTAACAATATAAGTGATAAATTAAGCTCACAATCACATGCAATCACAATACATGTATGAAAAAATAATCATCATATTTCATTCAAATAATTATTATTCACAAAAATAATAATCTAGGCAATTTATAACGTAAAATAAAATGCCAAACAAATGTGACAAAAATAATATCATGGCAAGTATGTATTTAATAACCATAATGACATGCAAAAATATTTCAAAAAAAAAATATTTTATGCCACAATAACATGCTGAATAAATAACTAAAATTAACATACACACTAACAATAAGCTCTAGCCCAATGGTTGAGCTTATAATCATTGTGTGTGAGGTCTTGGGTTCAAAACACCACCCAAGCATTTTGTCAAAAAAAAAAATTGTTCTTAGACAGCCAATGGGCCGCACCTTCTTGGGCGCCCAACTGCAAAGCAGGCCTGTGCCTGCTGGGCTCACGGCCCAAATCTACAAGCACCCTTAACAGGATGTGATACGGGCCGGAGTTTTTAAAAATGGCCCAAACTAAGCCTGTTTTTGTTTTGTTAGAAAAAGATACATGGGCCGGGCCGAAAAACTTGATTTAATAAAAAACAAAACATAACATAGCCCAGAGCCAAGTAAATAAAACATAACAGCCCAAAACAAAATTTGAAACAAGCCCATAGCCCAAGTCCATATAGATGAAACACAAAAGAAAAATAAGAACTATTCATCTTCTTCCTCAATGTAACCTACGATTACTGAAGATATAACGGAAGAAAAAAAAAATGTAACCGCCGCCAGTTGCACTGGGTGTCCCTTAACCAAGACTCCGAAGGTCCTGGCAGAGGCGCCAAGCCATGGCAGCGTCGCCCCCATACAGTGGGTTGCACTGTGTACAACGCTGCACCATGGCAGCGTCACACATCTGTGTGTGATGCGCTGTGCATGCTTTTTCCACCACTCACTAGTGTGTGCAGCACTGCAGCACCTCGCTGCACCTGGTGCGCATTGCACACAGTGCAAGTGGGCAGCACCACCACGGTGCTGCGTAGGCTACGCTTCAAAAGTAGCAGTTGCAGCGCAAGGCACCAGACAATACACTCAACTGTCACCACCCTCTCAGCCAACATCTGCTGCCGACTCCATAGCAGGCAGCTTCACTGCCGTGTTTTGGAGAGACCTGCTCCTCTGCGCGCAGCAGAGTCCGCAGCACCACCATGGTGCGTGCTACCATGCGCGCAGCAAAGGACAGCGCCTCTGTGGAGAAGCATGCGCCTCCATGGTGCACACGACCCTGCGCTAAACACGGTTCAATGTTCAGCATGGGTGAGCACTGCACCAACAGTGTACCCACGACGTTGCTTGTGACGCAGCACCTGCTGCGACGATGCTTTTCGCGCAGCACTGCTGGTTGCGCAGCACCACTATGGGCGCGCAAGGCTCTGTGCTTGGGTGCCGGATGCAACGCCACACGCCGTTGTGGACAATACAGACCTAGCTGCGGCCTACCGTTGCTTTCAACAGCCATTGCATGTGCAGCAGTGCTACCACTGCGATGACCATCCTCGGCAGCTCGTGATTACAAAACATTGGAATAAAAAATCACATCATAGAAAAAATATTCCTCAAAAGAAATCAAGATGACAAAGTATAAATCGGGAACAACCATGGCGCTCTGATACCAATGTTAGAAATATTAGATCAGAATGCACAGCGGAAGCGATATTACCTTATAGGAAATATCTCGGATCTAGTGCGGTTGTTCCACGGATTATCTAGCGTCATTGTTCGTCCACGATCTTTGCATCGATGGTGGAGTGTGCTACGTGGTAATACCAGAGCAACACTCACACGTTCCACAACCTAGATGCCATGACTAGAGAGAGAACCATTTTGAGAGAGAGATCATTTTTTTTTTATGCAAGTATATCATTCAAATGGGAGAGGGGCTATATAAATAGCCCTTCTAAGTGTAACCCCCGGCTGGCCTTTAATGGCCAGTCATCAAGTCTCATGAAGTGGTTTAAGAACCACTTCATAACCATCAAGAGAAGGTGAAGGGGTGCCCACTATGGGTGCCCCTTTCTTACACTTATATAAAGAGTTATGCTCATTTTAAAATACGGTTGTAAAAAGAGTTGTATATGTATAATTATTCTAAATACTAATATATAGGGCAGGCTAGGTCCTCTGATAAAATAACGAACTTGGGATCAGGTCGTTCCATAATTCTCAAACTTGATACCATTTTATGACTAATTCAGGATTAATCCAATAACATATTTTATTTGGATCTTTGTTGATCACTCCATATATGGAAGCGTTAAACTCATCCAATAACATATTTTTTTTGGGATATCTCGGGTTAGTTTTTCAATGGGAGATGAACGAATCTGCTAGGATTAAAACGAGTCTTTTAAAATTAAAGTATGTAATGTGTAAATGTTGAAAGCTCAGGGAGCTGATTGCAAACGAGTGATAATTCAAAGACTTCTCTTGCAATATTTAACCCTTGTATTTACTTTGGTCTAAGGTCCTGATTCTAAATGGTCCTTTGAGTTTTGAATGCCTTTAATTAGAGTTTTGGAGATTTTCATCCAGATAAGTGTTGCATGCACAAATAAATCTCACAAAAGTAAATACACAAATTGACATGATTTCATATGATATATTATATCTACTTTATAATTGATGTAGGTTTACAATATAATATACAACGTCAAGTCACGTCACTTTATAAGTTTATTTTTGTGGAATCTTTTTATAACTAAAGTATTTTTCTTTCATCTATATGATATGAAATAACTTCAAAAAAGAATCAAAGCCAAGCATTTCGGTAGAACGATTTGTTTTCTTTAACCAGAATTAAAAAGCAGAATCTGTCATTAGGGGTATAATTGGTCCAATTTGGACATATTTTTTAACTGAATCAATATACACCAATTTTGAGAATTGAAAAACCAATACCAGACTGATTCATTATCAAAACTGAAACTTTTGATTTTACCGGTATAATTTTAATGATGAAAGCCTCAAAGTTTTCTAGAACAAAGAAAGATACTAGTATAAATTTATAATATTTAATTTAACTATAGTCTATATAAATTAGACTATACACATTTTATATGAGTACATATGATCAAATGTGTAGAAATGTATTTATCGTTTATATATATATATATATATATAGATATCAAAAGTAGGTTTGTATTAATAACTTAATATTATTGTTCATGCTTAAGATTAAAATTTTACGTTCTAAAATTAAAATTTATATATTATATCAAATATTGTATGAATTTTTGCTATTAGATTATTAGACATGAATAATAAGATTTTAAAATTTGATGTTATATTAATTAGCAATTTAGCATATAATATATATAATATAATATAAAAATCCTATAAAAATTCTTTTATAATAATATAAAAAATAATATATATATGAACTGATTTGATTCGGTTCGATTCGATCTAGTGTTATGAAAAGCAAAATCGAAACCAAACCAATTTTGAACAAGTTTTGCAAATCTATTTTGAATAGGTTTTGCAAAATTGAAACCGATACTTGACCGAACCGATTTTAACACACTAATTCGGTCTGGTTCATCGGTTTTCCAAGTTTTTTTCTTTTAGCCCTATGTGTCATTACAATAAAATTTACGTACAACAAGAAGGCTATGTTTAGTTGTTGAACCAAACTTAGCTCATCTCAAATTAATCATTAATAAAACTCACTATGTTAATGTCATGTTTTATACACATTTGGGTCGGGTTCCAGCAACTGAAGTATTGGTCTTCGCACTAGTACACTTAAGAAAACACACAAAGAGAGAGGCCTTTGTGGAGACCGATGAGTCTCAGATGCATAAGTTAGTATATCTCCTTAGTAATTTGTGCGAGAGCTTATAAGAGTCAGAAAAAGTTCTTTGTAACTCGATGTCGGCTTTTATACCAAGTTTTTGGGTGGGGACAATCCATACCTTGCCTCAGAGAGTTCATGTCACTTTAACTGTTTGTCTAGTTAGAATCCTTTAATACGACGTAGAGTCTGAGGAGCAGAGTCATTAATACGGCTTGGCTCCCTAGCTCACTTTATCCCGCGAATGTCCATTATTAAGCCTTTTCATGCATGTTGTCAGGAGATCAAGATCCCCTGCATCTTTCACCCACCTGTTTGCAAAGGTTCCGAAGGGCTAGGTGTCATTGGGAAGTGTCAGGGCGACGAGTCTCATCTGCCCCTACCATTCATCTTTCCCACCTGAGGGTTGCTCCATGGATTGGTTTTGTTAATGGGCTGAGTACTGTTGACGGAGGTCCAGTGACTCTTTTTAAGGGAGGGTTATTGGACCTAGTTGGTCTCTCTCTCCCTTCCTTCGAGGTCCCTTATGGGCTTGTTATACGGACCAACAAGAGGGAAAGTTTCCTTACATACTACTTTTTTAAATTTCCATAAAAAAGTTAAGGGCAATGGTACATTTACATCTCTGTTTTACTACTCAACTATTTTGTTTTTCTCTTTACTCTTTGAATTTAGATTAAAAATCTCAGAACATGGCCCTCTTGCAAAATCTAGAAGAAAATAAATTCAATCAACTAATGCAATCATGTAATTTAATTAAAAATAAATTCAATTTTATAAAATTGACTTTCTTTTGCTCTTTAAACCAATTTTTATAAAATTAAATTTATTTTTAATTAAATTATATAATTACGTTGATTAATTGAATTTATTTATTTTTAGATTATGCAATAAGGTCATGTTTTAAGATTTTCAATCCAGATCTAAATAGTAAAAATTAAGAAAAGAAAAATAATTAAATAGTAAAATATTAGTAAAAGAAGTATAAGTATATCATTATTAAAAAGTTAAATTTAATACATTTCAACTTAAAAAAAAAAATTAAAAGTTTAAAGTTTAAAATCATCTGAACGTTAACACGCAACCTCATGGTGTGAACTACCGACACGGTAGTACCGTGACCCGTCTTAGAAGTAATTTCACCCAAGTAGCAACAATTTTCCTGACGATCGAGGAAGGCGATCTCCAACTCCAAATAAGGAAATTAATTATTTATTCTCCGACGGTCCCACTTCGTTTTCTTTTTGGTTGTCCTGCACTGTTCTGACTAGTTTGGTGGTGATTTTCCAGTACCCTACTCCCATTTTACGTACTTTTTCACTCCAGATTTATTTTCAACTTCAATGATATTATCCTTATTTTTCTTTACATATTTATTAACTGAGATTTGAGTTTTGCAAGTGCCGGTTCATTTTGCCAATTAGTCTAGACTCTAGAGGTATTTCTTTGCATGGACACCTCATTTCAGTTTTTTCACTTGGATTTCAGCACAAAATTCTGATCAATTCGGACGGTATTTCTCTTCATCAGTCCCTCTCTAGAAGACTTCATTGCCATAGTCAGACAAAGTTTGAGCCATTGTCAGCGCTAGCGCATTGCCAAGTTCACTTCAAGTTTTGGCTATAGCATTAATTTTTAATTATGTGAATCTACATTGAACTAATTATTAGATTAGTCAAAATAATAATGTAATATTATTTTTTTAATAATAATATTTTTTAATTTATTTTTTTTCATATTTTACAATTACACTAACTATATGTTAATTAATAATTTAATTTGATACTTAAATTATTGTTTTCTAACTATTTTTTTTCCTCAACCTATTATTTTTCATCTACAAAAAATATAGAAGTTGCAAAGTACAATATAGAAGAAGAACCTGAAAATTAAGGACAAAAATGTGAAGTAAAAAAAAAAAAAACAACCAACAAAGTTGTCATGGCAAACCAAATATAGAAAACTCTCTACCGCCACCACTTAAGTCCATTAATCCTAAGTTACCCATGCTTAGAACCAATCCAAAGCAACCACACGCTAATGAAAGGGAGAAAATAAGGATCCCAAACATGTGCTAAATGCTCACTCTATTTGTTTTCTACTATGCATCTCCATAGTATTGCATCAATGGAGTATTTGTGTGCTTCTATGCTAAAACATAACCTACACAAACCAAAGTCCAAACTTAGTGCAAATACAAAACATTTTGGAACTTAAATCCAACCCACCATTGTTTCCCCTCCCTTCTACACACAACACCAATTTACAAGGACAAACCTCAAATATCTTTCAATGGTAGCCATCCAAACAAAGAAAAGAGACTTTGGGGATAAACCAAATAGGTTTCAGATGAAAAGCATCACTATGAGTTGCAAAGAAAAATAAATACTTGACCTCCAATATCTCAATCCATTGCAAACTCGAAATAAACACATCCTCCCAAGTTTTCAGGTACTAGCCCCAGAAAACGAAGAAAAAAAATTACAGAATTAACAAAACTCCCAACTCCCAAGGATTTAACACCCTAAAATGGTGGGGTGAACATCCTCTCCCCACCACCAAAAAGCATTCCATGAGAGGCGGATAATTTGATGCTCTTCAAATGAAGTCATATGCAATACCATTAAAGAATACAAATGAAACTTGTGCTTGCAACTGGTCACCTTTTTAAAGAATATAGATAAGGTGTATTAAATAAACATATGAATACTAACTCAAGAGAAGAAAGATACAGAATTGCCTAAAATTAGGTATCAAATGGACCTCAGACTTGTTGGTCACCTCCTCCTGAAACCTAAAAAATCGCATCCCTAAAATTACTTATGTGATTATTCATACATTGCCACAACTAGAACCAAACAATTAAACTATTATATCTTTTCAAGTAACAAATGGAAAGCAAAGACCAAATGTTCTATAAGGAAGGGTTGAATTAAGAGTTTCCTCCACATATGCTCCTCATACGATCAAATATAAGCACAAATCCACTTAAAGAAGTCTCTTGCACTTATTATATTTCTTTCTACATTTTCGAAAGAAGCATCAGACAAACATCACGAAACTTCACTATTCTTTTGTGTTTTCTCGACAAACCAAACAGGAGCAGAATTTTCAATAAAACACATACAATCAAATCAAAACCCACAAATCAAAAGCATAAAAACAAGAAGAAGGAACATAAAGAAGGGTTAAAAAAAGGAAAAGAAAAGCTAAAGGAAGTCACATTTGGCGCCAATTGAGAAAGGAATCCCAAAGACCCATCTCGACAAAACTGAGCTTTGGTGCAATGGAGCAGTAGAATTTGGGATTTTCTAGGACAAGAAAACGAAGGAAGGAAAGAAGAGTTTTGCTATGTACAAGAAAGTTTGTGTACTAATCTGCGTACTAATGTTGTTGCCTTCATATTCTAAATTCAAATTAGCACTGTTTTCAATAAAATCTACTTTCTGACTAATCATATTGAATGAATGTGCATATTAGTACACATAATTGCTTACAATTGAATTTTTTCAGGAAAGAAACGAAGGGACACTATGGCTAGTTCTTTCTTCCTTGGCACAAGAAAATGGATACAGATGGCAAGCTATGGCTAATGCTTTGTTCCTTGTCGTATGAAGGGTTTTCGGGTTAGAAAGGTATGTAGCGACGGGGAGGGACTCTAGGGCAAAAAACCAAGATTGAGGGAAATTGCATGCACCTGGGAAGAAACCACTAACAATAAAACTTCCAACTTAGCTTTTTTGGACAGAGGACGAAGAGAAAATGGTGAAGAGTGAAGAGTAGGATGTAGAGAAGAGAGAGAGAAACAGGTAACAAAACAGAAAATTTCGAGGGAAAGAAATAGTGTGGTATGGATGGGACTTTGTCGAATAAGTTATTCGTTTGGTCTATGTACAGGAACTCGCTAAGAGCATTTTCATTGGATTAACTAAAAGTTAAATCTATTGAGTATTTAGCTATTAGATAGCAAAATATACTCACAATAGGTTAACTAAATTCTAAATTTAGCTACAATGACTTTTAAAATTTTTTTCAAATTTGAAGGTTACTATACATACATTAAATATATATTTTATTAATTATTTCTCTCTCTATTTCTTTTTATCACAATTGGTATATTAATTTGAGTTAGTGATATATTAATTTAATAAGAATATGATTATTATTAATATATAATAGGTAGAATAGTAAAATATGATAAAATAAAATAAATTAATAATTAAAAAAATTAAATTTTTTTGAAATAATTAGTTATTCATTACTATATAATGAATAAATGTATAATCTAATGTGGAGATTTGATGTGAATAATCAAAATTAAATTTATCTTATATTATTTTATTGTTATATAATAAAAAAATAATTATTTTAATATGGAGATTTATGTAAATAAAATAGTTAAAAATTAAATTTATCTTATATTTATAAAAAAAAGTCTTTTAATTTTGATTAATCTAATAAAAATGCTCTAATTATGATCAGCAGGTGCTTGTTACTGTAGCGTAGCTCAAAGCCATAGACTTATTGCTTTGACTAATCCAATAGAGATAAATTTGAGATAAATAAGGTAAATATTTAGATAGCACTGGCATTTTGATTAGGCCAATATCAGTTCTCTCAAACATCCATACCCGGAAAAGAGTACGACATTTATTAGGGGGGGCAAAACATTGTTTCCAACGTTGACCCAAAAGTCTGGCTAGCTAGCACACCAAACCCAGCTTCTAGTTCAAAAATCTTAGACCAAATCCAGTCTACCAGACAACCAATCCTAGCTAGGCCCCTCTAAATTCCTACTGCCGCGTGGTGAATATTTTCTTTCTTTCAATTAGTACTACCAAACACGTGAACCTACTACTATATAATATGTTTCTTTTTACTATTTCTATTTCTATTTCTTAAATGGTAAAATTTTGGAAATTCAGCGATGGGTAGTACTGGAACTCGTGAAACTCGCGAAGAAAAACATGGTAGGCGCATGCATGCGCGCGGCGTAGAAAGCCAAAGCCAAGAAGTGTACGTATTTATTGGTTCTCCGCAGTATGCCCTCTGCTTGTCGTCGTCGAGTCCAAGGCACCGACATATTTGCATTTGTCGGTTTTACAACACATCTGGGGCCTCAGTACTCCGCAGACAGCACTGTAGATTTTTCAACACAGAGAGAGTCTATTTGTAAAGCATGCATGTAATGTGGTGTGAATTGACGCATCATTGCTAATTGGCGGAAGGTTTCAGATGAGAAGTAAGAGCCTAACTAGGTCTAGCTACCAAACACAGGATGCGCCTCGTGCTCGTCGTGCATACGAAAACAGATCGGATGCGTGATGTTTCAGCTGTCCGTCTGCACACTGAAGATTTCTGGAAGATCCGTAGATACGGCCTCAGGACCGGACGGTCACTTCCAATCTTTTTCTTTTATTTTTTTTATGTTTCCAAAATTGTAATTCGACGCCCGTGAAAATCTGAAGTATTGTCTCAGATAAGACAGCGAAGTTCCACAGCCACGTGAGAGGGTAAACTAATCCGACCGAACTGAACTATTTTGCTTGTGATATTATATATTATTTTGATAAGAAAAATACTAGTAAAATCTCTTAAAAAAATTAATTTAATTACGTATTTTAATAAAATGAAATGAGATATTTTATTAAAAATTAAATAAAATATTATTATAATATTATTTTTATTTTAAAATTTGTAAATATTGAATTATTTATTATTTTTTGTGTGGTAATTTAAAAAAATTATAATAATAAGAAGAGATGAAATAAAATGATTTTATATATCTAAATCGAGACTGTTTAATTTTATATTTTAATTTTTTTTATTTTTAACTTAATATTTAAGAAAATGATTATTAAAAAAATTATATATAGTTTTATTTTTTTTATTAAAAATATTAAAAAATAAAATAAAATAATAATAATAAATTTATAACCAGCGGTAGCAACGTTGGCCGCCACTAGTACCATCTTTTGACAATAATCATTTATATTTTTTTAGTATTGACTGATAAACTTTAAATAAGTTTTTTCATTTTTATAAAAATACTCTACATCAAATAATATAACTAATATATATATATATATATATATAAATACGATAAAAGACGTGCACGTTATCAAGTTTTGGATTGGGTGTTAAATATTGGAAGTGGTAATTAAAAAAATCACGTTACAAAGATTATAATAACTCGAAATGAATGAGATTGATTAGCTTATTTAATCCAAAAATGCTTAACACTATCCCAGTATTCAAGCATTAATCTACGTAGTTTATGGCAAAATCTATGAATAAAAATAATTGGGATTATTAAATCTTGTACTAATTATTTTATTTAAATTATTTAAGATAAAAAATTTATAAAAAAAATAATTCTTTTCATCTATCATTATTTATTATCTTATATAACAGTTTATAAAAAACAAATTTTAAAAGTGTGGAAACAAATAAATAGTTAATGCTACATAAAAAATCATAAAAATAAAAAGTTATTTTACCCAATTCCTTAACAAAAGAAATAGTAAAATAGACAGTATAGATTCTGAAAGATGTTTTTAACTGTGGGGCCCAGACCTCTCGGGAAAGAACCAGAGTGGTACGAGATTGCACCATCTCCACACGATGAAACCATGGGTTGGATCGCGAGCTATCGTTATTTCACTTGTGCGAGATCTGATCAATTAAAGTGGTGGCCCACCATTTAGGTCAATCGTGGGTCCGGTTTAGTTGGGAGAATAGCAACGAGAAAGAATTAAATTCGTAATAATCCACTCGCTTCAAACGCATGGTACACGACAAACATCTCTAAAATAAATAAAATTATCTCTAGTTTTTTAAGTTATATATAATAAAAGGATAAATATACGATACTTTTATAATATTTTATATAAATAACATTATTTTAGAGAAATACCTTTATTTTAAAAAAAATTATTGAAGAAATTCTATAAAAATAAATTTATAAACTAATTTGATTCATATGATATATTAGATCTATTTTATCATAAAAATAATTTTACAATCTAACATATTATATCAAATCACTTAAGTTTTTTAACTTTATTTTGTATAATCTCTCTAGAGTTAAAATATTCCTCTATTTTAAAATATAGTTGTAAAATTAATTATGAAAAATGATGCGTGACTATCGTTGTTAAAATAGAATGTCAAATTCCATTTATTTGGACTATTAAACAGAAAAAAAAAACTGTGATTTTTATCACATTTGATCATAAGATAAATTAAATTAGTTTATAATGTTTTAACCAACCATTTTTTATTTTAAAATAAATCTAATAAATACTAGGATAATTTATAGATTTTATTTTTAGTAACATCCTTATCGAGATAACAAAATTAAGGAAAAGTAAATCATCCTAAAATTCGGTCAACTAGCCAATGAGATTCGTAATAAGTTACTTCCTATCTGTTTAAGTTTCGTGATCCCCACGCGCATGGAAAAGTGTGGAATTGGATTTCCAAAATCATTTTTATCAAAATTTCCCCTCGCAATTCGGACCGTATAATTTCGTTCTTTATATTTGAAAACTACCATACGTTCGTCTCACACAAATACTAAAATACAATCCGACCTCCGGTTCGTCTCCCTCTCTCTGTGTCCTTCTCTCTCTATCTGCTTGCAAAATGAAAGCTTAAAGCCCTGTAGCCCAGACACCGTCATTGACGAGGATGGGCAAAGCAGCACAGTGGTTTCGTGGCTTCCTCGGCCTGAAGAAGCAGGACCCAAGCTCTTCAACTTCCACAGCTCCAAAACCTTCCAAAGAAAAACGAAGATGGAGCTTCGTAAAGTCATACAGAGAGAAAGACCAGCGGCACTACGCCACCAAACTCGGCTACGAGACGACGACACCAACACCAGCACCAGCACCAGCACCAGTACCAGTACCAGTACCAGTACCAGTACCAGCAGCAACAACAACAATGACAAGAAAATCGTACAAGCAGATGGCGGTCCACCTCGAAGAAGGCGTGGTGGATCCCAGCAAGCACGCAATCGCGGTGGCGGCCGCGACGGCTGCTGTAGCGGAGGCGGCGCAGGCGGCAGCGCAGGCGGCGGCCGCGGTGGTCAGGCTAACAAGCAGCGGGAGGTGCGCCAGCAACACCGCAGCGTACGCTAGTGGGAGCCTTGTTGGGGCTCGTGAAGAGTTGGCAGCTGTAAAAATTCAGGCCGCTTTTCGAGGCTGTTTGGTTGGTATTCCATGACGATTCCGAATCCCTATATTATCATTCCGTTATTCTATTCTTCTTCGTTATATGCTTATTTTTTTCTATAGAAAAAAATTTATAATTTGCTCGATGATATCACGGGATTAGCACTGCGGATTTACACATAATGCTTGCCGTGGTTAAGGAGAGCATACCACGTGTCTCTTCATCCTCGTCAGACCACCTGGTTTTGATTTCGAAGCACGTTTCTTGAGTAAAAAACGCGTTCTGAAGATCCTCGTTTTGGTTTCTCTCTTTGCTTTCCCTCCCTGCAAGATTCGGCTTCCTCAAAGCGAAACTAATGTGATTTCTGCGACGTCGTTTACATGGATCAGAGCACTACTTTTCCTCTCCGTCCACTTCGAAGCCAGCATTATTCCTTGTGGTTACTTCCAATTCTGTTCATCCCAGCTGTTCTCTCGTGTCGTTTTGCTTCAAACTTCAATACCTCCAAGACCTTGCGCTTGTAAATGTAGCATTTACTTTTTCCTATTATATACAGATTATAAGGGTGATAAACCCAGTTTCCCAGATTCCGCGTGGACCCAGGCACCACCCTTATGACAGATCTCCTCCATCTTCGTTGGGAGGGAGTTTTCAGCATTTAACACCCAGAATTATGTCCGGCATACTTTTAGTTAATGACTTCAGTACATGCGCTTGGGGACCCCTCACAGATAGTTATGTTTTGAATTTTCCAAATAAATTCGGGTAGCCTTCTAACCAGTCTTGGCTGGGTCCAAACCAGCATAAAGTTCTGGTTTTAGAAGTTTATCCATGAATGCTTCGTTATAACTTTTTTGACAAAAAAGTTGGGTTAGTTGGGTGCTTTAATATTGTATTAAAAGTGTAGAAACCCTGATCAGAGAATGCATCAGCTTTTTGTTGACTGTTCCTGGTGCGGCTAGTGAGATGTCCTTGTCTCCTTCATATGCAGTGTCAGACTTTTGGTTAGAGACTCTGGAACTGAATATGATTTCCTTTTGGCGCCTGTTTCTTTTGAATGTTAATGTGGTTCTGCCCCAGATGCTTTTACTTGGCGCCATAATTCCAGAGTGACTTTCAACTTTGAAGTTCTTCAGTAAATGAGACGGAGTGGTCCTGGTACTATGTCTCATGACTGTGATGTGAATGTCTGAGTTGCTAATTAAGCTCTTCTATTTTGTGTTTACCTTGGACATTTAATTGTTGCCATCTTTCATTTTAGTTATGTGCTTAGTTACTCTATAATTAAGTCACTTACCCCTGTACTTTAAGGCACGGAGAGCACTGCGAGCATTGAAAGGATTGGTGAAGCTTCAGGCTCTGGTAAGAGGTCACATTGAGAGGAAGCGGACAGCGGAGTGGTTACAGAGGATGCAAGCATTGTTGCGAGCCCAGGCACGAGCATGTGCTGGGCGGGCCCAAATTTCAGAGTCTTCGCATACTAGCAGCAAGTCTTCTCACCAAAATGCCGTAAGCAAATTCACATTTCATCCTTTAATGCATGAATTTTTGTTTGAAAAACTACAAGAGTAATAACCTCAGTTGGGTTCCTTGATAAAGATCTTACCCTTTAGCATAGGCTACAGACGCAAACTTATCACTCAACTAATCATTTGAACTTTTGTTTGGCATCATTTAACTTAAAAAGTTGCTTTTGGTAATGTGTTGCTTTGAAGAGTCTAAATTTGCGGGTTTTGTTGTAAACATTTTCACTCTACTTTCTTGATGTCTCCTTGGATTTCATTTGGGGGTTTGTTATTCATTCTCCTCTAGACTTGTTGCCTATATTGTTACCGATTAGAAAAATGAAAGCATTAAACTGTGGTTTCATCATCCCGAGTCCTGACAAGGTATTTGCTAGGTTGCTATTGGCATGTCAAACATTTTGTTCCACACAAATCATGGTGCAATCTAAAAGTTTACACTCTTTGTAGTATTCTTTCTGAACTGGAACAATGTGTGACCAGACCTTCCTGTGGTTGCTTTCTTCTAAAGTATATTTTGTTCGTACTTGGATCAATTGTTCATGTTTAATGTATTTCTATATGCAGGGTCCAGCAACTCCTGAAAAGTTTGAGCATGTGATCAGACACAAGAGTTCAAAGCACGATCAGTCACCAATGCTCAAAGTATGTTCGTGATCCCTCCTTTTGTACAATTCTTATAAATTCTAATCATTATCAGATGGATATCGTATTTGCTGATGTGCCATCCCTACAAATGCAGAGAAATGTCTCAAGACCAAACGGACAACTTCTTGGCGATCAAGACAAAGCTCACTTAGGTTGGAATAGGTCTGATAGTCGAAGGGAGGAACGATCATGGGATCAATGGGGGTGTTCAATAAGGACTGGCACCTTGGATGATGAAAAGAGTGATAAGATCCTTGAAATCGATACCGGAAAATCTCACTGCACAGCTAAACGCAAAAACCTCTTCCACTCTTCTCATCATGTTCTTGTCTCTGATCAACATAGCCATAGCTTTACCACTTCGAAGGATTCAACTGCCCATCAAACTGTTCCAAGTCCATCTTCTTTTGAAGTCCAATCTTTGAGCCCGTTGAAATTCTCTCAGGAAGCTGAAGATTGCTCTTTCCACACTGCTGATAATAGCCCTCAAGTATTTTCTGCATCATCTAGAGGTGGTGGTTCAAAAAGAAGCCCCTTCACGCCCACAAAAAGTGATGGCTCAAGAAGCTACTTAAGTGGTTACTCTGACCACCCAAACTACATGGCTTATACCGAATCTTCAAGGGCCAAGCTGAGATCTCTCAGTGCTCCTAAACAAAGGCCGCATTATGAGAGGTCTAGTTCTACAAAAAGATATTCTGTTCATGGCTTTGGTGAATCAAGATTGAGTGCACCAAAGGTTTCTAATTTGCACGCAGACTTTGCAAGTAAAGCTTACCCAGGATCTGGTCGCTTGGACAAGCTTGGGATGCCAGTGGGCTACAGATACTAATGTGTTAATACAGATCCGCTCTTTTTGGTATAACATCTAATCTGGCTAACTGCTGTACTCAGTAGCAATTCTAATTTACAACATATGAATGTTCAAGTGCTGAAAGCCTTTTCATATTTAGTTACGTTGGATCCTAACTGAACATTTAAGATGTCTTTTGAGTAATTGTGTCCAAGTTATATGTAAAAGTGTCTACTTTTTCCCCAAGAGTCTGATGTTTTTATTTTAGGTGATGAAATAAATTATGCCATTTCAAATCATTGATCTTGTTCTCCAGAAGTTTGTTCTGAAAAATATGCATGCTAACATATTCAGCTCTGAATTTAGCAGTAGATGGATTGTTTTCTGGTTAGGGGTTGGATGCATGCATTGCTAAAAAAAAATTAGTATCATTTGCAAGGACTGTCATCTTGATGGAACAAAAGGAAAGAAACAAAAAAGAAGGGATCCTTTAATTCAATGAAGTCGGCTGATGCTGTGGTTGAGATGTACAATAATTGTTTGATATGGTTGTTGAGGTTATGCCCCACTATGGAAGAAGGACTCTGTTTGAACGTTGAGAGAAATTCTTTGACTATAACTATACACGTGGAAAGACTTTTGTCGGTGGTTAAAGGTTTAGGTGTGGCTCTTTTACCGGCGCCGGTGAGACATGGGTCCCTTATGGTCAACCTGTATTACTCACCGAAACAAACCGCTTTTGGAATGTAATCGTTACGTGAGCTCCCATGCCTTGCTGTGAATACTCAGTTTCTTGCAAACCAAACAGTTCTTAGAATAAATAAATAATAGTATGAAAAGCCATGAAAGAAACAAGAGCGAAGATGGTTGTCAGTTTCTCGAACATTTCTTCCAGTTTGTAATTTTACTTTTCTTACTTTGGAAACTTTGGGTAATAATCTGCAAATTATGGGTCTGTAAAAACTCCATTTTGAAGTCTTTTCCTCCCCTGTTCAGCTCCATTTTATAGATTATTCAGACTTTAATAAATTAATGAAGAAAACAAAGAGTAAAAAATGAACATGGGGTTTATCCCAAACCCTACTTTCAGTGTGTACAAAAAATGTGAGAATATCAGGATGGATCATCACATTAATGGGGAGAGAACGAATGATTTCATCATGATATTTTACCAATCAGTAATCAAGTTTGCCCTGAGATAAAGAGAATTTTTTTATTATTTATATTTTATAGGAGCTTTGAGATACAGAATGATTGGAGATGTAAAGAGTAATGATACATACAGTCGTAGAGTACGTAAGTATCATACAATTGCTTTAAAAAAATGTAAGATTTTCTATTAAAAAATTTTTTTTTTTTCATATAGGTCTCATTACTCAATTTTTTAAAAACAATTGTACGACGTTTGTGTACTCCATGACTACAAATATCGCAAATCATGAATCGCCAGGGACAAAAATGGTGGGCCCAAATGGAAGTTTTTCAAAGGCAATGGAGGAATCTGCTCCACCCACTTCCACTTATTTAAATGAAGAGAAATGATATTTGCAGTCATAGTTAGCGCAAGCATTGCGCACTCTTTTGAAAAAAAGTGAGTAAAGATAAGATTTACATAAAAAAAATTATTTTTTTAATAATAGATTTTACTTTTGTTTTCTAAAGAAGTGTACAATATTTGCACAATCTATGATTATATGTAACATTAATCTTAATTAAAATAATGATACAAATAAATTAAAATTAAAATTTTCAGAATTCTAAAATATCCAGGGAAAAAAAAATAACCCACCCCATAAGAAATGGGTTGGAAATCAGACAAATTTCGATTATTTTTGTTATCGGGTTGACCCGACCTGATATCTGTAGTCATTAGACTTTGATTAAAATAAAAGGAAATACGAAATTGTCAAGTTTTCAAAATAATGTTCGGGATAAAAATTCAGCCGGTCTCTCTCGGGTCAAAAATATTTCTTCCAACCTAAATAAATTCGGACCGGAATGGAAGTAAACCTTTCGACCCGTTGGGTTATTACCCGCGTTTATTTTATATTTAGATAAACTTTCAGAATTGATGGCACATTGAGGTTTCGTGGTGTAGTTGGTTATCACGTCAGTCTAACACACTGAAGGTCTCCGGTTCGAGCCCGGGCGAAGCCAATATTTTCAACAATTTTGCTCTTTTACATTTATCATATTTTTACCGACCCCAGCCCATCACATTGGACTCTTCTGCAAGAGCAATATGGTCCAATGGGTTCATCTAAAGTACAGAACCTCAGGCCCATGAACGGTATTGTATGTCAAAGCCCAAAGGGGGATCCTGATGCTGTGATTGGATGGATTGATTTTGCAGGGAAAAATGGAAAGAAATGGGTAGAGAGAATTTGGGAGGAATGCAGAACTTCCCCAAGGCATTCCTTATTTTATAGATTGTGCCAAAAGTTCCCTTATCAAGAAAAACCATGAAAGAAAATGTTTAAGAGGAATTGTTGGAGGACAATTTCCTCATTCATAGAAGAGGTCAATCATGTTACATGTCATGCCCTTAAAATCTAAATAAAAAATTCAAGGTTCATTTATTTGATCTTTTTGGCCAAAATTCAAGTTATTGCTACGTGATTTAAAAAAATTACATTTCAATCTCTTAAGATCTTCCATACCTAATAAGAACATCATTACACGGATTCACAAACAAAGCACGGATAAGAGTAAAAACAGTTTCTTCTTTGATTGGTGGTTGATTCTTCCAAAATTAAGCGCATATAAATAAATATATATATATATATGTATGTATGTATGTATGTATCTTGAACTCATTTATTAAGGCTCGCATCTCTTTTCTGAACTATTTTAAAAAAGAACAAGCGAACCCCAAGCACATGGAAAGTTGAAAGGTCATAGAACTCAACTACCCACACAAGTATTTCCTACAAATTAAAAGATCATCACAAGAATATTTCTGGAAACAAACACAGCCTTAGCCACCAAGAATAGAGGGAGAGAGAGAGAGAGTAAAGAATAGAAATACATTGTCTAATGACTCGATAGTATGTGTACAATCGAAAGACTACCTATATACTGTTCCCAACATTACATTCTCCATGTCAACAATTAACTATGAAAATATATGCCTGTGTATGAATGAAAGTAACCCAATGAAAGAGTAAAAAATATATACCATAGATTAGTTGGGGAGGAAAAAAAAAAATTGGCAATTTGGAGATGAAGGGTATAGGAAGTTAGAAACGTAGCAAGCTTTCATCGGTTTCCACAGTTCCATTGGGAGGTAGGCACACAACTAAGATAATGGCACCAGCTGCAGTGATTGTTTCCATTTTCTCCTTTAAACAGCATCACCAATCCCACAGTAAATCTGCAATTTTAAAAAATATGTAAATTACGTTCTCATAGAAGTGCATCATATATGGCTTTATTTGCCATGAAACTCCCAACTCAGAACAATAAAGAAAAAGAAAGTAGAAGACCCATACATGACCAGAATTGAGCTTCCATTAAGATAAGAAAATAGGCATGTCATATGTGACTACCGATATTGGAGAGACAGAGAGGCATTCTTTAGAAATTAAAATCTATGGCATTTGAAGAGAGCAACTTTTGTCTATCAGGTACCTGATTTGAATGTGGGGTGTAATCATTCCTAATGACAATCAACTTAAGTTTCCTATACTCGTTCAACGTTTTGTCCTATAAGTTTTCCCATTTATGTAAGGTCACTTTGTTATTTGATTTTTCATCAAAAAAGTGAAATCCCCCAATCAAGTGTCAGGAAACACTACAGAAGCAAAATAGACAAATCAGACCACCTGGGAATTCCAGATGCTAAATTAGAAACTTGGGATGAGAAACTCACCCAACAATAAGTAAGACCAGGGAAAGAACCCCGAGAACATATTGGTAAGGCTTGTACTTGGAACGGACACTGGAATTAGCTGGAAGATACTGGTTTTCCGCCCACCCAAATTGAGGTTGAGGTAGAAAAACAAATCCAAGGAGAAAACCTGTTAAGAATCCTCCAATGTGGGCAAAGTTATCGACATGAGGAAGAATTCCAACTGCCAAGTTAATGGCAATGATGAAAATAAGGGTGAATAGAGCAGCAGCCTACAATGGCAAAAGATGAGGCAAAGTTAATGGCTAGTAACGTCACCAAATATTGCATAAAATATGGAATGCCAAATGCAAACGGAGACTAGCCATTAAATCGGTAAAGCCTTTCTCCGACTTTTAACTCCATTATTTTTGCCCAAGATTTTATCTTGCCTAACAGTTCGAATGGTCTCAGAATCAGAAATGAGGAGGCCCTCTACTATAAGGGAAATACAATGTATAAAAATAATCATCTTTGTACTTGCTCCTCATATATCAAACCTCAGGCAAGACACAACATTGATAATGACACCAAAGACAGTGACAACAACAACGATGATGAAAACAACCAAGAACTAGTAGCAAACCTTCTTGCTATAAACCGTCCAATTAGTTATAAGCTCCGACAACATTGCTCCAAGAAGGCCAAACAAAGCACCAGACGCACCAACAGATATATTGTTTTGAATAAAGAGGGAAGATAGTATGCTCCCACCGAATCCGGACAACAGATAGAGCATACCAACTCGCACTGCAAGATAACAACAGAAATAAATATATCTTGGAATGCTTGAAAATGAGAAGGAAATCAGCAAAAGAATAAAGAGACTGAATAAAAACTTTGCAAGGGACCAGCTCTGGGATAGTGTACGTGCATGATCACGGCACTGAGAATACAAAAAGGTTTTATTTTGCTTTTGTAGCATTGAGTGCACAATTAAATCTGACAGCAAACAAATCTGTTTGCTGTTAGATTTATACATGAAACAGAATTGGAAAATATCCAACTCAAATGTATCCTGAAAAAAAAATCCCATTTATTGAAAATGAATTATTGATTAACCTCTTTTTTTCCAATTACA
The DNA here is from genome assembly GCF_004785595.1 of Juglans microcarpa x Juglans regia. NCBI lineage: Eukaryota > Viridiplantae > Streptophyta > Magnoliopsida > Fagales > Juglandaceae > Juglans > Juglans microcarpa x Juglans regia. The sequence continues at coordinate 31,755,476 of NC_054604.1, read as the reverse complement.
CTTAGTTGATGTAGGAATTAAGTTTAAAATCAAGCCACAGGGAAAAAAACACAACATACTGAAACCAAATTGCTGTTCTAGGCGGATCCCAATAAAGACCAAGCTCAACATGTTTGCAACCAGGTGAATAACACCTGCATGCAACCAGATACAACTGAGAAGTCTCCATCCTTGATGCTGGTAGACTACCTTGTACCATTCTAGAGCTCCTAATTTATCCAATCTGCATGTTGGAATACAATAAAAGTTAAGATATTACCGTAACTTATGTAGGGCGGGCCCCCGGCAGTGGGGGGGGGGGGGGGGGGGGGGGGGGTAAGATATGAAATGAATTGCACTTCTAACTTCAAGCCCTTCCAACCAAACCAAGAGAGGCTACTGCAGAATGTGTATTATTATCAAGTATGACCTTGATACTTTGAAGTATGGATGATAGGACAAGGCTTACAAGAAGTATTTTCCATATGTTTCTCTTGCTGTGAATTAATCGAAATGATAATTTTTTTCCCTCAAAAGTATCCAGTAGAAGTTGTTCTCCACCACTTCTCTTAGAACAATTCAAAGCACAATAGGACTAATTACTGCAGTACAAGAACAAGAATTTCTGTTTCTCAAGCAATGTGGGATGCTACACCATCTACACTCATTGTCAGTATGGGGTATCACAACTAGTGATGACTCAATGTATCTAAAAAGGTAGACCACTGCAACAGGAAATTAGAAGGAATAGTACACTAAAGAATCTTTTATATTTATCCAAATGAAAAGATAACTTGCAATTAAAATCCCTCAACAAAACAAGAAAAAAATTAGCTAGCCCTGCTAATGACTCGTGGGATTGACTAGTGACTACATTCTTTTATATTTAACACGGGATGCCACGTCGAATAGACCGCCTCAAATCCGCTAAAGATAAATTAACCCACCAACGACGATGAAAGTATGACAAACAAGGATCGGTTATATGTATTTAACTCCTCTTTCTACCCAAGATTAATTCAGATAAAATGGAAGCAACATTTAAATTTTCACAAAAGAAAATATAAAAGATTGGATAAGCCAGAGAACTCACGTAGAAGAAGAGGGCCCAAAGAGAGGATTCTCCTTGAGAGGCTGGAACGAGAACCTGCCAAGAAACCTGGCCATGCAAGCCCCTTCAGAACCCCGATGGTTCTTTGGGCAGTCGTTGATATACATAGCTACCACAAAGACAGCAACATTGGCCGCCACAAACAATGGGATCAACCATGAAGTCCATTCCTGACCCGAGTTATCGACATAGTAATTGTTGTTGGTCCTTCTGGCCTTTGCCCCTCCTCCTCTTTCCAGATCAGCGCTGGACATTGTCTCTCTCTCTCTTTCCGAAACTCCTTTTCGATATATGGGAGGTCGTTGGTCCTTTTCGATCTATAGAAGTCGAAGGTTTCAGATAATCCCTTTATATTTCGGAGAGAACTAATAATAATAATTAATAATAATGGAGAAAAGGTTATATTGAGAAGTGTCTTGGATTGAAAGGAAATCAATCAAACGCGATGTTAAGAGTCAGAAGGAGTTGCTTTGCAAGAAAAGGTTGCAGATTTAACCATTGTTTCCCTCTCCGTATCAGACTCTCTCTCCCGCTGTCTGGCCAGCGTTCGTAGGTTGGGCGATGATAAGATGGCCGACGGTTACGTAAGTATTTTTTAATAATATTATGATTTTTTTATTTTTTTTAAATATTTAAAAATGTTAAAAAATATATGAATAAAAAAATAAAAATAAATCTTATAAATAACCGTAGTTCTCAACGGAAGCGGCGGCTGTAATGCTATTCTATATATAAATATATTTTCATTTCAAAGTATATATTTATATATTTTGAAAGGAAAATATATTTATATATAAAAAAAATATTAGATTCACAAGAAATATTTTATAAAACAAAATTGACATTAACTTTTAATTAGTAATGTCGCTAGCTAATTTTTATTTTTTATTATCGAACATGTTAAAATATGTGAAACGTTGTTTTCATTTAAACTTGGTTTTTTAGTTATTTTTATTAAATAATTTTTTATTTAAGCGATTAGTGTAAAAAGTTATTTAAATTTGTTGTGAAAATATAATTGATGGAATCATCTTTAGCTCTGCATAATTAATATTATGGATTACTATATATTTATGAATTATGATATCATAGAAATCCGACAAGCTTAAAACAGACCTCCGTTTTTGTGTCGTAATTGGGGAAACGTGCATGAACTCCTCGTGACAGCCGGGTTGACGCGTATGGCGTGCGTGCGTGCGGAAGAACCGCAGACAGCAAATGCCACTCTGCCCGCAATTAGCGTGCGAATTTGGCGAGAATTTGGTCGATGTTGGGGGACTCGCACAAGTTGGCTATGTTGCTTAGAACCAAGCGATTGTTGAATAGTTTGGCATTAAGGTGGGGGCTGGGGGTGGTGCTTATGAGTTTACACTCTCAGTGCAATCATGTTAGCCATCAATAAAAGAAACAAAAGGCTACATTGCGAGAGACAACGACGCCGGACATAATAGAGATTATTATGTAGATTAGTTTTAACTGATAATTCATAATGAAAAAATAAGAGAATCATTCAAAATACAGAGAAAACAACTCTAATGTTCAATTTAAAATTATCAAAATCCAAGAATAATTAAATTAACCCACAAGCTGGACTGTAATAACTAAAAATCAACCGTATCAGAATTTTACCAAAAATTAAAAAAAAAATAAGTACATAATAAAAGAAATAATTTGTAAAAATCTAACCCAAATCGAGTTCAGAATCACTTCCTAAATGATAAATGAAATATTACCATAAAATACAAAAAATAACTAAAAATAGGGATTCAGAGTGGATCTTGGCCTCGGAAAAGATGCTCACTAAGCTTAGCTAGGTGGCCACGACGTGTGCACCGAAAAGAGTTTTACGAATTAGGGTCATATGTGCAATTTTGGTACCCGTAGTCAAAGTTATGATCAAAATACCAAAATATGCCCAAAACTGCTCAAATCAAGGAAAGATCATGATTTCTTACACCATAGTTGCATTGATTTGCCACATCAATGTATTTCAGCGCCATCAACATGTAATCTGACAATTCAACATCATCTGATTCGGATCTTCCTACGTTAAACAAAGATCAAACTTAATGTAAAGGCTACTAGAGAGGCTCATTTATCTTCACCATACGAGCCCAACAATATCGAATAAAATTCATTTGGTAAGCCCAATGGATTGAAAGACTACGGGCATACAGTACGCATGCCATCACGAAACCACACCACCTAAGGGGATCAAAATGGTAACCGTCATCAATAAAAGATATTATCTCTCAAGGAAACAACGAGATATGGTAATTCTTTACTTTTTCAAATATATTGGGAACGTGATAATTTTAAATCTTTGAGAATTGGAGAATGATTTGGACTATCTTTATCAGTAATAATCCACATCTAAGAGCCAACATTAGCAATCCAATGTAATTTTTTTATGCATCATTATAAGGCAATATTTATATATTTCTAATTTAGGTATCGGAGGGGCACTAAGCACACCGGACAGTGAAACACGTCCATAACACCTACGTTGCTGATTGTCTACCAAGGTTGAAAAGAATAAAAAAAAAATCAAAGATGAAACCAGAAACCAAACGATACGGGGATCAAAGCTGTGATTTATTCAACAGTTTCAAACGGACTTGCTCGATTGCCCAGAAAAGGAGAACAAAAACTGGACCTGCTTAGTTCTTATTTTTCTTGAATATCTCTGAAGAACTATTTTAGCAGTGGCTTTCCATGGATGGATTACATGGACCATATGAACCGTATCAGCAATTATCCTAGTTTATCGTGCCATCACGATTAGTAAAGGAAAATATTTTGTATGGATCTTGTGAAAGTAGTTTAGATCGAAAAAATTATTCTATAGAAATATAAACTTTTTCGGTGGGAGAAAGCGAGAACATAATATAATAACCTAAGATCAAATGAAAAGGATCTACCTAGCTATTGTTCAGGGTAACACAAGTTTGTATTGGTATGTGGGCCCCCATGCACTAGGAGGAGTACTGGGTGGGATGGGTTAAATCTGGAAAATCTAGGAATCCAAATCTAACGTGTGAGAGTTTTGAAGATCTAATACCACTGATTCTTGACGAAACTTCACAGTTCAGAGTAATAGAGCTCACCAATGCGGGGATTGTATGAGAAGAAAATTGTTTGATATAATGGATGGTAAGGGCTAGGAACTATAAAATTCAACCGTGTTCATACTTGACATGTGGAAAGTGCTTTTAACAACTCCCGAGAGTACAAATGATGTAACACTCCCATCCTATTCCTACATATCATGTAATTAAAATCTTCTATATATAAACATCAATTTTAATTGACATGATGTCATGTAATAAAATGAAAGTAACCCGTGTCAAAAGTATTCAGAGACATGAGAGACTGAGAATTTGATTACCTTGAACTTAAAGGTGCAATTGCAGAATCCAAGACATGCAAGACGCCAAATAGAATTACCATTTGTGAGGGGTCGACTTGTTCTCTCGTCAAGCCCCCTTGGGAATATTGAAATGGGTGAATATGCTTCTAAGAGGACGATGGAACTGGACAACTATATGAAGGAATGAAGTTGACACCGGCTTGATTCACGTGTTGCCACCAAAGATAGTTTACTTGAGACTAGGTCAAAGAACACAGGTTTCTTGGTTTTGCTAACTAGAACTGCTGCTAGCAAATAGATATCACCAAAACACGAATCACCAAGGCAGGCTCACAAACAAGGCTAAAAATCTAAGCCAAAAACTGATGCTATGCCAATGTCTAAACGTAAAAACGATACATAACCGCACTTCTTCAAACAAAATGTAATGTGAAGAATTCCAAAAGAAGCTTTGCAACAAAGCAATACACTCCATACATAAAAATTTAGAAAGATGGACACTTCTAATGGTTTTCATACTGCCACATAGAGAAATAAGATGTAAAAGGAGTTCAACGCTTTCCACCACCACCTCCTAACTTGGGGCCCTTTGGTGCAGCCCCCTTGGGAACATTACCCTTGCTTTGCGTCTTCTGTGTCTTGGCTGTCAGCTCTGCTTTCTTCGCCTTCTTCTCATCCTTGGTTTTCTTAATCCTCTCTTTGATCTCACTGGAAATTTCAAAAGTTGTCAATAAACGGGTGATAAAAATATAACACTAAACCCATTAAATAACTTGGCTAAGTGCCAAAATGAATTTATCTAACACCTCAAGCTTTAGCAAATCATAAAAGTACAGGTTGAATCCAATACCGGAGAGCAGCTTCGCGTGCAGCATCTCTGACTTCTGGCTTCTCAGCTCGTTTCTTTTGTATGACTTCCAAGGTGGCACCAACAATAGACCTGGAATAAGGCTTCTTGGCAGCACGACGCTTCTTCTTCACAGCCTCAGCAGCAATGTCCTATTGAGGAACAAAACCTTGAATCAATAACTAGAACACCAACAGCCAGGCATTATGACACACAACTCCGATGGGTCACCCCAGGCCCAAAATCAATTGGTTCTAAAAATCTCAAAAGGCGAAAACTCTAACATTAAACCCACCTTCTTATGTTGTTTCCTGTACATGGCTGTCCATGTAAGCTTCGATGGCTTCAAGCGGTTGTGGAAATACCTTTTGCATTTTGAATTGGCAAAGAGGAAAACCTTCGGCAATCAACGAGGAGCATGATTCAGTACAAATATATCTTATGAGACAGGAAGTTAAAAGTGAAAATAAAAGAAAACAATGAGTTCCAAAAACTGGACTAAAAAACCACCAACATTAACTTACCTGAGAATCAGACCGGACAAATCTGATACCCTTACCAGGGTATATCTTAGCACCACTGAAGCGGCAAAGTTCAGTCCTAAAATACCAAAATCACACACTGAATCACACCACGTTGAACCATAAATGAAGGTACTTAGAAAATAAAAACTTAACTATGACACAATTAGCATAGGACACACAAAGGGGAAAAGATTTCCCGCAAACTGGTTTCATAGGGCAACACCAGTAGAGTACAGTGACAAGTAATCGGACCCCCACAAAATAACAATATGATTAAATTTAAAAAAAATGCCAGATTAGTAGCACCATATCATTCCTATTTTGCTTCTCCAGCTTGATTCACAAGTGATTTTTTTTTTTTTTATTAGCGTTCTGATAGAGTTTTCATCTTTTTTTTGTCCAATTCTTCATTTTTCTATTCAGGAATTTTTAGGAAGTAAAATTGTTTGTTCGAAATCTTGAAAAGATCATTAATCTACAATAAATTAACGCCTATGGATTTCCTAAGCTTCGTGTGAGAGCTATTTTCAATTTTAAGAGTTTCACGTATCCGAATCTAGAAGATTCGCGGAACGTTAAAGTTGGGCGAACAATACTCATTCGGTTGAATCAATAATGAAAATCGAAAATATTCACACACAGAGAGAGAGACGTACTTGAGAACCATGGCTGCCGAAGATGGTGAGCCGCTTGTACTAAAACCCCTTTAGTGTTGCAGAAACCCTAGCACCAATTTAAAGCGACTGGCTTCGAAAAAAATTTGACCTGTTCTTAAAGGACCAAAACGACGACGGCTTTAGTTGTGGGACTTAGGGCTGTAAGTGTACCGGTCTATTCGATAGCCTGCTCAGTACTCACTCGGTTAAACTCTAATCGAACTCGATTCGTGAAAAAAAAACTTGTTCATGAAAGCAGATACCCTTCGATTTGTAGATGACACATACCCGATAAAACTCAACTCGATTCAGTTAAGACTCGTTAAGACCCGCTCGTTTATGTTCCAGTCGACTCGTTACTCTGACTCAATTAAAACTCATTCATATATTGATAAATATATAAATACACCTATGTATAGATACATATACATATATGTATTAGTTAATAATATAAGCATACCACTTTTATAATTAAATATATAATATATAATCTAATTACTTATGTCTATATAATGAATATACTTCATAGGTATATTTTATAATTTGTATAATAATTAGTCAATAAAATTTAATAATTTCACATACTAGTATGTCGGAACCATATATGAAATAAATATATGCTATCATATTAAGTGTATGTATTAATAATATGTATGCATATAATATATTGTTATTTTGAATAAATATCAACTAATTAGATATTAATTATTTATAAATTTTTTAAAATTGTATAGTTCAATAGAGATTCTACTTGTTAGTTGTATAAATCTAATATTAGATCTTTTATTTTATTTATTTATTTGTTTTATTAATTATTAAATCTTATTAAAAAAAAATAAACAATTTGAGCTTGAGCTCGGCTCGACTAAGGATGATAAACGGTCCAGTTAGACTGATCGGACCTACCGTTTCGGTCCAGACTGGACTGGACCGAGATTGAGACCAGTTGGTCTTGGTCCACGTTTTAGAGGACCGAAAGTTTCGGTCCGGCCCATGGTTCAGGATTTTTTCGGACCGAATGAAAAATAAAAATAAAAATATATTTTATATATATTATTTATATAATAATTGTACAATTAACAATATAAAATTTTAAATATGTTATTAATACTTGTTAATATTCTATAAATTAACAATTAAATATCAATTAGTTAATTATATAGTAATTATATACATTAATAATGTAATTTTCATATAATTTATTATCATTGACCATATAAAATATTTTTTTATTGAATTTCTAACATAATCCACATTAATAAGTCACTTAGTTTAATTTAGTATTTTAAATAAATTTTTTTTATTAATTGATTTAAAAAAGAAAAAAAAAAGTCAGACTGAATGGACCAACCGGACCAGATTGGATCGACAGCTACCAGTCCGGTCCAATTCGAAAAAATGATGGATAAAAAATGTTTGATCCATCGCCAAACCAGACCGAACTAACCTATTTGCACCTCTAGGCTCGACTCGAACTCTTTTGTAGGATAAATTTGAATTGAGAATTTAGCTTATCGAGTCAAACTCAAATAAAGAATTAAAAAAATTTCAAGCTCGGACCTGTGCTCGAATATTTTGAATCGAGTATAGCTAAGCAGGCTAAAGAGCGACTTGGCTCCGTTCGATTAGAGCTCTAGTGGGAGTGGGACTACTGGTCTTTTATTATTATTATTATTATTATTATTATTATTATTATGTTCGGCTTTTCTTCCTCTGTAAAAACCAATTGGGCTCATGGCCCCTTTTTTCTTTTTTTTGGCGAATCTGCTTATGGGCTCTTGCGCGTTGGAACACCTAGGATTCCTCGATCATAATTTTAAGAGAAATTTTATTTGTAGTCTTTAAATAGAAATTGTATGTATAAATTTTTTATTAAATAAAAAAAATATTATTTTAATAAAAATATTATTATAATTTAAAAAAAATTTAAAAATAAAATTGCAATACTGGAGGTAACGTTGCTCTAATTTCAATATCCGACTCCGAAGACCTAGAGAATACTTCAATTCATTCCTTCTCTCATTGTGCAGTTTCCCTCCAAATAAAAAGGTTCTCTTTTTTTCTTTTTCCGCAGAGAGTTTCTTACAGAGAGTTCTGTTGTTAGTTTTAGCATTTGGGCTCTTGACGAGTTTTCTCTCGCGGCAACAATGGCTGCCTCGTCTTCGTCTGGCAACACCGGCAGTGGATACGACATGCCGTGGGTCGAGAAGTACCGACCCAACAAGGTCGTCGACATCGTGGGCAATGAGGACGCCGTGTCCAGGCTCCAAGTCATCGCTCGCGACGGCAACATGCCCAACCTCATCTTATCCGTAAGTATTTTTTAGTTTGCTCGCTTGCTCCCCGAGTCTCAGAAGTTACAGCATATGTACATCAGCATACGAAATTCATGGATAATTTTGTTATTGCTATGTGTTGTTTGTTAATAAAATCATAATGTCCGTTCTAAGTTTGGGAAATGAAATTTGCTCCGACGTTTACACATTTGTAGGGCTGCAAATTGGGAAGTAACGAATCACTGGAATTGGGTTTTGATTTGTTTTTAGACCATTTGTTCGGCCGGTTATTCTACTCGAAGAAATCTATATAATTGATTAATCGCTAGACTCAATTGAGGGACTTTTTTTGTTTTGGTTTAGTTTGCATTTAATATAAGTAAAAAGATTCGCCCCCCCTCCGCCCCCCCCCAAAAAAAAAAACACACCTCTCTTTCGAGTCTCAGGAAGAAGTTCACATATGGTTTATCTTTGCTCATATTTGTGAAAAAAAACCTATGCTGCTGCTGATTCACTGTGTATCGGTGTTTCCAGGGTCCTCCTGGAACTGGTAAAACCACTAGCATACTGGCGCTTGCGCATGAGCTTTTGGGTCCAAACTATAAGGAGGCTGTTTTGGAGCTAAATGCATCAGATGACAGGTGGCTAAATTTATGCACTTTACGGTGTTCAGTCTTTTTTTTTTTCTTTTTTTCTTTTACCCGGATCTCTTTTGTTGGGTTCTAAAATATTTTATCATTGCTTTGTTGTTTAGGGGAATTGATGTGGTGAGGAACAAGATTAAGATGTTTGCTCAAAAGAAAGTAACACTGCCCCCTGGGCGCCACAAGATAGTAATCTTGGATGAAGCTGACAGGTAAGTTCAAATATTGCCTCTTAAAATTGGTGGTTACTCTCCCATCATTGAAAATTTCCCTATTAACTTGTTCTATTGAATATTATTATAGTTTGTTTCTGATATTAGATTGTTCACTCTTTGAAGCTTTTTTACTTCCATCTGAACACATGATATTGTATATGTTATCTTTTTCTTATTTAAGCATGACATCTGGAGCACAGCAAGCTTTGAGGAGGACAATAGAAATATATTCAAACTCCACTCGTTTTGCTCTTGCATGCAATACATCTTCTAAAATTATCGAGCCTATACAAAGTAGATGTGCTCTTGTTCGATTTTCGAGACTATCTGACCAAGAGATACTCGGCCGTCTCATGGTGGTTGTTGAAGCTGAAAGGGTACTGATCATTTTCTTAAGTAATAGTGTGCCAATGCTGCATAGTGAGCATAATTGTTACTTTTATGTCAATGAAAAATTACTTCATGTTATTAGTTTAGAGTCTATATAGGCGCATTGTCATTTCTTTGGTACTGGGAGAATTGGCTTGTCCTCTTGGCCTAGTTTGTGAGAAACCATGTACATATCTCTCTCATTGACGAAATGCTTCATAAAATATTTCAATGACCATTCAGTTATCCTAACAGTCATTCGTTTTAAAAAAACTTCCCACACAAAAGCATGGTTATTACTTCACAATTAAGAGGATCTGCTTAAAGCATGGACTAAAAGATATTTCACTCTCCGCATTTAGATTTAGTTGAGCGTCAGTGTTACTTCTATTATTTTCATATTTGCCAATACATCAACCCTATTTTAAATGATGGTTATCTCATTTTCTTTCTATCTTTCTCTGTCTCTCTGCTTGCTCATTTAGTATGTAAAATTGTTGTTCATGATGAAACCTTTCTTGTGAAGGAACATAGATGGGCAATTATTTAGGGTTTTCTCCTTCAATGTGAAGAAATCATTAGGAACATAGACTGAAAATTGTCATTTTACACCTTTAGGTTTTTGAACTTTAACCAGACACCCTCTCCCTTTCAGTCTCTCCTTAATTAAATTTTTTTCAAGGAAATAAGGATATTTTAGAAGTTCAGTAAAATGCTTTAAATTCCTGGTTGCAACAGAGATTGTAATTTGTAGGTGTCGGTGTTGTGCTACAATCAATGCACTCTGCTTTTGAAAGAGTTAAAAAAAAAAAAAAAAAACTATCTTCCCAGCTCTCACATGGGCAGCATTGAATGCTGCATCACCCATATACGGTGTTCATCTCTCTTCCAACTCTATTAGAGAGTTCAAATGGAGGGCTCTAGCCTCTAAGAGACCCTGATCCCTGATATACTCAGTTACTTGCATTTGTTTTTTAATTCCCTCAATTCTGGTTTATACCTTTGACACAAACCATTTCTAGTAGGCCAGCCGCCAGTCATAAAGTCCCACATTAGAATGTGCAAGTGTGCTTTCTGGCCTTTTTTATGAGGAGCTTGTTGGTTCTTGGATTAAAATCCAGACATAGGAGCACTTTTAAGATTGTGTTTGCACAAATTTATTTCAATTATGCTCCGGGAAATTAACTTTCTTAGATGTTTGATTGATTGGCTGGTTAAATTACTTGATTGCTTGTAGATTATTGCTGTGTACAGTGGGATGAAACCTAGTTCACGTGGCTGGATTTTAAGGGGAATATCAAGAAATAAGCATCCTTTAGAAAGATAAATTCTGTGGATATCAGAAAACTTTGAAAGAGTTGTTCCTTTTATTTGCAACAGACGAAAATGAGATTATGGTAATTAAAATTCATAGTAGCTTACTGTTTGTTAAATGTTGATATTATTGCCACATACTGTACTCTTTATTTAACAAGGGAGGTGGAAACGTATAATGGATCTGCTTTTGTAAACAATGAAGGTTCCCTATGTTCCGGAAGGTCTCGAAGCCATTATTTTCACTGCTGATGGTGACATGAGGCAGGCATTGAATAACTTGCAGGCTACATACAGTGGGTTTCGTTTTGTCAACCAAGAAAATGTTTTCAAGGTTTACGAATAAAAAATGCATTGGCCTTTGGTATTTTATTTTTATGTATGTATATTGGACTATGATGTCTGTTTTTGGTTTTAGGTTTGTGATCAGCCTCATCCATTGCATGTGAAGAACATGGTGCGTAATGTACTAGAAGGGAAATTTGATGATGCTTGTTATGGTCTCAAGCAGCTCTATGATTTGGGCTATTCACCTACCGACATAATCACGACACTATTCCGAATAATTAAAAACTACGATATGGCTGAGTATCTGAAATTGGAATTCATGAAGGTACAGATACCATGCCATTGCCAACCTCAATCTATTTTTTTCCCGACCTCCTCAAAATTTTATTCTTGTCCTCTTTGATTTTCAGGAGACTGGATTTGCCCATATGAGAATCTGTGATGGAGTTGGTTCATATCTTCAGCTCTGTGGGCTTCTGGCCAAGTTTTCCGTGGTCCGCGAAACAGCTAAAGCAGCATAGGTAGCAGCAGTAGTAGTAGTTACAACTTGAGTCTTGAGCCTGCTACAATTTGCTTTTTGATGGTGAAAGTTGTTTGTGTAAACAGTAGAATTGTGCTCATGCTCAAATACATTTTGTATTAAGGAGGAGGTATCAAGAGTTACCGCTCAAAGGAAGCGATTTGCTTCGTGACCTACCACGGGGCAAATTCCCTTGAGCCTGTATTGTCATTCTTCATTTTGAACAAGGAAAATGCCCTTGGAGTCGGCTGGATTAAAAAGAAGACTAATGTTGTGCTTTTTTTTTTTTTTTAAGAACCAGGATGATACTCTAATTTTATTGATAGCTCTCACTTATGATAGAGGAATACTGTAGTTACATCTTGATATTTGGGGGTTACACATTTAAAAAAAACCAAACTCAGGAATCCAAACTTACTAGAAAAAAACTAAACACTATACAATACATAAGCAAAAATACCAAAAGCAACAATGATAAAGATAAATCAAAATAAAATAAAAGACAAGAAAAACAAACCTGTTATTTCTTATGAAGAATGTGTAAACCAACCTTATCCATATGAGCAGCTCTCAAAATGTCTTTCGGTAGACTGTGAGTGGACTCAAAGAAAGCCTCCTTATCACTAGAATCTAATTTGGCAAGTTTATCGGCTTCGCGATTCGTTTCTCGAAAAGAGTGGGAGATTCATATCACCATCGAACTCGTTATCGTTTTAGCTTGTTTCCAGCAAGCCTGATTCCTCCACGAGACAGGTCCACCTGTATCCCACCATTAAGCCACTAGTTTAGAATCAGTTTTCACTTCAACATGAATTGTATTCATCCATGCACAAATGATCAGACCATCCGATAACACTTGAATCTCAACAATATATTTAAATTAATGTCGTAATGTTTGGTAAAAGCACAAATCATATGACCTTTCATATCTCTAAGAATTCCTCCACATCCGCTTCTTCCTGGGTTCCCGATGCTTCTACCATCCACATTCAACTTCATAAAGTTCTATGTAGGCCACATCCATTGCAAAAATTGAACCTCTATTTTCCCAACAGGCATAGTCCGTAAGCCGAGTTGATGTGAGATAGCACTATTTGGAGCCTTAATGAATTTTTTATTCGATTTAGTATATAAGACTCGAGTCAGTAAGTGCTTGATTTTATTGTATACTTGCTCCTCTAAATTCACAGTCTCCTCCATGCGGGCTTTGTATATGAAAATCCAAAGAAATCAATTGATAATAGACGGTAAAATACTGATCGCCACATTAATTTGAGAAATCGCCCCCCCCCCCCCCCCGCGCGCGGCCACATGTACGAGCATACCCAATATTCAGCCCCAAAGTATATTCAAATATAGTCCAGCCATACGTGAGAATCTCATCCATCAGAAGCGCATGATCTAATGACTCACAAGAAGCCACTTTACAACATTCACACTTAGATGCCATATAAATATTTAATTTCATAATATTCTTGTCAAAAGGTAGGCCACATAAAAGTATAAATTTTTTGAGGCAGTAAAGAATGCCATATCCATTTGGTCTACTCCAATTTCTCTCTGCAATCACAAGTATAATTCCAAGCTGAAGATGTGGAAAAATTACCATTTTGTTCAACTTTTCATATCAGAATGTCAGGACCTATAGCAATATTGACATTTTGTAATTTCAGATCTTCAATAAGAATATTCTCCACTAACTCTTGTATTTTCTCTCACAATTTCAGAATAAACATCGGCTACTTTCAAAGAAGGATTAGCCTTTGATATTTCACCCAAGATGCCTAGAGACGATCTGTTTTTAAACTGGAAATAGATATTACCTTCATAACTTGAACTCATATACTATATTTTTCATATTTAAAAAATATGAAATGGTATAAAGACCTGCCTTTATACGGATAGTTAAGTAAGTATTTATTATACGTATGAAATATAATGGGTGATCTAATAACCTCTACATTATGAGACGTGATCATTCTATGCCTTTGAACCAAATAAAGGTACTCAATAGTTTTCTACTTGTTTTGGGAGACCCATTTGTTCACGCAGTCAAAAGACGCGAGAGGTGCAACTCAGTTTCATAACATTGTCCCGGTTGGATTTAGAATTGATCTTAACTCATATTATATAATTATTACAACTTCTGAAAAATTATATATAAAATATAATAAACAATTCAATTATTTTTTTTTCAAATATCAAAACAAGAATAATATTAAAAAATAATATTATAATAATATTTTATTCAACTTTATCTCAATTCATCTCATTTTACAAATCACTATCCAAATCTCACCTAAGTTGACACCAATATATGAAACCGATCATCCAAAAATGGGAGGAAAATCATCCATATCGTTTAGTCTTGGGCTCTTATGGTTCGTATTAGCAAATTGTTGGCAAAAACTACAAAGAAAACTCCAAAGCAGGCGTGCAGGGCGGGCACCCATACCCAATCCGTTCGGCTCAATCAGCCGCATTCGCAGGCTATCGGGTTGACAGATGGATCAAATCTTTACTGCTATTGTCAAGCTTGGACATACTTAACATTGACGGGAAGAGAGCATAGATTCCCACCATGCCTATCGAGGATACCATATAAGGCGAGTAACACCCTTATCGAAGATTGCCGTCTTTATTTCTAGTCAATTCTAAGACTGGTACAATAATTCTCACATTTTTTAAAATGAACACCTATATTTTTTAATTTTTATATAATTAATATCTAAGTTCTGAAAAGCTTACAATTAAACATACCCATCAATCTTTCATACAAAAATTAATCAAAATTTGCCACGTGGCATCAAAGTTCATGTATCGGTTTTGTAAAAATTAAAAACCTAGGCCTTTATTTATAAAAACATTAATCTAATTATTGATCTTACAATTAACTATAAAAAAAGTTACTTTCACCCGGAACGGAAACACCCCGCGTACTCGGGATTCCAACTCAACATTAATTAAACGGTGCATTTTCAAATGTACATTACTTCTAAAATGGAATTCCACTCCCATGAGACAATCTTCACCAGTTTACCTCACCTCTAGGATTGAACTCGCACCGAAACACTCATGAAATACTGCTACGAATCCCAATCTTCATCTCTCATGGAACACACCTCCAAACTTCACAAACTTGCTACGAAGACGATTCTCCCCTGTAATGGTAATGTTTAGTCATTCACTTTGCCTTTTTACTCATTCGGCCATATATCCTAACTCTTTAGTGCGGTCTTCTTTTCTTTCTAGTTTTTTTCCTATGACCCAAACAAAGAGTAGGAAAACTGAAGTTTTCATATCAAGAATTTGGGCTTTCTTTCTTTCGATTGTGTAAAGGAGAGAAGGGAAAAAATGATGCATGCCTATGGAAATGAGCCTGCAGTGTGTGAACATTGAACATAAATTTGAACAAGAAAAAAAAAAAAATACATAAAACTGAGAATGCTCATCATACCCACAAAATGAAGAGGATGAAGAACATTTTTTAGATGTAAAATACGGATGAGTTTGGCATTGGTTTTTAAAATTGAGTTTTGTTTTTTTTAAATTTATTTATTAAAATAATAATATAAATGTGACTAATGCCACATCACACGATTGCGTTAGATACATGTAGCAGAATTGATCTTACTATTGAGCTTACAATTAACTATTGAGGATGGTGGATCAAAGGTCATTAGGTTACTCTGGATTTGACATGTGTTTGATAATCCCAAGTTTGAATTCAAATATAGATTAGTCCTGTGAGCTCACCATAATGACTCAAATCCGGAAGTGCTTGAAGCTTCCTACCATCTAGACGTCCGATTCATAGTTTAGTTTGGATAGACAGTTCAGATGAGATAAAATGTTTTGAATAGTAATTAAATAAGATTTTTAGTATTATTTTTATTTTAAAATTTAAAAAAATTATAATAATAAGATGAGACGAAAAAATTTATGTATCCAAACCAAGTATCTTGCTACCATGACCATACCATGATCACACTCAGGTAGGAAAACTACCTACGATTGCCTACACCTACTATTTTCTGTAGAAAAAAAGATAGCGACCTAAAACTTATCACATGAGCACATATGATTGGAGTTATAAAATTTAAAATGAAAAATAAAATTGCTTAATATGATTTTGAATGTTGTTGCATTTTTAATAAAATAACTTTATATACTGATAAAAAAATATAATACCTTTATTCATAATCATTTCTTTTATCCCGTGAAATGCTATCAAACGATTCTAAAATTATTATTATTTTTTAATTATTTGTGAATCATTTGATATCATGTGCGAAGACGATGTCATCTTTATCAATCATTTTAAATTATAAACTTTATTAAATAGGTTGACTCATGCCAAATTATATATTGTTATATTAAATTATTTCATAATAATATTTCTAAATTGCATATTATGAAATATTTTATTAATAAAAATATTTTTTTAAATTTATTTTAAAAATTTGTTATAAAAAATTTATTATTTATTATATTTATTTTTATAAATATAAAATAATATCACATCACATTACATCAAATCAAATCGTATCAATTTTTAATAAATTTATAACTTGCTTATAATTTTTTTTTTCTTAAATTTGTGGTTTTAACCTTTTAAAAATTCATGCGGGGTTGTCGAGACGGTCAAACCTACTCCACTGAACTGAGAAGTAGGCAGCTACTGGTTACTGCAAGCCAACCAAAGTCAAAAAGACAGTCTGGATCCACATCCATTCACAACAAAAACCCTTAGATCATATGCTTCGTAAATCGTAACCGTCCGATCATCCGACATTTTTGTTTTTGCTTCCATCTAAAACCTGAATAGTGTCGGTAACTACGGTTTGATAAACTGTAATTATCGCACCGCCCGTATCTGAAACAAAAGAAAACGGAAAACGATAACCCGCTCCATTTCTGGAGCATGATCGACATCGTCTATTGCCCAACCTTCCATTTTCGCGCTGACCTCAAGACCACCATTTCTTACTTTCTTCCAATTCTGTAAATGAAATCCCTAATTTTATTTTATTCAATTTTGTGAATCGCCGATTTTCGCATGGGCTGAACCATTAAACTCAACCTGTTAGGGTTCCAAAGACCTGAAAATTTCCCAATCTTTATCCTCATAAATGGCTTCGACAAGGTCTCCGAACCGCTCCTCATCGTCTTTGGACATCGTTGATACGACGCCGTTGCTCAACAATTCGAGTGGGTCCGGCGACGAGACCAACCCGAGCCGTCGATTCGTTCAGCGGCAGAGCCTGCGCCAGGCAGCAAGGTTTCTACGGCAAGCCAGCAGCAGCCACGGGATGGTACGCGAGCCGTCGATGCTGGTACGCGAGGCCGCTGCGGAGCAACTGGAGGAGCGGCAGAGCGACTGGGCGTATTCGAAGCCCGTGGTGGTCCTCGACATTATCTGGAACTTCGCTTTCGTTGTGGTCGCTGCCACTGTCCTGGTACTGAGCCGGAACGAGTCTCCGAGCATGCCGCTTAGGCTCTGGATGGTGGGCTACGCCCTCCAATGCGTGTTACACATGGTTTGCGTCTGTGTTGAATATCGGAGGCGGAGGAGGAGACGGCGGGGCGGGGTACCGACGTCTGATTCAGTGGAAGACAGCGGAAATTTGAGCCTTGAGTCGAGAGAGGCTTCGGGCAGCACGTGGCACCGGTGGAGCATTTGGATGAGGAGGGCGCCGGGTAATTTGTTTTCGATATTTGTTTTCGAATCGATTTGTTAGCATCTATACCGGTATTTTTTAAAGTTCGAAGCTTTTTATGGTCAGTTTCATTTTTTTTTTGTTAAGTTTTTTATGGTCAGTATCATAGTCAGTTGATATTATCATACAGGTGTCTTGTCTTATACACTACTGAACGAATGATTCTTTTAACATTTTTCAAGTTGGGACAGGGATTTGGGGCAGTCTTTTTATTGGCTTATATGGATGAGGATTTTTTTGGGTATGGCTGGAAACCGTAGTGTGGAATTACAGGAAATTTTATGGGTGTTATGAATCTTGGAACCTCACACCCCTTCGCAGAGTAATGCTAGGTCAATACATAATCTATACTTGTATTCGTCAATACATTTTCAATTGTAAATGTTAGAATCCTGTAAAAAAAAACGAGTGCATTGATGTTGCTTTAAAAACTTTCTCTGTGTACATTTTCTTTTTTTCGTTTGGTTTTTCTTACTGTTGGTGGTGATTCGTTAATGGCTTTCTCTTCGTGTGGAGATTAGTGTATCATTGCAGCTTTGGGTTATCGTTGCGGGTTGGATTAGATGGGGCTGTGCAATGAGGTTTTTATTGACCAGAAGTTATTCGAGTTTAGGAAGGAGAATGATAGGTGGTGGAAAATTATAGAAAGTAGTCGCCGTGTAGTGAAATACATATCCTTAGATCATGAAGCCCTGGGTTGGTTGGGCTCTATGGTGAAGGAATGTGCAGTGTCAAGGGGCGCCTATGAGTTTCTGAGAACTCGTAGAAATGGAGACACAATGTTAATGGTGCGGAAGGGTCATAACTGCAATGATAGTTTTATCTCTCTCTTGGAGTTTGGTCATGATAAGTGGAGAGGTTTGATAGTGGTGCCGGAAGGGAGGAAGTGGGAGGAGTGGAGGAATTTCGGAGATACATTAATGGAGCTCCATTCATCCTCTGTTTCGAGCATGAGAAACATAGTACCTCTTGATGCCCATGCAAGTTACTCAAAGATGACCAGAGGAGTTGGTGGTGCTCCATCGTTGACGGTAGGAGGTGCAAGATCGTACAGGGAGGTGCTCCAAGTGAAGAAGGTACTGCCTCGAGTTGTGAGTGCAGTGTTGCCTGATGCGCCCATTTCAGAGATTGTGCAGAGGCATGAGGGAGAAGGCAACGAGTTGTTGGGTTCAAATGAGGAAACTTTTCTAAAGTTACTTGTCGGTTTGGAGGAACAAGTGGGAGCTTTGTTAGAGGAAATTGTTTATTTGAAACGCTGCGTCAAGGGCAAGGCAGAGTTGAAGACTGGCGTGGGCCGAGTAATGGGCCATAAGAGCAGGTCTGTTCCTTCAGGTAAGATGGGCCATGGGATGGGCCAGGCCATAGGCCCAATGAAGGCTTGGAGGGCAACATATCGGGCGTCTGCTGATATTTTGGGTCAGGAGCCGAGTCTGGCTCCTGTGGTGCCGATAAGTATTTCGCCGGCATCCCCACTGACACAGAAAAAATCACCGGTCTTCGTCGACCATCCTGGTGAGCCGGTAGAGTTACTCCGACGGGAGGAGCTGGAGGATGGAGAGAAGCCGTTTGCGGTGGAGACCTTGAGAGATGATTTCCCGTTGTTGCCACCTGGGTTGGTGTTGGAGAATGGGTAGCCGGAGTCGTGCGTGGTGGTCGAAGGCCTAGATGCTGTGCCGGTGCAGCTTGCCTCACCGGAACGTGGGATATCATTTTTGGGGCTTGATAGGCTTTCCATCACCGGAAATGGGTGTTTGTCATGGGAATAAATTTGTGGATGTTATTTTTGTTGAAAATATGGCTTCAAGTGATGAACCAAATTTTGTGGGTGGCTCGAAATTGTTTATGCTTTCCAATGACAGTGTTGGTGAGGAGGGGGCAGCTCTTACTCCTCTGTGTACACTTCCTTCCAGTTCTAATTATGGGAGTTGCTCGTCAAATTGAGTTTTTAAGAAGATAGAGGAGCTACAAGATATTTTTGGGATTTCTTTTGGAGGTTACGAAGAACAATTTATGGCTCTTATGGTAGCTATTGAAGCTAGCCGTTTGAAATCAGCCACAAAGTAGGACATGGAACTTAATCGTTTAACTTGTTCCATCAATTATGATATTAAGGAATGGAGTAGCAGAAGAGATAGATCGAAAGGGAGGGGCAAGTTAAGTTTTTTATGAAGCCTAATATTTTATCATGGAACATATGGGGACTCAATGATAGTAATAAACGTCTTCGTATCAAATCTTTATTGAGGATGTGGAAGGGTGATGTGGTATGTCTTCAAGAAACAAAGCTGAGTTTCATTGATAGAAGAATTGTGCGTAGTCTATGGGATGCTCGTATGTGGGTTGGTCCTATTTGGCCTCTTTGGGAGCCTCAGGTGGAGTGTTATTAATGTGGGATAAAAGAGTGGTTGAGGCGATTGAGGAGTGTGTTGGAGAGTTCTCGGTTTCGACTTTATTCAAAAATGTGAGCGATGGATGGGAATGGGCATTTGTAGGGTCCTATGGTCCTAACATGGACAGAGATAGTCGAAGGTTGTGGGAGGAATTGGTGGGTATATACTCTTTATGGGATGTGCCGTGGTGTATGAGGGGTGATTTCAACACTACTCGCTTTCCTAGTGAACGATCAGGGCATCATCGGCATACTACGGCCATGAAGGAATTCTCTGAGTTTATTTTTGATCTGGACCTTATGGACCTTCCCTTGGTGGGAGGCGAGTTCACATGGTCTAACGGCCGGGCTTGGTCGAAATTGGATAGATTCCTTGTTTCTCCTTCATCCATAAGTAATTCAAAAAAGGTTAGTTCGAGTCAGTTCAAATCATTTTCCCATTCTTCTAGATTGTGGGGGCATTCATAGGGGTTGCCGGTACTTCAAGTTTGAGAACATGTGGCTAACTGTGAATGGTTTTGTAGATATGGTGCGTGCTTGGTAGGTATCGTATCAGTTTAGTGGCACTCCAAGTTTCATTCTAGCAGGTAAACTGAAGGCTCTAAAACAAGATCTGAAGAAATGAAATTTGGAAGTTTTTGGTCACACAGACAATCATAAGTCTACATTGTTGGAGGAATTGCAGGAGTTAGAGGGTAAGGAACTATTGGGAGATGCCTTGGAGGAAGTGTTATTGAGGAAGGGCACGGTTGTGGCAGATTTGGAAAGGGTTTTGTTGTCAGAGGAGATATCATGGCTCCAAAAATCCAGGGCCCTTTGGTTGAAAGAGGGGATAGGTGTACGAAGTTCTTTCACAAAGTGGCTAATTCACATAGGTGTAACAATGTTATTGAGTCGCTTCATTCAGGTACTTAGGTGTTATCCTCTCCCCCTGAACTAGAAAATCATATTATACATTATTATGAGACTCTTCTCACCGAATCGGCAACTTGGAGGTCGAAGCTTGATGCGTTGTCTTTTGAGGCAATTGATCCGCAAAATGTGAGTGTCTTGGAGAGACTGTTTGATGAAGAAGAGATTTTCAAGGTCATCTCTGGTATGGCTAAGGATAAAGCGCGGGGACTGGACGGTTTCTCAATGGGTTTCTTCCAAACTTGTTGGAATGTTGTGAAAGGTGATGTCTTGCAGGTGTTCAATGAATTTCACGCTTTTCAGAAGTTTGAAAAATCCCTTAACGCGACATTCATTGCTCTCATTCCCAAGAAATACGGGGCTTCGATTATTGAGGACTCCCTTCCAATAAGTTTGGTGAGTAGTGTTTACAAGATTATCTCGAAGGTTCTTGCTAACCGGCTTAGTCCAGTGCTGGAAAAAATTATTTCTAAGCTTTTTTTTTTTTTTGATAAGTAAGAAATAATATTATTGATATGAATGAAATAGGCATAGGCCATGTACACAGGAAATATACAGAAGAATACCTAAAAACATTCCAAACACGATAAATTAAAGACAAGAAATCATGAATATTGTCCCCGTTTAATACAATAGTTGAAAACCAAAGCATTAAGGTGTCGAGAAAGAAATTCTTCAGCTCAATTATTGAGCGTTCCTTATCTTCAAAACAACGTGCATTCCTTTCCGTCAAAATGCACCACATGATGTACAACGGGATCATCTTCCACACTACTGCCACTTGCTGACAGCCTTGCATCTTCCTCCAACAACCCAACAAATCCACTACCCTTAAAGGCATTACCCATGCAACATCAACCCTTTGGAATATCTTATCCCATAACACCCTTGTTACTTCACAATGTAGTAAGAGATGATCCACAGATTCTCCATTCTTTTTACACATACAACACCAATCCATCACTACACATCCTCTCTTCTGCAGATTGTCTGTAGTCAAGATCTTCCCAAGAGCGGCGTTCCATACAAAAAAGGCTACTTTAGAGGGCATACGAGACCTCCAAATATTCTTCCAGGGGAACGGATTATGGTCCTGTGTAACCAAAATGTTATAATACGCCTTAACAGTACATTTTTTGTGGTTATTGGACCTCCACTTCAAACTATCACACTGTGCTAGAGGAGTCCCCATGGAATATGATAGACTGAAAAAATCTGAGACAATAGATAGTTTCCAATTATGAAAATCCCTAATAAAGAGAATATTCCACTGATGAGAACCATGAACAAATAACCGCATATCCGCCACTGAAGCCTCCCTATTAGCTGCAA
The DNA here is from genome assembly GCF_004785595.1 of Juglans microcarpa x Juglans regia. NCBI lineage: Eukaryota > Viridiplantae > Streptophyta > Magnoliopsida > Fagales > Juglandaceae > Juglans > Juglans microcarpa x Juglans regia. The sequence goes on along the minus strand of NC_054604.1, from coordinate 31,733,010 downwards.
TACGATAGAGGGCTGGAAAAGCCCTTTCCAATGCATGATCACCACACCACACGTCTCGCCAAAAACTGATACGATTGCCCTCACCGGCTACAAAACGAATCCGTTTTTCAAAACAAGGCCAACCCTTCCTTATAAACTTCCATAAACCCACACCATACTCCCCTCTCATTTCATTGGAACACCAGCCACCCCAAGCAGCACCATATCTAGCGTCTATAATCTCCTTCTACAATGATTCTCCCTCTGAGTGATATCTCCATAGCCATTTCCCAATAAAGCTTTGTTAAAAGTTTTCTAATTACACACTCCCAACCCCCATATACAACTGGGGCACATACTGTCTCCAACTAACCAAATGAAACTTCTTCTCCTCCCCCAAAGCCCGCCGTAAGAAATTTCCAAGCCTTAGAATGCTTTTATTCGTGGGAGACATATTCTTGATTCGGTGCTCATAGCAAATGAGAGCCTAGATTCTAGAATGTGGGAGGGAAGTCCAAGTATCCTTTGCAAGCTTGAAATGGAGAAGGCTTATGATCATGTGAATTGAGAATTCCTCTTGTACCTACGTAAGAGGTGTGGCTTTGGGGATAGGTGGATTTCATGAAAGAGTCATTGTATTTCAATTGCCCGATTCTTAGTTCTAGTTAACGGCACTCCTGTTGGTTTTTTTGATAGCTCGTGGGGCTTGCGACATGGAGATCCGTTATCTCTTTTTCTTTTTGTTATCGTTATGGAGGCGTTGAGTAGGATGGTGCAGGCTACTGTTGGTGGGGGGTTTTTTATTTGGTTTTCAGGTGGGAAATGGCTCTGGTGGCCCATTTATCATCTCACATCTTCTTTTTGCAGATGACACTTTGGTATTCTGTGAAGCGGATAGTAGCCAGGTCCAAACTTTACGAGCATTGTTACTTTGTTTTGAAGCAGTGTTAGGGCTCAAGGTGAACCTTAGCAAGTCTGAGATGGTACCGGTGGGTGAGGTTCCTAATATCTGCGGTCTAGCAAGTCTTTTGGATTGCAGGGTGTCTTCTTTCCCAATGAAATATCTGGGCCTTCCATTAGGAGCAACTTTCAAGAGTAGAGTTATATGGGATGGGGTGGTGGAGAAGATAGAGAAAAAGTTGGCTGGATGAAAAATGGTGTATTTATTAAAATGGGGTCGTCTCACTCTTATCAAGAGCACCCTCACTAACCTCCCCACTTATTTCTTATCTCTTTTTCCTATGCTTGCAGGGGTGGTGAATAAGATTGAGAAATTTTTTAGGGCGTTCTTATGGGGAGGCATAGGGGAGGAGAAGAAATTCCATTTGGTTAGTTGGAAGACAGTATATGCCCCAGTTGTGAATGGGGGGTTGGGTGTTTGCAGCTTGAGAACCTTTAATAAAGCTCTATTGGAGAAATGGCTTTGGAGATATCATTTGGAGGGAGGGATCATTGTGGAAGGAAACTATAGACGCTAAATATGGTGTTGCTTGGGGTGGTTGGTGTTCCAACGAAGTGATAGGGGGGTATGGAGTGGGGTTATGGAAGTTTATAAGGAAGGGGTGGATATGCTTTGAAAATCATATTCGCTTTGTAGCCGGTGAGGGCAACCGAATCAACTTTTGGCGGGACGTGTGGTGTGGAGATTATGCATTGGAAATGTTTTTTCCGGCTTTATATCGTATTGCAGCTAATAGGGAGGCTTCAGTGGCAGATGTATGGTTATTTTCTCATGGTGCACATCAGTGGAATATTCTGTTTAATAGAGATTTTCATGATTGAGAATTATCTATGGTTTCAAACTTTTTCAGCCTATTATATTCCTTGGGGACTTTTATGGCACAACATGATAGCTTGAAGTGGAGCTCTAAGGATCACAAGATATGTACAGTTAAGATGTATTATAACCTTTTGATAACACATGATCATACTACATTCCCTTGGAAGAACATTTGGAGGTCTCGTGTGCCCTCCAATGTTGCTTTTTTTGTTTGGAACGCCGCTCTTGGGAAGATCTTGACCACTGACAACTTGAGGAAGAGAGGATGTGTAGTGATGGATTGGTGCTACATGTGTAAAAAGAATGGAGAATAGAATCGGTAGATCATCTCTTACTACATTGTGACGTAACAAGGGTGTTGTGGGATGAGGTCTTTAAAAGGGTTGGGTGTTGCTTGGGTAATGCCTATGAGGGTGGTGGATTTGATGGGTTGTTGGAGAAAATTGCAGGGCTGTCATCAAGTGGCAGCAGTTTGGAAGATGATTCCGTTGTGTATCATGTGGTGTATTTGGATGGAAAAGAATGTGCGCTATTTTGAAGACAAGGAACGCACAATGGTGGAGGTGAAAATTTTTTTTCTACATACTTTATTGCTTTGGTTTTCTGCTATTGTTTTAAATGGGGATAATATTCATGACTTCTTGTCTTTAGTTCATCGCTCTTAGAATGTATTTAGGTGTTCTTTTGTATATTTCCTGTGTACATGGTACATGCCTATTTTCACCCATATCAATAAAATTTATCTCTTAAAAAAAAAAAAATCCTGTAAAAAGAAGAATATGTTTTTCTCGGTGTATGATGAAAGAACATCGTATTTAAAAAATTGAGAGAAGAACATTGTATTTTTTATTGCATACATTTATGTGTTGTAGTTTATTTTCTAAACTCATTATAAGCATTTCCTCTGATTTTCTCTTGAACAACTGGTACTGGGTACATTTCCAAAAATTATTATGCAGGGTATAACATGTTGGTTGGTTTAATTGATGATTTACCAAATTTAAAGAGAAGTTTGTTTAGACATTTTTTATGGATTGATTTCCTCTTGGATCAGGAGTGTTCTGTATTTGTATGAATGTATATTGTATGAGATTGCAGAGTATATGCTCATCCCCATTAAATCAGATACTCTTTATGGTTCATTTTGATGATATTGCAGAATATGAGCTCTTTATTACTATTATATTTTTGATCATCACAGCAGTGTTGCAAAGCATCTGGAATCTGCAAATACAATGTTTTCATTTATATGGTGGATCATTGGATTCTACTGGGTATCTGCCGATGGTCAAGCTTTAGCACGTGGCTCTCCTCAGCTGTATTGGTACGTGTTGGTTCTCTCTCTCTCTCTCACACACACACACACACACACACAATTTGAACCATTGGTTGTAACTGAATCTTACGTTTGATAATATGATGTGTTATGCAGGCTATGCATAATTTTCTTGGGTTTTGACGTGTTCTTTGTCGTTTTCTGTGTTGCACTGGCATGTGTTATTGGTATTGCTGTCTGCTGCTGTCTTCCATGTATCATAGCACTTTTATATGCTGTGGCAGACCAGGTAGGTCTCAAATATTGCTTTCCTTGCTATATGTGCCTTATTTTACTACCATGTATGCTGCTTTTTTTTTCATTGCCACATGTGCCTTGGGAAGGTATCCAATTGAATCGATGGGTCCGATGGAAATAAATAATCAGCCCTGAAAAGATTTTGGTGGCAATTTTGATTTGACCCTTTAATTTTGTTCTTCCCCTTAACTGACCAAAACAAAAGTTATGTTCTGTAACATGTTTTTCTTTTTATAAATTGTTAATTTATTTTTGAGTGATTTGTTTGGGATATTTGATATTTAATTAGGTTTATAAGGGGAATGTATAGAAACCTAGTGGGACTGTGGGATATGGGCACAAAGATGGTAAAATATGGCTGCATATTTATTGTTGTGGCTAATGAGGGAGTATTAGCCTGGCAAAGCTGTTCTTTCTGCCCTGGTTTCTGGTCGTATTTGCATTAGAGCCCTCCTTTACTGTATTGAGTGGATTTTAAGGACAGAAAAGACACAATTGGGTTTTTTTTTGCCACATGGAATTGGGTTAAAATGAGCTTACGGTGGGTCTGTTTAGTTTCAAGAACCATAGACAACCCCTAAAATTTTTCAGCTGTCCAAAAATGAAGTTTGTATCCCATTTTGCGTGGATTTTAATGGACAGTAAGGATAATTGGGTTTTTTTGCCACGTGTCATCCTATTCAAGTTCATATCTTAAACTAATATTGGGGTAAAAGGAGCTTCTAGTAGGTTTTTAACAAAAATTGTACTCCAGAAATACTTATAAAAAAAGAATCGCTCTCCAGAAATTTTCAGTTGTCCACAATAGAGTTTATATTTGTATTGATTTATGCATCTTGATTGTGGAGCTTTTTCTATCCAATTTCAAGAACTGAAGACCCCAAATTCCTGAAGGTTTTGAAATCCTATTTTAAGGGCTGGAGATCCCTAATTTGTGGAGCTTTTGCTATCCAATTTATGTATCTTGGTTTGTGGAGCTTTTGCTAGGCAATTTCAAGAACTGGAGATCCCAAATTCAACAATTTAATTCTATAGTTCCTAGTTATCCAATAAAGAAGCAACATTTGACGAAAAGCTTAGGAAAAATATGATAAACAGGTAAAAATAAAGAAATAAAAGGACAGAACGAAATGAAGTTTGGCATATTGGAGAGCAACTGATAAATATATAAAGTTCTGTGGAGTAAAACACTTCAAAGAGCCGGGAAGGAAATTATCGATTTGTCATTGGTGCCTCTTGTGGGGGAAGGTTTAGAGTCGGGAGTGCAGTCGGGTTCTGTGGCTGGGGATAATGTCGTTCCCCTGGTTTCTCTTCCTCCGATCAACGATATAGCGGGTTCAACATCGGATTGGATTCTGAATAAGGATAATAGGTTTCTACAAACCCTGAGACTTTCATATGGAGAACAAGGAGAATATAAAGACCAATTTAAAACACTACTCATTGCAATCAAGGCGAGCCACGCGCTTGAAACCAAATCTAAGTTTAAGAAGAGCAGGGAGTTAAAGAATTTTTCATGGGCAATCAACTACGATGCTAAGGGAGGTAGCTCAAGTCGAGGGGAAGCTAAAGGGAGGGCTTTGTGATGTTCGGGTTGTGGATTAGTTTTACGGAATCTAGGGGATGGGGTCAGGGAGGTGTAATGATAGTTTTCCAATTCGGGTTTGGTGTATTTTGGGTAGGTTTTCATGGGCTTTGGGTCATTATGGGCTTTCTTGTATGGGCTAGGTGTTTTTCTTGTATACGTCCAGTGTACTTGGTTACTCCTATTGATATATATATATATATAATATTATTACTTATAAAAAAAAAAAAAAAACACTTTAAAGAGCAAAATGTACCCTATATGGTGTTCGAGTCCATTGGTGATCTGATCCCTCTTTTTCATAAAAGCTTTTCTCTTATGTATGGCATAGCAGGCATAGGATCCTAACTATTCTACACTTTTACCATGTTGCTAAATGTACTATGGTCTGGGTAACTCTACTATGGACCCACAGAACTCATGGCACAGAAATCTCAGGTGATGAGGTGGAAAGAATGCATCAAAACATTAGAAGAGACTAGATGGTAGTTGATTAGTATCCCCCCCCCCCCCCCCCCAAAAAAAAAAAAAAAAAAAGCCCTGGGCATGGCTGGAATTTCTTTGTTTGGTGATTGAAAAAGGTATTTGTTCTCCTCATGAAGTAAAATTTTATAGGATGCATTACTCGTTAAGTTGAATGGTGAATGTTTATGATGGAGGCTAGTTCTTTGATGTTATCCTTTATGGTAAAAGAGATTGGGTTCGCCTTTTGAAAAAAGGAGATTTCTCATGAAGAGTGGTGTATCTGCTTGAAAAGAATTTGCCGTGCCTGCAACCTGTAAGTATGTGTTATGGTAGCATGAGAATGGGTAGATTATTGGCCATGAAGGAGATACACAGCATTTATTTGTAGATGACAAAATGCCCGGAACCTATTTTTTATACTTGAGAGGTGCAGAGTGCACGGAGACTTTTCAATGTGTGGGCTTGCATCTAGTGTTTGGAAAGTTATACTGATTTTAGACTTACAGGCTAGTGCTGGTGATTGACTTAAGCAGATGTGAATGACGTGTGTTTAAATAGGCAGATCTCAAAGGGTATGTTGACTTCTGATAAATATTTTTGTACATTGCAATACGTTGAACTAAACATGCATCCCTCGTGATTGGGTTATCTGCATGGCCATGGCCTTTTGTCCCTAATTAAATTTTTGTTCATTTTTCCCTTGCAATCTCAGGATTGAAAATGACTTGATCAATATTATTAAATTTTAGATTTTGTTTTTTTTTTTTTGGGGGGGGGGGGGGGGGGGGGGGGAGGGAGATAAATTACACAGGGCACACATTTTTACAGTGTGTCATCGAGCTACTACTGTTGTCATGCGGCTCATAAATAATTTTTAAGTTTTATTGGAAGGTTGGTTGGTTCCTTTTTTTCAAAGGTAGAGGTACCCTAGTTCCCTTATGCCCTCTATCTCTGCAAATCCCACACATACAAGCACAATGACTAGTCAAAGAGAAGTACTACTAGAGTTAGATTTCTTGTGCCTTTCTTCCTTTAGGCCTTACTTTTAGTTATCACCTTTTACCAAAACAGGAAGGTGCAACAAAAGAAGACATTGAGCAGCTCTCAAAATACAAATTCCGAAAGATTGGAGATAATGAGAAACTTGCTGGTGATGTACAAGGACCTCATGGAGGAATAATGACAGAATGTAGCACCGATTCTCCCACTGAACATGTTCTCTCCCAGGAGGATGCGGTATGTAGTTAAATAGCTTGTTTTTGGGGGGTTAGCTGTCTTTCTTTTCTTCTTTGAATCGTCCTCATCATTATTTTTTTCAAAATGAAATATAAGATATTCTTTTTACCGCAAAAACAAAAAACATATTCTTTTTCCAGAGACATGCTACATTTTTACAACCAGTTATATATGTATACACGTGTGTGTGTGTGTGTGTGTGGATTTACAACAAATTGTAAACCTGCATTCTGTATGTGTTATTATGTGAATTCCTATGTAACGTTTTGGTGGTCTTAAAAAAAAAGCTTGTACCCTCTCTCAATGGGGTAAGTTTTCATGATTGTCTTGTATCCCCTTCTAGTCCATAACTTGGTTTTCTCTTTGAATACCTCCTGTATAATTGGGCAATGCCTGTTTTTACTTCTATCAGTAAAATCTTTATTTTACCTATCAAAAAGAAAAGCTTATACCCTCACTAAGATCGGTTGCATATTTGACAACTGACATTTTATGCTTATGGCAATTTGTAGGAGTGCTGCATCTGCCTTTCTACTTACGATGATGGGGTTGAACTTAGAGAACTTCCTTGTAGTCATCATTTCCACTGTGCCTGCGTAGATAAGTGGCTATACATCAATGCGACCTGTCCTCTCTGCAAGTACAATATATTGAAGAGTAGCAGCCATGCTCAAGAGGAAGTATAATGATATCATGCATGGCATGCTGGCCGGCCTTGCCAAGCGCTAGCTCGGGGCGTATCTTGATGTGCAGTGTGTCAATAGACTAAATACAAGCATTTTACTGCCGTTGCGGTTATTAATATTGTTTTGTTGTCCGTATTAGCTGTAGCTGTAGTTTTTACTTTGTTGATGTCGTTGCGGTGGTGGCAACAGTGCAGCTTTCTCTGTCCCTTGTCTTGTCTACAAGGTTGTTGCCCGGTGGGGATCGCGGCTTTAGTTTTGTCTCAAAAGCTGTTTTGTGCCCTTTTTTTTTGTTTTTTTTTTTTAATTTTTATAAAAAAATCTTTCCACGCTTATTGTTCTCTGTGGGGGGGTATATACTATAAACTTAATGATTACTATTGTGAATGGCTTTTCTTTGCCCTATTTACTCAACTGTTGAGGCGAACGGCCTCTTTAAACTACATTTTTAAGAGTTTGCCTGTACTGATCCATATGAAATAAAGCAAAGTTTGTCATCGCCAACCTGTTAGTCTTCTTCTGAGATGTTATTTTTCAATTTACTTGAAAACCCATAACTTGTATTGTAAGAGTTGAATAGCCTTGAAATGGGTTAAGGGTAATTTTATGGATAACTATAAAGTACGTAAATATCGTGTAATCATTTTAAAAAAGAGTGATGTTTATTATTAAAAAAATAAATTTTTTATGTAAATTTTATATTTTATTTAACTTTTTCAAAATAATTATGTGACAGTTGTGTAATTTAAGATTGTAAATATCTTTTCTTGGATAAAAGTTCAAACCAGCAATGATCGATGCTTGAAAAACCGGGAGTTTGGTGGGACGAAAGTATAATTTAAGCGGTATAGCTGGGGTCTTTTGATATTTCCGAGTTAAATCGGACCCAAGAAAGAAAAAGCGATAAAGAAACATCAAATGTCCTGTTTACCCTCTGCTGGTCCTTTTCGCGCTCCTCCAAATGTAGGGACTTTTTTCGAGTTATATGCTTTTCTGCTCCGTGTCGCACTTTTTCAGTCGAAGAAACCAGCGTGCAGCGTGCTCTTTCCTATCTCTCTGGTTCGTTCGGTCGCGGCTTTGATCCGATGGAGCAGCCACCTTCGCTCCTTTTACAGCGGTACCGTGGAGAGCGTCGCAAGCTTTTGGAGTTCCTCCTGTCCTCGGGTTTGATCAAAGAGCTCCGAACCTCTGCGGGCCCCATCGCCGCTCTTTCCGACGTCGACTTGGATAACATCAGCGTCGATTATGTCCTCCACTGCATAAAATCCGGTCAGTTTTTGAATTCAACTTCCGCTCCGTTTGGTTCCCGAGGAAGGAAAAGAAAAGGAAGAAAGATATAGAAAACAATGAGAATTCCATTCGTCTGAGCTTAGTTCAATTGTCTTCTTTAGTTTTTTTTGCTCTTTTTATTAAAAAGAAGTTGCTGAATTAGGAAATAAGAAACCGCGACCTCCGGTCAACCTTGCCTAGTAGAACTATTTGGTTCAGCTCAGTTGAGCGCCGGAATTACATTCTGCGGTGTACGTTGATTTTTTTCGGTGACCAAACGGAGTCGGGTGCGTACGTTAGTATTTTTTTGCTAGCTTTGCTTCTCACTGGGAAGATGCCATTATTTGTTGTTTTTAGTAGGTGGAGTGGTTGACGTTTCTGAAGCAACTGAGAAATTCTTTGATGAATCTTCTAACCCAGTTATGGTAAGGAAAGACTCTGTATCTTGGATTGCGTTGTTTCAGCCTTTTATTTCGCTTCAAGTGGCGGGATAAGAACTTTATGAATTTTAGTAGGAGATAGATACACTCATGAAGTGAGCCTTACAACACCCATTCCATAGCAAAGTTACATATTTGACATATTTTTAGAATTCTCACTTAATGCCATAATATCTAGAAACACCAATTTCATTGGTTTTACCTACATAAAAAAAGAACTAGAAGTACCCATTACTTTACGTGTCCGATATGTGGAAAAGACAAAATATGAACTACACTCAAAATCTTACAGCTTTTTAAGATACTCTATTGTCCAGTTCCCGTTAATTATTTCTAGAAAATAAGTGCGGTTTTGAAGCAGTGGAAAATCTTGGAATTTGTTGGAAATTTAGGGTTTTCATCCAAGTCAATATATTTACCAAGTGGTTAAAATTAAATTGTGGAACGAAAAATAAAGAATTGACAGGTTTTGATATTGCGAAAGCTTTATGAACTTCCTTAAACCTTTGCTGCTGGAATTTCATTTCTAAGTATGATTTTGTAAATGTTTATCCCTCTGGCAATGTCACCAAAATGTATTCTTCTTCTTGTTTTTTTTGCTAGATTCATTCTCAGTTAGGAAATTCCTATTTTCTACTTTCTGATCCAGACTTGTCTGGATCACCCCCCAGGCGAGTACCACCTCCAACTGATGTGATTCGAACTGCTAATCATGTGACATGTTCATCTAGACTAGATCCTGTGATTGTCGAGGACATTGCAGCATCTGGGGAAGAGTTCAGTCCTAAACTTGGAGCGGCAACGTGCACACCTTTTAAGCCTGTAGAAGATGAGAAATTTCCTCCATTAGGATTACCTTGCCTGAATGCAGGTATTACTTATATATATATATATATATATATTTATATAACCTTGCCTGAATGCAGGTGTTTGATGTTCTACTTATAATTTGTTCACAACTTGGAAAATTGTGTTGGAATAAATGGTTCCACAATTTGCATAGTCATCCTGTGAAAGTTTATTTGTTTTAATTGTGATTCTTTGGTGTTCTCCAAACGTATATATTTATATCCTGAAGCCTTTCATCTTTTGAGTACACTGATACATAGCTTCAGGATTCTTGAAGGATTGTCGGATGATGACTTGTGTGCATCAGCCTATGAAATATTGCTTGCATCTTTGGTCTTTTCTGGGTAATTTCTTTCTCTTGCTCTCTCTCAATTTGATGTGGGTTTATTTGTATCCATGATTGATGCACACTTAGTGATTTTCTCTCTCTTTTGCTTTATCCATCTCTTACTCTTTCCCTACACATAACTAGGGTTGAAATACATACACTTGAGGATAGAAGGAAAGAAAGGAGTTCTAAACTTCTGTCAGGGTTGAAGAATAGAAAGGGTAAAAGCCATCAGCAGTCTCAGTCTCAAGGAAGACATTCAGAGATTATTGATATTATCCGCATTCAGATGCAGGCAAGCTATAATTTCATTTCCTTTCTTTTATAAATATTGTCTGTAATTCTTATTTGCTTGAGGTTTTGGAAAACACATAGCTTTCCAAGTGGATGTTTTGGTGTAAGGATCAACTCGTTTAAGTCAAATATTGGATACTTAAATGGATGATGAATGCTTTTTTTATATACTTCTTGTGTACGAGGGTTGTGCCCCTCTGTGCGCAATAAAATTGCCCTACTTATTAAAGAAAAACCAGGTTATGGATCTTGAAAATACTCACCTAACTAGTTTTTTTTTTTTTTTTATAAGTAAAAGTAAAATTTTATTGATATAAAATGCATTGCCTAAGGACACCGGTAGTATACAACAAACATACCTAATTACATAGTACTAGTGAGAGATACAAGCAAGTCATGAAGATTGTCCGTATTACAAATAATGGCCGAAGCCCAAGAAAGTAAAGTATTGTAAAATAATCGCTTCAGCTCATCCAAAGAACGCTTCATGTCTTCAAAGCATCTCTTGTTTCTCTCTAGCCACAAGCACCACATAATGCAATGAGGAATCATTGTTCACACAGCAGCAATGTGGGCATTTCCCCTAATTCCTGTCCAGCACCTCAGAATATCCCTAATTCTTCTAGGCATAACCCATGCCACCCCAGTCTGATTATAGATCTCATTCCATAAACACCGGGCTACCTCGCAATGTAACAAAAGATGATCCACTGATTTCCCATCTCTCTTGCACATAAAGCATCAATCTAAGATGATGGTCTTCTCAGATTATCCAAAGTGAGAATCCGTCCAAGTGATGCAGTCCATACAAAGAAAGCAATCTTAGAAGATACCTTGCACTTACAAATAGCCCTAAGAGAGCCGTATAGAAAGAGCACATCGAGAATTTTTTATTTCCACTTGGATACCAAACTGTTCTATCCTCCATCTCATTGCCCATCGACATTGCATATAATGAGTCAAAGAAATAAGCAAACATATCCAACTCCCAATCTTGAGCCGCTCTCAAGAAACTTCATTCCAATGGATAACACCATTAGATAATACCACTAAATCAGCACCAGCAGCCTCTTTGTCACAAGAAATTTGGTAGAGCATGGGAAACACCTGCTTTAGAGCCCTTTCACTGCACCATACATCATGCCAAAAATAAACTCTATTACCTCTTTCAATTAGTGTTTTAAATTTTGTACCGTACCGGCCGATATGGCCGAAATTTTTCGTACTGGCCGTCCGGCCGGTACAGGTACTATACCCGTTTCGTACCGGCCAAAATACCAGCCGTACCGGCCTCAATTTCGGCCTGTATAGGCTGGTATCAGCCAATATTTCGGCATGTGTTTTTTTTTTTTTTTTTTTTTTTTTCATTTTTTCAAACTATAAGCATATTTTTTAACCCCCAATTCAGACTAGACTATTTATAATTTATATATATGTATTTATATATAATTTATTTTATATAGACTATTATTTTGGAATATAATTTATATATATATATATATTTATATATATAATTTATTTATATATCGACTATCCCAAAACGGTACCAATACCGAAATATTTCGTTCCAATGCCTTGACCGGTACGGCGTTCGGTATGGTATTCAAAACATTGCTTTCAATTGTGAATCTGAAAAACTTGGATAATCTTCCCCATTCAGCTCTAATGTTTTTCCACAATCCCATGCCATGTGTCCCCCTAACTTCCTTAGAACACTAATCCCCCCGATATTCCCATACTTAGAATCTATGACTTCTCTCCATTAGCCCTCCCTTTCCCTATGATATCTCCACAACCATTTTCCCAAAAGTGCTTTATTGAAAACCCTCACATTACGCACCCCCAACCCACCGCATGGAATTGGTGAGCAAAATTTATCCCAACTAGCAAGATGGAACTTAGTTTCGTTCCCAATGCCTCTCCAAAGAAAGTTGAGAAAAGTTTTCTCAATACGAGAGGCCACACTTGCAGGTAGCAGAAATAGGGATAGAAAATAGGTAGGGAGGTTAGGTAAAGTGCTCTTGATGAGAGTTAATCTACCACCCTTGGACAAGTATATCTATTTTAATCTACCACCCTTGGAAAAGTATATCTATTTCCACTCAGGCAATCTTATTTCAATTTTCTCAAACACACCATCCCAAATAGATTGTCTTGAAAACAGCTCCCAACGGAAGACCGAGGTATTTCAAAGGCAGCGAAGCAACCTTATAGCCCAGGATATTCGCCAAGCCTTGAATATTGTTCACACCAGCCACGGGAACCATTTCAAACTTCGAGAGATTTACCTTCAGGCCTGAAATCGCTTCAAAGCAAAGTAATACAGCCCTCAAGTACTGCATTTGATCACTGTCCGGCTCACAAAATAGTAGTGTGTCATCAGCAAAGAGGAGGTGAGATATAGTAACACCTCCCACTGAAAATCCAGCAAGGAAGCCTCCATGAACCGCTGCCCTCAACATACGACTCAATGCTTCCATAACAACGACAACCAGCAAAAGGGAGAGGGGATCCCCTCGCCTTAATCCCCTAGAGCTGTTAAAGAATCCTTCCAATGCTCCATTCACTAAAATCGAATAACGAACCATAGTTATACAATGCCTAATCCAGGAAATCCATCTATCCCCAAAACCACACCTCCCAAGTAAATAATACAGAAAATCCCAATTAACATGGTCATAAGCCTTTACCATGTCTAGCTTGCACAAGAGCCCACTCACCTAACTAGTTGTTGACGCCTAAAAGAGTGTATTCACTTTATCCGCAGAAAGGATTGCAGCGTTTAATTATACATTTCTTTTTTATTTTGTTATGATATCATCAACTTCCTTATTATTTATGAATGTAGTCTTGGTTTCAAGCTAAATTTTTATTACAGTGAAGTATTTATACAGAGTCATTGTGTTGTTAAACATTATCACCACCTGTTTATTTATTATGTTATTTTTTTTTGGATTATCCATTTGGACATTTTAATTTTACTTCTTCCCCTGCTTTAAGAATGCAATAAAATAAAAGGGAAAAATTCTTTCAGTTCAACTATTAGCTTTTATAAAAAGCTTCTGATAACTACTGAGTCTCAGTACTGAGTTTTGGTGAAGTGTTGCAATGAATAAATCAACCCAGGTGAAGAGTTATTATGTTTCTCAGTTTAATCTGCTGGCTTAGTTGTCTAAACCATTGCTTGAATCAAAGAGGTAAGTTATTATTTCTTTGCTAGATTTCAGAAGCAATGGATGCATGCATAAGGCAAAGGTTGACACAATTCGCTGCTGCTAGGACAATGTGGGGACCAATTGATATTCCTCAAATTTCGTTGGGACTTTTGAGTAGCATGTTAAAGTCTGATTTTCAAAATGAAAAGTCTTATGTGCAGTGGAAGAGTAGACAGGTAATGTTCAGGTTTGCTTAATTTTGTATAACGAACCTACTTATTGAGAAAAAAAGTTTTATAATGAACCCTTTGATAATAGAACACGTTGAACTCACTATTTCAACTCTTATCTTTTGACATAAGGAATTCAAGTTTCTATACTTAAGTCCTGGAATTTTTTTTGATGAGTCGTGGAAAAATTTTAGTGCTCAATTATTTAAGCCAAAAGAGCCAGTAAGAAACTCACCTAGGGGAGAATTATTGATATAATGATACACACTGCAGCTGGTGTTGATGTAGTTCTCCAGTGTCTTTATATTAGATTATAATAATTGGTTATGTTATTTAGCCAAAAAGAAAGGGTTTCTAAGCTTTGGCTCATCATTTTGTTTTACATGTCTGAGAAGAGATTCTTTATTTTTGTAGGCGAGTGTCTTAGAAGAGATTCTTTGTTTTTCTGCTGACATTGAAGCATCTGAACGTCTAACTGTTAAAAATTCTCTTGAAAATATCAGAAATTCCAAGGTATGTTCATGTTTTGGGTTTAATATTCTTCTCTTTCGAATTGTAGCGATGACTGGTTTTGAATTACTATTTTTTGGATCTCCTCACAAAATGCAATAATGAATCCCTGGTTTGTTGGATATTGCAGGAGTGGGACATTACAATGTCACCTTCCGAACGTACTGAGTTTCTATCTACTATCACACAAGTGGCTTTAAAGTTGTCTTCTCTGCCTGGAAAATTCAGTATTCAGAGTGAAACCTATTATTGGACTGCTGATTATAAGTTGAACATTAGACTTTATGAGAAATTACTTTTTGGTGTGTTTGATGTCCTTGACGAAGGCCAGCTCATCATGGTATATTTGTTCTTATTGAGATTGACTACGAATATATGACATAGTTTTGCATACAAAATGATGACCATTTTGCTACTCGAGTATAGGAATCCAATGAACTCCTGATGCTGATCAAATTGACCTGGCGTACTTTGGGCATCACTCAGAAAATGCATAATGTGATATATGGGTGGGTCCTTTTCCAGCAGGTATAGATTATCTCAACAGCCCTTAATGTTCATGAAGCATATTTTTATTGATGTAACCTTTTTTATTCACGATTTTGAGATCTTAATAATAAATTTTTATCGTGTATTGAGACAATATAAAGTTTATTACTCACTTCTATTTCTTGCGGTTGTAACATATAGTTCAAAAGAACAGTCAAATGTCTGCTTGGCAAAAAGTGTAAATGAAAATTATTTTTTGCTTTTCTGATTACTAATAAAATTTAATTGTATAGTGTTCCTCATTTTCATGTCTATGGTAATTGTTGGGGATTGACGATGTGGATATTGGGGGGGGGGGGGGGTAACATCTCGTACTCTCCTATTCGCTATATAGTCAACTATGTTTAATAAGGGATAAAAGGAAAGGGTACCATTGTCATCTGGTGTTTGACCAAATGTTTGTTTCTATATTTTTTAATTCCATATGTATGTTCGTTGTTTGATGGGACCAAACTATTTCTGAATTTAAGATTATAAAAAAAGATTATATTTGCCTCTCACCTCAGCTTGGTCCGATCTACCACCGAACACCATCATGTTTGTTGGTGACAACATCGTAAAATCTGTTCAAACAATGTTATCTCTCTCTCTCTCTCTCTATGCCTTAATTCCTACCTTATTTCCGGTGCTTCTCACTGGGAATAATTCCTTAACCTCTTAAAGTTTGTTATTTCTTGTTTGGCTTCATCGTCTATTATTCTTTTTTCTTTTCCTCTTTTTGGTTTGTTGGGGTGTTATGGTTATAGAATATTGATGGGTTCATATTGGAAGATATTCATTGATCAGAAGATTTTTGAGTTTAATCGTGAGAATGCTCAGTGGTGGAGGATCACTGAGAACAATTGAAGGGTCACTAAGTATATCTCCATTGATGTTGCTACTTTGGAATGGTTGGCTTCTGTGGTGGGAGCTTGTGGAGCGTTTGTTGGCTCCTCTGAGTTTTTTAAAACTCAAAGGTAGGGGAGTTAGGTGTTGGTGGCTCAAAAAATGTCATAATAGATTTGGAAGATGTTTGTCTCTGTCGGAGTTTGGACAAGATAAAAGACGTGGATTTATCGTTGTACCAAAAGGATTAAAAGGTGAGGGGTGGAGAAGGTTTGAGGATTCGTTGTGAAAGGTGGTTTCTTCATCCTCTGTTTCGGGTGTGAATCACAGGATCTAATAAGGTGTTGTCATCTTCTCATGTTGCTGAGGGAAGGAGGGAGTCCTTTGTGGAGGTTCTGAAGAAGACACCATTGAGTATGGTGGATGGTAGGGAGGTTTGTCAGGTGGTTGGTGGGAAGATTTCACACTCAAAAGGGCAGTCATCGAAGAAGGTTGTTTTAATTCTCAAGCGTGATGGCATGGGTCCCAATGGAGGCATGACAGGGTCTGGGAATGATTTATTGTTGCAGAACATGTAGGAGGCTCTATTGGACATAAAACATAACATGGATTTGATGTTGAAATGGATTGAGTCAGGTTTGGGCTGTGTGGGCTCTTATGGATTTAATAACAGGTTTGTGGATGCGTAGAAAGTTTATTGGGTGACGGGCCGTTATTAGGTGTGGGCTGCAAGAAGATTAATGATCAGGATGGTGCAAGAATAGTGAATGGGCCGGGCCTGGTTAAAAGGGTGTGGCAGGTTAAAAGCAATCTCGGGGTATCGGGTGTTTCGGTTTCGGCTACTCCTTCAAGCTTGCCGGTGCTGTTACCTATCTCGATGGTTTCGGATGTGGCACATAACTATTCGCGGGTCTTCGACGACTCTTTTGGTGGTGCAACGAATTTAGTTCTGATGTCGGAAGTAGAAGAGGGCGAAATAGCACTTCGGGATGTCGATAAGGAGGCGCTGAGTGGCGGGGAGATTAACCCACTTGTGTCCCTCGCTCCATTGGATACATGTGTGCATCTCCCGGAGTCGGTTCCTTTGTCTTTAAAGCCTATTCTGCTAGTTCAAAATTTGTTGAATGCTAAGAGCACTAGCATTGGTTTCTCTATATGCATATTCAAAATTACATCTTTTGAAGATTGATTTTGCATATTAAGAAAAATCCCCACATTGGATTATGCATTTTTGTACCAAATAATAAAAAAAATATTATTATTTTTAATTTTTTTCTTAAAATTATTATTATATATATATTTTACAATTAGCACCATGTGCTCAAAAATACAAATTCTATATATTTAAATATTACCAATTTCATATCAAAATGACAATTTTTATCAATAAATATTAATATGTACTAAAAAACACTTTGTATCATCAACTTAATACAAATTTCATATATTAAAATCATCTTAATACAAATTTCACAAAGTTGATTTTAATGGGTAGGGGAGAGAAAAAACATTAAAAATAATGTTTGAAGAGTGAATAGTGCTTCTTCAAACTTGAAGAAGCACTATTCTTAGCTATGTAAAAATTTAGAGATACATAAGCCAATGTAAATGAATTTAAAGACATATTATGCAAATATGAAGATGAAGATAAAGATGAATAAGCCATTGCTAGTGCTCTAAGACGGCCAATTGTCTTGTGGTGGTTGATTCTGGGAAACTGCATCGGGAGGTTTCAGATAAGAGGATTTCGTTCAACCCAGATTACAACTGGAGATATATGAGGGGGAATGCTTTGATGAGGATGTGGGGAGCTCGACTCCTCTTCGTACACTCCCGCCTCATTCTTCAACCAGTTTAGCCTTGGATTGGGTTTTAAAAAAGGTTGAAGAAGTACAGGCATGTGTGGGGCTATCTTGTGTTGGTTTTGAAGAGCAATTTAAGGCCCTTTTTGTGGCTATTGAAGCTGGTCTCTCCTTGTTTTTGAAGTCAGCTTCTAAGAAGGAGGGGGAGTTAAAAAGATTAGAATGTTCTATCAATTATGCTTCAAATGAAGGCAGTGTGGATAGGAATAGATTGAAAGGGATGGCGTCTCTTGTTTCTCATGAAGCCTAAGGGCTTGTTTGGAAAAAGTTTCCATCTCAAAATTCTCATTTCATCTCATCCCATCTCCTTCTCAAACATCACTCAAATACAAATACTTTTAAACTAATCATTACAATTTTCTCAAACTAATCATTACAACTTTCCCAAATTTTGAAAAAAATAAAAAACAATTCAACTTTTACAAACCTCCAAACAAAAATAATATTATAAAATTATATTTTAACAATATTTTAACTTTATAATATTTTTTATTCAACTTTTTTTTTCCTCTTTTCCCAAAACCCAAAAAATACTCAACTTAAACTACTCACTACTATTTACAAATTATTTTATTACTATTTACAAAATTTTCATCTCATCTTATTCCCCAAGCATGTCTGATTCTTTCTTTTGATGTGAGGGGGATCAACGACGTTAACAAGTGTCTTTGTATAAGGTTGCTTCTTTGTAGTTGGAAGATTAATATTGTTTGTTTATATGAAATGAAGTTGGATATTGTTGATAGAAGTATTATTAGTAGCTTGTGGGGGTGTTCTTTTGTGGAATGGGCTTATTTGGCTTCTTCGAGAGCTTCGGGTGGTGTCGTTTTGATGTGGGATAGTAGAGTGGTGGAGTTGATGGAAGAGTGTATTGGGCGGTTTACTGTAGCATGTTCTTTTAAAAATATTGAAAATGGTTGGAAGTGGGCTTTTGTGGGAGTATATGGGCCAAATTTGGACAGAGATAGATGGTTCTTGTGGGAGGAATTGACGGGTTTGTATTATTTGTGGGTATTGCCTTGGTGCATGTGTGGAGATTTCAACATAACTCGTTTCGCTAGTGAGTGTTCAGGAGACACTAGTATGTCGTCGGTTATGGAGGAGTTTTCGGAGTTTATCTTTGATTTGGATCTTTTGGATCTTCCCCTTGTTGGGGCATTCACTTGGTTCAATAGTAGGAGCTGGTTGAGATTGGATAGATTCCTCATTTTTCTATCTTAGGAGATTCATTTCCCTGAGTTATGTCAGAAGAGAATGCCTCTGGTTTGTTCAGATCATTTTCCTATTTTGCTAGATTGTGGAGGTATACATGGGGGTCGACAGTATTTTAAATTTGAAAATATGTGGCTTGGTGCTGATGGGTTTGAGGATAGGGTTAGGAGTTGGTGGACTTCTTATCAATTTACTAAAGGCCTTGAAGAATGACTTAAAGAAGTGGAATGTTGAAGTTTTCGGGAATGTTGATAATCAGAAAAAATGCTTTTTGGAGGAGTTGCAGGCTTTGGAGGATGGGGAGGAGACTGAGGCTATGAATGAGGAGGCAATGTTGAGGAAAAAAGAGGTGGTGACCGAGCTTGAAAGAACTTTGTTGAGGGAAGGGATATCTTGGAGGCAAAAGTCGAGGGCCCTTTGGTTGAAAAAGGGTGACAAATGTACAAAATGTTTTCACAGAATGACTAAGGTTAGGTCTGGATAGTGAGTTGAGATGAGATGGGTTGAGATGAATGTTGAAAACTAAATAAAATATTGTTAGAATATTATTTTTTAATATTATTATTGTTTTAAGATGTGAAAATTTTGAATTGTTTATTATATTATATTTTTCAATTGTTTATTATATTGTATGTGGAAATTTGTGAAAGTTATAATGATGAGATAAGATGGATTGAGATTAACTCTCTATCCAAACTGAGCCTAATTCACATAGGCGTAGTAACACTATTGAGATGCTTTATTCTGAAATTAATGTGCTTTCTTCCCCTACCGGGATTTAGGATCATATTGTGTAGTTTTATGAAGTTCTACTAACTGAGACGGCTGATTGGAGACCTACTCTTGATGGTTTGGTTTTTGATTCATTGGATTCTTTTTCTGCAAGCTGGTTGGAGAGACCGTTTGAGGAGAATGAGGTTTATCAGGTGGTTTGTGGAATGGTCAAAGATAAAGCTCCTAGCCCGGATGGTTTTTCCATGGGTTTTTTTCAAGTTTGTTGGGATGTTGTGAAAGTAGATGTGTTAAGGGTTTTCCAGAAAATTTTCAACTATCAAAAGTTTGAGAAGTCTCTTAATGCCACCTTCATCTCTCTTATTCCTAAAATAGCTGGAGCCTCTGAGTTGAAGGGTTTTTGCCCTATTAGCTTGGTAAGTGGGGTTTATAAGATAATTTCTAAGGTGCTTGCCAATCGCATGAGTACAATGATGGAAAAAATTATTTCTAAACCCCAAAATGCTTTTGTTCGGGGTAGGCAAATACTTGATTTGTTTGATTGCTAATGAATGTTTAGATAGCCGAATGAGGGAGGGTGTCTCGGGTGTCATTTGTAAGCTGGATATGGAGAAGGCGTATGATCATGTGAATTGAGATTTTTTTTTCTATATGCTTGGGAGATGTGGTTTTGGGGTGTGGGTTGCAGTTTTTGGCTTTACTTATTGCCATTGAAGCGGGCTATACACAGTCAAAGAAACCAGGGTAAAAAAAAAATAGCGGGAGCTTAAGCTTCTAACTTGGTCATTGATTTACGAAGGAAGCTCAAGCTGTGAAAAATTGTGTCTTGGAACGTTCGCGGATTCAATGAGGCGAATAAGTGACTTCGTATAAAAAATTTGCTGCGAGAGTGGAGGGCGGACATTGTATGTTTACAAGAAACTCAGCTGAAAAGTGTTTCTAGAAGGTTAATTCGAAGTGTTTGGAGTTGTACCTATGTGGATTGGGCCTTCCTTGCATCGAATGGGGCTTCGGGTGGAATTCTAGCGATGTGGGATAAAAGAGTTGTTGAAAAATTGGAGGTGTTTATGGGGGAGTATACAGTGGCATGCTCTTTTAAGAGCGTCAAATAATTTGGCTTTTGCGGGTTTATATGGTTCAAATGTAAACAACAATAGACGTTTCTTATGGGAGGAACTTGCAGGGGTTAAATAGTTGGTGGGAGTTTCCTTGGTGTATAGTAGGGGATTTTAATGTCATTAGATTCTCTAGTGAACGATCTGGTGAGAGTAGGATGCGCCTAGCTATGATAGAGTTCTCAGATTGTATCTTTGACTTGAACCTGCTAGATATTCCTCCTTTGAGGGGTTCCTTTACTTGGTCGAATAATCAGACTTGGTCCTGGCTGGACGGATTTCTAATCTCACTGGAGTGGGAGGTGCACTATCCGGAGGTGTACCAAAAGAGACTGCCATGTCTTTGCTTGGATCATTTTCTTATCTTGTTGGATTGTGGTGGCATTCGAAGCGGGCGAGGATACTTCAAGTTTGAAAACATGTGGCTGAAAATTGAAGGCTTTGTGAATAAGGTTAGGCAATGGTGGTCTTCTTACTAGTTCTACGGTAACCCCTCATACATCCTAGCTTGTAAGTTAAAAGTTTTGAAAAATGACCTTAACCTTTGGAATTCACAATCCTTTGGAGATATATGGGAGCGAAAAAAACTTATGGTGGAGGAGTTGCATCAGTTTGAGCGGATTCTTGAGGCTAGAGCCCTTTTATCAGAAGAATTATTACGCAAGATAGTTGGTTTCAGAATTAGAAAGAGTACTATTTTTAGAGGAGATTTCTTGGCGCCAGAACTCGAGAGCATTGTGGCTGAAAGAAAGGGACTGGAGCACAAAATTCTCTCATAAAAGAACTAATACCATTGAAATGTTGAATATTAATGGTATGGAGTGTAAGGAGGCCCCTGTGATTCATGACCATGTGGTGGATTTCTATGAACAACTGCTTACAGAAAATGAGGAATGGAGGCCAAAGTTGGATGGTCTCGTCTTTGACACTATTGAGCCCCAGGAAGCCTCTTGGTTGGAGAGGCATTTTGAAGAAGAGGAAGTGTATGATGTAGTAAGACGTATGGTTAAAGATAAGCTCCAGGTCCAGATGGCTTCTCAATGGGCTTCTTCCAAACTTGTTGGGAGGTGTTAAAAGTGGACATAATGAAGGTGTTTCAAGAAGTATCCTCGGTTGGAAAGTTTGAAAAATGCCTAAATGCTACTTTTATTGCGTTGATCCCGAAGAAGATTGGAGCGTCGGAGATTAAGGATTTTCAACCCATTAGCCTTGTGAATGCGGTGTATAAAATCATTTCCAAGGTTCTTGCTAACATATTGGGGGTAGTTTTGGGCAAGATCATTACAAAGCCACAAAGCATTTGTTAGGGGCAACAAATTTTGGATTTAGTCCTTATAGCGAATGAGGGCTTGGATAGCAAATTAAAGGCTGGCTCCATAGGAATTATTTGCAAACTAGATATGGAGAAGTCATATGACCACGTAAATTGGGATTTCCTCTTGTACTTGTTAGGGAGGTGCAGTTTTGGGGCTAGATGGCGTACCTGGATGAGTTGGTGCATTTCTATGGCCATATTCTTAGTATTGATAAATGGCTGCCCTACCGGTTTTTTCAGTTGCTCTCGAGGCTTAAGGCAAGGAGATCCTTTGTCCTCACTTCTCTTTGTTATCATTATGGAGGCCTTGAGTAGGATGATATCGGCGGTGGTTACGCATGGGTTTATGGCTGGATTTCCGATTGGTGATCCCAACAGTGGCATTATTACTTTATCTTATTTGCTTTTTATAGATGATATACTCCTATTCTGTGAGGCAGATCGAGACCAGTTGAGGGCATTGAAGGCTTTGTTATTATGTTTTGAAGTAGCATCAGGCTTGAAAGTTAATTTTGACAAGTCAGAGTTAGTGCCAGTGGGGAACGTGAGTAGCACAAGGCAACTAGCCAGTATTCTTGGGTGCAAGGTAGTTTTTATTCCCATGACTTGGGATTGCCGTTGGGGGCTGCCGCTAGGGTCTCATCCATATGGGATTTAGTCATAGAGAAGATAGAAAGGAAATTGGCAGGGTGGAAAAGATTGTTTTTGTCGAAAGGTGGCCGTTTGACTCTTATCAAGAGTACCTTTTCTAACTTGCCTATGTACTTCTTATCTTTGTTCCAATTGCCTACAAGGGTAGTGGTTCGTATTGATAAACTGTATTGTGATTTCTTATGGAGTGGGATAGGGGATGAATTCAAATTTCACCTGGTCAGTTGGGATAAGGTGTGTAGACCAATCTTGTCAGGTGGTTTGAGTATAAAAAATCTGATTCAATCGGGCCCTGCTTGGGAAGTGACTATGGAGGTATAACACGGAGACAGAAGCCTTATGGAAACTGGTGACTGATTGTAAATATGAAAGTTTTTTTTTTGGGGGAGGGGGGGGGGGGCTAGTGCACTGAAGAGGTAAATAGGGCCAGCGGTGTGGGAGTTTGGAAACACATTAGGCGTGGGTGGGGGGATTTTAGTAGCCACTCTAAATTGGTGTTGGGGAGGGGTTCTCGTATCAAGTTTTTGAGGGACATATGGTGTGGGAATGAGGGTCTAAAGGATGCCTTTCCAATGGTTTTCCAAGTGGCATGCTACAAGAAGCTTCAATAGAGGATCTTATGCTTCTATCAGGGGACCAAGTGCATTGGAACGTCACCTTTAGTATAGCGGCGCAAGATTGTGAAGTGGACATCATTGAGGCTTTTTTTTAGTCTTGTTTATTCTGTGAAGCCGAATAGACAACAAGCTGATAGGATGTGGTGGACTCCTGCAAGTAAGGGCATTTTCTCAGCTTGATCATACTATAAGTCCCTTTCCCAAGCCACTAATATTTTGTTCCCATGGAGGAGACTTTGGCGAAATAAGGCGCCCCCGAAAGCGATCTTCTTTATATGGACAACAGCATTGGGGAAGATTCTGACTACCGACAATTTGAGGAAGCGTCGGATAGTTATACTAGACTGATGTTGCATGTGTAAGAGATCTAGCGAGTAAGTGGAACACCTCTTGCTACATTGCGAGACAACTAGAGCCTTGTGGGTGGAAGGCTTTAGCCGGATAGAGTTATTTTTTGTTATGCCTGCAACTGTGGTAGATCTATTGGCCAGTTGGACACTTTCAAGAGGAGTTCAACAAATCAAGGTGGTGTGGAAAATGATCTTGATCTGCATTATGTGGTGTATATGGCAAGAGTGCAATGATCGGACTTTCGAAAACAAGGAGCGGTCTTTGAAGGAACTTAGAACTCTATTTTTCCGTAATTTATTTCTATGGGCCATTGCTTTAGATTTTAATGGCCTGAATTTTCATGATTTTCTAGTTTTCCTTACTTCGACCTAGATAGATCTTATCTCTTGTATATCATCTTGTGTACTTGGGTTTTGCCTATCTCTATTAATATAATATCCATTACTTATAAAAAAAATGTGGTTTTGGGGAGAGGTGTTGTGCGTGGATTAGACATTGTGTCTTTACTGCTCGGTTTTCAGTGTTAGTTAATGGAAATCCTTGTGGTTTTTTTCATAGCTCTTGTGGATTGAGACAGGAGGATTTGTTATCCCCTTTCCTCTTTGTCATTATCATGGAAGTTTTGAGTTGAATGGTGGAGGTTGTTGTAAGGGGGATTTTCTTTTTGGATTTACGGTGGGAAATGTTAACCATGGCTTTTTCACACTTTCTCATCTTCTTTTTGTAGATGATACTATTATTTTTTTGTGATGCTAATCGTGGACAGATTCAAGCCTTTAGGGCTATTTTACTATGTTTTGAAGTTGTATCAGGCCTTAAGGTAAACTTCGGTAAGTCGGAGATGGTTCCGGTGGGAGGGGTGCAGGTTATTAATTGTTTGGCGGAGTTTTTGGGGTGTAAAGTTGCTGCTCTAACTATGAAATAACTTGGCCTTCCACTGGGGGCGTCTTTAAGGCTAAGTCTATTTGGGATTGGGTAGTTGATAAGATTGAGAAAAGGCTGGCGGGTTGGAAGAGGTTATATCTATCAAAAGGGGGTAGAATCACTTTTATTAAAAATACTCTTTCGAATCTCCCAGCTTATTACCTTTCTTTATTTCCTTTGCCTGCAGGGGTGGGAAACTGAATTGAAAAATTATTTCGTACATTTTTGTGGGGAGGAATGGGTGAGGAGACTAAAATCCACCTTGTTAGTTGGAATAGAGTTTGTTCTTCTATTTCAAATGGTGGCTTGGGGGTTCGAAATTTAAGTAGTTTTAACGAAGCCTTATTGGGGAAATGGTTGTGGAGGTATCAATTGGAAGGGGAGTCGTTGTGGAGGGAGATTATAGATCGGAAATATGGATGTGATTTGGGGTGGGGGGGAGGGGGGGGGGGGGTTGGTGTTCTAAGGAGGTTAGGGGGACTTATGGTGTGAGTCTTTGGAAATTTATTAGAAAGGGATGGGAGAATTTTGTTAAACATATGAACTTTGTTGTGGGTGAGGGTTCAAGGATCCGTTTTTCGTTTGATACTTGGTGTGGTGATCGGGCTCTTTTTGGTTTGATACTTGGTGTGCTCTGGTTATCTTTCTTATAGCAGCTCATCAGTATGCCTGTTTCTGTTGTGTTAGTCCATTCTAGTGGAATCTTGCAGTGGGATGTTGGTTTTACTAGAGCTGTACAGGACTGGGAACTTGGTGAGGTGTCTGATTTTTTCAGCTTCCTATATTCCTTGCAGGTTGGGGGTAGTGAGAGGGATAATTTGACATGGAAGCATACGGGTAGTAAAAAGTTCTCGGTATGGTCTTATTACAAGGTATTGTTTGTTCAGCATTGTTCTCCTTTTCCATGGAAGCGTATTTGGAGGTCTCATGTGCCTTCCAAAGTAGAGTTTTTCATATGGACAGCATCACTTGGAGACATTTTGACGATCGATAATTTGAGAAAGCGGGGTTTTGTTATTATGAAGTGGTGCTTCATGTGTAAGAAACATGAGGAATCTGTGGATCATTTACTTTTGCACTATGAGGTGGCAAAGGCATTGTGGGATGGTGTGTTCAGTAGGGTTGGGCTGGTTTGGGTGATGCCGATGAAAGTAGTGGACTTGCGTGCGGGATGGGGCTTTGTAGTTCTAAACAAGTGGCTGTGGTGTGGAATATGGTTCCTTTGTGTCTCATGTGGTGTATTTGGTGGGAAAGGAACGAGCGATGCTTTAATAATAAGGAGCGCACTATGGAGGAAATCTGGAAATTCTTTGTATTTTCTTTATTGCAATGGTTTTCTGCTTTAGGGCTTGATGGAGCTTCAGCTCATGATTTTCTGTCATCTTTTTCCCCTTCTTAGAATGTAATTAGGTGTTTTCTTTTGTATACTTCTTGTTTACATGGGCTTCGCCTATTACATTTGTTGAATAAAATTTCTTTTTACTTGTAAAAAAATAAAATAAAATATTTGCAGTAGTTATATGCTCATTTGTAAAAACACATTATTGCACTATGCTTCAGTATGATTTTAGTATTTAGTCTTTGCAATTCTCCCTATTGAAGTATGTAGGGACAGATGAAGCTGCGCTATTAGATTATGCACTTCTGGAGTTGCAGAAGGTTATATCTGCCGAAAATAATGATGGGCAGGAGCATTACATGGATAGCCTAACATGTTCAAGGCAATGCAATGGCAGTGAAAGGAAGTTAAGTTTGGTGCAGGCCATTTTCTTCTCAATAAGCAGTTGGTGTGACAGTAAGCTGCAAGACTATCATCTACATTTCAGTCAGGTCAATTTCTATTCTTCAATAGTTTTCCAGATTGTTTTATTCCATTGTTCCAATTTAAGTGTATGGACTCCACTTCTCGACTGTTTGCCTAATTTATTTGTTTATTTTTGCTAAACCCTATGTATTTTTGTTCTGACTAATATGAACTTGAATGCTCATGTTTGTCACTTTTGACTTATTTTCGTTGGATCCTTCAAAGTTTATATTCACAGGTGTTCCTTCTACTTATAAGATTCTTGTTTCAGAAACCTGATGACTTTACGAGGATGATCAACCTGGTCTCAGCAGTTGGCATTCTTACTCCTGGAGATCTTGGCGATATCAAGGTTTGTTTTGCTGCAGTGTGAGTTCGCATTCATTTGTGGTAGTGGAAGGAAATGTATACTGCTTGCAGGATCCACTGTTTAAATGAAACATATTTCTTTTTCAGGCAGTTGGTTTTTGATAAATATTTTGTAGTCTATGCCCTGCTACCTTTTAAACCTTAATAATTTTTTCTTTTTCATTCATGGGTGTGCATGTTCTATCCCCGTAAACACCCCTTGACCTCTTTTAATATATCTTTGCTACTTGCATTTAGAAATTGAAGGAAAAACTTTATGGAGATGAATTCAAATCCTTGAAACTTCTTAATGTCTTGGATATTGAGGGACAGAATAAGCTTGCAAACTTCAAATGATTTTGGTAAAATGTTGTAGCTTGATTTTCCTGGCCTCCCTCAAAATGTGGATAGGGATGCAAACATTTTCACTGTAGGCAGTAGGGAGGGAGGGAAAAAAAGAATAAACTAGTAACTTTGATTTTTTTAATTCCCTGTGTACTTGGGCTACATTCATAGGTTTCCATTATTAAAATTATAAGCGTTTTAAAAAAACGACTGTCTTGATAACTGTAGTTTTCTTGAGAAGAAGAATAATCATTCTTATTATTTTCCAACAGAAACGATTACAATATAAATAGAAGAGGAAGGCCACCAAATCAGGAAGGCCACCTAATCAGTAAATCAAATCAGCAAATTTCTAGGCTATAAAACAGGAAACAGAAATATTTAAAATCTGAAATAGTTATTTCAGATTTTATCTAAAAATAGAACTTCCTAATCTATCTCCTAGAAATTCAAAATATTTAAAACAGAGTTTCCTAACTTATTTCCTAGAAATCCGACACCCCCTCCTCAAGTTGGAGCGTAGATATCTATCATGCCCAACTTGTTTACAAAGAACTCAAAATTAGGTCTGAAAAGTCCTTTAGTGAAGATATCGGCTATTTGTTGAGTAGTAGGAACAAAGGGCATGCAAACAGCGCCACTATCAATCTTCTCCTTTATGAAGTGTCTGTCAATCTCTACATGCTTGGTGCGATCATGTTGTACTGGATTTTGAGCAATACTTATGGCAGCTTTGTTGTCACAATATAACTTCATTGGCATGTTCACTGCCATCCTTAGCTCTTCAAGGATTCTCTTCAGCCATAGCATCTCACAAACACCGATAGCCATAGCCCTATATTCTGCCTCAGCACTGCTCTTTGCAACCATATTTTGTTTCTTGCTTCGCCATGTGACCATATTTCCCCAGACATAAGTACAGTATCCTGACGTGGATCTCCTGTCAATAACTGAGCCTGCCTAATCTGCATCAGTGTATGCCTCTATGTTCTGTTGTGTGGTCTTTTGGAAGAGTAAACCCTTGCCTGGTGTACTTTTCAAGTACCTAAGAATCCGATAAACTGCTTCAAGATGTTTCTCATATGGTGAGTGCATAAACTGACTTACCAAACTCACAGCAAAAGCAATATCGGGCCGTGTATGTGATAAGTAAATTAACTTTCCCACCAACTTTTGGTACTGAGTTGTATTCACTGGATCACCTTCCTTGTCATCTCCAAGTTTCTGATTTGGATCAATTGGAGTGTCTGCTGGCCTACACCCGTTCATCCCAGTTTCTTTAAGGAGGTCAAGAACATACTTCCGTTGAGAGACAACAATCCCTTTCTTCGACCTAGCAACCTCCATTCCAAGGAAATACCTCAGAGGTCCTAAGTCCTTGATCTCAAATGTTGATGAGAGGGAAGTCTTCAATCGGTTCATCTCAAGTGCGTCATCTCCAGTGAGAATTATATCATCTACATACACAATCAGAATTGTTATTTTCCCATCCTGTGAATGTCTTGTAAACATCGTATGATCACTTTGCCCTTGAGTATACCCCTGACCTTTAACAAACTGAGTGAATTTCTCAAACCAGGCTCTTGGTGATTGTTTTAACCCATATAAGGACTTTTTCAGTTTACACACTTTTGTGCCAAAATTTTCACCAAATCCTGGAGGTGCATCTATGTACACTTCTTCCTCCAGACCTCCATTGAGAAATGCATTTTTTACGTCCAACTGTTACAAAGGCCAGTCACAATTAGCAGCAAGTGATAAAAGAACTCTTACAGTGTTTAGTTTTGCAACTGGGGCGAATGTCTCTAAGTAATCAATGCCATAGGTCTGAGTGAATCCCTTGGCAACCAATCGAGCTTTATACCGTTCTAGAGAGCCATCAGATTTATACTTGACTGTAAACACCCATTTACTCCCTACAGTTGTTTTTCCTCTTGGTAGATCAACTAACTCCCATGTACCATTTTTTTCAAGAGCTTTCATCTCCTCGAAAATAGCCTCCTTCCACTCAGGAATTTTTAGAGCATCCTGCACAGTATTAGGGATCTCCATACAAGACAATTGTGAGGTAAAAGCACAAAAAACAGGTGAGAGATTTTCATATGACACATAATTGGATAATGGATGTTGGGTGCAAGATCTCACACCCTTCCGGACAGCAATGGGAAGTTCAGAATCATCAACCTCAGGATTAGACTCAGACTCGGGTTCAGAACTAGAAGATGAAATAGGTTGAACATGAGGTAAGGGTTCAGTGAGGACATTACCTAGAGGAATTACGGATTCTGGGCAGTGCAAAGGATTGGAAGACTCTTTCTTTCGAGTTGTCTTCTGTCGCGAGTAGACAATGTCAAATGGTACCAATGCTATGTTTTCAGTTTCTGTCTCTCCTTTGTGAACATCATGAGATGGCACTGGAGGGAGACCTGCCTTTTCAGTATCTAAACAACTGGACTCATTTTCCCCTGGTATAATAAAGCTTGGGTTTTCAGGGTGAATAATCAGGTCTGGAGAAGGATCATTTGGCAAATTTTCAGTTTGAAAAAAATCATGAAAACCAGCCGAATCTTTGTTTTGGTTCCCCCCTGAAGATGAGGCATAAAATATGGAAGTAATTCAAAAAGGTAACATCCATGGTAACAAACATTTTTTTTGAAGTAGGTTCAAAACAGTTATACCCCTTTTGAGTGGGAGCATAGCCAACAAACACACATTTTGTGGCTCGGGGTTCAAGTTTTCCTCGATTATTACTATGGATATGAACAAAAGCGGTACAACCAAATATCTTTAGTGGTAAAGAAGAAGAAAGCCGATTTGTTGGATAACACTTATGAAAAACATCAAAAGGTGTTGCAAAGCTTAAAACCTTATTCGGCGTTCTATTTATTAGATATGTAGCAGTAAGAATGGCTTCACCCCAAAGATATTTAGGTACTTGACTGGTAAAAAGTAAAGCCCGAGCTACTTCCAATAAGTGTTTGTTCTTTCTTTCAGCCACACCATTCTGTTGTGGAGTGTCGACACAAGAGCTTTGATGAACAATTCCTTTTTCAAGAAAAAACTAGCCCAAAATGTTTTTGAAATATTCTCGACCATTATCACTCTGCAATATCTGAATGTTTTTTTGAAATTGTGTGTACCATGGTGTAAAAAGTTTTGAAAATTTGTTTGACTTCAGATTTTTCCGTCATCAAATAAACCCAACTTAATCTCGTGTGATCATCAATAAAGGTCACAACCATTTTTTTCCAAAATGAGTAGATGTTCTACAAGGGCCCCATATGTCACTATGAATGACAGTAAATGGAGTAGTTGGTTTGTAGGGTTAGGTAGAAAAAGATGCACGATGATGTTTAGCAAATTGACAAACTTCACATTGAAAAGAAGTTGGACTTTTATTCCGAAATAAATTGGGAAACAAGTATTTTAAATACTGAAAACTAGGATGGCCTAACCTATAATGCCATAACAGAATATCATTTTCCTTAGAAACAGAAATAGAATTTAAGCAAGTATTTTGACATTGTCTACTCGAGTTAGGTCCATCTTCAAAATAATAGAGTCCATCTTTTTCCTTAGCACTGCCAATCATCCTCCCCGTGGTCAAGTCCTGAAATTCACAAAAGGAAGAATAGAAATTAGCTTGATACTGGTGATTAGAGGTAATTTTACTGATGGACAACAAATTGCAAGACAAATTAGGAACGTGGAGCACATCATGGAGTGTTAACAACGAAGTGAGTTTGATAGTTCCTATCCCGGCAATTACCGAGAGTGAACCATCTGCAATTTTGACCCTTTTATTGCCTGCACACGGACTATAGGATGAGAATAATTTGGAGCAACCAATCATATGATCAGTTGCACCGGAATCAATTATCCAAGAATGAATAGAATTAGGAATAACACCTAAAAATGCATGAGCAAGAGTGTTACCCTTCTGTACGAAAGAACAAGACGGTGTTAAGGACAGCTTTGGAGATTGAAATAATTTGTACAGGTGCTCTAATTGTTCCTTGGTAAAAGGTACTGCATCTGAGTTGGTAGAAGGCTCCTGAGTCTCTTCAGCAGTGACTTGGTAGGCATGGCCATCTCGTTTGGATTTTGGCTTCCAATTTGCAGGTTTACCATGAAGCTTCCAGCACGTCTCCTTCTTATGCCATGGTTTTTTGCAATGCTCACACCTTGGTTTATTACGCCCGTCATTGTCAGAATCAACACTCTTTGACACAAGAGCAGAATTTTCAGGATCCATGATTAAACCAGTTCGGTATTGCGCAACATGATTTTCCTTCTGGACTCCTCACGTCTAACTTCAGAAAAAACTTCCCGGATAGAGGGCAATGGTTGCCTGCCGAGAATGCGACCTCATACCTCGTCCAAACTTCGAGTAAGACCAGCTAAGAACATGTAAACCCTGTCGTTTTCCTCTCTCTTCTTGTGACGAGCATAGTCATTCGAATTTTCCCAAACATCCTCATAACACTGATCAAGTTCCTGCCATAACGTTACCAATTCGTTGTAATAAGTCGTAACATCGCGATCATTTTGCTTGGATTTCCAAAGTCGAGTTTTCAACTCAAAAATTTGAGAAGAATTCTCCAGGTCTGAATAAAGATCTCGAACAGCCTCCCAGACATCTTGAGCAGTGGGAAGAAATAAGTGAGGTTTTCCAATGGTAGGTTCCATGGAATTGATGAGCCAAGCAATAACAAGAGAATTTTCTGACTGCCATTTTTTTTTATTAGGGTCACCAGTGGCAGGTTTTGATATTTCGCCAGTCAAATGCCCAAACTTGCCTCTGCCATCGATTGCCAATTTGACGGACTGAGCCCACTCGAGATAGTTGTGCCCATTGAGTTTTGTAGCTGTGAGATAAGGAGCTGAATTCTGGGAATAGGAATCAGCAGAGACATGCGTGGGAGGGATAGTGGAATTGGATAGTGGAATTGGGTGGAATTGTCTCGGAAATACCAGAAGAGTCTGAAGAGACGATAGGATTACTTAGGGCGCCGGTCATCGCTGCCTTATATGACATCATCAGAAGAAAGGAGAAAATAGGAAAAGAGAACCTGGCTCTGATACCATGTAGTTTTCTTGAGAAGAAGAATAATCATTCTTATTATTTTCCAACAGAAACGATTACAATATAAATAGAAGAGGAAGGCCACTCAGGAAGGCCACCTAATCAGTAAATCAAATCAGCAAATTTCTAGGCTATAAAACAGGAAACAGAAATATTTAAAATCTGAAATAGTTATTTCAGATTTTATCTAAAAATAGAACTTCCTAATCTATCTCCTAGAAATTCAAAATATTTAAAACAGAGTTTCCTAACTTAGAAATCCGACAATAACATATTTTACATGTACTTCACTAGCCTCCCTTGATTCAAAATTAATGAGAGATCTAATACACCCATTTTCACAGGAGGAAGGGAGGGAGAAAATAAACTAGTAATTCAATTGATTTTGGTTATTTGAGTGACGGTTGATTACTTGACTTTGCTAGCCTTCCTTCAAAATTGGTTAGAGGCCCAATCTACTGTATGCAGTTGGTAAATATGCTAATCTTCTAGATGAAATTGATTTTTCTCGATGGGCCACATGTTGAGTATCAACAATGAATATGATAGATCCTTCATAGGAAGGGTCATCTCTTAGTTACTTTCTTCCTCAAAATTTTGCATCTTTGGATGGCTATTCTCTTCCAGGAGACTGTTGCAGACTTGCATCCTTGATCTTGAGATTTTGTATGACTGGATGGATGCTCTAGACGGTTTTCATAGTAAAAAATCTTAAGACTCTTGGTTTTGGTCAATGGATCTTCTTTGTCTATATTCTGAGGAGAGAGTTGCTCCATCTCCTTGGTATTGTCCGGCAGCTGCTAGATTGTGGGTTGTTTCCTTTGCAATGTAGGAATTTCTCGTTCTCTTCTTATGGGTTAAAGGACCTTGTTGGTTGTTGGTTTTGTGGGTTCCACGTGTTGTTTTCATGCCGCCTATCCTTTTTATGATGGTCTTGTTATCAACTGGAAGAATTGAATTTCATGAATTTCGATGCAAAGAGGTTGGGTACTCTTTTTTTTTTTTTTAATTCGAATTTTATTAAAGAAAGGCGAAGCCAAGTACTCGGGACATATACAAGAGCAACACCTAGGCATGGGTATCTAAAGATACAAGGAAATCATGTATGTTCATGCCATTGAAGTCTATTACAATCAATCAATGAAACAAAGTTTGAAGAAAAAAAGTTTGAACAAGAGGTTGGGTGCTTATAATTAATAAATAGAAGTATAAGAGTGTGCCCTCTTTAACAATTGCTAACCTCATTGCAAGAAGTTTTTTAGAAGTGATAGATGGTATTATGGATGGGACTGGGTGTTTTTCGCCTTTCTTTTCTTCCTTTACTATGTGATGAGGTGCCCCCACTTTTTCCTCGGTTTTGACATGTTCCTCATGAATGAAAAACAAGGGTTTGAGTTCTGCTGAATCTTGTTCTTCATGTTGCTGGAAAGTAGTTACTCTCATAACATCCTAATGACAACCCTTCTGAATCTAGTCATATTGACTAAGATAATTGGATCAATCACTTGTATTTTATGCAGTTAATTAGCTTGAATGCTATGAATGAGAGTGCAACGAGAAAACTGAAAACATATGTGGAGAGATCAATAAAATCCGCATATAGCCGGGTGAGTCAAATGTTTCGTTTCACCTAAAATTTGTTTATTTATGGTTATATATGTTATGCTTGCCCATTACTGTTGGATAAAATGGATATGATTATACTGATAGGTAGCAAATACCATAGATCTTGAGTCTAAGGTGGTAAGGACACATCCTTTGGCCCTGCTTGCAAATGAGCTAAGATTGATTGCTCAGAGAGAGTTCAATGTGTTCTTCCCGGCACTATGTCATTGGTGCCCTGAATCTGGAATGATTGCTGCCAAGCTATTGCACCAGATTTATGGGGAAAAACTGGTCAGTTTCTTTATTTGTTTAACAAAAATGAGTTCTCTCATATTGCTGCTGGTTTATATTTATTAATTTGCTGTATTTTTCTGGCTATGGTGTTTCTCACTTCTTAGAAACCATTTCTTGGGGGGGTGTCATCTCTTTCTGAAGAGGTCAGATCAGTGCTTTCAGCTGCTTGTTTGTTGGACCATGACCTGACTCAGCTATATATTTCTGCTTGTGAAGTAAATAGGCAGCATGACCATCTCAACCATGAGCTGGACCACTATCCGGTTTGATATTCTTTTCTTCTCTTTTTTTTTTTTTTTTTTTGAACGTGAGAAATATCAGTGCCTTGATTCCAAGTACATATATTCATAATTTTTTGTTACAACTTTACAGTATGGTTTTGTTTGCAACATTCGTTGTTATGTCCCTTGGTTATGAACTGCTATACATTTTTTCATTTACATTTACTACCCAAAGGAATAATGATATAGACACAACTATTTTACAGCTGTTAAGATAAATATTTTTTTGATGAGTATTCTAAAATGTTATCGAAACTAGTAAACAGGCACAGCCCAAGTATACAAGAAGTATACAACAATGAACACCTAATTACAAGTTAGGAGCTAGAAAGTGATACAAGAAAATCATGTAAGCTGGCTCCATCAAAAACACTGGCAAAGGCCCAAAGAAATAAATTATGGGAGAAGAAACTTCTAAGCTCATCCAGACAGCAGTCCCTATCTTCAAAGCTTTGGTCATTCCTTTCAAGCCAGAGACACCACATGATACATAAATGAATTATTATCCATACATCCGCAAGCGAACAAATCTACCACCCTCTTAAGCATCATCCATGCAATTCCAATCTTGTTAAAAATCTCAGTTAATAACATCCTCACCACCTCACAATGAAGTAAAAGATGATCCACAGACTAACCACTCTTCTTACACATGTAGCACCAATCCATCATGAAAAGTCCTTACTTTCTCAAATTGTCCATAATCAATATTTTCCCAAGAGATGCAGTCCAACCGAAGAAAACAATTCCAGGTGGCACCTTACTTTTCCAAATGTTTTAAGATAAATATTAAATATAAATGATTAAATCTACCTTTTCCCATTAGTTTGAGCTTTTGGGACAAATGGTGATTTCACATGGTATTAGAGCCAGGTTCTGTGTTCGGATCCTGACTCTACACTCTATTCAATTTAATTAAATATTTCATATGTTGGGCCCACTTATTACGGGGGGGAGTATTAAGACAAATATAAATGATTGAATCTACCTCTTTCCATCAACTTAAGCTGTTGGGACAAGTGGTGATTTCACAACAATCAGTCCATGTGACAATGCCATTTTATAAAAATTTTTTTTTTTTTTAATTTTGGGTTTTCCACATGATTTGAATTTCAAATTTCACGTAGCCACATTTTAATTTACAAAGACTTGTAAAGAGAAATGTAAAGAGTTGCGTATGTGTCATTACTATCACCCAAATAATTAACTGTATGTGTTTCTCTAATTCAGTTGCTATTAACACCATTTTACTCTTTCCTGTTGGGCATATGTTCATGTTTTGTTTCAGTTTGTTGTGCAACAATGATAGTGGTGATTCTGTTCTGGAGGTTAATTCTTTAATTTATAGATAACCTTATATAAGTCAACAAAATTTCATTGCCATTTTTTTTAAAGAAAGAGGACAGTACCCCCAACTTTTATTTAAGACCCTCACTTATTCGGATGAACACCTTTTATAGAAAGGAGTTTAGGGGTTACAAAAATCCCAAAACCAAACTCTAAAAAGTATTTCAGCAAGCAACTAAAATTCTATAGTTTAACCTACTAAAAATTCTTTTCCATTTGCACGCTTCAACTCTGCTTCAATTGCGTCTAACATGTGTGTTGAATCTCATATGTTCTCCATGCGAAGTGATGTTCAGATGATCATGCTGTTTTCGGGGAATAAATACTGCTTATGTTCAGGAACTTGATAGCATTACACTATGTTTAGTATGCATTTGTATGCTCCTGGGTTTGATGTTGCATTTGTATGCTTCTGGGTTTGATGTTACAAAGAACAGGCTAATGATGGTGCTCAGATGATTGATTCCGTGCTTGAGCTGATAATTGTAATTTGATATTATTTTTTTGCTACAGAGTTTTTATCAAAAAATATGCTTGATCTGCCTCAGCCTAATTTAGATAAAAAGGTGAGAAAATCAGTTGTTGTTTCGTTCCTGCATCTGCAGATTGGAGAAGTTGCTAAACCATTAATTCTTGAGTGGGTGATTGCTCAGAATTCACGTATCCTGGAATGGACTGGACGTGTATTTGATCTTGAGGTCGGTTCCATACTGAGTAATGGTTTCATTTAAAATTTTGGTTATTAATCGGGTGGCCATCTACGTAGAAAAAATATGTAATTGGATGACCACCTGGTTTAGTATTAGTTTTAAGGAAGAAAATATAAGAAAGGAAGATGACAACTGAACAAGAAAAGGCTATGCTTTTAGTTATGTTAGACATAAGCTTTGGTGGGAGAGAAATGATAGAAGCTTTGAGGATTGCAAGAGGACAATGGATGAGCTTAAGTTTTCCTTTTATGGGCTGGGGTCATTGATTTTAATGGGCTAAATGTACATGATTTCTATTTTCAGTTGTAAACTCTAGTTAGGAACTTCTCATGTATGCATCCTGTGTACTTGGGCTATACCTTATTTTGTTATGAATACAACTCTTGATTACCTATAAAAAAATGGAGATTTATGTCTCTTTATGCATGTTTTGCCTTCCATATGTTTTTGGGCTTGTGCAGGCATGGGAGCCTTTATCATCTCAGCAAAGACTGGCTGCATCAGCAGTTGAAGTTTTTAGGATCATTGAAGAGGTAAATACTATACTGTAACAATTATTTTGATGCATCTTGTCCAAAAAGCAAGAAAAAAACCATTGGATTTAAATATTGATTTTTCATTCTTTTAGTTTTATGGAGGTTGCTTAGTTGAGCTTCTTGTAGGCGAGTGCTCTCTTTGACTTTTAAATGTCTATCTTCGTGTTCTAGTGGTCATTGTAGGTTGTAATTATTGCTATTGAGTTCCAGTTGTTTAGATTTTTTATCTTTTTGTTTCCTGATTCTTTCTATTTAGGTGCTCCTGCTGTATACGTGTTGTGTGCTTGGGTACCGTTTGGACTCTATAAAATTTTTTTGACAAATGTGCTCTTGATAAAATTGAATCACTTATAAAAAAATTATTGCTATTGAAATCTAAAGAACCTACAAAAGAAGAACAAGATAAAAATGTCAATGGGCTTTCACATGTTAATACTATATCTCCTTTTGAATTTTTTATGCGGTTTATTTTTACTGACATTCTTGTTTTTATATTTAATTACTTATTGTAGAGCAGCTTGTTGTCTTGTTTCAATTCATGGCCCTTATATCTACCTTAACTTGCAGACCGTGGATCAATTCTTTGGCTTGAATCTTTTAATGGATATTACACATTTACAAGCTCTGCTATCTGTTATTTTTCACAGTCTGGATGCCTATTTGCTGAAAATGCTTAACCAGCTAGGTAAAGTACAATTGTCTTGGAACATATTTGAGATTGGGCATATTGCCTTTTGTTTTACTTCCTTGACCTTTGCTTAACTTTCTATTGGTAAACTGAAAATTGTGACCAACTATAAAGATGCATTTTGTGTTTTCTATTTAAAAAAAAATGGTTTGATATGCTTTTTTATTTTTTGGTTAGGCTGTTGGGTGAAGGTCTTGGGTCTCCCTTTTTCTTACATATTTGAAGCCCTCAAACCCATAAGTTTTCTGTAAGGGTAATGTTAGATACAATCAAGGTTGTGCAAGCGCCGTGCAATCCTTTTGAAAAAGAGTAGGGTTCACTAATAAAAAATTAATTTTTTCATGTGAGTTCTATATTTACTCACTTTTTTCAAAAGGAGTGTGCAGTAATTGTGCATTCTAGGACTGCAAATATCATTTCTCTTTCTATAATCCTGCAACCTGTTTGCCTCAGGGAACTGCCCATATTCCTTCTTTTCTTAATTGTTCCTTTTCCTAATTCATTCAACAATCTCTAATTTCTTCTATGGCAATAGGCCCTAAACTGCTCCATCCTAAAGCCCACCACAAGTATGCATAGACAGATTTCCTAAATCTGTCCTGGATTCAAGGCTCACCAAGATATGTTTACAACTTACCAATTAAAAGATATATCGTGTCTTTTTCCATACCAGGACTTTATTTGTCTTTCTCTTTCTTCATCAATTTTGGATTATCTGGTGAGACTGATATATCTAGAAATGTGAAACATTTTTTTACATCTAGTGTGATGCTGAGAATATTTCCAGCACTTGAGATTTAGAAATGTATATATGTAAGCTCCCCCCAAAATAAGTTTAGGAGACGGTTCAGTCAATTGTGATTCAAGCCTCATCTTTGAAGAGTTTGACAGGATTCCCTGCTTGCTTATGTGATAAAATGGAAATCTGGTTTGATATACATGGCCCACTTTTAAATACCACTAGTTGTTAGCAGAACTGCCTCATCTTTAGCAGACTGGCATTTATGATGGGCGATCCCTTGGAATCTTTCGTTGAACTAGAATTTGTGATTATCCAATGTATTATGGGTGGGAAACGAAATTAAGTGGAGTTATATCTTTTAATGTTACCGCATAAGCTAGGGATTGCTTATCCTACACTTTTGGCTTGCACTCTTAAATGCTATCTCTCTGGGAAGATCTTTTTCGTCTATGTGGTATCCTTGATCATTTTGTTATGAGTTTATTTTATCCACATGAATTCATCAAATAGTGAAGGTTCTGTGCATAGACTCTCATATTTTTTGGAAATTTTAGGTCTTATTGTGTGCCCCTTAATAATCGGCAGCTGCACATTTTCTTTGACGAGCAATTGTTCTAAGCAATTGAAAAGTTTTCAGAGCATGTTCTCGGATGTTATCAAAGTCGAGTTGATTAATGTGAGCTTGTTTAGAAATATCTATTTTAGAGAGAGTTTGATCTTTATCGTACTGCCTTAAATACTGCAGTTGACAAGAATCACCTCTATCCCTTGGCTCCTCCTTTAACTTGTTATGAGGAGACAGTTATTCCAATAATGAAGAAGAAGGTGCTACAGCATAAACTTTTGGAGGACGACGTGAGCAAAAAGTTGAATGAATTAACAATATCCAAACTCTGTATCAGGTTAAACACTCTTAAAGTAAGTGCAACTCTTATAACTCTTATGTTCCTCATCATTGATCACACAAGTCCAAGAGAAAAGTGTTTATTTGGATGGACCATATATAACTCTCATCCTTCGCATGTTATCTCCACTTTTATTTTGGTGACGAGAATTTGATCAACCAAAAAACAACCTTTTAGAAATGTTAAAGAAATGTATGTTGGAAGAAGTTTGGCAATGTACCAATAAACTCAGTATAAGAAGTTTGGCTATACACCAAATATAGTATCACATTTCATAATTTTCAGGTTTATTCTTAGAACTTATATTTTTTTTTTTCTTTTTTATTCTTCTTGTGGCCTTGATAGTTACTGAGGACAGGTGATAGACAGTTGGGATAAAAATAGGGCTGCTACCTGCTCTATGCAGGTGGGCAACCACCCAATCCACTACTCGCCCCCCCACCTGGCCGGGGGTACACTTTTCAGTCCCACCTTCTGCCCGTCCCACATATGCAGCCCTGTTCGCTTGGGCTGGAGGATTGACAGCTCGGGGCGGATGGGTTGGGCGGGCTGGAGGATTGACTGCTCGGGGTGGATGGGTCGGGCGGGCTGGATGTGGGGGGGCCCGCCCAGCAGGCCTAGATAAAAATACCTTTATCATAACTTAAAAATATACTGCATGAATATATCATCAACTTTTAATTCTTTCCCCTTATCTTTTGTTTCTTCCTGCAGTATATTCAGAAACAAATTGGCATACTAGAGGATGGCATTAGAAAGTCCTGGGCACTAATCAGACCTGCAGCTGGTCAGGGATGGGGTAATTTCTTCTTCTTTTTGTTTTTTTTTTTTTTTTTTTTTTACGTGGTTAAGAAACCTAATATTTTATGATTTCCATGGTTTTGCACATGTCCCATTCAATGAAATTTTCTGTAACATGCATTGGCTTTGTCATGCATGGGGATCCTCTCTGACCACGAGATCTGCAAATGTTTGATGGTTTAAAACCTTTACCAGGAAAGAACATCCATATGCGTTTGTAATGGATGATGATATAGACTTGTACAAAATAGCATTTACTAGACTGACACATATTGAAACAGAATCTTTTTCTTTCTTGTCGATAAAAATTGAAAACATTTTTTTTAAGGTAATAAGAAATTAATAAAAATTGCATTTTATTCTTCATGATACACTGGTTTTTTTTCCAAGTTGTGGTCTCAAACTTAAATGACTAGTATATTACTTTTTTAAGTTTTATTTATTTTTTACTACTTTTTGAGAGATGAAAAGTTATTAACTGCTGAAGTTTTTGATATATATACTTGCTTAACAATTCGTCCAGCTAAAGAAGAGCCTCAGGAAATTTCAGAGAGTTCTCTATCAACATGTGGCGAAGCATTTGATGAACTGTTTGTCATCACCTTTAACAGCATTGGGGATACTGCGACAGATGCTATCAGCAAAATTTGTGACCTTACAGGTAATGTTATAAAATCTATTTGTATTAACAAGCCTGTCTGTGAATGGCAATTTCCCTAAATACTTGGCTTTGGTGCTTATGAGGACAATCAACTAAAGTTTAATTTCTAGGTGCGAGAGTTGTGTTCTGGGATCTCAGAGATACATTCCTCTTTTCTTTATACCGTGGTAGTGTTGAAGGTGCTCGATTGGACAGTGTTCTTCCACATATTGATACTGTAAGATATTGAAGTAAAATTTCTCCGTTTGTGTGAATGTCTGCATATAGAAATGCTTTGAAAATTGAATTGTAGTGTTTGAATAGTGTTTTCTTCTACATGGGTGAATTTCTATTGATACAAGGTTCCTTGATGCAGGTTCTCAACCATATATGTGGTTTAATTGATGAAACTCTTAGAGACCTTGTGGTTTTCAGCATCTGTCGAGCATCGCTGGTGTGCTTACATCCTCAAATTCTAATCTGTTGTGGCCCTTTTCACTCAGGTTCTAATTTTGTATGTGTTCTTGATTCAGGAAGGCTATGTTTGGGTGTTGCTTAATGGAGGTCCTTCTCGCTCATATTCTGATTCAGATATCATAATCATGGGGGATGACCTTAATCTTTTGAAGGTGTGTATTCTTATTGTAGTTGTAGTAGACAAACCTATTGTCAATGTACAAACCTTTACTTCTTGGAAATTTAAATAATAAGTTCTGGAAAGAAATGAAGAACACCTGACATTTGCATGTCCCATGTAAGTGGTGGTAAGCACTTG
The DNA here is from genome assembly GCF_004785595.1 of Juglans microcarpa x Juglans regia. Lineage (NCBI taxonomy): Eukaryota > Viridiplantae > Streptophyta > Magnoliopsida > Fagales > Juglandaceae > Juglans > Juglans microcarpa x Juglans regia. The sequence goes on along the minus strand of NC_054604.1, from coordinate 31,691,574 downwards.
CCCCTTACAAGACAAGATTTTGACAACGTGACTGTGTGGTCTGCACAAGGCAGGTAATGATGCTAACTTGTGAGCACCGTAGTCAGGCATTACCAACCCATTCTTCCTAGTTACCTCCGTCTTGTCTTTGACCTCTGAATCTTAACAGCGTCATTCATATGTATCAAAAGTTACATGGAAAAAAACAAAACAATTATGTCATGTAGCATTGCAATGGGTGACCTACGGTCTACCCAAGAAACAGAAATAAACTTTAGCTTACTGTTTTCACTCCTGTAGTTGCGTTTTGCACGTTTTGGCCTGATACTTTTAGTTCAGCATCATTTCCTATGCATCAACTTATTGCTTTTAAAAATGAGTTGGTTCATGTGCATGGAAAGTGCATCAGATTCTTCCACCGTTGAGAGCAGGAGATCCTTCACTGCTCTGAAGCCAGGCTCACATGCTGCCCTCTGCTCTAAGAGCCAACGGACCCAGAACCTTTGCCCAAGTCAGATTGGACCCAACTCTTGACTTGGAATTGGCTTATTGTTTCTAATCTAGTACAGTCAACTAGAATCATATTGCAGCTTTAGTTTTATCCAATTTTACGACAGCTCACTCACCATATAGTCCAAAAGTTTTGAGTGAACCCTTATCCATAATATAACTTCTCTGAGGGACTCCAGGACTTTCATGTTCTTTTGGTTAAGATGGCTAGTAGATTTCAGTCCATTATAATATCCTTCAAAATGCCACTAATTAGTTTGGAAGGTGGCATTGTTTAGTTGCCATTCGCAAACCTATGTATGGAATTCTCCTTTTGTTTTTTCGAGCACTCCCTGACCCATAATGGTTGCTTGCCTGATGTATATATTACTTGATACATGTGATTGCATCGTTACCAGTTTACAGTGGTTGCTAATAGGGCATTGCTGCTCAACTTTTTAGGATTTCTTTATAGCTGATGGAGAGGGCCTTCCACGTTCAGTAGTGGGCCAAGAAGCAAAACTTGCTGAACAAATACTGAGCTTGTATTCCCTTCAGGTTTACTTTTTTTTCTTTTTTTTTTTTTTTTTTCTTTTTTGTGTTTTGCTAATTTTTATACTCAAACGAGTGGATGAACCTTGCAGTATGGTGACACTTTTATTTCTGCAGACTGGTACGGTTATCCAGATGCTCATGACAGCAAGTGAACAAATTTCAACAGGATTGAATTCACGTAATCATGATAAAATGGGATTAGAAGATGCCCAAACTTTAATACGAGTCTTGTGCCACAAGAAAGATAGACAAGCCTCCAAATTCTTAAAACGACATTATCAGCTCCCAACATCTTCAGGTGATTGTTTTCACGTCACTTTTTTTTTGGAATTTTGTTATTGTATGGGATTAGATGAATGCCCAAAGTTTAACGAGTCATGTGCCACAAGAACGATAGACAAGCCTCCAAATTATTAAAAAGACAATATCCAACATCTCCAGGTGATTGTTTTCACGTCGCTTATTTTGTGTGGAATTTTGTTATTAAATAAGACTAGAGTGATTTTCAAATGGTTATAGTAGTATATAAATTAACAATGTATAAGCAAGATGGCAAGCACAATGTTGTCATAATATTTAGGGACAGTCACACAGATGTGGCCCCCCATACACGCAAGGAATGAAATATGTGAGATGAAAATTAGCGTTGAAGTACTTTACTAGTTTGGAGCCACATATTCTATAGCATCTCTCATTTGAAGGCAGTAATTTATAATCCTATGCTCCCCCCGCCCCCCTCCCCCTCCTCTTTCCCTTGTTGGGCACATTGTGAGGTATAAGTCGTGTAATAAATGCCCTTGTTTTTTCCTTCTTCAAAGCATTCCCAAAGAACCAGTTATGGTTCTAGACTTCATTCATGGAATTTTTGTTGCAACATCACTATTAATCTTGAATGTGAGCAACATTGTATCAGGAAGAGGCATTAAGCTGGTTAATTGAATATATATCTGCAGATTACGATGACACTCCATCAGAGGATTCAGATTCGATATTGAAATCTCCTGTAATATCTGATCTCTTAAAACGGAGCTCCTCATTTCATTGGACCAAGGGCCAGAGTAGTCTTAAATCGTTCAAGAAGAAACTCCAAGAAGCCACATCAGATATCAGGAATATGGCATGGTAGAGATACTCCTTAGATTATGTTCTGCTTGGAAAGTACCCTTGTATTCCGAGTAGATGTCAAGCTATTGTTAGCACCCTGTTCTTGCAAAGGGTTTAAACGAGTCCAAGTTTTTGTAATCCATTTAAAGCCTTGTCAGCAAACACCACCCCCTCCTATATTATTTGTAATTGTATCGTCACTAATGTGGTGACTCAGAAAAGGAAAATGCTTCAGCCACATTTTTTCGTTATTTTAAAATGTGGTGAGCCATTAAGTTTTTCCTTGGACTTTAGGAACCTGCAATTTATTTCACATTATGTTGGTGAGCCATTAAGTTTTTAAATTTTAATGGTGGCCAACACCATGGGATGACTCGCAGGGCAGTGGTCCTCTTTCTTTTTCATATACTTATTTAGGTCTATCTATTTTTCAATATTTTGGGATTTTTTAGAATTTCTGGATTATAATTTTTTTTTTTTTTTTTTTTTTTAATGAGATGGCTCACGTGAAATGTTATATTTTGCTTTTTTATTTGTTGATAGGAAATGCTCTAGCTACAAAGATATTATACAAACACAATCTCACAAACTGGCATAATTTGATATGGTTGATTAGATTGTAAAGTTATTTTTATCGCAAAGTGGATTTAATAGATCAGATGAAACTACCTCAATTTGTGAGATTATTTTTATATAATTTCTGTGTATTATTCATCGCACAAGACAATGAAATGTGTGAGAAGTGAGAATTCAAGTAGCTTTTTTCAACTTTTTTGAATCCTAAAGTCGAATGGCTGGTGGAAGGCGAAGGTGATTATGGCCGCATGTAGAGCATCCTTACCGCTTTCTCAATGGGTATTCAAGCCTAGAGCCGACATTAGCCATTGCTTTATTGCATGTGAACTTGTTTATACTTTGTTAGACTGTTCTAGTCTCAAGAATTGAAGATTTAACTAAATTAATATCTAACAGTCATGTAATTTTTGGATTAATGGTTGAACATTTAATAATTGGTATCAAAATAGGATGACATAACGAGTTCAAGTTAAGAGAGATCAACGAGTGAAGCCATCGAAGTAGGATTGAGATTTTTGGATTGATAGTTGGGTTTTTAACGCTTTAATTAGGCCATAATCAAAAGGGAAGAATTTTTAACGCTTCAATGGTGGAGTCATTGAATAGATGCGTGGTCATTGAACTCTGTTATGAGTGGTAAACTATATTTGATTTGTCCTGATTATGACAGTGTCACTAACTAGGTGTAATGAACCCGACTATTCTTCACTGTCATAATAAGGAATGGTATGAGAATGAATTAATGGTTGCTGTTCGATAAAATGAACAAGAGAGTCACAAAGAAGATGAAGATGAAGATGAAAATAGCTACGCCATGGGATATTCGAGGTCCCCAATTCCTCCCAAATGAAAATACAAATTGTTTCAACAATAATTTCCCGATCCCTTTCAACCTCTTTTTCCTCTTATACTATCAGGCAACCAATAAAGAAATTATGAAGGCCATAGGCCAGACCAAACGCTAAGGCCATGGGCCAGGCCAACTCTAAGTAATTAAAAAGAGTCCAATTAAGTCCTATAGTAAAGAAACTATTTATTGTAAATGAACTAGGCCTAAGGAATATTAGGAGGCCCATCAAGCCTGGGCCAACTTAGTTGGGTTCATAACAAATTTTCTCCTTTTAAACAATCTTGTCCTCAAGATTCAAATATTGAAGCAATTATACCAACTAGTTACCAAGGAGTATCATATAATTTGCCCGAGCAGTGAATGCATATTAAACCCAATGAAAGACAAGGCCAAGCATGCCAACAAGCTTCCTGTCGAGGTAGACGAAGGTGACATGCAAGACGAACAGCATCCTGTGGAGGCCCTACTCCAAAAATACAAAGCCCATTTTTTAAATTACCGATGCCATCCCGAACAAAATGCCAGATTCCAAACCATATACATTTTCTTCTACAACTTCATATTCCATATTCATTCCAACCAATCTTAAGCACAATTGCATCATAAGCCATGCTAATGTTGCAGTTCTGTATTCAAACATACTCGGAAGAATCTGGGATTATACCACGAGTGTAAGGAGATTTTGGTGGAGTATGAGTAGTGATATTCTCAACTAGCACCTTGTTGCAATACACATCACCCTTAAGCCAAATCTCACACAATGCTGCCAGCAGATATGCTATTGCAATTCTCTGTAGTGTACCCATCCATCTCTTATGTTCAATATCCACCCCATAAGTTAAATCATTAAGGCCATGGAAGAAGCCACCTTAAAGAAAGAGGCCTAACATTAAAAGCTTTAGAGCCCGTAGTATTGCTTTTCTAGTTGCAACAGCTTTGCATGACAAATTCTTGTAGGCAAGTGCAAGTGAGATACCAACAATACAGAGGAAAAATGGTATGACAAAATCTGCAAGTGTTAAACCGTCCCAAGGATTTAAATTTTGCCCATTAATTGTAAAATCTAAATTCCTTGTCAACCAACCTATAGAACAATAACTACAAGTGGCCACTGAAACATATCTTTGACAACTTAATTTCCTATGCAATTGTTTTCCTCTGTCAAAAAGCCAATGAAATGGTAATTGAAAGGGTAGGGGAGACAAAAGTACCACAACAAAATCCTTAAAATAACTGTGTGCAAGGACAACATGAGCACAGTTCAAGGGTCCAACTCTAAGAAATGTCCCATACCACCACACACCCCTAAATGGCAATTTATCAAGTAGTTGAGGTGCATTATTTATCCTTTTATCCAAATTAACATTTGAAAGATACTCTTGCCACTCAACAACCAGCAAAGGCACACTAGCTATATTCTTGGCCTTAATCTTCACAAGCTCCAGCAGCCTCTCAAAACAAGCAAGGGAAAAGTCCTTTTTATTTAATTCCATTTTCAAACTAATAACCCCAAATTTGAGAGTTGCTGGTTTCTGGCTGTCTATTCTCTTGCTAAAGGTAGTATCAAACTGTATGTAATTACCAAGTTGGGGAGTTCGCTGACCTCTGAACACCAAGGGAGATGGAAGAGCAGGGAAGATGAGTATACCTCGATGCTCTTTTCTGATCTTGGAAATGAGAAGAGTTCCCCTTCGTGACCTGGTTTCGCGTTCCAGCGAGTGGCATGCCTGAAGTTCTTGGATCGCAAAATAACTACCAAAAAAATGCCAGGATGTTAAGTCGTTGTAGGAGGCAATGAGGGGTGGCGCGGTAGGGTTGATGAAGATGGAGTTGTGGTTTAGGCTAGAGAGGTAGCCGCTTGAGTCGAGAACAACCATCCGAAACTCCGATGGTTGTCCCCCCTTCGGGATGATGTCATGGAGGTGGGCTACAACCTCACCAAAGGCTTCATCTAGGTGAAACAGAAGCGCACGAAGGAGCACCTCTTCCGCTCGATTGGGCGCTCGAGTCCGTATGGCTCCGAGGTCACAATTTTTGTGGAGTACTGTTGCTTGAGGAGGCTCACCGGGGACAAGAACAACGAGTTTCTCACCTGGTTCCCAACTCCGATCTTTACAATACAACCCCAGTGTTGGCGTTTGAGCTCAACAAGGGATTTTGAGACCGATAGTTTCTGGATTTTGAGATGGCCTTGGAGGATGGTTAGGTCTTTTGTAATGTAGGTCTTCCATGGAGGCTGCCAAACGAGGTGTATAGAAACATCCCTGCACCTCTGATTAAAATAAAATGGAATCGTCGAAATATATGTCAGCATGTTAATGGAGGGGAGAGACGAATTCTAGAGATGGGAGTTTGAGGGTTGAGACAATAAGATGGGATTGTCGAAAGAATTTTCGAGAACACACGAAAGGAAAATTTCTTTGGGAACAACTTTCGTGGGCACCGCAACAAACTCTTCCGCCTCCGTTGCCCTTTTTACACCCTCCTCCGCTATTGCACTTTCTACCTCTATTGCACTTTCTTCTTCATCCTCCTCGTCTTGCCATTGCACTAAAGATTTCTACATCCTCTTGCAATTTTGTTACATTTCGTCGAGTCTTTATGTCACCAGCAGTAATTTCTCCAAATAATTTTCCATCAACTGTGTTTGTTATTTGTTGAATCTTACCTCGTCACGAAGAATCGGTGACTCTAATACCAATTGTAATGAATCTAGTTACTCTTCACTGTGTTGTAATAAGGAATGGTATGAGAGTGGATTAATGGTTGCTATTTAATAAAATGAATAAGAGAGTTACAAAAAAGATGAAAATGAAAATGACTACGCCCTGAGATATTCGAACTTCGAAGTTTCCAATTCCTCCCAAATGAAAATACAAACTGTTTCAACAATAATTTCTCAATCCCTTTTAACCTCTTTTTCCTCCTCTTATAGTATCAGCCATCAGGCAACCAATAAGAAAAATATGAAGAGGCCAGACCAAACGCTAAGGCTATGGGCCAGACCATCTAACTAATTAAAAAGAGTCCAATTAATCCTATAGTAAAGAAACTATTTATTGTAAATGAACTAGGCCCAATGAATATTAGGAGGCCCATCAAGCCCGGGCCAACTTTGTTGGATTCATAACACTAGGGAGAAGCCTCAGGAGTCGGGAGTAGTCGGGAGCTCAAGTTTTCCAAACACTTAAATTAGGCCATAATTAAATTAAGGTACCGTCTACGAATAACATCTTAGGCATTTACGTCGACACTGTTGAAAGAAAATTCATAGAAATGATTGAAACAAAAAGAAAACCAAGATAATCCTGGGTAAAACATTCATTCTTAACATGGTAATCAAACGTTACAGTGTACTCAAAACCAAACTCAGTAATCATTGCTTAGTCGGTAGTTCTCTCTCAGAAACAGAAGGGTCGAGCTTTTGTCTCAGCCCCTTTAGAGACGTACGATAATGGCCCCTGTTTTTTAACATATGCAGAAATCATAGTACAAACCCCACCCCCCAAATGATTAATACAGTATATTTTCTACACCTGTTCGCTTTGATTATTGGTGAGTTCCAAACAACTGGATTTCCCACGAGCCACTTCACACAGTTCAAACAACACTTAACCCGTCAAAACGCCCGGACATTTTTTCAACTAAAACCTAACTCTGTTTGACACAGTCCCTCACTCACTCACTCACTCACTCTTACCTGTACATGTCTGAACAACGTTGCCGGTATGCCAATCACAGTGCGACACATGTCAACCATCGGTGACCCCGAACCTGGGACTCTTTGGCCGGCAACAGAGGCTAAAGTTTCTAACTTTATGGAAAGATTGACAATCCCTTGGCACCTTGAGCCGTCTCTGGCACGCAGCCGGTAACTCAAGTACCGAACTGACCCAACTGGCGGTGACACCAAGTCGTTGACCGGAATATGAAACCAACCCAGTAGGACCTGTCCCACAATGAGCCCCTTGGTGAAGAGATGGAGATAAATGGCGGAGAATCTGTTTGCAAAGAAGGCTGTGTCCAGAGGGACCCGGAACTTGTCACCCCAGGTAGGGTTGGTGCCTCCTTCATCATCCACCCTTGTTTTGAACACGTGGCACTTCTTATTACCGCTCTTGTTGGGGCTGAAGGGACTGGGTGGAACCGTGGTGAAGGTGACGAAGGGCTTGATACGGCGTGAAAAGAGAGTTGAAGAAGAGGTGGTCTCCAATCCCTCCGCTGACAGTACAGTGATTTCCAAGATGAACGGCGGTGGATTTTGCTTCGACATGGTGGGTTAGTATATTGGTGTTGGTATTGTAGTGCTTATTAATGGGGTAGGTATAGAAAATAAGAGGGATTTTTGTGTGGGAACGAGGAAGAGATTTCTTGGGAACTTCAGGGGTTACTACAGTGCAGTTTCCCCGTGGAATACAGATGGGGAATGGAAATTTAAACGGTGTATGCTTCAAAGCTATGAAATTTTCGTGGTTGTGAAGTCAACTCATGACATGTCACGACAACTTATTGAAGGATGTTTATTCCTCCTTTCTATTCTTGGATTTTGGTCGGAGTGTGCAGATGATTGTGGGCGTCAGGAACTAGCACAATTATATTCACCGAGATTCTTATTCAGAGTCTGAGACAGAGAAACTGAGATCAGAAACAAAAAAAAGAAAAAAACTAAAATTAAACAAGTTTTTGAATTGTTTAATAATATGACAGGAAACAATCTAACAAACATCCATACAGCTTTCAACCGTGTCGCATGGTGCTTTAATTTGGAAAAGAAGGCGTCTCTGTTTTACCAAGTCAGAACCAATTACCAAATGTGGAATCCTCAAGAGTTCTCTTGAAACATTCATGGAACAACCAGGAAATACAGGGCACGTCACATGCGAATCCCTGCCGCTTGCGGCTTCCTGGGCCTACATTGATCGATCCGAATAGGACACTTTTTGCTTTTGTTTTTGTTCTTGTTTTTTTTCTCGCGTGTAGAAAAGGTTGGCGCACGAATTATTTTATTTTATTTGTTTCGTCTGCAGATACGTGCATTTCCAGTGCTTGTTGCCGACTTTTTTATTCTGGTGGAACCCATGGGAACTACTCTTGCATTTAATATGTAAATGATTTGCAACTTCGACATATTTATTTTGGGAAAAGGAAATAGGAACCTTGAGAAATATCATTCTCCTCATTCATGCCACGAAACTTATCCTGTAATCAATGCATCTTACGAATGAATCAAGAAACAGTACTTGCTTTCTCATTTCAATGGGCAGATTTTTCCTGTAATCTATGCAATTTGTGGATGAATTAAGTAAGCGTTTGGTTAAGTAATTTAGATGAGATGAGATTAAATGTTTTATTAAAAATTAAATAAAATATTATTAAAATATATTTTTTTAATAAAGTTGAGAAAGTTGAAGTAATCCTTCCTCTTTTAAACCATTAAATATTAATCTACCAAAACAAGACTACAGAACGGTAGAAAAAAAGCTGAATCCAACGTAATGAAAGCTTAAAATTGGACTAAAATGACACAATCCCAACAGATCAGTTCAAGTCCGAAGACCTGTTAAACCACTCAAATGTTCATAACAAAAAGACAAATTTAAACAATACCTCATGATGTGCATTCTGCCGTCTTGCCGTCTTAAAACAAAGTGAGTTGGGAATGGAAATCACTTTTGAGGCCGAGAAAAAAGAAGAGAACCGAAGTTCAAGGAAGCACAAGTCAAAAAAGTCGACTCATGTTCTCAAGTTAAATCAAAAGAGAAATATTTTACGATGATACAGCACAAAGTGACTGAGACCCAAATTGCCATGTGTTGGAAAGCATTGATAGTTAGGTAATGGCTATTGCTAATGGGTTATCAGCAAGAGCCGTGTCGGCAACTAACTAATGTGTGCATATGTGTAAAAAAAGAGTAATGTTATTTTCCATTTTAATTTTTATTACATTTTTATTATTTTATGATATGACATTAAATGATTAAAATTTATTTATTATATTTTACTTGTAAACTTATCATTTAATGCTACATTATGAGATAATGAAAAAATAATAAAAATTAAGATGATGAAAAATTTTTTGTACGAGTCTGGAAGCATGGCGCTTTTTGAACTCATGCGCAGACCTAGCTCCTATCAATTACAAATTACAGACAACATCCAACATGAAAATAAATACGTGATAAGAAATTGTTTTAATTTCACACAGACAGTAATGGCAATTGTTGGACACCCTTCGTAAATGCCAGTATTAGGGTCGGTTTCATTTCTATTTTAATTGTTTTCAATCTTTAGGAAGTTGTTTGATTTCATGAGCATGGGAATGGTTTTAGAATTCTTATTGCTTTTCCAATTTTTCAAAGGTTACTTTTTTGTGAAATGTTTCTATAGTTTGTTGAACCGTGTTCATCTAACATTTTTGGTTTTGAAACGGTTTTGTTAATTTGAGGAGTGATTCCATACTAGAGCTCATGCTCTACCAAACGTTTTAGACATCGTATTTAATGGGATTTCACTTTTCTTCTTCCAGTATTATCATTCTGAATATAAATCAAGATAAAATATTAAAGGCAGAGAGAGAGAGAGAAGTAATTAACTTCCCTTTGGGCAATGGGCTTCTTAGTACAATAGGAGGACCAGAGGAGGGCAGCACAAATGGGTGATGGGCGATTGCCTTTGAGCGATGAGTTTCTCAGAAAAAGAAAGAGATTATTTACGGAGGGGGGCATCGGAATGCACAGAGCTTTGTGTTTTATAGTTTTCATGTTTTTTTAACCCAACTTATCCACGTGTGCATTTCGTGCATTTTGTGAGCCTCAGGGACTTCACTGCTCATATTTATATTCCACGGCAGAATGACGATATTGTGAACTGTGATAATTACACAGCTAACGTAATTAATGGAGGACTTTAAACAAATGATGGGGATTAAACAAATAAGGATAAAGTGATAATGGAAATCTTAACGATACAAAGTCTATATACAATCTTAGGATATGCAACTTCAACTCATACTCTTTGAAAAAAATTTGAGTTTATTATTAAAAAAATAATTTTTTCACTTGCGTATTAGATTTATTCAATTTTTTTTTTAAGAGATTGCGAAGGATTTACACATCTTATAAAGACTACAAATATCAATTTTTTTAAAAATAAAAATAAACCCCAGCCTTTTGATCAGCTTGAACTTGAGAAGTGATGCAAGAGGGAGTCATGCATGATGTCTACGGTATACCCATTTTTCCAACAGAGTTTTGATGATAATCTCTGTTATGGGAATCAATTCAAAATAATAACTTATAAAAAGAGAGAGAGAAGAAGAAGAAGAAGCAAGAGTTCTTACAGAGTACAGACAGTCTTTGAGAAAATGTCAAGCACGCCATATTAACGAAACGTGTTTTGAACCTTATCTTGTGATATATATTACACAATACACGTGAAGCCCAAAGTCCAACTACAACAGCCCAGATACAAGATGATAAGGCCCAGAGTCAAGTTGCAAGTTGCTTCCTTCTTATAGCAACTACAAGTCGCCCAGACAAGTTACAAAAAAGTGGAAAAGGATGATGTAACTTACGAATTTTGTTATTTACAAGCAAGTTTGCGTATTCATCTGCATACTAATATTATTATCTTTATATTCTAAATTCAAATTAACACTATTTTTAATAAAATTTACTTTCTGACTAATCATATTGAATGAGTGCACATATTAGTATATAAAATCGCTTACAATTAGATTTTACCTTTACTTATATCCCTTTATATATCTTCCTTTTATTCCTTGTAAATATTCTTAGATGATGAGCTGTATTCTATTTTAGGAAAATGCATTCTGATAGGTTGTTAGACTAAACGTGTATATGAGGTACCTCACCCCTATATTCATCAACACACTAGTGCTTTCTTTCTTTTGTTTCCTTACAACCAAGGTGTCATGTGAGAATTAAAGAGGACAAACGAAGAAGAAGAAAAAAAACTAAGCATGTCCAAACACAAATCTATTTTATGTATTATCCCCGCTTATGCATTTTATGTATTTTATTTTTAACCGACCTTTAAGGCCTCGTTTATTTTCACAAACATTCTTATCTTATATCATCTAATTATTATAATTTTTTTTAAATTTTTATTCAAAATCAAATAAACAATTCAAAATTTTCAAATCCTAAAATAAAAATAATATTAAACAAATATATTATAATAATATTTTATTCAACTTTCAATTTTATCTCATCTCATCTCACTATCTAAATGAGCCCTTAGAACATTAGCGTTGGCTTCATCAAAGTCATCTTCAAAGTTTAGCTAAAAGTACATATTTTCCATAAATTCAAAACCATTCAAGCCATAACCCCACATTAGATTAGTCAAAATAATAATATAATATTATTTTTTTAAAATAATATTTATAATTTTTTTCATATTTTACAACTACACTAACTATATGTTAATTAATAATTAATTTTAACTTAAATTATTATTTCTTAACTAATTTTTTTCCTCAACCTATTTTGGAACTATACTAACCATGGGTTTGATATTTTATTCTCTTTTAAAGATGACAAGACATCTTCAAATATGAAAATACATTTAAAAATATTGTAGCTCATATGTGAAGTTACTAATATTTGACTATTCCAATACAAATGATTCTATCTCTATTCCTTCAAAATTTGAAGATGAACCGACATTTTGCTCTAAGTGGTCCATAAAAAAACAAATTAGGACAGAAACTAACGTAATCCTCGTACGAACCAGGTGTTACCAATCAGGTCACTTGGTTGGCCTGCTTTGTGGCTTTTCTTCTCGAGTCCACACCCTTATTCAATTCAACCCAAACCCAGGTGGCTTTTATGCCCCAGTTTGAGCAAAAAGGCTTGAAATCTATAAAGACCTCAAAATTTAAGCATCTTTATGGGCAAACGGAGGAGTGTAGTAAAGAGCCCAGGATCTATTTTCAAGTGGGGGTGGGTGATGAGCAAATTAACCATCTTGTAATAAGATCAGTTCATTGGGCTTCAAAAGGGCAGGGGAAGACTTGTATTTGTTTGTTTTGGGTACAGACTGACGAGCATAACCAGATAACACGATCTCACTTTCTATAATGACCTTTTCCTTTATGTACTAAAAAATAAAAAATAAAAAAAATTATAAACCAGATATCTGAGTTAAAATTCTATATTAATAATTTTCTCTTGAATTGCTTGAGATACATTTGTGACAAAGTCCTTATCGAGAACCAACGCACCCAAGAGATTAGTTGAAACTTTATCTTAAACAAGTGGTGCCAAATAGATGTGTATTTAAATAGAATGATAAAAATGACAAATTACATATTGATGTATGGTATAGAAATGATAATTTAAAAATCGTGGCTTTACTTTTGGTCATTCTTTGAGGCAATTTATTTTTTCTCGTTTCTATTATTCTTTTTAATTATTTGGAATTAAGAGTAGGAGGAAGGAAAATATGGAAATAAAATGAGCGAAAATGTTGATGACTGATACAAGAAAAAAAAAATATGAATCACCAATGTTACAAATATTAGTTTGGAGCATTGTACATTTTGCATAATTAGAGGGAACTATAAATACCTTAGTCAAAACACTTGCAACTTCAAAATGTTTGTAAGGGTTTCAAAATGTAACGGTTTTAACATTTTTGGGATTTTACGATTTAGGATTAAGAAATAATATCATAATCATTTTACTACCACTTAACAACAGCCTCTCATTTTTTTGGTTTCGCTTAGAGTATTCTGATAATACTTTACTAGTATTTATTATTTTATCATTACTTTTTATTTATTTTTCTCTATTATTTATTAGTATTTAATATTTTATTATTATTATTTATAGAATATATGAAATCCCATTACTATTCAAACGCAATTTAAAATTCCAAAGTCGAACAATGTACCATAGCATTCTTGACTTAGAATGATAACGACAATAGATCCTGCCATATAATGTCCGGCATTTATTGTCCAAACGTCAAAAGAAAAGAATAAAAAAAAAAAAATGGAGAAACATCTATGATCAGGATATAAAAATGGTTATCAGATGTTATAATAAAGAAAAATGTGCATAATCATTTTTAATAATTATTCTGAGGCAGGAGCCTGGATAATTGAACATAGAAGGCGCATAACTGGCAAGAAATATTTTGTACCATACACATCTGACAGAAAAATAAACGTCTCTTTTGTTTTTTATTTTCCGTAAAAAATGTTCTTTACGAACTCTTTCATGAAGTCAAGATTTGAGATAACCAAATAGTTAGGAAAATTATACGTGACCCTCTCAAATTTACTGTTTGAATATTACTTAAAAAAGATTATTCATAAAGTTGTGAAATAATTAAAGATGTTAAAAAATTATTTAAAAATAATAAAAAATTCAAATACATTAGAGCATGTTAGCACATCAGAATATTTGACACCCAGCACTACACAGCCCGCATCCACTGTCAGACTACCACAACAGAAAGCACAACAAACTTCTCAACAGAATAGCTACAATGACAAGGCAAATAACAATACAATGCCAGACGTACCTCTATAGAATCTTCTAGCATATTCTTGTAGATCAATTTTCTTGGTATTCTGAGTTTTCTATAAATAGTCATGGACTGTATGAAGGAGGGACTCACGGAAATATCACTTCAGAAATGTTTACGCCCATTGAGGCATTTCAACAAATGCTTTGTCTTCATATGAGCTTTACATTTCTCTTCATGGTATCATAGAGCCGCATAGGATTTTTTTTTTTCTTTCCTTCCTCATGGCCCCCTCCACATCACCGAATCCTTCCCTCACCAATGCCGCTGCACATCTTATCACTGTCAAACTTTCCACTGATAATTTCCCTCTTTGGAAAGCTCAACTCCTTGCCTTTCTCAAAAGCCACCAGCTCTATGGCTATATCGATGGCTCGGTTTCTCCTCCTCCTCCCTTTCTTGATGATAAACCCAATCCAGCCCACAGCTCATGGCTTCTACAAGATCAAATGATCATTTCGGCACTTTATTCCTCTCTTACCGACAACATTCTTTCTCAAGTAGTTGATTGTTCAACCTCCCATGAAATCTGGACCACTCTCACCAATCTTTATTCGGCTCAGTCCACTGCCCATCTTATGCAAACACGTTACCAATTAGCTACACTCAAGAAAGGATCAGACACTATTTCCGCATATTTTCACAAAGCTAAAGCCCTCGCCTCCTCGCTCTCCTCTGCAGGTCATCCCCTTTCTTCCCATGAATTTATCATCTACCTATTGACTAGTTTAGAAGCCGACTATGAGTCTGTCGTGTCTTCCATCACTACGAGACTCGAACCTCTTTCCATTTCACAAGTCTTTAGCTACCTTTTAAACCATGAATCAAGACTTGCACATCAGACCCAAACGATACTCTCGGTCGCGTCCTTTTCTGCGAATTCCACCAATTTTCGTCCATCTTCTAACCCTTCCACTCGTGGTCGTGGCCGCGGGTATCGCCGTGGTCGAGGAGGAGCCAGAACTACTAATACGGGTTCTCCTAATTTTTTCTCTTCTCAAAATCAACACAAACCAACTTGTCAAATCTGTACTCGAATCGGTCACTTTGCTTTCCAGTGTTTTCATCGCTTCACTCACAACTATCAACCTTCTCCACCTCCATCCCTCACAGCCAATTATACCTCAGTTCCTTCCTCTTCGTCCAATCAGTGGTTTCCAGACTCTGCCGCTACAAATCATTTCACGGCTGATTTTTCCAACTTGAATCTGGAGTCCACACCATATAATGGACCTGATCAACTGCATATTGGCGATGGGTCTTCTCTTCCCATTCAGAACACTAGTGCTGGCCTTCTTCCCACACCAAATGGCAAATTTCTTCTCCAAAACTTAATTCATGTTCCTTCCATTTCTAAGAATTTATTATCTGTGCGTCAGTTCTGTCTTGATAACTCAGTGTTTTTTGAATTTAACTCTTCTGGTTTTCTTGTGAAGGATTTGCACACTCAGGAAGTACTTTTTCAGGGCACTGTTAAGAATGGCTTATATGTTCTTCCACCATGTGATGAGCTCATTTCCGGATCAACTGCTTCTATTCGACCTCAAGCCTTCATTGGTGAAAGGACTACTCCTCAGATTTGGCATTCCCGTTTAGGACATCCGTCTCCTCGAATTACTTCCTTGACTATTCGTCAACATAACCTTCCCATCACCTCTACACCCCTCTCTTCACTTTGTAATGCTTGTCTTCAAGCAAAATCTCACACTCTTCCCCACCCTCTCTCTCCCTCTCGGTCTACTCATGCTTTTCAACTTTTATTTTTAGATGTTTGGAGACCAGCGCCTGTGCTATCCTCTAATGGTTTTAGGTTTTATTTTTCTATTGTTGATGATTTCTCTAAATATATTTGGTGCTTTCCCTTACGTACTAAATCTGAAGTTTCTACTATTTTTTTAGCATTCATTAGATTTGTTCAAAATACTTTCTCCAAAAATATCATTACTGTTCAAACAGATTGGGGTGGAGAATTTCGTCCCTTTTCTTCTCTTCTCCTCAAAATAGGCATCTCTCATCGCATTACTTGTCCCTATTCTCATGCTCAAAATGGAAGTATAGAACGACGTCATCTTCATATTGTGGAAACTGGGCTATCTCTTCTAGCTCAGTCCTCAGCTCCATCAAAATTTTGGGCTGAGGCATTTCAAACTGCCACTTTTCTAATAAATAGAATGCCCACACCTATCTTAAGAAATATTTCTCCCTTTCAAGCTCTATTCAATCAACAACCTGATTATAATTTTTTGCGGATTTTTGGTTGTGCCTGTTGGCCCAACCTTCGTCTGTTTAATCGTTATAAAATGGATATGCGTTCTCAACTTTGTGTTTTTATTGGATATAGCTTGAATCACAAAGGTTATAATTGCTTACATATTCCTACTGGGCGAGTCTATGTCTCTCGTGATGTTCGATTTAATGAAAATCACTTTCCTTTCTTTCAGACCGGTTCCATTTTACATGTTCCGGATTCATCTTCTTCTAAAATAAATTCCTCACCCTCCTATTCTATTTTGGCTCAATACTCTTCTCCCAAGCCCACTAACTCTCTTCTACCCATTACTCCATCGTCCCCTCCCAACATTCAGACACCGGCCCATTCGTCTACATCTCCAGCCCAAACCAATTACACCACACCGGCCCAGCATGCTAACCCAGCTCCTCAAGACCTACCCGAAATCAACCCACCCGTTTCTCCCCAATATCGCTATCTCCAGCGCCGCACAGTTCCTCTCTCAACCCTCCATCGTCTATCATCCCTGCCTCTCTCAATCAACATCCGATGCTCACTAGATCAAAAACTCATCATTCTCGTCCTCTCACTCACACGGATGGAACAATAGCTTGGCCTCCCCCCAAACACTCCATCTCTCTCACCGAAACTGCTTCTATTCCGGAAGAACCTTCATCTTACACTATTGCCGCTCAATACCCAGTTTGGCGAGATGCCATGGCTGCGGAATTTGAGGCACTTTTGCGAAATCATACATGGGATTTGGTTCCTCCCTCTCCGAGATTTAATATTCTTGGTTCAAAATGGATTCTCAAAACTAAGAGACATGCTGATGGTACCCTAGAACGTCGAAAAGCTCGACTTGTTGCAAAAGGGTTTCATCAGCAAGTTGGTTTTGATTATTCTGAGACTTTCAGTCCTGTTGTTAAGCCTGTTACCATCCGTTTAATTCTCTCTCTTGCAGTGACTCGGAAATGGCCTCTTCATCAATTGGATGTGCAAAACGCGTTCTTACATGGTGATCTGGAAGAGGATGTCTTCATGCATCAACCAACTGGGTTTGTAAATCCTGACTATCCTCATTTTGTGTGTAAACCCCGAAAATCGATATATGGTCTGAAACAAGCCCCTAGGGCTTGGTATGCTAAACTAAGTTCACGATTGTTAGAACTGGGTTTTCATGCATCTACATCTGATTCATCTCTGTTTATGCTCTCTAATGCCTCTGTTTCGATCTATGCCCTAGTCTATGTAGATGATATTATTGTTACTGCCTCTCACACATCTCTGATCAATGAATTCATTTCAGCTTTACGTCTCTCTTTTCTAGTTAAAGACCTCGGAATTTTACACTATTTTCTAGGGATTCAGGTCTATAGAAATTCTTCTGGTTTGTTTATTTCTCAACAAAAATATATTTCTGATCTCTTACATCGCACTAATATGCATCATTCTAAATTAGTCTCAACTCCAATGGCTTCCAACACAAAACTCACGGCAGTTGATGGCCCCTCATTTGAGGATCCACAACTTTACCGTAGTGTTGTTGGAAGCCTTCAATATCTTTCTTTTACTAGACCAGATATCTCTTTTGCTGTTAACAAAGTTTGTCAATATATGCATTATCCCCGTCTAGCTCACTGGCAAGCTGTCAAGCATATTCTTCGTTACCTTCACCTCACCTCTTCTTTTGGCCTTTTCTTTTCCCCTATCTCTTCTTTTAAAATAACAGCTTTTTCCGATGCAGATTGGGCTGGTTGCCCAGATGATCGTAAATCAACAGGCGGTTTTTGTATTTATCTTGGTTCTCATTTAATTTCTTGGGGTTCAAAGAAACAACCTACGGTTGCTAGATCCTCGACTGAGGCTGAATATAAATCAGTTGCAAACACAACTTGTGAAATTCTCTGGTTACAATCCTTGTTGACAGAATTAGGAATTATTATTTCAGATATTCCCACTTTATTTTGTGATAATCTTGGTGCTACTTACTTAGCTGTTAATCCTGTTATGCATTCACGCATCAAACATGTTGCATTGGACTATCACTTTGTTCGTGATCGCGTTTCTGCCAAATCACTTGCTGTCAAGTTTCTTCAAAGCAAAGACCAAATTGCTGACATTCTCACAAAGCCGCTCTCCACAGCTCACTTTTCTCTTCTACGATCAAGCCTCACCATCCATGCGGTGCCGCTTGAATCGCGGGTGGATGTTAGCACATCAGAATATTTGACACCCAGCACTACACAGCCCGCATCTACTGTCAGACTACCACAACAGAAAGCACAACAAACTTCTCAACAGAATAGCTACAATGACAAGGCAAATAACAATACAATGCCAGACGTACCTCTATAGAATCTTCTAGCATATTCTTGTAAATCAATTTTCTTGATATTCTGAATTTTCTATAAATAGTCATAGACTGTATGAAGGAGGGACTCACGAAAATATCACTTCAGAAATGCTTACGCCCATTAAGGCATTTCAACAAATGCTTTGTCTTCATATAAACTTTACATTTCTCTTCAGAGCACACCCAGCGGTACATACTAGACATAGCATTATCTTACCCTTATATCTTGTGTTTATGAAAAACAAGATCTCTGACCGAATCAAGAACAAACCCGACTCGGAATGACCACCGAGGAGTAGGAAAAAGGTATAGAAAATTACTGATTTGGTTGATAAATGAATTTTTTTTTTTTAAAAAAGGCGATGACAGTGGACCACAATTGTCAAGGATAGAACCACCTTTCAAAGCTGAAGGAGAAAATAATGTAAGCAGTAAATTATTACACATCTAAGAAAGTACCACCACGAGTCCTATCCAATGTTTGGAGTCTGCAGTACTCGATAACATTACATTCGCATGTGGAACACTGCTTTTAAACAACCTGTTGGCCGGTACGCCTTCTCTTTCAGTACCGGCAACACCCAACAAGCTTGAACCAAATAGGCCCCAACAACTAAAAAAAAAAAAAAAAAAAATTTGTACTTCTTAGTGCACTTGTTATAGTTCTTTTACCGCCTTTTCAGATCATCTTCTTTTTTTTTTTAAATGACCAACAGATCTCCTCCCTCACTCCCTCATGCTTTTTAAGTTGGCTGTTCAACCATCCGCGGATCAAACTTCAAACTGGCCGCTGAGACTTTGCTCCGCATATTTCACACATTACCAGAAGCAACTACAGCTTGTCTGCTGGCTCGGTCGTTGCTTCTTTCTTTAGTTCTTACGTAAAATCTATTTCACGCAGTTACAACTTCAACACCACCAACATCGGCCAACATAATCTTTGGTTTTAGTCACGTGAGCCCTATCGTCGAAATCAAGATCACAGCTCACCTTATCTCTTCTCCTCATTTTCCAAGTTCCAACCACGGGGCTTCCTTATGCTCAGAATTCCCATCCAACGGCTCTGATTTCACGTCTGACCCTGACTCTTTCTCCTGCGAAATTTCTCGATTCTGCCCTTCCCTCTCTTCCTGCTCTTGATCATCGTCGTCCTCGTCCTCGTCCTCGTCCTCCTCCTCTGCCCCCTCGTTCCTCGCACGCTTTACACCGATTGAAACCCCAAACAGCCTCGGCATCGTTCCCACCTCCTCGTCCGCTTTGTGGGCACCACTGCACAACGCCGTTTCCCCCGTTACTGTAACCTGCTTCGCCGGCATAAGCTCTAGGGGCTTCCCCTCCGGTATGGAAGCACCACCACCGTCCGATTGACCGGATGCATAGTTCGCCATCATAGAGAATATGTTATTGCACAGGCCCCTCAGCTGAGTAAGCTCGTGACTTAGCTGCGAGTTCTCCTTCCTCAGTTGCTCATTCTCTTCCAGGAGCTCCGGCGTGGTGGCGAAGCTCGAGCTACGTTGCAACAACGCCGCAGGGGCGTGGGCCGCCGGTGACGAATTCGAGGAGATCACTTGCTCGTCGGCGGAATTTGAAGGCGACACTGTACGCGCCACTGCTGGAACTGCTGCCACGGTCACCGTCACCGCCGCCGAAGCAGCAGCAGCAACAGCAACCGTCGAAGGAGAGATCTTTCGGCGCTGAATGTCCCGGAGGAGCCCTTTTTCGCCTTTCTTGAAACAATCATTTGCGAATTCCCATCTGTCCGGGACAACTTTCCGAAATCCCTACGATTCAACGGTAAAATACTATAAGATAAAACAACACCTGGAATAAAACTCGGATACCCTGATTGTGCTCCGGGAAAGCGTAAGAAAGTTACAGGAAAAATTTCTGATCATTTTGCGTGCGCATATGGATATGGAGGCTTACGTAAGTGTTGAGTTGGCGAACGAAGCTGGAGAAGTTGTTGTGCTTAAAGTACTTGGGTAGCAAATCACGGGCGAACTCAGCGGGGCGCCATACTATGAAGGTGGATCCGTCTTCGTTCCAGGAAATGAGGTCGTCCACGGCGGGGTCGTCCACCAGTTGGAAGGTCTTGATCAGGAATGGAGTAGGCAGAGATCTCTGTGACTCTCCCGATCCCTGCACCGGTCCGGAATCGCCAGTCTGTTCGACCGGCAATGGTGCCATGACCTTCGATTTCGGATCCGAGGCCAAAACGCTCGAACCTTCTAGAGAGGCCCCTACTTGCCGTGTTGGCTTAATCTGATTTTTCATGAACTCTTAAGATAAATAGGACAAAAACCGGTGATTGTATACGTATATACATATAATTATTACTATCCATTTTCTGCTTGGTTGAAAAATAATATAGAAACAGTACCTAAGCGGTATATTGCTTCATCTCAGGAAACTGATATAAGCATGAAATAACAGGGCAAGATCTCAAATTTGAGGGTATAATTCCTTTGTTTTCCACTAGTTTTCTTAGTGTCCAAACGGAGAATATGAAACCTAGAAACTGACTATTATTACTTTTTTTTTTGTTATGAGCAACCAAGAAACGAATTCAACAAAACATAGATGATTCTGAAATAAATGATTCTGGTCAAAGTTACCTGGAAAAAACGGATATCTTTCTTCGGCGAACAAAGTGAGAGATCAGAAAGTTCTCACCAACCAAACAAACGAACGATATCGCGCAGCTACGCCACGCAACCTAATTAAGCAGTATCAACCAAAACATTACCGGCCGGTAGGAACCGAGCAGACGGCTAACGGCTAACGGCGAGAGAGAGAAAGAGAGAGAGAGAGAGGTTTTGATGCTTCTAGAAGGTTCGGGGGTGGGGAGAGTAGAATGATAGAAGGAAGGAGAAAAAAAAGGTAAAATTGGTGGATTCGAGAACGAAAGGAAGAGAGAAAGATCAGGGAAAACTGAAAAGAGGAGGGGTGGGGCCCACTGAAGGCGCGAGAAGAGAGTGCGTGGAGCTGCTTCTTCTTCTGTGGTCTCTTTCCAGAAGCTTCTCTCTCATTCTTTCAATTTATTTCTTTCCTTTTTTTAAAAAAGAAAGTAAATAATAAAAGATAAAAAAATGAGAATTAAACGGAACGGGGATTTGCAACATCCATACGTGTCGGTGAGGCTATGGATATAACCCAGATATGGATTTACATTTTGCACCCTGACGGTGACGCGGACTCTCTCTCTCTCTCTCTCTCTCTCTGAATGATGAATCGGATGGATATAGGTAGCCAAAATTGGGTTGGGCCTAAAAATGGAATATTTCTTTCCCGCTCCCCTCTTCTACTAATTATTTTTCCTACCACTTTTCCACCCAAAATATACTAACAAAAAATCCTACTTTTTACCAAGAGAGGGGTATCCTGAGGTCTGCTTCTCGCCTTCTCAACTGAGTTCAACTAGATTACATACGTATGCATATTAATTAGTATTAAAAAATATTATTATTATTATTATTATTATTATTTTATCATCTCTTCCGTATCTCTTAACTAGTATTAAATGATTGGCTACCTCAAAATTATTTCAACACATCATCATTTTTCCCAAATTGCTCAGTTTTAGTTTGGGCTTCTCGTATTTCTAGCCCAAATTATTCGGTTTACGGCTAAATTCAAGACCATTTAAGATAAGTTTGGAAATTAAATCAAACTCAATTCAATTCAATTTATTCTTATAATTTTTTAAATTTTAACATAAAATATAATAAACAATTCAATTTTTTCAAATTCTAAAATAATAATATTATTAAAAAATAATATTCTAACAATATTTTATTATCTCAACTCAATTTAATTCAAACATCCAAACGTAATCTTAAGTTTTACACGCACCAGCAGAAAATATAACAAAACAGTCTAAAACTAGTACCATAAAATTTAAAATACAACTCAACAAGAAATCCTCTATAAAGTTATTACAGTCATCCAACTGATCAAAATAAGAAAGAAATAGTAGTCCATCTACTACAACAGAAAGAAATCCCAAGTCATCACTCCTCAGGTGGGGTCGGTCCATCATGCTCAAACATGTCCCCTGCATCAAAGCCTACGAACCGTAAGTGAGAATACCACAATGAGATCACGCAATCTTAGCAAATAAATTCATAGATTAACAACCAAGAATTTCAAACATAGAAGCATACAAACAAGCATGCAATGCAATCATAAAAGACTTTCCCAAAATACCCGTTTGAGACATGATAAGAAAAAATCATTTATAAAAGCCACTCAATCCAAAAACTTCATTTATATCCAATTCTTTCAACACTTTCTTAATAAATTGAGCATTTGACTAATATATTTATTTAATAAAATTAAACTCAACTTGAAATATTAAACTCAACTTTAATTAAAATGACATAATAGTATTCATAATTAACATATACTTACGTTTTAAACGTAAGGTTATAAATATAATTATACTTAAAACACTGCTTCAAGATACTAGATCTAAAAGGGCATACTTGTAATTTACCCACAACTGCACATAGTAAACCAAAACCTAAAGCAAATACATATATATTCTGCAGAAAAACAGAGGGACATAGGGCTTGGGAGAGAGAGGCGCGCAAAGCAAGGGCTCACCGAGAGAGAGGCTGATGTGTGGCGGTTCTAGGTTGCTAGCGAGGGTCACGGCGGCGCGACTGGGGGCTCGTCTGTGGTGGTGCGACACCGAGTGAGAGAGAGAGAGAGAGACAGAGAAAATGAGGTGGGTCAACGCCCGTCGTGGAGGGCAGAGAGGTTACTGTCGACATCTTCTGGGTATATTCTGGTGGTTTTCGGAGTTTGGTAGTGATCGAAATCTCTCGACAGTGAAGCATGGTGAGGCAGCAGTTTCTGGGTTATCCATAGTTGCTTCGGCGTAGTGGAGGCTCGTGGGTTTCTCTTGAACGTGGTGATACTCTGTTTTGATGTTAGAAAACTGACCCTCGGGTGGTTTGCTCCGTGCGTTGGGTGGTGAGGCTTACTGTGTTGTCCGAAGGGTGGGTTTGTCGTCCCTTGAGGACCTGAGGTGGTCAACGGTGGTGTCGGCGTGCCCTAGGTAGAGGGGCTGAGTGTGTGCTGGGCAAAGGCTCGAAATGGTTCTTAGTCTGCGGCGTGAGGTTTTCTTCATGCCGAAGATCTAGCGTATAAACATATATATATATATATAGGTGGTAGAGAACACCATAAAAATAAGCCCTAGGGAAAGAGACGTGCATGCATGGGAGTGGAGACGTGCGGATGTTCACCAACTGAGTTGGTTCTCACGGTTTAAAACAAACGGGTGTGGGCCTCGATTTTAGGAGTATGAGTTTTGGAGTTGGGAGTTGGTTTCCCCTGATCAATTAGGAGGAAAAAAGTAAATGAGATTAGGGTTATCCAATCAAGAGATAAGAATAAGGTTTATGGGTGGAGATATGGAGAAATAGGATTTTATTTCAAAACAAAACTCTAGTGGTTATTCTAAAAAAAAATCGAGTCATAATAAAATATCAATACTAAAATGATAATAATCTTATTACAAATGAATAATGTAAAATCTGATAATAATAATAATAATAATAATAATAATAATAATAATAAGTTTAATAGCTATATGAAAAAAATTTACATAAAACTTATATTATAGCCTAAACTTAGGATCAGGTTATTACATAGATATGCATCAAAAAAATCAGATTTGTTGCATAAGGGAATAATCCACATATATTTGGAAAAATCATCAACCAAACAAGCATAATATCTGAATTTTCCAATAGATAAAACAGGGCAGGTTCCCACAAATTACAATAATTTTTTTCAAAGATATTAGTACTTGAATGTTCTGAGTAAGAGAAAGGTAAATGACTAAGCTTTCCCAGTTAACAACTATCACAAAGATTTTGAGATTTTGTTGTCCCTACGACATCAATGAGTCCCTTTTTTTTTTTAAGCATATGTAAAACTAAAGATTGAGGATGGCCTAGCCATTGATGCCAAACTTTTGCAGTGCCTGATCTAAACCGATGGGAGAAATACAATTCTGGAGAAGTGTGTAGGACATAGAGATCACCCTTGCGTTTCCCTGTTATCATTACTTGTCCTGTTTCCCGTTCCTTAACATAGAAATCAACATTAGAAAATTCATAGTTAACAGGAAATTGAGTCGTTATCTGGCTTACAGAAAGTAAGTTTTTTGTTAATTTCGAAACCAACAAAACATTATTGAAAGGTAAGGCAGTATTTTTTTGTTTTATACAAGAATGGGCATGGAAGACCCATCTCCAATTAGCACAGAATCAACACTAGAGTATTTACAAATGTTTGTTAACATACCTTAGCTAACCTGTTATATGGTTGAAAGCCCCGGTGTCTGTTGTATATTTTGTGTCTGCAATGGTATTGTCTAAAGAAAGAGCCGCGAGTGCTTGTAGAATTTTCATCTTGTTGAGTGGGTTTCTTTGGCACCCACCAGCATATCTTAGCAGTATGTCCCATTATCCCACAATATTGGCATTGTTGCTCACGGTATTTGTCCCTCTCCATAGGCATCATTCGGCACTCACCAGGTGGTGGAGGACGTCGTTGTGGATTTGTTGAAGAGGAGTTGTTGTTGTAGCCATGGTTCGAGTCCCTTTGCTATTGTGCCTGAAAGCCACGTCTGTTGGAGGTGAATTTTTGTGATGGTCCATGATAGCCTGAAGGGTTTGACTATGAGTGTCGTTGTTATTGTTCATAAAAAAACCATTTGATGAATGAGGAAAGAAGCTGGGACATCTATGTGATTAGAGAACCAGTTGCGCCTTTGATCGAAATTTTGGAGTTGAGAGACCAATTCAGAGTACGTCGGCCTGGGGGGCTTTAACATAGTTGTTGTGAAGGTTTCATATTGAGGACCAAGACTGGTGGGAGGCAAAAAACTTGTTCTTGTTCTGGAACAGGCTTCCCAATGGCTACTAAATTGTCACAGAGACCTTTAAATTTGCTAATGTGTTCCGTAATTGTTGTGTGATATTCTTTACGAAGATAGGTCACTTGTTGTCGTAATGTAAACTCACGTTCTTGTGATTCTTAGGCCTATGCATTTTTTAGGGCCTCCCAAACTGCATGAGTTGTGTCGATACCAATGACGAGTCCAAGAGTTTCCTCAAAGAGTGTTCCAATGATCCACCCTATAAGGAGATGATCAGACTTTCGCCATGCTATGAAAGCATCTGTTAACTGTGGAGTGGAATTTTTTGCATTTCTCAAGCTGTTTTGATTTGGAGTTGTGAATTTGTTGGGAGCAGGATCTTCATTTGTGAGATGCCTGACCAATTCTTGGCTTTTTGCAAGAGCCAAGGCTTGCTCACACCACAAGGGATAATTATTTGGGATGAGTCGGAGAGTGATAAAATTGCTAACATTGAGTGATAAGGTAGTCATAGCTAAGGGAAGGAGCATAAGATAAGATGAGAAGAATGTCAGAGCTGTGACTGTAATGTTGCCTAGTGTTCACACTGCCAATGATACCATAAAGAAAAATTGAGCCAAGAGAATTTGTTCTGAAAAAATACTGTGAGTGTTTTTATTGAATTTCAAAATGAACACTTAGGCTATACAAGTAAAGTATTTAAACACAATTACATTGACAAAATCCTATGAAATCTGGTTGGTTCTGGTTTGATAGCTGAAATGATCTTCATTTGTTATGTTGGATAGCTTGCTTAATAACAGAGGATCCTTGATAATAGAGAATCCCTCATTAGCAGAAGTTTGTTGGATCATCATGCTGATTTTCCCTTATTTGAAGGCTTGAGTGGATTATCATTTCGGTTTGAATTTGTTACCGTTAGATCTCCAAGATCATTCAACTTCTCTCCATTGATTCAAACTAGATTGTGAGAGTCTTCACTTTTTTTTTCTCCGAGAATTTCGAGCATCCTCATCTCTCCATAGACTCTCACGGTTGTTAGACATGTCGATCTGTGATATGTTGCTAATAGGAGGAAGGTGAAAAGAAGGAAAAAAAAAAAAAAAAAAAAAAAGAGAAAGAGGTAGGGGAGTGCAACGCATGGGGAAAAAGATGTAGATTTTTTCAGCAAAAGCACAAAACGAAGCCATATAGGATAGGGAAAAAAATTTCACCTCCAAGTCCGTCAAAACGACACCGTTTTGGTGAAGGGGGCTGGGCTTCCAGCTAGGGAGCTAGTTGGGTCCGTTTTCTTCCCTTCTCAAGCCTAGATTCAGCCCACAACCGTCCAAGAAAAATAAATAATTTACAAACAACCACTTGGGCTCAGATTTTCTCTTAAAGAAAAGCCTACATATACAAAGATAATTTGGGCTCCTTTTTTTTTTTTTTTTTTGGGGGGGGGGGGGGGGAGGGGGGTTTCATAGTTCATTACAGATGCTATTTAACTAAATATCGATGCAAACAATATCATTCGTATCGAATTGCCTGCTGGATTCTAATCTCTTTTACTTTGGAAATAAATGTCTTTGAGGTAGTCTCCCAGTAACTTCCTGAATGTCTATCGTTCGCAGGATTCCATAGGGACCATCGATGTGTATTTCTCTCAACCCATTGCTAAGAAACGAATATGAATGTTGTCTCCCTACGTCATCATACTCATCATTCTTATCGTTCGGAAAAAATTCATTTTTTTTTAGCTCTTTTACCCTCCAGAACTCATCATAATGTTTTCTCCTATGATCTTTGAAACTTGTGTCATGCTCAATCTTTACACTACCTGAGAAAAATTCCAACATAATACAATGAGCTAGATGCTGAATTGACAAAAAAAAAAAGGTTAAAAAACGCATGAAAGTAGTATTGGGCTAAAAAACCATGCAGACAGTTATTTAATTAAGAGAAATTTAAGAACCCATTAATGCCAAGATAATATTTTCACAATTTTTGTTAACTTATAATCTATGCAGATAGTTCCTTGATTAAGAGAAATTTAAGAACCTTTATCTTGCTCCATGGCATCAGCCTCATCCTCAGATGATGTCCATTCTGTAAAACCTGTAGAATGCATTCGACTTGAAATTACTTCATTCAAAGCATTTCTTATAGCTTCAGCCTGTGCAGCATTACCAGTGCTTCCAACAGAATACAATGAGCCTACGATAGCCAACAGATACAGTTAGCAAAATGCTTTCAACTCGAGCTTTTAATTGGAATTGTTACAACAATATCTTGTTGAAATTGAGCTGTATAAGATATTATCTTACCGTCTTCATTAACCTTTGGGTGATATGGTGTCTTGGGTTCATCAATCTTTTTCCTGACAGGTTTAGTTGCCTCAATTTCAGCAAGCTTAGCTTCATCCCATCTTACAGGTCCCCTAACCCCAAAAAAAATTTATATAAGCGCACATGATTCATCTAAAGACTAAAGTCCAGAAGTCCTAAGATTATTTGCAGGACAGGGCTTCTGGGGGCTGATATGCTCAACCAGACCAACATAAGAAATAATTTACTGACTTCAGAACACTCGTATATTCAAAGGTCAAGCAATACGCCATCTGCTAGTAAGCAGATGAAGGGAAATGCATCTATAGAACTCTCTCTGTCTCTCCCTTTCTTCTGTTGTGTCATGTATGTGCGTGCGTGCAAAACATGCAAGATGCAAATACATCCAACCTAGGCATGAAAATCATCCGGTTGATTCCTTCCTCCTCAAATCTAACAAGTATATACATCTTAGGCATGGATATGTAAAATCATAAAATTCAAGTGCCCCCACTGATTTAAAATTCAATTTTGCAGCCTCCATGATCATCCAAAGATTATCATGATCGATGCATAATCAAAACTGGCCAATGTGGCCATAGAATGCTTTCTTAAAATGAGCAAATGGTTTTATTCCTTTATACCATTAGTCACACTTTCACGATGGTAGTGAAATCAAATTAGTCTACATCTGAGATCATATCTGCCTACAAAAGCTTATGTTTCCAGAACATACAACTGAAAATTAAGCATCAGACCCTCAAAACCTTAATTTTAATGAACAAATGTTACAGATCCATAAATAAATATAAGAAGTTGATCAGAACAATTGAATTACTTCATGACTTCGTACTGGCTATGAGCGTCGCCTTAGATGCCAAAAGCACGCCAAGAACTTGTCAGCTTGGCCTGTCTGACCGGAAAGGATTCAGACAACTGCGGTTTGTGAGTTTCTTAGTATCTGTGGAGATGAATGCTTCATCAGAGATATTTACCCATATCTTTATTGGCAACAATTTGAAATAAAACTGAAAGTAAAAGCCAACAACCAGCAAAAATTCTATGGTTCAAACTAGAAATGCCATAACCGAGGCGGGAATATCCAAATCAACAACATGAAAACATCACATGCTGATGAGAAACCATCTCAATGTCCAAAGTAAAAGTCAGCAATAACAGAATTTGCAGATGAGAAAGAATACAAAAATTAACACAAAGATTGGACTGTTGCAATAGACCATTATAGCAGTGCAAAATACAACAGCCGAATCACAGCCCCAATACCTCAAGAAGCTCTGGACTGATAAATAAAAATGGGGTTTTAAACATCGTTCATCGTGTATATATATATATATCATTCAAAACTATACGTGAGGAGAGGGAATCCTGGATTGAGAGAAATCTAATACCTTTAACCGAAAGAAAGAAAAAGAATATGAAATTCGTACCTATTCCTTGTAATGGAGTGAACAATAGGGATCAATCATCACATCGGTGAGTGCTTTAAGAACAACCTCTCTTTATACTGTTTTTTATATGAGATATGATAGTTTCAGATGTGTCTAAATGTTGTATAATCAATTTAAAAAAAATATATAAATATGGAATTTATATAAAAAAATAATAATTTTTTGATAATAAATTTTATTTTTTTTAAAATAATTATACGATATTTATACACTTTATAACTGCAAGTAGAATTACTTTTTACTTTAAAGTTCATGATAAACTAATGAAGTCAAGTCTATAACAGCACCGATATTGGCTTATTCATATACCTGTGCTATCTAAAATTTGCTTAAAATATAGAAAAATTGGACCGCATCAAAATAGCCAAATAGCCAAATATAAGCCATCTTAATTACGAGTTAGAGTAGTTGTCCGTATATGTAAGTAAATAATAACTTACCCATCTAAATTTTTTACGCTATTTTTTTTATAATTTTGGTCAAGTCACACCGTAACATTTTCACTGCACCTCTTCACATGATTTATAGGTTTTTATATATTTTTATTTCGAGTAATACTAGAGAGAAGTTATTGTAACAGTGCACAATTTGTACTTACTGCATAGCTGCTTCTAGTTAATTGTTCACAACATTCACTTAGGGAGATGTGTGGTCTAGATGATGCCACATCATGTATACAAAATATATGCTTTCAATAATGACTTCTATCTAATTTATTCTTTTATTTCTAGGCTATTGGATATAAGCATAAAGCTGATTTTGTACCTATTTTGATACTTTGTGTCTAAGAATAAAGTTAATTTAAGTTGATGTGCTGATTTTATATATTTTGATAGATAGGTTGTTGGAAAAAATTGAAAATGAACATGAAAAAAGTATTTAACAAAACAAATAAAAGAATACGCATTTAGAAAGTAAAAATAAAAATAAAAAATATTATTAATATAGAATAAGATGACTAATCTGATATGGGATTCAACTTTTGAGCAGGTGGCCAAAAGTTAAAAAATAGTATATTAGCCAAACTTTACCAAAAGATTTAACTCAACCAATATTAATGCTATAATATCATTAAAAAACAAAGCCTACAGATCCGAGTTTCGCCAGAAGCTTCATCTTCATTCTCCATCTCTATCGCTCTTTTCTTAGTTTATTTTTCTTCCTTCAAGGTTGAAAAAGTCAGATTTACAGTTTTCCGGCAACTCTCGAGAGACATATGTAGTACAAGAAGACTCCTAGACCGTAAATCTTTCATAGGATAATGGCAGTTTTGCATAAATCATCGCGAGTGGTCCTCACACTCCACCCCTTCCAATAGCTCTTCTCGCCACACCTACCGGATCACTTGAATTGTTACCACCAGATCTTTCAAATCTGAATTTTGTGGCTGAAAAGAGATAAGCTTATTGCCTTCACACGTTGTCAAAGTCTACCGGAGTTAGTCCAAACTGTAATTCATCATTTTTCGTTCTTGTTTTCCTTATTGTATAGTAAAAACAAAAAGAAGTTCTTTTCTTGGTTGGTTTGTCCATAAATGTTGACTCCTCCCTTTCTATGAAATGTGAGATTGGGTCTCTATTTAGACATAATGGTCTCTCGTGGACATTTGTCTGTAGAGAGTATTAGAAGTAGTGAAGTCCAGACCAGTTCAATAGTATACTGGTAGAGCTCCAAATAGTTGATATGGAGATATCCTTAAATGTATCTGGTTATAGATGTAAATTTCTCTTGATGAATGAATGACCGATGACATTTTTCTTAAAAAAAATATCATAATAATAATAATAATAATTGCAATATTTACTTGAAGATTGTAATAAAACTGAAATGAAATATTATTTTTTGTCTTGTATTTTGTCATCTTTATCGTATTTACTAATATGCCATATTTTAAAGTGATTATATATATATTTTTTTTGAAGAGAAAAGTGATTATATATTTATGTGATTTATATATAAAATTATTTAAAATATATTAAATCAACTAGTGAGAATCATAAAATGCGAAATTGAAATTTATAGTATTGTGCCTCCAACACGGGACAAGCGCCGGCACAGCTCCAAACGACGACGTAACACTTGATCTATTCGTGGTTGAGTTTGCGATACAAAGTACAAACCAATATAACCATCCCCTCGAAGCAGTCATCTTCTCATCCGAGCTCTGCTCTGCTCTGCAAGAAGGCCACGGGGAACATCGTTTGAGCTACCAACGACATTGAAAGTATGCTTCTCACTTCGCCTCTTTCTATCTATCTTTTGGTTCTTCCAAGTGTGAGAATCTTAGTTCTTAAGACAAATATTTTAGTCCTACTTTTGTTATCTGGTTTCGCTTGACCATTTTGTGGGTATAGAACATTGACGGCTTGAGTTATTTTTCTTGGTTTTCCAAAGAAATAAAAACTTGGCCTTATTAATAACGCGTTTCAGTTTCTATCTAGTTCCTTCTCCGAACTCTACACACTTCCATCATTTGGCACGACCGTTGTTTGACAAAGTGCCTCAACCAATGGGTAATGGGTTTTGTTTGGCTTCAAGTGATTAAAGAATCAGGAATCTCAGTGTTCGATTATGTTGTATAAGTAATACTGAGATAAAAGACTAATGATATCGAATAAGAATTATACAGCATCATCAAACAAAACGTTTGGTTTAGAAGCAAGTTCTAAACTTTTAGCGCCCTTATAATGAATGGCTGATACATGAAAATGTTATTATGAAAGAATGTAAATGATTGGAAGGTTTCAGTTGATATATTTATCTGTGGAAAATATTTTATTATCTGCTCTAGCTGTTCTATATTCTGCAATTTCACAGTTGAACTTGAAAAACCAGAATATTGAGTTTTTAGCACCCATTCCTTGATGATTTTTATTTGTTTAGTTGGTTTGCTCATTTACTACATTGTGATAACTTTAAATATATTTTTATGAGCATATGGGTTGTAGATAAGTTGAATAGCTAGTTCTGGGATGTGTAGGAACTAGATGATAATTGTTTTGTTGCATCATAGTTTATTATCTTAAAATTGTAGCTTGAGCTTGAGCAGCCAGGGGTTTTCTTGTGCTGCCGGAATAAGCTATTGCAAAGAAGTTAAATGATTACTGATTAAAAAATCTTTACAGAGGATGCCAACATTAACCTCAACACGGTTGCTTCTTCTTGTTGGTGAGTCGTCACCTTTCAAGAAGCTATCACATGTGTCTAGGACAGCTTGGGTGCACAGAAGCATACGTTTTTTTAGTAGGGTTGAGCGGGACTCTGGGCTCCTCACTCTTGCAAACCTTGGGCACAAGAGTGAATTTGAAGCAACAGACAAGAACAAAGCAAATAAATATAAGCAGTTGAGTTCTCCTATTGAAGGTCCTAAGAGGAAACTCAATGCAGCTGGAAGTAATGAAATCAAGGCAGTTGAGAGAAAAAAATTGCTTGAAATAGAGTCAGCTCCATTTGCGGCAAAATCTTTTTCTGAGCTTGGCCTCCCGCCTTTATTAATAGAGAGGTTAGAGGGTGAAGGCTTTACGGTTCCAACTGATGTACAGTCTGCAGCGATTCCTACCATACTAAAGAGTCACGATGTTGTGATTCAGTCTTACACTGGTTCAGGAAAAACATTGGCTTATCTTCTTCCTATACTCTCTGAAGTAGGCCCTCTTATGAAGAAATTTTCTGATGATGATGATGGGAAATCTGCAAAGAAAATGGAGATAGAAGCAGTAATTGTGGCTCCCTCCAGGGAGCTGGGCATGCAAATAGTAAGGGAGGTTGAGAAGATTTTGGGACCTGCAGACAAAAGGGTGGTTCAGCAGCTTGTAGGGGGTGCAAACCGATCAAGGCAGGAAGAAGCTCTCAAGAAAAACAAGCCAGCCATTGTCGTCGGTACACCTGGTCGGATTGCTGAGATTAGTGCATCTGGAAAGCTTCACACTCATGGATGTCGTTTCTTGGTCTTAGATGAAGTGGATGAGCTACTTTCATTTAATTTCCGAGAGGACATGCACCGAATACTAGAACATGTAGGTAGGAGATCAGGTGCAGACCCTCGTGGAGCAAAAAGCACACTTCCCCAACGGTCTGAACGCCAGACCATCATGGTGTCTGCAACAGTGCCATTTTCAGTAATAAGGGCAGCCAGGAGCTGGGGTCATGATCCACTCCTTGTCCAAGCCAAAAAAGTCACCACACTTGAATCCCTCCCTCCGTCGGGACCCATTAAATTGTCGGGGCCCATGTCCACTTCAGGTTCAAACTCAAATGCGCAGCCTCAGCCAGCGGTAGAGAGCCTGCCCCCCTCTTTAAAACACTACCATTGTGTCACAAAGTTACAACACAAGGTTGATACATTGCGAAGATGTGTACACGCACTTGATGCCAAGTCCATTATAGCTTTCATGAACCACACAAAGCAGCTGAAGGATGCTGTCTTCAAGCTAGAGGCTCGTGGGATGAAAGCTGCAGAACTTCATGGTGATCTTGGGAAGCTTGCTAGATCGACAACTTTAAAAAAATTCAAGAATGGGGAGTTGAGAGTTCTTGTGACAAATGAGCTATCGGCCAGGGGTTTGGATGTGGCAGAATGTGATCTTGTGGTTAATCTGGACTTGCCCACAGACTCAATTCATTATGCACATCGAGCTGGCCGGACGGGTCGGCTTGGTAGGAAAGGTACTGTGGTAACCATATGTGAAGAGCGAGAAGTTTTTGTCGTGAAGAAGCTGCAGAAGCAGCTTGGCATTCCCATTACAGCTTGTGAGTTCACAGAGGGCAAGCTTGTTATAACTGAAGTGAAAACTCTAGCTGTAAGTTGACTACATTTTACATCATCAGCTTACTATCTTCCTGAATCAACATAGATAAATTTTCTATGGCCTTTTTTTCCTTGCTTCTGTCCGGATATATTAGATGTATGTTCTATGGGCTAGTCCATTCGTGCATCAGTTGCTGATTGCAAGGTAATCCACTAAACAGGGACGCTCCACATAAATGACAATTTTGTGCGGAACTTGAAGTTCTTACTGGGAAAAGAAATACAAACCAACCCCACCAAAAGAATTATCCATGCTTTTGCCTAATAAGTAGGGAAGGGTTTTTTTTGGAAAGAAGGGGGGGGGGGGGGGGGGGGGGGGGTGTTAAGTAGGGAAGTTGCTTGAGGAGTTTGCTCATGAATGCAATGTCTTACATGAGTAACCCGAAGCATCATCAGACAATTCTCTTACAGAGCTTGTAAGCTGACAAGAAAGTACAAGTGGCAATGGCAAGGAAAGTTTCAAAATTCATGAATTGATGATGGTTGCTTTCCAGAGTGATGCAGCTTTGCTCAATCTGGCGTGTGGCCCTTATTGCTACTAAAATGATGACATGAGGAGGTAACCCACTAACAGGTAGATGCTACCAATGAAGCATCCTTCGGGAGAGATATTTTATTACAAAAAGAAGAATATATAAGTTATTGAAGAAACAGAGTTAGCAAAATGGGCGTGATCACTCAACTTGGTTTTGCCAGTTGATTATCAATTGATTTAGGCCACATGTAAGATTAGAAGCTATTAATCACTACCTCAAAATCTGACCCCCAGTGCACTACTTTAGGCTGAAATCGTTTCTATTTAACAATTCCACCCGTCATTCCAGAAAACAATGTATAATGGGTTTTTGCGGGTTGGAGTAAACCAAATGATGCATATTGGAATTGGGTGTTGGACAAGACTACAGGATACCACTGGAGAAATATAGGCCGTTGATCAACAGTAAATAACTAACACATCTCTATCTTCTTTCATTTCATTCCGTTGGCTCTTTTATCTCGTAAAGACTCCTTAAGCTTGCTTCTGCTGAATTTGGGGACTCCTATAGTCCAAATTTGACTTATTTATGGAGAGAGCTTGGGTTCTTGTAGTAGTTAGTAGTAGGAATGTGAATGACAATGTTTGCAAGCCGATCCCCTTGGTGTAATGGTTAATGGTCATTCCTCCAACCAGTGGATTGTCTTTTTGTCGATGGCTGAGGAGACCCACTTGATCTAAGAGGAAGAAGACAGGCAATGGAAAGCAAAATTTCACGTCAACCTTCTTCAGCCAGCTTATGTTCTCTTCTTATTTCGAAGTAAAAAAAAAAAAAAAAAATGATTCCTGTTATTTTTATTTTTATTTTTGTTCGATGACAAAAAATGCTGATGCCAAAGCTACGGCTTATCCTCTCTCGCCTCGAAACCGGCACGGCCCTATCAACTTTGTCGTGCAATTTGCATATACTTTCTTTGGATGCTTTTAAGTTTGAAGAGACAAAATTCCCTCAATAACACTGCAAAAGATAAAGAGGCTTCGTTTTACGATTTGCTTCATTACCGAGAAGCTTATTTTTGGGCGTAAGATACTGAAATTCACCCTCCACTGTCAGCAACCTGTAGCGACGGGAGCTGCCACAACCAAAATCGCATGCTGATTCATGGCGTAATCACAACGGCAAAAATTGGAAGTGCAGACTCCAGAGTCTAAGCACAACTAGCGGCAGGTTTTGAATCTTTCATCTGAAATTATTTGGGTCATTCGGATCCCTGTTAAGGAACTTAAAAGAGTTGGGGAAGATTGATCAAAGATCATCCACTTTGAAATTCATATCTGTTTGATTAGGTGAGAGTTTATCCCAACGATGACAGAATTACCCATATTAAACAGTAATTTGAAGGGAACATTTTTTTATTTCTAATTGTAATAAATTGCAAATTGCATACTTATGTAACATGGTATTTCAATTATCTTAAATTATCAAACTTGACATTTAATATAAAAATTGGATGACGAGGCTAAACAGAAGCAAAACTATTGCTTCGAAAATTACATATGTTATATAGATTACTTAACAAATTTATTTTCCTAGATGGCTAGGCAGATAGCTCAAAAAATGTGGAATGTGATCCGGTAAAATGTGATAACAAAGGGTTTGTACAACTCGTACATTACGCACCATATCATGGCTTGGACTGGTATCCCCATGGATTGGTGCTTGCCCATTTCCATTGGTCCCTGCACATCTCCTGAATACCATATTTCGCCCTGAAAAAAGCACCAATGTAGCTGAAAGAACTATCATTGCCAAGAGACATACAAACATTATCAGACATTTATCAGCAATATAATCATGGCCATAGGATAGTCAGAGTAGTAGCACAATCAAGTAAGTTATAGAGGATCCATCTCATAGACAAAGTTGCAGCATCAGGAACATGAAAGAATGCCGCCATTGTAATGCAACTTAAAATGCATATAAAAAGCATAAAATAACCGCATACTTCCATCCAAGTTCTTTCTCTGCTTTCTCTGTAGAAGCATAAACAGCAGTAGCATCTCCTGGCCTCCTTGGGCATAGCTTAATGGGGATTTTCTAAAACACGTAATATAAGAAAAAATTAGCATTTTTCCAATATTTACAAGAGAGAAGGGGGAGGGGGAGTCACCTTGCCAGAAGCTTTCTCAAATGCAGCGACCATTTCAAGCACAGATGTGCCACAGCCCGTCCCCAAGTTGTAGGCCGTGCAACCTAGAAGAGTAATCTGTTAATTCACTTTTACCTTACCCAAATGCTAAAGCACGATTGTTGTAGAAACCCCAAGATGATGTATTGGCTCAAAAACATGGAAATTGTTGAATGCACAACAAACATTTAACAGGTGGCAGCAAATTCATCAACATCTAAATATGTATGATGAAAAATGAAAACCTATATTCTCTGTTGTGAAAAGCTTCCGAAGAGCAGCAATGTGACCATCTGCCAAGTCCATGACATGGATGTAATCTCGGATCTGTTTATCAGAAGCACAATTGCCACTTTGTAAGCAAAAGAGAAAGTCACTTCAATTAAAGTTTTGCGATGACAGAAAGTCAAATATTAGTACGAGGCTTACAAATTATTCTAAGTGGAATACACAACTACATATGGTCTACATTAAACAGGTGCATCAGAAATCTTATCCAATCCTACTCAAGATTCTTTACTGGAAAAAGAACATACCGCACTACCGTCCTTTGTTGGATAATCATGACCATATACGTTAAGCTCAGGCAATCTCCCAACAGCTACTTGCTGTATGTACGGCATGAGATTGTTTGGGATACCCTTTGGATCTTCACCAATTCTACCACTCTCATGAGCCCCAACAGGATTGAAGTACCTAAGTAGTATAATTCTCCAATCTGGCTCTGCCAACTGAATATCTCGAGCAATTTCCTCAGAGAAAAGCTAGAAAGATAAAATAAATACAATGTTGGGGAAAAAAGAAAAAGCACTCCTCTGAACACAAGAAAACCCATGGGTAGTATACAAAGAATTGCTAAAGAAAACTTATTGAGGACAAAATATTTATACCTTGGTCCTTCCATAGGGATTCATAGCTTGCAACTTGAAATCCTCAACACAAGGTATTTTTTCAGGTTGACCATAAACAGTTGCAGATGATGAGAAAACCATCTACTTCCCCACATGCAAATATTACTTTTGTCAGTAGGGGTAGAACATAACAACAAGTGACGAAATCCATACAAAAAGGTGCACACGCTGAGATTAAGCATATCTGTATTCAAGTTCAACAGCTGGAGATGAATGCTATAACTACTCAGGACAGGTAAAAGAATCAGACACTGAACATTACAACCTTCAGAATTTAGTGGTTAGATATCTTATTCACTTCCGGATATCTGCTATTCCTATTTGCCATCATATAACTCACAGTTGCTGGATTCTAAAACAAGACAAATAAGCTCAAGAAATTAAATCAGAGGTGCACCTTTTTGCAATTGTATTTTGCCATAACCTCGTAAAGATTGATAGTACCAACTAGATTGTTATCGAAATAGCGGCGGGGATGCGCAACACTCTCCCCAACAGCTTTTAGGCCAGCAAAATGGATCACAGCATCAAATCTGTCTCAAATTAGGCAAAAATGGCATCACAAAAGAACGCTCTGAAAAAGTCACAAATTCTTTTTCCTTGAAAAGGTTTTCAGGAAAAGAAAAAAAAGAAGAAGGATTTTAAAAGATCCACAAGTATCTTCTTTGTTTTTTTGAATGATTCACACGTATCTATGGAGATCTTTTACATTAAATCTCCAGAACAAGAAAGTGAACAAAATTGAAAATCTTAGAACTGCTGGCAAAACCGAAGATCACCCTGCAATTGGTATAATCGTGTTGAAATATATTAAAACTAGAAAAAGGCGACTCAGATTAATTAACAGACCGTGTTTGAGAAAAGAGCTTCTCCAAGTCGTCCTTGTTCCGAAGATCACCCTGCAACCAAACCAACACATAGAACGATGAAATCAAGCCAAAACCCCAACCTGAGTTTAATTGCCAATAAACTGCTTGGAGAATGGATGAAAATACGAATGCCCCCATTCATTCGACACTAATAAAATTTAATTGAGTTCTATCACTTGCCCTCAGTAAACCATAATCGAGTTCTCTTACTAGAAAATAAAAAATGAGCATTACCAGTAATTTCGTTTATTCTTTAACTCATTTTCTCGAAAACCAAAACACAAAAGATTATAGAGACTCAAAGGGGAAAAAAAAGAAAGAAAGAGGGAAATCTGGTACCAGATGGAATCGGAGTTTCTGAGAAAGTTCGGGCCCCACCAAGTCCCGGATCCTATCAACGGCCACCGTAACAGAATTGTCAAGATTGTCAAGGATGGAAACCCTAAACTCCTCCTTGAGCAGCTGGACAACGGTGTGAGAGCCAATGAACCCGGCCCCGCCGGTCACAAGAATCTTCCGCTCCGACGATACCATCTCAAACCAAAACACAGCAAAACAGAAAAATCTATCGAGAAAAAGTAGCAGAGAGAGAGAGAGAGAGAGAGAGAGAGAGAGCAGAAGCACGTAACAGCGGGGATTGAGCGAATCGAGAGAGTGTGTCAGAAATAGGGATAAAAAGCAAAGACAGTGAGGCAGAGAGAGAGAGAGAGAGACGCAGAAAGCAACAGTGTGTTTGTTTTGGCGCGCTTTCCATTCGGTACCGTTTTGATGGTTATAGAGTCAAATCATGCGACTCCGACAACCTCAACCTCAAAAGTCTTGGGATGATATATAAATATAAAATCACTAAAAATATTATTAATTTATAATTTAAAATAATAAAATTTAAAATAAATAATAATAATAATAATAAATTCATAGCGGGTCATTTATTTTATTTTTTATAATTTATTAAATCTTAATTGTCAAATTTGTAAAGCTACGGGCTAAATAAAGGAAATCCCATTATAATAACGTGTAATATAAAAACCTTGGCACATTTAATTTAAAAATTGCTTCGTTAATCACAAAGTTTGGGCTTAAAAAGCCACATTCTGCAAAAATTACATCTATTTTCCATGAAAATATCATGAGAATAGGAACGAACTTTTTGAGTTATTAACAGTGTTCTTTTCTTCCTAAGGTGTTTGGGTAATTACTATTCACTTCCACACTCCACACACTTTTTCATAAGGTGTGAGAGTATTTTTCATAGGATATGAAAGTATTTTTCATAGGATATAAGTGTAGAGTAGTAAATAGTGATTGATGAGAATAATTTTTTCTTCATAATTATGAGTTGCAATAGAGAGAATAAATACATACAAGATGAAATTCAGGGCAGTCACTTCAGAAAAGAAAAATGATTTACACACAATATTTTTTACAATATTTTACACAACTAAGTTTTAAATGAGAGGTATTTTTGTAAAACATCTTATAAAAGTAACATCATTTTACAAAAATACCCTCATTTTATAACATTGTTGTATAATGTGTTGTGTAATGTGTTGTGTGTATATCATTACTCATCGGAATTCTTAAACACTGGATTGAACAAGAATTGGTATAGTGGTATCTGACTGTATATAAACAAGAATTACGCCTTACATCCCATACATAATGCAAAATACAAAACATGTAGCACTATGTGATGCAAGGACAGTTGTCATGAGAGGACTGCTTTGCTGGATGAAGTAAAGACTACAGATGCCATCACCAAATATGCATTCTAAGAAGAATATGGATCACCCACTTTGCTTTCTTACAGAATAGCATATATCATCAAGCATCATATGTACACGCTCTAGTCAACTTCAGAATAATGTTCAGAATAAAGAGCACCAACTACCATATTTCAACATGATTCCTCTAAACTAACCTTCTCCGTTTGGAAAATCTACATCTTACAGCATTCAAGTCGATTTAGCTTACCTTTGATTGGATATGAAGTCCATTTTCCTCGAAAGATTACTAGTTATCAGAAATGGATCTTATCCACTCAAGGAATAGCATAGAGCAAATGCAATAAACACCTATTTAAATTCATTTCTCTCCACTGAATGTAGTTCACGAGCCTGTGATACATTTTATAGCATACACACAATAGAAAATACCTACCAAGAAAAGGAATCCAATTCAGTCATAGTATAACTCTAATGAATTAATCATATAGGGTATATTATTTACCAGAAGTTAGGATGATCAACTTGAAACACAGATTTCCATTTCATACATTTCAAATCTCTGAAAAGTGTTGGTTTGTCCGCCACAGAAATGCAGGGCTGTTAAGAAGACAAAAGGCACCAATTCCAGATCTTATAAGCATAACACAGCCATCTATACTGCTTAAGCAAGCCTAATAGACTGTAAGTTGATCAGACTGGTGCTGTATACAAAGAATCAAATTGAGAAATTTGTTAGCAACCTTATCTTCATTACTCGATCATTTCAAGGTATCAACATTGTATCTGCACAAATATTGGCATTTGGATATACAGTTGTAGATACTGATTTACCACATCTAAAAGAGACTGAATCCTCTTTTAAGTCGCCCATCTTTCGAGAGGGATAAAAACAACTGAACTTTCAGGTCTACGAAAGAAAGAGAGGAAACTACACTTCAGGTTTAGGAAGTCTGTGTTATCGACATCTTGTCTGTCACAAATAGATGAGACAGTACACTCAGGTGTGCAGATCACATTTAAAAAAATGTCAACAGCAACATCAGGAATGTTGGCTTTACCAGCCTTTGGGGAATTCTTTTTTCCTTATTATAGAAGTATTATTAAAGGTCATTGCCGAGTTCCTTAGTACCGATTCTGCTACTACCATACACATAAGTTGGAGTAGAACAGCAAAACGGGGTTGTTGGATGCCTTACATGATCATCGAAATTTGGAAATCCACTTTGTTCCACAGCATTGATTATATCATTCAGGAAAAAGGTAGATCAGAAGGCGAGCAACCGTGACATGTATCCACCATATTTAGCGAAACTCTATGGACTTTGTTTTTCTTGCAAACTTGACTCGTGTCCTCACAGAAGTTGTACACAGATTGTCAGATGCTTTGCCCATCATAACACCTGAGGCATAATCCCCTAACCTTCTAGGAAATTCAAGAATTTGCAAGCGATGGGAAGGACTTCAACAGAATTACATATTGTATTAGTGTAAGCAGATGCATCCAAGGGAAAATCCAAACGGGCTAATAAGGGCTTGTGTGCTTTATCATGGTTAGCATCGTCCATGCAAGATGTAGTGGTCATGACAGCTGCAGCAGCACCTGTTCCATCAAACTGTGTCCCATTTAGTGGATTTCTTGGTTCAGTTTCCCCTCTTTGTGAAATCTTGCCAGTAAATTCTGCCATTGAACAAATCTCTCTTCCATAAGCATTTCCAAGAATCGAATATGTAGAACAAAAAAGTCAACACTTGCCACTTTGTGATTGAGAGAGAGAGAGAACATTTCATTGAGACCCTGTCTCTCTATGTTAACCTCCATGCATTCAAGATTTGTTTTAGAACTGAGGAAATTGGAATATGTAGGTATGATTTCCAGACTGCAGAAATCATGAAAAAACATTTGCGAATATATCTATGTTTGCAGTTTCCAGGCTGCAAAATAGGTTCCCTAGCTAGAGCACTACGGCATTTACCTCTCTCGGCAGATATATACATATAGGTTCCCTAAAAATATTTGCGAAGTGATCAACATCCTCCAGTTTCCTGACTGCAAAAGAGGTTCCCTAAATATTTGCCAATATTTCTACTTTTGCACAGAGAGAGAGAGAGAGAGAGAGAGAGCTTAGAACAATATGTTGGGAGTTATGTTGGGAGTAAGTGCACTCATCAAATATGTTAGACGCCAGTGAGTACACAATGGGGGTACTTACACGAGTAAAAAATGGGGCTTATTTTCTTCGTAAACTTTTAGCAATGTATAAACAGGAAACCTTTGCATTACAGTTCCTCCTATTAATATAATCACTGATTTAATATTCTTCAAGTTTGTTTTACAAATCCTATATAGCTACCTGGAGCTTCTGGCAGTGAATATTGAACAAGAAAATAGAAATTTCAAAACAATTTTAGGAGACTGAGCTCTTTTTTTGTCCAGCTTCTTCTACTCGAACGTCTTGTTGGGCCAGTCTGCCTGCCTTCTTCAATAACAGAACACTTCATAGAAGATACAAACCCGACCAATTTCACCCATAAATAGAGGGCATCGATGACCAATAATGAAAATTAACTCAAAAAAAGATCATGGATTAGTCAAATTATCTGCCTTCCACTCAGAAAGCATTGTAAAGGGAACTACAGTTAGAGAAAGGGAGGGGGGGAGACATACCTTACAACAGATCTACACAGAACAGGGGTATCAGAATTGCCATCAGACAACGAAGCACACGAAGCGACTGTAATTTCGTTTGCTGAATCCACAGAAATTCCTCCTCCTCCTTCTTAACCTCTGCCAGACTACCATGATCCTTATCTTGAATCAGCTACCCAGCCACACTCGCAGAATTAAGAAGGATCTTGAACATCAAACAAACGAAAAATCCATTAGCATATACGGAATATGAAAATAGATTATCAAGAAGACCAACTTAACCCTGAAGAACACACATTAACCGAAAACGCAAACCAGATTTCATGAACATTACGTCCGCTTCCTGGAAAAACCGAGGAACCGAAACCAAGAATAAATCGAAGCTGCTAAAATTTACATTTGCTTCTGTTCCAACTAAAATTTACGTCTGCTTTTCAAGTTTGATATGATTTGAATTTGAATTTTTATAGTTTTTTAAGGGTAAAATTTTAAATTTGATATAAATGAAAGATCATATGTGTAGGGGTGTAACTGGTCTGGTCTGATTTTAGATAAAATTTAAGATCGAACCGGTATGTACCGGTATTGTATTTTTCAAAATCAATTACGTCCCGGTGACTCTCCTAAACCGATACCTCCGATTTTACTAGTTTCCGGTCCGGTTTTTTATTTTTTTAAAATGTAAAAAATATATAATAAAATATTACTTTTTATGATAAAATGTTATTAATAATTTAATATATATATATTATATTTAAAGCATATGATCAATTAAATTTTTATCTTTAAGATTAAACTTTTATTTAATAAATTACAATAACATTATATTATCTTATATATAAT
Organism: Juglans microcarpa x Juglans regia; assembly: GCF_004785595.1. Classification (NCBI taxonomy): domain Eukaryota; kingdom Viridiplantae; phylum Streptophyta; class Magnoliopsida; order Fagales; family Juglandaceae; genus Juglans; species Juglans microcarpa x Juglans regia. The sequence continues at coordinate 31,647,740 of NC_054604.1, read as the reverse complement.
TATATTAATAACATATGATCAAATAAATTACAAATGTTTATATTTAAGATTAGCATTTTATGTTATAATTTATAAATTATAATATGAAATTATTTTATATATAATATATAATTATATATTAATATCATATATAAAAACTTATATATATAAATATTTTGTATAATATATAAAATTAATTTTTATATATATATTTTTTCCAACCAGTCCAGTCCTAAAAACTACGGAACTGAAACCGGACCAAATTCGGCCGGTTTTCATAATATAGAAATTGGTTTCGGATCGGACTGGTTCAAAACCGAACCAATCGGTCTGATTCGGTCCGATCCGAACTAATTTTCCAGTTTAAATTTATACCCTTACGTATGTGTATCTTTGGTCATATCACTGGAGTGTGAGTCCAAGCAAGACATTTCATTTTAATAAATAATAATGATAATGATTTATATAGAATTTAATTTAATGGAGTATATTTCTATAATATTTAAATTTTAAATAAAATAAATTTTAGTATTGTTAACAAGTGATGCCATACCATTAGTTGGTTGTTAAATAAATTATAAAATAATTATATGAATGTCATTATTTATATTTTTAAAAAAAGATTATAACATCTAAGATTGAGTATAAAAGAGTATGAATATGATTACACATTACCAAGCTAGCAAGAAAAATTATACCCATATATAATGATTTTAAAGGATTTCGATTATAGAAATTAAGTAGTGTTGAAAATAGAAGTAAACTTTATTGGAGTTGTTATAAATGTTGTATCTATTAAAATTTGATTTATCAAAAGGAACAAATTAATGAAGTATAGGTTGTGACTGTACATGCCCGAATGGCTTTATTTGTTTTTATAACTCTTCTCTTCTCAACTCAACTCATTTCATCTTATCTACTTTTTTAAATTCTAACATAAAATAAAATAAATAATTCAATTTTTTAAAATTTCAAAATAAAAATAATATTAAAAAAATATTTTTATAGTATTTTATTCAACTTTTAATTTTAATCTCAATTCATCTCATCTCATCTATGAAAACAAACGAGACCTAACGAGAGTCACTATATTACAATATAATAAATCTATTTGTAAGTTTTTTTTTTACATACCAAACGCACCGTTTACGTCTTATTTCTTTTAGACCCAATAAATAAGAGAATGTGAATGAATAATAGACGAGCTTATAATGTTTTTTCTTTATACTTTATTCTATTAGTCGATTGTAATAGATTTCAATGTCACGACACACAAACATTCATGTGTTTCTTGTATCTTTGGATAATCATGCATGAGTGTTGCTATGTACTTGAAATATTATTATGTTAAAGTTCAAGTAGGATTTCTTGTTCGAATATTATTATGTTAATTAACTCATCAAATATTGCATGTTAATGGTTCCTTTGGTCACTTGATGGTGCCTACCTCTCACCTGTCTCAAGTATGGCTCATAGGCATTAACTTTAAGGGTCGAATCCTCATTCCCTTAAAAAAAAAAAAAAAAAAAAAAAAATCATAAATCATATAGAATTTCAAGTCAATCGACAACCAATATAATAATATGAAATAATATAAATCATCATTCTAATTTTTATTATTCTCTCATCATCTTATAATTAATGTGTCATTAAATGATTAAATATTATTCATTATATTTCATTTATGAATTTATCATCAAATATCATATCATAAGATAATGAAAAGATGATAAAAAAATAGATAATAAATAAATTTTTTTTATTACACGAGGTTGGACCGACAGGCGGCCACATGAGTAGTAGTTAACCTGATGAACACGGCTTCTATATGCATGTCTCTATTAATTTTACAATATCATACCCAAAAAGCATAAAAAAAAGGGAAAGAAAAGGAAAGCTCGCATGCCTCGATTGAAATTGATGTCATGATCAACGGCAACCTTACCATTTTCGTGGCTTTATCCACATTATGAATCAGATAGCGAGTTCTTGGCCAACCTCTTGCAATTATGTACCTTGCAATGATAGCCGCCTCTACCTTTAGTTCAAAAAAGTCATGTGCACTTGCAATTATGTACATCAAGCCAAAAGCTGCCTGTAAATTCTCTATATAAACCGCTCCAGTACTCCCAAATGGATCAAACCACTATCCAACACACAAAGTTTAGCTATTACATTGAGTAAAATGATGAGGTCCTTGGCCAACCTCTTGCTGTCCATCCCTGTACTCCTTCTCTTCAGCCTCTTCTTCATCTCCTCTCTCCATGCAGCCACCTTCGAGATCCGCAATAAATGTCCTTACACTGTTTGGGCAGCAGCCAGCCCTGGCGGTGGCCGCCGCCTAGACCGGGGACAAACCTGGACCCTCAACGTGGCTGCTGGCACTGCCATGGCTCGTATATGGGGTAGAACCAATTGCAACTTTGATGCTAGTGGTCGTGGCCATTGCCAAACTGGGGACTGTGGTGGGGTCCTAGAATGCAAAGGCTGGGGTGTCCCTCCTAACACCCTAGCTGAATACGCCCTAAACCAGTTTGGTAACATGGATTTCATTGACATCTCTCTGGTGGATGGGTTCAATATCCCCATGGACTTTAGCCCAACCACGGGCAGGTGTCGTGGAATTACGTGCACTGCTGACATTAACGGGCAGTGCCCCGGAGAATTGAGGACACCAGGTGGGTGCAATAATCCCTGCACGGTTTTCAAGACCAACGAATATTGTTGCACAAATGGGCAGGGCAGCTGTGGACCCACAAATTTCTCGAAGTTCTTCAAGTCTAGGTGCCCGGATGCTTATAGTTACCCTCAGGATGACCCTACAAGCACGTTTACATGCCCTGGTGGGACTAATTATAAGGTTGTTTTTTGCCCAGTAAGGTCCCCACGTTTCCCTCTGGAGATGATTGGAGGTATGAGTGAAGAATAAGAAGAGAGAAAGTCTGGGTTCATGAGTGAGTTTTTCCAGCTTTTGAGAGCTCCATAGATTGATGAAAATAAGGTTATCTGAGAGTTGTTATCAATGTAGTTGTTTTACTGTCTGCTTGTTTCTGCTGAGCTGTATATCAGAAAAATAATTGAAATAAAGAGCTGGTTTTTATCAGATAAGATCTTCATTTGCTCATGACTTTGATAAAGAGTACAAGCACCGCAAGTTCTTTTCCCCAAAAAAATAAAGGACATCAACTATATATATATATATATATATATATATGTATATCAACCACTCGTGATTCTATAACTCTCATTTTTATTCTCCAGCAAATCAAAGATGACTTCTTTCTTTGTGTCTTGTAATTAGGATCGTAATCGAGTCGAGCTGAGCCGGTATTTGGCTTGCTAAGCTCGACTCAAAATACTCGAGCTCGAGTCCGAGTTTGAGATTTTTTTTATTTTTTGTTTGAGCTCAACTCGATAAACTAAACTTTCAACTTGAACTCGAGCTCGGCCCACAAAGAAGTTCGAATCGAGTTGAGCTCGAGCTCAAATTGTTTATATTTTTTTATTTTTTAAATAAGAATTAATAATTAATAAAATAAATAAATAAATAAATAAAAGATCTAATATTAAATTTATACAACTAACAAGTAGAACCTCTATTGAATTATACAATTTTAAAAAATTTACAAATAATTAATATCTAACTAGTTGATATCTATCTAAAATAACAATATATTATATGCCTACATATATTATTAATACATACACTTAATATGATAGCATATATTTATTTCATATATGGTTTCCACATACTAGTATATGAAATTATTAAATTTTATTGAATAATTATTATACAAATTATAAAATATACCTATGAAATATATTCACTATATAAATATAAGTAATTAGATTACATATTATATATTTAATTATAAAAGAGGTATGCTTATATTATTAGCTAATATATATATATATGTATATATACATAGGTGTATGTATATATTTATAAATATATAAATGAGCTTTAATTGAGTCGAGCTAACGACTCAATTCGAATATAAACGAGTTGACCTTAAACGAGGCTTAGCCGAGTTGTGTCGAGTATGTATCATTTATAAATTGAGCGGATATCTATTTTCATGAACGTACTTTTTTTTTTTTATAAATCAAGTTAAATTTAAATTTAACCGAGCGAATACCGAGCTGGCTAATAAACTTACGGCCCCTACTTGTAATGCAATTACAAGTGAACATCTTTCTCCAAAATGACATGCATGCAGCTCGATCGATCGGCCCGACTGGTATTCTATATTGGAAAAAGTCTCTCAAGTGCCCACTGCCAAACTGCTTTTACTCTTTATCATTTTTTTTTTTTGAAAAACTACTCTTTATCATTTTGTGCTGATAATGATTGACATTTACCAATACTTTTCTAGCCGATGGATGGCACACCGCACATGGATTAATAAGGTTAAGACGAATATCCTTCTTGGATGCCTATCTTTACCAAACTTTTGGATTTTTTTCATAAAGTTTGAGGACACCTGTGCTATCAGAGGAGACATGCGTATAATTTCAATGGTCAACTTCTATAAAGCCTATTAATACTATGCAATGAATCGGATTTTTTTTTTTTTTTTTTTTGGTGTTGAAGAGGACAACGTTGAAACGGACATGCATTTCTCTTCCACGTACCCCTTCAAAAAAAAATAAAAAAAAAGCCTATCCAGCCTACATTATTATGGAATTCTTTTTATTTCTTGGGCCTCTCTCTTTCTTGCCCTAGGAATTATGTACACTTGAATCCCATTTATTTAAGAGGATGTGGTTTGGGCTTCTGAACTTTGATGTCAGATAGATTATAAGCCCATTTCTTTAGATTTCAAGATAACCCCATATTAACCTTTCATATCTCGTTCTCTTTTTATTGTTAAGACTTGAGAGATATAAATTTTACCTCCTCAATAAATATTCACTATAAAAAAAAAAACAGATATTTGTGATATTTTTTTTGATAAAAATAATTATTTATAACAAAAAGACTTATTTTAATTAAAAATAATTATTTCGCTTGAAATAACTAACCGTAAATAAATAATTTTCTTGTAATATTGTTTCCGATAATTTTTTTGATAAATAATTGAGATATAGGTACTTGATTTCCAATTTAACGTATTATATTAGGAAAAATTCTTCTCATCAGTTACTATTCACTATCACTCACCTTATGAAAAATACCCTCACATCCTATGAAAAAAAATTTTAGATATAGAGTGTGAGAGTGAATAGTGACTGATGCATAACATTCCTCTTATAGTAGACATATCAGTTTATACATTTATTTTTTTTAGCATTCTTTTTGTAGCTAAAGAGCTCTAGTTCACAAATACTAGCGCACTAAATGAAAGCATTGAATCATATTAAAGTTTACGTTACTGAATCGTTTAATTAAATTGCTTAGGCAAAAAGGGATGCAATTAAAATTGACGCATAGGGATTTTCAACGGTTAAACCTTAATACGAAAGAAACCGCGTCCGACGTTATCGGCTAGGAACTCGGGGGGTTGATCGGGACGGTCTATCTCGGACCGAATTGCCTCGTTTAATGATAGGGTAACCCTATCACTACCCTACATATATAGAACGTAGCATTCTCTGACATATTCCTCGTAAAAGATTCCGAGAGAAAAGAGAGCGAGAGAGATCCGAGGTAAAACAGGAAAGGTTCTTTCATATTTCATCGTCCTTTTGGTCTGTCTCGTGGGGATCTGTCTGTCCCATTCACTTTTCAAAGATGCCTCAAGGAACCCTCGAAGTCCTTCTTGTTTGTGCCAAGGGACTGGAAAACACCGATTTTCTCAGTAAGTTCCACCTCCATTTTCCTTCACCTTCTCATTCGAATATCCAATCGTGATCGGTTTGGATCGAACCCGTTCTGAGATATTATCGTGTCCGTTTAAGATCTGGATTACTCTGTTCGGTAGCTATGAAAAGGGAGGAAATTAAGGAAAAAGCACTGCTGAAAATGATGTTTGTATAAAATGATTGTTTTCTTACGTTTACTTACGTAAGTGATGCATCGTCATTTAAGAACTGATCCACACGCGATTCTGGGGAACTATTTTTTTTTCCTTGTGATGGATCGATTTAATTCTCCTGCCATTATGGTAAATTCTGAAATCCATGGCATAATAACAGCAACTTTTTATTTTTGAAAACTCATGGAACACTCTTTTATCTTTTTTTCTGCTTAACGAACCCGTTTCATTGACCAAACCCATCTAGCTCGGTTGTTTTTAGAAAAATTGAAATTTAAATTAAAAAGTTGAATAAAATATTGTTAGAATATTTATTTTTTAATATTATTTCTGTTTTGAGATTTGAAAAGGTTGAATTATTTATTTTATTTTGTGTTAAAATTTAAAAAATATGTAATGATTAGATGAGATAAGTTAAGGTGAACTGTAAAAACAAATAAAAACAAATGAAGAATTATATCTCAAGATCAATATATATAGTTCATGATAACTATTAGAATATGTTTGATGATGAGGTTTGAATATTTTTGCACATGGCAGATAACATGGATCCGTATGTCATCCTCATTTGCCGCAGTCAAGAGCAAAAAAGCAGTGTTGCATCAGGTGGGTTCTAGATCTCTATTCTGCTTTCATTCTTCACATTACATGGGAAAATCTCCGAGGTTGAACAATAGTACTCGACAGAAAATTATATGACAGAAATTTCATATGGTGATCATGTTATATGTTAACACAACAAAATGCCAAATAAGTTTTTTTTTAAAGATTATTTGCATAATAATTTGTATAGTCGTGCTCTTCTTCTTCTTCCTAGTTTGAGTGATATTCCTTTTTTTTTTTTTATATATATATATATATATATATATATCTGTACAGGAAAAGGGACTGAACCGGAGTGGAACGAGAATTTTGTCTTCACAATTTCAGACAGTATTTCAGAACTCACACTGAAAATAATGGACAGCGATGCTGGTAGTGGCGACGATTTTGTGGGAGAAGCTAAGTAAGAATCCTAATCTTTGATATATATTTTGACATCTCATGTTATAAAATCAATTTCTAGGTTGATTAAAGCACTTGCAGTCTACCTTGTGAATATTATCCCGCCGTATGCCAACAGAGTGGTGTGGCATCGTATTTTTAAATTTGGTTTTATTGACCTTGAATATTCAGCTTACTTCCAACACACTTTTACAAAGATCTTTAAAAACAACATATAAATGAGGTCGTTTCTTCAAGTTTTAGATGCTAGTAGTGGTTTAAGAAGAGTTAAGACATAAAAGGGGCTTGAAATATTTCCCAAGTTCCAAAAAATGCAATGGATTCATTTTGAATCGCATTTCCCCTACCTTTATATTTGTTATTTTTTCATTGAAAACGTAACTCCTTGGAGTTGGCTCAAGTGACAAAGGCCTTGGTCTTGGTGGTATGCTCTTTCTAGGTTTAAGGTTCGAGTCCTCTTGGATGCAAGCAATTTCTAGGGGCCATCGGATTGGGGGAACTATCCTTTGAATTATCCAAAGTGCACTTGCGGGAAACTCCTTGCCGAAGGCTTGTGCACCCTCGGGATTAGTCGGAACTTTGTTCTCGGATACCTGATGCCAACAAAAAAAGTTTTTTTCACTAAAAACATCTGAATATATTGCAAATATAAGTATTAAGTTGAGACTTTCGAAGGTTTAAGCGCTTATGGCTTTGAAGATTAGATTGCATGCATTTGGGTTTATTTTTTCTTTTATCTTTTTTCTTTCTTTCCTTTTTTGAGTGAGCAAAAACCAAAGTCAATTCTTGAAGCATATACTAACTACCCTTACGATACTAAGTTAAAATGGAGATAGAGAGAGAGGCATTGGTTATTACTTAAAAGAAATGGCAACAATATTATGTAATTTTGATTAAATTGATTAAGTTTTCCTGAAAATATTTAAAAAACCAAATCTATTTGGTTTTGTTATACCTGCAGCATTCCACTAGAGCCATTGTTTATGGAAGGAAGCCTCCCTCCAGCTGCATACAATGTAGTTAAGGACGAAGAATTTCGTGGAGAGATTAGAGTTGGCCTCACTTTCACTCCTGAGGTAATTATACTCTATAGCTTAAATAACTGATTACTGTTGTTTCTGGCTCCCACAAACTGCCACTTAAAGTTTATAAATTGCATCATAATTGTTGGATTTACAGGACAATTCCTGTTTATGTAAATTGGAGCCCTTTTCACTATAGATTGAATGTAAAAGATGACGATATTAATGAACTAATCCCACCTTAATTGCCTATTCTTCATTGGTAGGTGCACGGCGAGCGAGATTTTCGCGGGGAAGAGGAAAGCTATGGTGGATGGAAAGAGTCTGCCATATAGAGAATGATCAACTCAATCATTCAGCAGCTTTTTCTAGAACTTACCATTACACCATTATCTGGGAATTGAAATCATAAGCTACATGTTTTCTTCGACTGATTCTAGCTTCCCTTCCTATTGTAGGGTTTTGTTTGACCGAGTTCTTGGTTTGAATATGTTTGTGATTGAACATCTGGTTTTGTTTGAATCAATATAAATACATAAGCTGGTTGGTATTTTTGTGGAGACATGAGAAGTTGGATCTTTTGCGTGCGGTCTGTGTAGGGTTTAAATCTTACAGCCAATTGCGAAATATGGAACAAAGAAATGCATGAATGAAAGCCAAAAAGTATTCTTACGAAATGCTTTAAACTGATACATTACAATAAAATCTTACCAAGCGGTACTCCAAGCTATTTCGATTGAATTGTCTTAAGTCTCCTAATCCACCAGATTACCAGAATGCTACAATTATATCGTCTATCCTACATAATATTCGAACGTAAAGAAACGTGATTTGCAAGTCCAATTATCCATTGAACAACTTCTTCATGACTTGTCAATTTGAAAAAACAAAATGAAATGAAATAAAGAAAATCTTACAACAGTAGTCCGTCTCAAAATACTGTCTCTCTCTTCCTAGATCTTCTATGCAGATGATAGAGCACGAAGCTATAGTTACAAATATCACAAAAGACAAAATAGCAAAAGCATGAAAGTGGGGATTTCATTAGCAGATTACTACTTGATTATCCCAGACAACTTGCTAACTTTATCCTAGAAGTTAACCTTTCATTGAATGATCACCCTGGGAGCAAGGTTTTTGAGAACCAATTCCTTCGCAACTGGGCAAGCTCACATTTCCTGGGGCCAGGAATGAGCTCATGGATGGCTTATTTCCTGCCACAGATTGTTCGGTTGAAGCAAGATGGGATGAAATATCATTTTGGAAAAATCTGGGCAAGCCAAAATCTGGTAATGCCAAACCACCATTCCTCCTCGTGTGAGAGATGTCAAGTTGTTCCTGGAAGGTTCCTTGAACTGCCAAATTATCTTCCACCGGTATTGCACCTGTAAGAGTCTTGATTGCGAATTCTAGGCATGGGTCCGACCAAGAATCCATGAGAGGAAAAGAGAGTTGCGGTTCTGGCAAGATTTCAGATTTAGGTACTTGCGGTTGCTCTTTGGGAACAATTTGGAGTTCAAAAGACATTTTGCTCTTGTTTGATGACTCTCCAAGTACTTGGGTTTTTATGTTGTTAGAATCATGATGTGCAAGCTCCATGTTTAGCCCATCCTCCAGCTGCTGAGATGATCTATCTACCAAAATCACTGGTAGAGTGGCTTCACTTTCACAAGACTGTCTACTTGCATTTTTAAGAGCGTGTTCACTGGAAAGGGAGTTGGCCAACAACTCAGGTTCAAACCCAGCAAGCCGTTTCGAAGACCGTCGAGGCAAGTTAAGCTCTTTATTGTTTTTGGACTTCCTCAAGTCAACCTGAGTTTTTCTGTTGTTGCTCTTTCTTAACACACCCTCGAGCAATTTCTCTTTTTCCAGGATATCATCAGCAGGAGTCAAAACAACCCTGTTATTAATAGCGTCCTCCAGGGGTAAGGCACCTGTAAGAGTCTTGATTGCAAATTCTAGGCATGGGTCGAACCAAGAATTCCCAAATGGACAGCAGTACTCTTGTGCTTCTTTCTCACAGTCCATTTTTTCAGTATCCAGCATCTCCAGTTGCCCTTTAGAAGCAGCTTCGTTTTCAAGAGGCTTTTTACTCTCGCCTTGTGGCTCTCCATGTAAAGCATCACTCATGTCTGTAAAGCCATGCTGTGCATTCAAAATTTCTTGCCCATCCCTGAGTTTCTGAGATGATGGATCTCCATGTAATGCATTACTCATGTCTGTAGAACCAAGATGAGCATTAACCATTTCCTTCCCATAATCAAGTTGCCGAAATGCACCATTTGACAAACCATACGGAGCCAAAGCTGAAATTTGACCGGATCCACTTTCACCGAACTTACTAGTTGAAACTTGAAAATCTTTTTGACTGGTAACTGAGTTCACAACCTGCCCAGGTTCAAGCCCAGCAAGTCGTTTCGAAGACCGGCAAGGCAAGTTAAACTCTTTCTTATACTTAGACTTGCTCAGAGTAATCTCATTTTTCCTACCGCTGCCCCTTTCCTTCACATTCTCCAGGTCATTCTTCTCTTGCAGAATATCAACTGCAGGAGTTGAAACATGCTCATTATTAGCAGCGAGGTTTTCTGGCTGGCTTTTTCTCTTGGATCTGTCAGATTTTGGCAATGCTGGCCTGCCCGGATCTCTATTTTCCTTGGTTTCAGCAGACTCCTTGACTGCCCTCATTGAATGCTTGTCTTGGACAATCTCAACCGTGGGACCAAAAGCATCTCTCTGTTCAGCAGATACTTTATTTTCTCGCCCTCTCTTTGAGCTCTTGCTTTCTGCCAATTCTAAACTGCTCTTATTAGAACTTCCCTGATCTGCATTGAAAAGTTCAACACACAAAGCAATAAACTTCAGGTAAATTGTTCACTATTGAACCACTTGTACTTGGCTAATTTTTAATATAATTGGTCAATGACGTTGCGCGCGTGTCATCCAGGACCTCTCACCTGCAAAAAGCCTCCGCTTGGTTGCTGGGTGATTTAATTTCTGCCTTTTTACCGTAGATGATGGCTATAAGATGGACAAAGAAAAAGAAGAAAACAAGATCATAGAATCAGAATTTTCCTCTGGAATAATGTCCCAACTGAAAATTAAAAAACGGAAAAAAAAAGAAAGGAAAAGATTACAATCAATATGGTTGGCTACCTTGGCCAGCCATATCCCTATGGATTGATAGTTACGGTATATGAGAATCAGGCTTGAGGGAGATCTCGGAATTCAGAATATCAAAGAAAGAACTTCAGAAAAAATACACTTGGTGTTTGTGGAGGAAGGTGAAAAGGAATGAATTAAAGGTGAGCGACAGCCAACTCTTTTCAATATGGTTGGAATAATTGTATCATTCGTTAGAAATGCATAAAATTGACACACTTGAAATAGAGCCTGTAATACAAATAAACAAAAACTGCAAACCAAATTCAGATGTAACAGTTTTTTTTTTTTTTTTGAATAAATAGAAATTCATTTTAAGCATGCTGAATGTAAAGTTTTTCATATAATATGACGAAAATGGAAAAGATTTTTTTGTTTCAGAGTCGGTACATAATATTGATGGGTAAGCCAAGAAACTGTACACTAAGAGGGTTTTTGTTGCATGTTTTAGGAAGTTGATACAAGATTAACTGAAAAACTGGGGAAACCATAAAATGACCTGGTATCAATAATATATTCCTTGGAATGCTATGGTCATACCAAGCCAAACTGAGCACAGAGGCATTCAAAATTTATTCATTTCCTTTGTTTCAGTTTTACGTTCAAGTTTCATTATTACTTCTTAAATGAGCTCAAACTGTTTCATAAACTCGCTTGTGCTGTGTTGTTAAGTAAATTAATTTAATATAATTTAAAACCTATATTTTCTAATAAGTAGAGGACTGAGGCCTTCAAAATTAGTTCATTTACTTTGTTCAGTTTTATGCTCAAGGTTCATTCATTGACATCTTGAATGAGCTTGAACAGGTTCACATACTCAGTTGGGTTGTGTTGTTAAGTAACTTATTTTAATATAATTAAAAAGCTGGTTTGAGACAGGGGGATATAGAGAAGGCCGTCATGTTAATTGGAACTTTTTGGTTTATATTCTTGGTAGATTTGGTTTTGGGGAGAGGTGGTGCAATTGGATGAAATTATTGCATCACTACTGCTAGATTCTCGGTCATGGTTAATGGTACTCCTGAGGGTTTCATCTACAGTTCCTGTGGTTTGAGACAAGGAGATATTCTATCTCCCTTTCTCTTCGTTTTAGTTATGGATAGAGGTGTAAATCAGTCAGTCCGGTTCGGGTGGGGGGGGGGGGGGGGGGGGGGGACCAAAATTTTTGGTCCATTATTTTCCTCGGACTGAACCAGACCAAACATCCATGGGGATTGGACTGAACCAGTAGCTATCAGTCTGGTTTGGTCCATTTGGTCCGGCCCAATTTATTTTTTCTTTTTTTTTTTTCCAAATAAATTAATAAAAAAAATTATTTAAATTACTAAATTAAAATTAAGTGAATTATGTAACTAACTCATTAAAAAAATAATTATTTATAATTATATTGATGATGTTAATTGCTAATTTGTTACTAACTTAGAGTATGTCAATGTATTATGATAAATTGTCAATATATTAAACTTTTTAGTTTTTACATTTTGTATATGATTAATAAATAATTGTATTAGATATTTTACAAAAATTTATCTAATAATAAGAACTTTAATTAGATGTAGATGTTAGTAATTAGTAAATGGTAAATTGGTGATAGGTTATTTAATTGATATTCATATCATACATTAGTTAATTACATAGATATTAATTTGAAATTAAAATTTACATATTTAAAATTTTATATTGTAAATGGTGATAGGTTAGATGAAAATTACATAATTAATTATACAATTATTAAAAACCAGTCGGTCCGGTCGGTTTCTCTGGTCTGGACTGACCAACTTTCAGCCCTAGTTATGGACGTGTTGAGCAGAATGTTGGAGGCAATGGTGGATGGGTCTTTTTTGTTTGTTTTTCGGTGGGTGGTTCTTCATCTAGGAGCTTCAATGTATCTCACCTTCTCTTCGCTGCCGATACTTTAATTCTCTGTGAGCTGGAACCTAATTAGATCCGTTCATTGAGAGCTCTTTTGCTTTGCTTCGAAGCTGTTTCTGGCCTTAAGGTGAATTTGTCTAAATCTGAATTGGTTCTGGTTGGCTTGGTAAATCATATTGGAGACTTGGCTGAAATCTTGGGTTGTAAGGTGTTGTCTATGCGTATGAAGTACCTTGGTCTTCTATTGGGGCCCCCTCATAAATCCAAGGTAATATGGGATGGTGTTTAAAAGATTGAGAATAGATTGGCTGGTTGGAAAAGAATATATTTGTCTAAAGGGGGAAGAATCACTTTAATTAAGAGTACGCTATCTACTCTCCCTACGTATTTTCTATCTTTATTCCCGATACCTGCTGGTGCGGCTAATAGAATGGAAAAGATCTCTCGCGCTATATTGTGTGGAAGCTTGGGGGATGAGAAAAAGTTCCATTTGTTCAAATGGGACGAGATTTGTAACCCCCCTATATTGTGGAGGTTTGGGGATAAGAAATCCAAGTATTTTCAATAAGGCATTACTTGAAAAATAGTTGTGGTGGTACCATCAAGAAAGAGACGCTTTATGGAGGATTGTTGTTGATGCTAAATTTGGGAGCATTTGGGGAGGTTGGAACTCAAATGAAGTGCGAGGAGCGTATGGTGTGGGAGTATGGAAATTTATTAGGAAGGGGGTTGGGAGGATTTCATTCGTAATTTCCGATTTGTGGTGGGTCGAGGAACCAGGGTCAGATTCTGGTTCGATGTTTGGCGCGGAGATATTGCTTTAAAGGAGGCTTTCCCTTCTCTTTTCTGAATTACATTGAATTAGGAATCTTTTATAGCTGAATACATGGACACATCGCATGGCTGGTGCAGTGGAATGTGAGATTCATCAGAGCTATTCAAGATTGGGAAGTGGGGGATATTTCTGATTTTTTCAGCACCTTGTATGCATTGAAATTGGAGAGTGGTGGATCCACCCTGGGAACACAAATTTCTCAGTCAGATCCTTATACAATTGTAGGTCGTCCCATTCATCTACTGTTTTTCCTTGGAAGCGCATTTGGAAAAGTAAAGTGCCTCTAAAAGTTGTTTTTTTTTTTCGGTTGGCTGGCCTCTCACGAGAAAATTTTGACCATTGATAAGTTGAGGAAGCATGGTATTTTTATTATGGATTGGTGCTTTGTGTAAAAGGAATGGAGAATCGGCGGATCATCTTCTTCTCCATTGTGATGTGGTGAAGGCTTTATGGGATGAGATCTTTATTAGGCTTGTTGGAGTGGAATTCAGGAATTCAGGGTAATCGTCAAGTAGCAGTTGTTTGGAAGTTGGTGCCATTATGTCTTATGTGGTACATATGGAATGAGAGGAATGGACACTGTTTTGAAAATAGAGAACACTCACTGTTTGAGGGGGGGGGGGGGATTAGAGAGTTATTTTCCATTCTTTGTTACTTTGGGCCAAGGCTTTTGTATTAGAGGGGGTCAACTTTAATAATTTTTATGCTTCTTTTTCTAGTTTGTAGGCTATAATTAGGTACTTCCCTCTTGTATACCACTTGTGTACATGGGCTTTGCCTAATTATGAGGATCAATAAATATTCTTACTTATAAAAAATATATATAAAATGAAAAACCTATATTTGTTTTACAAGTAACAATACTGAATTTGATTATCAGCACAAAAGAGTGTTAACCAAGTACATTGGAAGTACATAGGTAAATGCCCATCTAAGAAGGTCAAAACCCATATTTCTACCCAGTTAGTGCATGCTAGACACCAAACTATATTTTCCCTAATTTATTTTTTTTATAGGTATATTTTCCCTAATTTATCCATTTTCAATAGTAATAAGTTTGATCAAATACAGTAAGAGAAATTATTTTATACATTTTAAATATGGTAAGTGTTATCTTTGGTATTTGCAAACAAAATTGAGATGAGTATGGGCTTAATCAAGCTTAGTTTGCTGGGTAATCAAACTTCAAACTCGAGCTTGAGCTTGGTTTGTTTGGAAATGAACGAGCTCAAAATGAGCATGTTAGGGAGGTAAGCTTGGGCTACTCATGAGCAGATTAATTCTTTTTATGGCCTAATTAGTTATTATTATATACAGTATTTTAAGCAACAAATGATGTATTATGCCATTTTTATTAATACTAAAAGAAGAGTTCGCATTGCCCAAGCAGACTAATATTGATATCTTACTAATTGTTGAATTTTCTTACTAATTGTTGAATTTTCTTTACATATAAAAAAAACATATTGATATCTTACTAAATTCATAAAAACCATAAGCCCAAAATTTTGTTTTTTTCGCATGTTTAGTGACCACAATAAAACGAGGAGGACAAAGCGAATGATATAGCTCAAAACGGCACAACATAGAACTCATTATCTGAAGCACCAAGCAAGGTGCAGACTTACTGAGATTTCACTGTTAATCAATTCTTCATTGTTGATGCAACTTTCCTTTGGTTTAAATGTATATCTACTAATCTCTCCAGTTTCCAAATAGCGCAAAGCATCCTTTTTGGAGCGGAACAGATATCCATTTTCTGGATCCTTGTAAAACTGCGGCAAGTAGGAATAAATCAAAATTTAAACAATGCGCTAAGACTTGGAAAACGTTAGTACAAAACTCATTAAATAAATGCACCTAGTTGAAAGTGCTGTTAAAGCTAGATTGGACCAAATGTGAGCATAAGAATTCCATACCGGGTCCCTTCTAATTCCATATGCATTCTGCCTAATCTTGATTTCCTTTGTCCACCCTGCCGGTAAATCCTCCACCATTTGTTTCTCAACCACAGCCTAGATAATACTTGAACTATTAGAGATGCATTTCAGATTAACCAATAGTACTGGCATAAATCCATATGAATACAATACCAAACCCTTTTT
The DNA here is from genome assembly GCF_004785595.1 of Juglans microcarpa x Juglans regia. Taxonomy (NCBI): domain Eukaryota; kingdom Viridiplantae; phylum Streptophyta; class Magnoliopsida; order Fagales; family Juglandaceae; genus Juglans; species Juglans microcarpa x Juglans regia. The sequence continues at coordinate 31,631,785 of NC_054604.1, read as the reverse complement.
TGTTCCATAATATACTGAAGTTATGTTTCAGTACATACTACAAACATTTCTTACTACTGGGGCGTTAATGATTGTCATCTCTTGTCCAAGGACGAGAAACAATGCCCCTTTTTAGTTTGGACACAACAGGCCAATTCTGATTTAAGTTAAGGAATTAATGTAAGGCTGAAAAAGAATACTCTGGGAAACGTTTTGTGCCCAAAATTGAAGTTCGATCGGCAATGTTTTTAAATATTTACAAAGTACCCACCATCTACTAACTTTTCCTTCTTTTTTTTTAACAGATCTTTTTCTGGTTCTTTTCTTTTACTGTAAATTCATAGAAATCGAAGAAATAGACTCTATTTGGTTGCATAAAATGCACGACGAGTTTTTAGTCACTGGTGATCATTAAGAAAGGTGAGATGTGTTGTCGTAAGATCTCCACCGCATAAAGGTTCTGGCAGTGATAAGTAGTTAACGAGTATTTGGCAATAACATTATTTAGAGTTTTGGCAGGATAGACTTTAAGATTAATGATCTGATATTGAAACTAATATTGTAACATCCCGGACTTTTGAGGTTTACATTTTGGTAAAGTTAGGGTTTACATTATGATTGGGATTTCTATTTATAGAGAGTAAACTAGGGTTAGATCTAAAATTTGGCATTGGCACTTGAGCCAGTGTTCTTTCCTTGAGGTTAATTATTGGGTACCTAGGATTAGACCCTTGTTATGGAGGATTAAATTTAGGAAGATTTAGAAACCAACCAAACCCGTTAGGCCCAAACCCACCAAGCCCATGTAATGATGAACAAGCCAAGTATTATCCTTGCCAAACCCATATAGCCCATGGAAGTGAGCCCACATATGTTATGCCCGAAGCCTACTTGCACTATACTTCTAGTTGCAAGCACAAGTCTAGTTCTACTCCAAGTCACCTATTCCTACTCCAATCACAACTCCTAGGGCAACTATGATTCCAAATCACATTCAAACACTTGACTAAACCCACAACACCTGGACTACCACACCCCTTGGACTCTACACCCTCCAAACTCTATTTATAGACCCCATATAAGAGCCTACCTACCATTAGATGAGCCCCAATTAAGGCCCGTCCAAGGCCACGAAGTTCTCTTATATTTTGTGGTAAAACCAAAAGCCCTAGGATACCACACGACATACACTCTCCTGACCTTGGTTCAGTTTAAAGATTAGAGAAACACAAGATTAGCTTAAATTGCACAAGGACCGAGGTAAGTGACTAAGATAATGTTCTTCTACACATCGCTTTATGGTAATTTATAAAGTCTTTTTTTTTTTTTTTTAAAATGTATATATGTGGTCAATGTTTTGAAAGGTATATATGTATGTATTAAGCCCTTCATTGATAGCCCCTTTTTACGATGAAAGCTGTTACATGGTTTTCGAACTGCATTACTGATTGCGTGACTAAATATATAGTGTGACTATTTATTTTAAAGAATGAAAGGTAAGGCAAAGTTAAAGAAAAGAAAATGAATAACTGCATGTGTTCGATGAGGTTAATGGCCATATGAGGATGAGGACGGCACCTTGAGATTGGGAGAGATGGCAACATCGAAATGCATCACTGGCGGTGCACCTAGTGATGGCCCATTCCTGAGGTTCAGTTCTTATCCGGTTGCTCCGAAAAGAACCATTGATCACAAGGGTGGCTAACCCTAACACATGAGGGTTAGCAGTGTGTAAACGGTTACTAAGGATAAGGTTAAGGTAACAAATGATTAATGATTGAGGTTGAGGAAGAAAAGATTTTATTTTCTTCGTACTGTGAGACAAATATTTTATGCATGCTTAAAGGTAAGTTTTTCTTAAAGAACAATGATTTTTAATTGAAAACCCTATGTTTATATATTATATTTACTAGGTGGTTCTTAATGAGTATTTGACTCATTTTAATTGTTTTTAATGTTTTTACCACCCCAAAGGAGGAAGGTTTTGAGGATGCTAAGGGCGAGGATGTTGTCCAGGAGGGTGACATTAACAATGAGGCTTGAGACTTTGAGAGCGGATTTTGACTTTATCTTTACATTTAAATGATTTACGTATCCGCAATGCGTAGCATATGATAGATTATTATTTTTTAATAAGTGCTATGGAATAAATGTCTATTTTTGAGACATGTCTTTTTAACAAAGCATTCGGTGATTTTCAAAATGTATGGAATTTTTTATACATGGCACAAAGAATGTATGTTTTAAGGTTAGTAGCATTTGGTTCCTCTAACTTTACAACCCTAGAGGGACAGGGTGTTGCAAACATATAACAAAAAACACGTTTTCCGGGATAGCTTTTGGGTGTCATCATTACAATTTCTTTCACATTGCAATAGGAAGCTTCAGGCTGCAAAGGTGAGAGGATCCTGGAAAACACTTGGTGAACATCAAATTGGTGATTGTTAGGATGCAAGGGGAAAACAGATTCCAGATGACTTTACAAATCAGCTTTAAACATAAACCAGAGTCTAGTAGCATCTGGGTGGCAAGACATCAACAGGAAAATACAAAAATATAATCTCAATATTTGCTGGAGTCAAGGATCATATTTTTCATTGCGAACTAGTAAAAGTCCACAGAAATACAATTAGTGGATGACATTTGATGTGATGAAAAGAGAAATACAGTGGAAGCTCATACGAGAACTATATTTTCTCTTCCTTGTAAGATATTTGTGCCTTGAAGTTTAATCTGGAAGTGGATTATATTTTTCTTTGTTGCTGCTGCCTGGCTTGTTTCTTAAGATCTTAAATACATGTTACAGACTCGCTTTGTAAATTTTTGGGTGGCCATTCTTTTTAGTATTAATGCGTCTTTGTGTTGCGTTTTAGTGGAAGACGAGATTTTTTGGTGCTCCTCTGAGAAAGGGGATATTCACAGTCCGCTCTTTTCACCAAGCCATGACCAAGCGCAACACAAATCCATTCCCATGGAAGAGCATTTGAAAGACAAATGCAAATCTAAAGGCAGCATTTTTTGTATGGGTGGCTTCTTTGGGGAAGATACTCACTCTAGACAGCTTGAGGAAACGTCAAATCATAATCATGGATTGGTGTTGTATGTGCAAGAAGAGTGGAGAGTCCATTGACCGTCTACTACTTCATTGTGAGATTGCCATGCCTTTGTGAAATGAAGTCTTTGCTCGGTTGGGACTAGCTTGGGTGATGCCTAGAAGGGTAAGTGACCTTCTTGCTTATTTGAGAGGTATTTGGGGCAACTCTCAAATTGCATCAATGTGGAAGATGGTCCCAATATGCCTATGGTGGTGCATTTGGAGGGAGAGGAATGAAAGAAGCTTTGAAGATCAAGGCTAGACATTGTTTGGGTGATCCCAAAGAGGGTGGCAAATCTTTTGGCTTGTTGGTGCGGAACATGGGAAAATCGTCAAGTAGCAAATGTTTGGAAGATGGTACCCCTATGTCTCATGTGGTGTATATGGAATGGAATGAGAGGAATGGAAGATGTTTTGAAAATAGAGTATGCTCATTGTTTTGTGGTGGGGGGGGGGGGGGGGGGGGGGGGATTAGAGACTTATTTTTTCAATCTTTTTTACTTTGGGCTAAGGCTATTGTATTAGAGGGGGTTAATTTTAATGATTTGTATGCTTCTTTTTCTGCTCATAGGATGGTATTTCTCTCTTGTATACCACATGTGTACTTACTTGGGCTATGCCTAATTTTGAGGATCAATAAATTTTCTTACTTAGAAAAAAAATATCAAGAGCGGTCAATGGATGAGATTAGAAACTTATTTTTTAAAACTTTACTCCATTGCTCGATTGCAATTGATTTTCATGGCATGGATTTTCATGAATTCCTTGTATCACTAAACTAGCACGCTTAGGCGTTGCTCTTGTAAATGTCCCATATACTTGGGCTCTTGTGTACCTTTTGATCAATAAAAATATGCTTACCAATAAAAAAAAGGGCAATAATGCGTTTTTGTTAATATTACAGTTTTTATTCACAAATGTTCTGATATTTTACTAGACAACGATGATGACAACAACAATAAGGCCACCAAAGAAAAACGCCTTAAAACTACTTAAAGTAGACAAAAACTTCCAAATCTGGAAAATCATTGCTATTGATGCATGTATTTTGGTAGATAGCCACCAAACGAAGAAACAATACCTAAAGAAGGACAGAGAATTTAAAGCATGAGAATATTTATGGGAAAAAATTTCGCTCACCAAAGGCATGTCAACATCTGTTTTACTCTTTTTGAATGTCCAGCTACCACACTTTACTGTTTTGAGATATTGAAACACCTGTGGCTTGGAATAGAATCTATATCCATTCAACGGATCGATGTAACACTGCAACAAGAATATAGCAGCATAAAAACTTGAGAAATTCATTTCTGTTGGAAGGCAAAATACAAGAACAAAGGGACCAAAATATTCAGAATAATTAACTTTAGCATTTAGAAAGGGGAAAAAGTTTTACTGAGAGACTAATTTAGGCATCATCTTTCAAATTTTTCATGAACTATTGAGAAAAAATATGGAAAATAAATAAATAAACATATTAAATTTGACCCATATAGGAATATACCTCATGACTGTTACCAATACGTATAGATATCAATCACTTAACATATATGCAAAAAGGGAACACCGAACACTTGCACCCTGTGGCGCATGCTATGCCAACTAGCCACTCCAGAGTTACTGATAAAAAAAAATAAGTAGCCACTCCAAAGTTATGGCTAATTCATGATTAACAGCACAGTGGAAGTTCACATTATAAACAAGAATAAAGATAATAATACAAGGCAAAAAAATCAACCACCAGTGATATACAACAAAGCAAAGACAGATGACATTAAAAATTAAAATTCCCAGAAAGTCACTGTCATGCACTCCAGAGTAACAGCTAAATCGTGATTAATTAGTAGCAAACCAGACATTCCCCAGTTGATCCAGCATTAATATGCCAAAGGGTTTGTAAAACTCTACACAGTATATTTGCAAAAAGACCACCTAACATATATATATTATACCTTATACTTTGATCCAATCCGCGAACCACTGTTTCGAACTTTTACCACCACAGTCCAACCTTTAGGTAACCATTCAGGACGTTCATTTGTTTCTTGTGCAAGCTGTCAAAAACCAAACATGTTCATTTGGAAGGTAGGTATAAATATGGGAAGTCTAAACCATAGAAGTGTAGGATAATCCAACATCACACATACTGGTTTAGAATTGTTTCTAGATTGCCTTTTAATGTGCCTATCACTTGGCAGATGCTTTGTACCTTCACTGCTAACTTTTAAATAGTGGATAACATCATCTTTGGAAAAGAACTTCTGTCCAGTTTGCAAATTTGTGTAAAACTACAAGAGCAGGAAAAAAATATCATAAGCATCAGAGCAGACCTACGACCAAAACATTTCTTTTTCTAAGTAGTCGGTTCTAAGTTTTGTAATTTCAAATATCTGCAATAACTGATTCCCAATCTAGCCAATGCTGAGTTATAGTGAAATTATATAAAAAAAATAAAAAAAATCTTACGAAGTCCTTTAAATTATGCACTTGCTAATTAAAAATGCTGGAATTAGGGTACTTACGAATTTTGTAAAATATCGCTTTTCTTTGCGAATGATTTTTCTTTTTTATATGTATAATCAAGCTTAAAGTTTTTTTTGTTTGCACACCTGTTAATTATATTAGCTTTGTGCATTGCTCTTTAAATTAAACATGAGGCTAATTACTTTTATTCATTAACCAAGTATCGAATTCAACTAGTATAATTGATTTTTTATATCTGAATTAAATATTAAAATTCATATTTTTTCTATATACTTTTGCACATGCACTTGCATATTCAATTAAAGATTATAACCGGCTCCCAAAATAAAATTACCGGCTTCGCCCTGATATGCAGCTAACCGAAAAAACTTGAATCAACTAAACAAAGCGTCGTGACCCATACCGTTATAAAAGTAACATTAAGGGCAACGGAGATAATAAGCACACATATTTGATCAAAGAGATCAATCATTTAGCAATTAACATCGTCGTGTTCAAATTCAGCTGTAAGATCCAGATACAAGAGGTGCAAACTAGAACAATTAAACATCACCAACCCCTAAAGAAAACGTAAAAATTAAGCTCGAATGTTCGATATTACCCTAATTTTACGACCGGTTTTTTGCACTTTGAATTGGACGGTCCAGCCGGAGGGAAGCCAGTCCGGCGAGTTATGCGCCACCATTTCGCCGCAATCTCTCTAAGGTGAGAAGTCGCCGGAACGCGATACTTCTCCGACTTGCTCTCTCTCTCTCTAGTGTCTCCGAGAGGTTTGAGCTTTCGCTTTGAGAACAGTGAAAGAAGAGAAGTGAAATAATGTGTATATGGACGCAACGCAATGCGTCTGAGGCCACGTGTTGTCAGGGGAAGGATTAGATTAATAGCTGCTTAGATGAAATGATTTTTGATAAAAAAAAAAAAAATTTGAATAAAATATTATTTTTTAATATTATTATTTTAAAATTTTAAAAATTAAATTGATATTTTAAAAAATTAAATTATTTATTATATTTTATATAAAAATTTAAAAAAATTATAATAATAAAAGGAGATAAAATAAAATAAAATAAAATAATATCAAATACTTTCTAAATCTAAACTGACTTTAAAGAAGATTCCGTCACTTTGATACTTGCATGAGTAATTTAACCACAATTGTACTACAAGTACGGTGCATTTCCTTCTAAAAAAAATAAATAAAAAAGTGAAAAAGACCAAATATCCTTGTCGGTAGCCATCTCATGTTTATTTAATTTTTTATGGTATGTACAGTTGCAAGTGAATAAGCATAAGATTTATATGTAAATTTCTATTATTTTTAGCAATATTAAATTCAGTTTTAGAGTTATTATAATTATATATATATAATTATATATTTTTTATTAATAGATATATAGTATAGAAATTTCGAGTAGAATAATTTAATTTTTTTTATTTAGATAGTGTTTAAATAGTGAGTTGAAATAAAAATTAAATAAAATATTATTATAATATTATTTTTTAATATTATTATTATTTTAAAATTTTAAAAAATTAAATTATTTATTATATTTTATGTAAAATTTTAAAAAATTATAATGATAAAAAAAGAGGTTTATTGAAACTTTTTCAGTTTGAAGTTAAATCTATCTCCTTGGAGACAGTCGGGCATAACGGCAAAGAGTTGGGCTACTCTGCCGTTCAGAATAGCCCGTTCGGTTTGACAGCACAATAATTTTTAAATTTTTTATTCTTTTTATTTTTATTTTCACATTTTTTTAATATATTTAGATATTTTTAAAAAGTAAAAAAACATATCAATATATTTAAAATCATTTCTTTAATAATTAATTAAAAATAATTTTTTTTTTTAACAATATACTTGAGCAGTAATAAGAAGGGGATAGAGTAGACTTTCTCTAACGGCAAATGTCGTTGCGTCATGAAGTCAATCTTAAAAGAGAAATGCTGCTCTTACATATGGGCTTCCAACAGGTTTTTTATTTTTTTTACTTAATAATTAAAAAAATATTTTTAAATAATATTATAATTTTTTCTTAAAACACATTAAAAAAATACATGAAAAAAAAAAAAAATACTGTCGGGAGCTGTGTAGCTGTAGAGCCACTCGTCTTAAAAAAGTTACAAGCTCAAGGCCCATTTGGGCCCATTTACGCCTATCTTAAACCCTAACCCATCTCCTTCCTCCTACCTTAAACCTAAACCCTGTACGTCAATCTATCTCCCTCGTTCAGTCTTTATTTGTTCTCTCTGCGTCTCAATTCGAGCCTCATTTAGCTCAAAACCAAATGTCCTATTCGATCCTTCTAGAACGTCCCAGAACCTTATCAAAGCTCCTCTGCACTTTCATCTTGACCCGGCCCATGGGCGGCGGGCCCCGGACCTTCCCCGGCGGCGTCAACAAGTGGCAATGGAAGCGCATGCATGAGAAACGGGCCAAAGAGAAAGAGAAGCGACTCCTCGAGCAAGAAAAGCAGCTCTTCCATGCCCGAGTCCGCTCCCAAATCCGGGCCAAACTCGCCGGCAAGCCCGACCCATCTATAAACCCGGACCCATCCAACTGTCACGGTCCGATGAGCCCCACCGACCACATTAAAGCCCTAGCCAATCGCTTCATGAAAGATGGAGCCGAAGATTTGTGGAACGAAGACGACGGCCCGTTGAAATGTCCACCGACGCGGGGGACGAACGAACGGTTAGGGTGTAACCGAGCGAACGGGGGGAGAGGCTCAGTCGGACCTCCGATCGATTTGAGGAAGTTGATATCGGAAGGGCGGGAAAATGTGAATTTGACAAATTCTAACGGCTGCTACGTGAATACAAGGAACTATTCCGTGCAAAGCCGGAGGCGGTTTCGGCGGAATGAGAGCTCGGAAAGCGACGATGACGACTCGGATTACGGTCCGGTAAGGGAGCCCGCGAAACCCTTTGCCAAAAAATTGGCGAAACTTGTGGGCCAAAGGAAAAGGTTCTTTAGAGACGATAGCTCTCCGAGAGACGACGAGCCGGGTTCGGATTTTGAGGGAGAGTCTTCTAAGTATTTTTCTGGAAATTCGAGTTGGGGGAAACTGAGTGTGGATGGAAAGGAGGACTTGGAGGATGAGAAAGAGAGAATGAGAGGTGGGAGGGGAGTGAGGAAGGTGGGGAGCAGTGCGTCTCTCGGGAAGTATGATATGAAGATTACTAAAAGAGTGCCGCTGCGGTCGTTGGAGGAGGAGAGTGATTTTTCGGGGCAGGTTGAGTTGATAAGGCATGAACTAAGCAAGAAGGGTTTGATTGAGAATGGAAGGGAGAAGGGTGAGGAGGCATCAATTCTTACTCAGAAAAGGTATGCAAAGTGCTTTTAGCTAGAGGATTGGGATTGTTGGTACTTGGCATGCTTTGTTCGATTGCTAAGCGAATGTCGGTGGAAAAAATATGTCAACGGAATACTCGTTGATCATTTGCAACTGCATAATTTGTGGTCACATGGTCTTTATGATATAAAAAACTTTATAAATTATGAGATTACAATTTCGTATATCTGTTTATATTTGCTATTCCTTGGCGTATAAAAGTATGGTTTTGATAGGTACGATTTGTATAGATATAAAGGTTTTTGAATGGAGGAACTTCTCTGTACTAACAGGTAATTCCATGTGTTTTTTTTTCTCTGTCCAGATTTGATGAGTGTGGTATATCTCCAAGGACAGTCAAGGCACTCAATGCTGCTGGGTATGTTCAAATGACACGGGTACAGGAAGCTACTCTATCTGTTTGCCTTGAGGGTATGCTAGCTGTTTCTTTGGCCATGTCGGTTGTAATTAGCATCCATTTTTTATGCTTACCTTCCCAATTCTTTAGTCGTGTTGATTATGTAGCATATATTGTTGATAATAAACTCTTTATTATTATTATCTGAGAACTTGAGTTTTTCATTCAGTAAAGTAGTTTAGCATTAATAGGCATTGATGAGTGGTGTCATTCAACTGCTAAATTTGCAGTAAAAAATGTTCAAGTATTTACCTTCACCTTTGAAGATGTGAGTGAGATATGGATGTTACCACCGCCAGATTGGAATGAGGAAGGTGACTTCCTTGGTACTTAAGATGTTGAGATTAAATTCTGAGGCATGAGTCTGAAGCGTTACATTTAAAATAAAATTGGTAAATGAATGATATACATGGGTTTGCTGCTGTGTCATGACCATGTGTGTATCATCGTCAATGTGTTATTCTTGATGCATTCAACTTTAAGATGGTTCATTTATATTTAGTTAATGAATTGTCATACTTGATCAATTCCACGACGAAGCGTTATAATTGGTGTAGCTCCAGTTTGATTCTGATTGCTTAAAGATGTTTGATTTCTTCATTATTAACAAGAATCAAGATTATAATTGATGGTTTCCTTCCTACTGTGGGTGCAGGCAAGGATGCCTTGGTCAAAGCTAAAGCCGGTACAGGCAAAAGTGCAGCTTTTTTGGTACTAAAGGCTATCTTTATCTCTTCTGAATTAGTATGTAATATATTTTGTTCTTTCCTTCAAATTCTGTTGTTAAACAAAAACAGCTTCCTACCATTGAAGCAGTTCTAAAGGCTATGAGTGACAACACCATTCATCGGGTGCCTCCAATTTATGTTCTTATTCTCTGCCCTACAAGGGAACTTGCGAGTCAGATTGCTGCAGAAGCAAATGTTATGCTAAAGTACCATGATGGCATAATTGTGCAAACACTAGTTGGAGGTACACGTTTTAAAGATGACCAGAAACGCTTAGAATCGTATCCATGCCAGGTTTGCTTATGTGTTCTGCATGTTAAATTTTGTGCGTTTGGAGCATGTGATTACTAAGAAAGTGGATAGCTAATATACCAACAACCAAATGCTACCATTTTCATCTGTTACAGTATTGATGCAGGAAGATAATGGTTTCCTTTTTCAAAATTCTTCTAATGAACTTTTGGCAGATAATAGTTGCAACTCCTGGTAGGTTGCTGGATCACATCGAAAATAGGTCTGGCTTGTCTGCACGCTTAATGAGATTGAAGATGCTCGTACTTGATGAAGCTGATTACTTACTAGACCTTGGATTTAGGAAGGATGTGGAGAAAATTATTGATTGTTTGCCTCGTCAGAGACAGTCCTTGCTGTTTTCTGCAACGATCCCAAAAGAGGTTACATTTTCTTAACCTTTCATTTCAAGTTGTAAAACCATTTTATTTTTTGCTATGTGAAACCGCTAAAAATATTATGTTCTGGATAATGATTATGCAGGTTCGCCGGATATCTCAACTTGTTTTGAAAAGAGAACATGCTTATATTGATACAATAGGCCTGGGTTGTGTAGAAACTCCTTGTAAGGTATGCTGTAGTTTTAAATTGGGTATCAGAAATGAGAAAGTTACTGTTTCTCATGCACTTCTACTCCAAACTTTAAGCTGATGACTTGCATACTTTACACAGTTCTGCTCCATTGTTTTAACTGTTTGTCTTGATGTTCATTTTAGTTTTATTAGAGTCATGAACATTTTTTATTTATTTTTTCATAGTTAAGAATAATGGATATTATGGTTGTCTCCAAGTTTGACATGGGAAGCTACAAATTTAATGCTTTCTGTGGTTTGGTTTGCTAACTGCAGGTTAAGCAATCTTGTATTGTTGCTTCACATGAATTACATTTTCAAATTTTGCACCATCTTCTGAAGGAACATATCTCTCAATCACCTGAATACAAGGTCAGATTTGCAGTCACTAGGTGAAAAAGGATTAGTAGAGTTTCTTATCAAAAGAAGATTTCTAGAGTCAGCTTTTCATTTTTAATGGAATCCCGGAGGCCAAAATTTTTTTTACTTGCATTCAGGTTATTGTCTTTTGTACAACTGGGATGGTAACATCACTCATATATCTACTTCTCCGGGAAATGCGAATGAGTGTAAGGGAGATACATTCTAGAAAGCCTCAGCTTTACCGTACTCGCATTTCTGAAGAATTCAGGGAATCAAAAAGATTGATTCTTGTCACATCTGATGTTTCTGCACGTGGAATGAATTACCCTGATGTTACTTTGGTCATTCAGGTATCCATAAAGCTTTTTTGGATGTGAACATTTAACTCTAAACTACGTAATTAGTTGCAGTATCCCCCGCTATTAAAACTTCCTTAATTTCTGTTGTATATTTTTTGTATAAGTCCATAATTTTGGTACATTTAACCTTAAAACTCGTGTTTGTCATACTATCACATGATCCATGCTTATTTATTTATTTATTTTGGATTTTCCTGTAATCATTTGAAAAGCATCTGGAATTTTTTTTTATATGTAGAAATTGACATTTTTTATAACATAAGTAGAAATTAACATGTGGTAACCTTCGGAGAAATTTTAACTGTGGAAGAACATTGAAAATAATAGTGTAATTTAGGGGGTTGATTGCTCAAATTTAGAATCTATAGGGACCCATCATATTCAAATTTACTTCTATTAGAAGCCCATGGACTCTAAATGATTAAATGCCCCAATCCATCTTTTATGGAAAGCAGAAATCAGATGCTGCAGTTATTTGTAATGAAATCTGGATGGATTCGCTACAATTTTCGGTGAAAAATTATAGGTGTTCACTGTCATTTAATGTTGAAGTAAATGCCAAATAGCCTGTAATTATTAGATTCTTCTTTACTTTGTTTGCATTACCCTCTAGTGAGTTAAGCTAAATTTGAAAGACTTATTATTACCAGATAGGAATTCCTTCTGACCGGGAGCAGTATATACATCGGCTTGGCAGAACTGGACGAGAAGGCAAAGAAGGGGAATGCATACTGTTGCTCGCACCATGGGAAGAGTATTTCTTGGATGAAATTAAAGACCTGCCTCTTGAGAAAGTTCCTTTACCACATATAGATCCGGAGATAAAGCTAAAGGTTAGTGTCCAACTCCACATTGCTAAGTTGCGTCTCTCATGGTTGTATAACTTATATTTGTGTGCTGGATGTGAGCTAAACTGTATAGTTTATAAGATTGAAATGTAATTATTAAAAAAAAAATCCTTGTAAATGGCAATGTAGTTCCTGAAGTTTAAATGCTGAAAAGTTCTTTGAATCTTGTCATCGTATCACTGTCCTATGATGCTAATTATAAAATACAATAACAAAAAAAGTTATCAAAACTCATTGTCCAGCAATTTCAATATTCTTAAAATCCCTGCTGCACTTCAGATTTCCGGAATAGATGGGCACTGTGAATGGCTATTATAGGTGAAGTTATGAATTTGACAGGTTTACAGAATCTGTCTGGAATGTGCAGAGATGCTGCTCTGTAAATGCAGTACCTTAGACTTACACGTTCTGTTTTGATTTCAATTGATTGTCTCTGATTTCTATGCGGTTCACTTCTATGATGTTCGTGAAGTGTGCATTGCAAGGTTATAGGTTTTCAGTCCCTTGCAGGTCTCCTAATTGTAATTCCCTGGATCTATTTACACTTGCAGATGGAAGATTCATTGGCAAAGATTGATGGTAGTGTCAAAGATGCAGCATATCATGCTTGGCTTGGCTATTATAATTCGATCAGGGAAATTGGCAGGGACAAAACTACTCTTGCGGAATTAGCCAACCAGTATTCTCAGTCAATCGGCTTACAGAAGCCTCCGGCACTCTTCCGTAAGACGGCTCTTAAAATGGGTTTGAAAGGTATCCCTGGCATCCACATTAAGAAGTAGATTCTTCTTTCTGTTTTCTAATCTACAAGTGCTGATGAACAAATGGAAGCAGGTGCCCTCCATATTTTGGTTGTAATTCCCCTTAACAAAAAGAAGGCAAAGCTCAAAGTACATACCAAAACCAATATTCTTTATGTAAATACTTGGAGGCAACATGGTGTAAGATTATGTGGCATAGTTTTGTTTTGATGCCACCTTAGGTTTCTTATGTCATTCTAGTCTCCTGCACAACCGGCCTTCAATAGCCAGTTATTGTTGTATCTTATGAAGTCGTAGAGTAGACTATGCTTAGTAGATCTTTTTAAAAAAAAATTAAAGCGAGAGTGGGGGTTCTACCGAATATGTAATTCAATCAATTCGCTTGAGTTTTTGTTTGTTTTTGTTCTTGTTTTGTTTTGTTTTGTTTTTTTTTTTTTTTTTGTGATATTTGGTTTAAGTAGATTTAATGCTTGTTTGGATAGTAAGTTGAGATAAAAGTTAAAAGTTGAATAAAATATTGTTAGAATATTATTTTTTAATATTATTATTATTTTGAGATTTGAAAAAGTTGAATTATTTATTATATTTTGTGTAGAAATTTAAAAAAATTATAATAATGAGATAAAATGAAATGAAACATTTTCACTATCTAAACGGGATCTTAGGATATTTAATTAAGGTTTTGTCAACATTTAATTTGGGAGATAAACAATGGGATACAAATTGAAAAAATAAAAATTTTATGTGCAGTTATTTTTCTATATTCTTTTGCGCATTCTATTAATATGATTGGTTGTATCATTTTTTTTAATATAAAATAACTGTTTTGACAAATCACATTAGTAGAATGTTTAAAAAATACACAAAAGTGTCTGTTAATAATAGAACTCCTGAAAAAACTAGTCGTGGGTATCAAATTGTTATTTTTGATCATTTGGGATGCAATTTAAAAATAGAAAGTTTGGTAGCTAGGGATGCAAAATCTTTCCCATTAATTTCACACGCATCTGAAGTGTTTTACAATTCTTGAATTCTTCAGGATAATGACTTGTCAATATTATCTGCTCGGAGATCAAGGAAAACCATTTACGCATGTTCAAGCTCAAGAAATTGGTGGGAAAATTGCATATTCCCCCATTATTCAATTGCTTGTATTCATACGTTTTTGAAATCAAAGAAATTTCTCATCACAAATTCAAATTTAATCCCAAATATTGACTCTGAAGGCTCCAGGAAAGTCCTCTGAATTCCTTGAAGTTATACAATGCTTTATAAAAAGTTGTTAACTGACAAAATCATACGCATCTGCTATCCTTTCAGCTGATCAAAGAAAAAGACCCTGTGACTTTTGAATTGACTTCGTGAATCACAATGCTTACTGATAATGTTAAACAAGAATTATCTATTAGGGCAGCTGCTGACTGTCTTTCAACATGGCCAAAAATGAATACATCAGTGTTGAAACTTGAAAAGATAGTATGAGTGAATAAGTGGCAAATAAACTATTCAAGATTGCCAATGGCGGATCAGTATTGTCACATTCACAAATAAATTACATAAAAGTAATCTCACAAATTGATATTATTTCATCTAATCTGTTAGATCTACTTTACAATAAAAATAACTTTGTAATCTAACGAACCACGTCAAATCATATCAGTTTATGAGATTATTTTTATATAATCCTTCTGTGACTAACATAGAAGATACGGAAAGCTTCTGTATCAACTATATGTAAAAAATTAAACTTATAAATAGATTTTCTTTTTAAAATATTATATTCGGGTTTTTTTTCCACCTAATACAATACTTCCAAGGAATACAAGAGAAGTTAAATCCAATTTTGAAACATCATCGTAATCAAATCTTCTTATGGATCTAACAAGTAATCCCAGGACCCAGATTGACCTAATTAATGAGGCATTAAAAAATGCTGCAACTTGCATCAAAATTATATGGGCTGATAATGAAGCTAGCCTAGGACATGGGTATCCTCGAGATACCAAATACAAAAACAAAGAAACAAAGCTACGTATCCTAGGCAACATTATTTAGGTATATTATGATACCTTTGATTGCGAAAGTGTTGGACCTTTCCGTTACAGCTTATATGAGCATGTTTACAAGGTATAACAAGGATTCTCATTGGTGATCTCAAGAAAATACATTAAAAAGAAGGAGAAGGAAGAAGAACAAAACCCCTTCACCTAACTCCTCCATCCTTTCCGACCATAATATAAGGGCCGGTTCGATTACATTATTAATGGGGCAACTTGAGTCTCAGAATGTTGAGAAGTAGACTTTCATGGGTCGGTGCAGACCAGACCGATCTATCTTAAAAAATTGTTTTTTTTTTTTTTTTTCTTTTTGCTAGTATTAATTACTTGATTCTGAACATAATCAGTCTTCAGAACCACGTTGTTGCAGACCAAAAAGTCTCCACCACCACGCCCATACAAAAACCATACATGTCTAGTTCAACTTTTAAATTAAATTTCATTTATTTTCACAATTCATCTTATTTTATTTAATTATTATAATTTTTTAATTTTTTACGTAAAATAAAATAAATAATTTAAAATTTTTAAATATTAAAACAAAAATAATATTAAAAAAATATATTTTAATAATATTTTATTTAATTTTTTAACTTTAATCTCAATTCATCTCATCCGTAAAAACAAATATTTGTAAAATTTTCATTACTTTCAGCCAATTGTTCCAAGGTTTTTTCCTTTTGAGCCAATCTTCTAAGTTACTTGGAGACCAGTTGGATTGCGTCTACATAGTACAAACTTGAATATAATGCAAATATAAAGTAGAGAATCAACGGCACAGAAAGCAACAACATGTAATAAGGCAAACTGCCACTTGTCAATGTGATCTAGCAGCACGTGTCCACAAATGTACCCCAACTCTTCGACAATAATTATAGCACAAGTTAATATAATCAAAACCCAAATGGGAAAATTGAAATTAGGGCTCTAACATAATCTGAAGTCAACGCTCTCACACCACCCTTCACGAAACGGTTTTTTAAATCAACACTCCACTGCATACAAAAGGACTGAATTAGCCTTCAACTCGACATAATATATCAGACATGACCTCCAATGCATTAGTGATTAGAGTCCAATGATTAAAATCTCGACTCTTTTAATAACCTGCATCACAGGTAAACTCTTATTCAGAATGGATGCAAAAAAAAATGATCTAGATGCAGAAGATGCAGCTTAAAATTGCAGGATGGTTGGATCGTAAATTCGGTGACAGGAAGAGGGTATTTTGGCCATTTGAATGTGCCTAATTGTGAGTTTTGTCTCTATCTTCACCACAAGTTGTCTGATCCTATATTAAAATGAGTCCAGCCCTGCCTGCATTTGAGAACATAATTATAAGCCAGCTTCTTCTGCCTTTGTTATCAGCAAGATTAGTTCTCTGTCATTGGCAGAATCATGGGAAGTCAGAATCTCAGAGTTTCATTAGTGGTTCTTGTCATCATACTCGCTCTCAGCCAGCAATCAACTTGCCGCCACATCCACAAAAACATGGGTGAAAAAACCAAGCAAACAGATAAATTCAACTCCTCTTCCAAGTTTTCATGGTATTTCTCTGCCGAAAGTGCAGAGAGATCCAACAAAGATGGTACTGATCCGACTTATGGAGTTTCTCTACGAGAAGTTCCAGGGGGACCAAACCCACTTCATAACTGATCAGCCTTCTTGAAAATCTTTCTTTGTATTTAGTGAAGATAGAATTTTTGTAGTTTGTAGTGCAAATTCATTTTGTTTTCCTCAGTTGTATGATATACATAGAGTCCAGAAGAAACGTGAATTGTTGTAGTGTCTGAAGAAAATGTAATTGCACTTGATTGAATAGTACCATAGACCATACATAGAAGCATGCATTCATTACTGTACAACGCTTGAAATTCAATCATGTAAGTTGGTGGAGTCTTGATTTTCCCAGCAGAGCTGCAATCCAAATCCAATCTGGTGAATACCTTAGATGACAAGATGGCTGATATGATTTTGGAACCAGAAACAAATTTCAGGAAACAAAGAGTTCAAATCTAGAAACGGTCAGAAGTGAGTTAAATAAGAAGTTCATAGCAAAAACAGGAGATTGAAGTTCAACAACAGATGGCATCAATGGGGGTTCCGCCACCGACTAAAGTATGAATATTAGAACTGCAATGGCTCAGAAAAGAAGTCAAGTTCAAGCACATCAATAAGTAGTTGGTTGTTGTAATTTATGTTATTACTATCAGCATGAATGGTGGGGCAGAGTCTTGACTCTTGTGAAGTTTTAAATGTTCAAAAGGAACAGTCCAACCAATTATCGATTTGCATTTTCTTCACAGTTATAGACCAAATGGCTGTAATTGAGCCAAACTGGTCTTTGGCTTATCGAGCTTGGTTCGATTCAAAATATTCGAGCTCAACTCCGAAATCGAGATTTTTATTTATTTTTTGTTCAAATTCGACTCGGTAAGCTAAACTCTCAACTTGAGCTCGTTCTGGTTTGTAACTCTCAACTTGAGCTCGTTCTACAAAGCAGCTTGAGTCAAGTCAAGCTCAAGATCGAGATTGAATTGTTTATTTTTTTAATTTTTTGAATAAGACTTAATAATTAATAAATTAGATAAATAAAAATAAAAAATCTAATATTAAATTTTTACAATTAACAAGTAGAACCTCTATTGAATTATAAGATCTTAAAAATTTATAAATAATTAATATCTAACTAATTGATATTTATCCATAATAACAATATATTATATGCCTACATATATTATTAATACATACACATAATATGATAGCATATATCTGTTTTATATATGGTTCTCATATACTAGTATATGAAATTATTTAATCTCATCGACATTAATTATTGTACAAATTATAAAAATAGCTATGAAGTATATTCAATATATAGACATAAGTAATTAGGTTACATATTATATATTTAATTATAAAAGTGCTATACTTGTATTTTAGCTAATACATATATATATATGTATATATGCATAGAGGTTCGACTCGATTATAAACGAGCTGGCCTTAACAAGCATTAGCCGAGTTGAGTCGAGTTTTGTCGGATACGTGTCATTTACTAATCGAGCGGGTATTTGCTTTCACGGACCATTTTTTTTTTTCACGAGTCGAGTTCGATTCGAGTTTAACCAGACGAGTATTGAGCGGGCTATCGAACAGACTGATTCATTTACAGCCCTAGTTACAGTTCTTCCTTTACAAGGTCAAACAATATATATTCCGGACAAATTTCCAAGATGTGATGCAAGTTGTGACCTCCTTGAGTAAAGATCAAGAATGAATACGACACTGTTCATTATATATGCAACTGCCTATATAAAATCTATTATGCTTATTGGAGTATCAGATAGAAACCAAGTTAGCACGCCAGTAATTGGAGGACAGATCAGAATGATCAATCAATGGGGGTCCTCGTACAGAAATGTTCATCTCATGATATGACTCAAACTCTAAATTATACCACAAATAACTAGAAGTAGAGAGGAGGGATTTTCTTCCAAGGTACTTCCTTTCCTCCATTCTCCGACAATGGCACTGATTAGCTTCAAAGCATCATCCAATGTGTTGCTTCCTACCAGGGTTCTGTAGGACAGATCAAGAACCTAGTAGCTGGTCCTGATGCAAAGTACATGAATGGCATTTTCCTTTTGGATAAGAAAGACATACTTTCAACCAAAACTCATGTTTTTCTCCTGGCACATACTGTGTGCGCTGTGCAGTTATATAGTCAACAACTTTTTAAATGTATATGACCCTTGTTGAAAAGACATGCAACAAGAAATGAGTACCTAAACTTTGAAGAACACGACCATACAAGTGTGAGATGGGACATCGGTTAGTGAAACATATCTACAACAATAAATGGGAAATGGGAAGCAAAGAATACAGAAAGAAGCATTACCATAAGTTCATAATAACCCACCCACCTCCCAGCCTAAAAAAAAAAAAAAAAAAAAGAGGAAAAAAATAAAGAAAGAGGAAGAAGAGCTGGCCTGCAACTCCTAGAAAGTTGAACAAACTGGCTAGAATGCCTTTCAAAATTGAAACCTGCAAGCATTGTATGTAAACAACATGATATATGTATTCTCTCAAATATGCATCAAATTAAGTACACGAGCACAAACCGTGAAGTATCCTCGCTACATGATCTCAGTGCCCACTGGATCTATAGAAAAATGAATGGAGAGTATTTTCTGGGTGATTGGCTGGAATTTAGACCTCCATATCTGTTTTCTCAATCAAAAGTTAATTTAAGAGTCTTGCTGCCTAATCTCTTTAAAAAGATAAATCTAAGACAGCTTGAATAGGAATTTAAATATGACTCTTGATTTGAAAATTTTAGGCCCCTTACATCTTTGTATTCCGAGCTGCCCATAAATATCCCAAAGGCCTCAACTGCAAAATATTTCAATACAAAGCAGTCAAAATATGGACGTGCCAAACAATCAGATAGGAAATGTGAAAGAGAGCTCACGCGACCGAAATCGTATCACCATTCCATGTGTATATTCCTTACTGCTGAGATTTAAATTGAGACCTGAGAATCCAATACAAGTAAGAAATGATAGATGGTAGAAAACATTGAATAGATGGGAGTTTTTCCTTATATAAAACCGAGGAAAAACTATCTAAGCTGTAAGAGTTAACCATATTGCTACAAGATGTGGATTATTTATAACCTGTTTGTAGTTTAAATTTACTTCTTAAACTGCCACTAGCCTGCTCAAAGAAGATCACTAGGGGGCATAACAATTGATGAGTTTCAGCTCAAGCATACCTCGAGTAGATTGGACAATTAAGGATGGAAATCCAATTGTCAGCCTTGCAAGAGAAGCCAATGCATGTTCAGCAGCTCCACCAATTGCATCACTAACAAATGAAATCAAAAGCACAAACTCTAGACCGTAGTTGAATTCCTGTCAAGGAAGTAACATGAATCCCTTTAGAAAGACAGTACCAGTGACTGCAAACAAAATTCATATTGCAGCGTGTGGGCAGATAATGAAAACTCAAGTTTTTATTGGGTTCCAAATCGGAGAAAGAATAAAAGCATCTTAGTCAATAAATAAGACATTATTTCATTACTATATGTTTTAATGCCTTCGCTGCATTCATGATTAGGAATTATCTATATACAAAAAACCTCAGGGAATCAAAATTCAAAGCTTCCACATTGCATCACTCTTTACCTCTCCCTTCCGAAATATTGATAGAATATCATCTTCTACTTCAGCTTCAAAATCCACATTAATTAACTCCTGTTTATGTAAAGCACATATCAGTAAAACAAGCGGCAAAATATGAAAATCTGAGGTAAGGTTAATTCTGAGGAACCGTAAGAAATGACAGTATGAACAGAGTGCCCGTGTTTACATGCCAGGCCATACATGGCAGTAAGGCATAACATGCTCTTTGAGAACTCCCAAGTAGAAAACGTTCTCATAGAACTTTGCAAGGTCTTCTTTTCTTTGGAAGCGCATGTAGAAAGCATGGGTGTAATTTTCGATATTTTCTTCTGAGATACGTCCTGCAAGAGTAATTAGAGCATCTATCCTCTAAAAATCAACCAATAAACATATGTGAATGTGAATGTGAATGTGAGTAAGTGTATGCTTGTGTGCCTGATCAAATTTGCAAATTAATTGACAGGTTATATATGTCAATGTAGATGGGACAGCTCAAACTACCAAACTAAACTGAGTGTTTAGTAACATCTTTAAAAAGAGACATATTTGTTCTTGGGGCATAGACTACAGCAATTTACTCTTTCAGACTCTGAAGAGAACCCAAAACTTGATTCAGGCAAGTAATAGTAGCTAAACATTATGTCCTTGGATTCTATCTGAGCAGAACCTTACCTAATGATATTGCAACAATGCCACGCATTTGATATTGGGTC
Source organism: Juglans microcarpa x Juglans regia (assembly GCF_004785595.1). NCBI lineage: Eukaryota > Viridiplantae > Streptophyta > Magnoliopsida > Fagales > Juglandaceae > Juglans > Juglans microcarpa x Juglans regia. The sequence continues at coordinate 31,610,597 of NC_054604.1, read as the reverse complement.
GTGTAAAGAAAATCCAGCATATCCTTCTCTTCCTCCTCAGATAAATTCTCCTTTGCTTTAAGCAGACATATGTGTTCCACAACTTCTCTGAATCAAATGGAAATAACCCAACACTTACGAAAGCAATGTGATGGTGCATTGGCTAATGAAAGCAACCATACGCATCAAACTGGAAAAGCAGAAACCGTACACAACCTAGCAAATGTGATGCTTAGAGTGTACAGCTATAATGTACGCAAGAACCTAGACGGAATAAAGGGATATAGCCAAGGAAATCATGTCATATTGCAAGAGTTAGCAAGCCTGCAACTATAAGAAACCGATATGGGGCTATAAATCAGCTTGCACGGACACCCCGTCAAGAAGAGTCCTACTAGAAATAAACGTCTCCACTCTCAACCACTTTTTGGTGCCATTTTCCACACATGTAATACCAATCAAAACATATAGGCATATAAAAAGGAGCCCCCTGGCAACACAATGGTACCCACATTTTCCCTGTAGATAAAGAAGTAAAATTTAGGCCTCGTTTGTTTTCAGAAAACATCTTATCTCATCTAAACATTATAACTTTCTCAACTTCCAATACAAAATAAAATAAACAATTCAACTTTTTCAAATTTCAAAACAAAAATAATATTAAAAAATATATTCTAATAATATTAAAAAATATATTCTAATAATACTTTATTCAATTTTTTAATTTTAAGCTCAATACATCTCATCTCATCTAATCTATAAAAACAGACAAGACCTTATACCTCCGAGTACTATTCATGCTTGAGAAACATGTAAGGGTAATTCAGATCACAAATTGGTACCCACTTGCCCCTCAGGTAAAAGACTGATCCCTAAGGTGTTCCACACAACGACATTGAATCTCACAAAAACTTTTAACCGTTTAGACTTGGTCCAACCTTTGAGTGACAAGACAAGCATTAATGTACCTTTGGTTCTCACAATTGTTTCACATTCAGACACCCATATAAAAATCTCATTGACAACAATTAAAAAAACTTGAACCTTTTCCTCTCCGACTTGAAGCTTGAGCTCCCCTCCTCAGCAGCAGAAACTACCACTGGCCGACACATTCCCCGCCTCCACCTCGTCTTCATGATTCCATTCGCAATAGAAACTGGAATAAAATAAGATTCCGGTAAAAAAAAAAAAAAAAAAAAAAAAGAAGATTCAAATCGAATGCTTTCTTAAAGAGCAAAATGTGATTACGGCAATGAAACCCACCGTTCAAAGAAGCCGAGCGCGGAAACACGGGGTTAACGCGGCGAGGGTGGTGGATGAGATAAGTGGGAGAGGGAGTTGAGGCATGGGGAGCATGAATGAGCATTGTGGGTGCCCTTTTTCTGCCTTTCGGATTCTTCTGGGTGGGTGATTCAGGGTGTCTGGCGTGTGCGTGTGGATTCGTTTTCTGATATCGCCAGCGTAAAAGATCGTCGAACAGAGGCCTCACAGACACGGAACGGTAACGCAAAAAATGGGTGGACGAGGAAAAACACGATCCCTTAAATAGCTTAGCGGCTTCGTAGAATTGGCGCCTTGCTGTCAATGCAATGACCAACTTACCCTTCTTTCTAATATCATCTACCCTTTTTTGAGCCATCAGCATGTATATATGTATATATACTAGTAAAGGGAAACACGTGCATTGCACGTGTGCCCAAATGTGAAAATAAGAAAAAATATTTAAAAAACAATATTTATGAAATTGGGGAATATGTAATACAAAAAAATAGCTTAATATACATATATATAATTATAAAATCTAATAGTTTATTTATATTTTAAGATTCACATTGTTTATAATTAGAAAATGTTTCATTATACATAAAAAAGTGACTATTGAAGGTAATGCATTATCATCATAATTACAAATAGAAAGCAGGAGCTATCTCATAATTACATATGAATTCTTTATAATTATACATTATAATAACTGAAAGTCTAAAAGAAAATTTTTGAAATAACTACTCTGCTATTCCAGGTATGTCATTCACAGATAATACGTTAAGTTTGTTTTGGCGCAGTTTTCCAAATTCATTCATAGATGCACTCAAAACAATCGTCCATTCTTTATCTTCGATTTTATTTGTAATGTTCTCTATGTACGAGTGATCCTCCTGTAATGATAAAAACATATAAAAAAATAATTTGTTAAATTTGTTAAATGTGTCTGAAATTATAAATTTTACCTGCTCTGTATGTTGTACAATATCTGTTGTTGTACAATCAAGAATTCGTTCAACTGTAGGTTCGAAGGCCACTACTGCAATTGAGCCACTGTCATCGAATGCTTCCAAATAGACACGAGATCTATAAATAATAAATAAGTTATTACTCTTTCGTATTACGAAATAGTATATTATAATTATAATGTAAAAATTGTTAATTTTAAAATATCACGATAAATATTTATCTTGGTTGTGCGGTTGTTAGTTCTTTGCAATTATAGCATAAGAACTCTTCATCTTTCTCGTATCCAGTAGTTTTATTACACTTTGCACATGATAAGTAAAAAAATGGTTGATGCAGATCAGATATTGTAAATTTCCCTCTAATCATAAATGTTGATCGCTGCATTAAAATTGACAATTAAATGTATCAATAAAGATGTAATAATATCATATTAATTGAAGGTAATAAACAACCAATATTTTTAGTTAAAACATAAGAATTATTTCAAATTCATAACACAAAAATTACAAGTTTTTTTCTTCTAATTTCATTTGATAAAAAGTAAGATTTAATCTCTATATTTCGAAAAATGATAAAAAGAAACAATTGTATAGAAATTATTTTGACTAATCAAATAAAACGATAAATGTAAATTATACCGTCATTGCTGGAATAGACTTTAAGGCTTCCACAATTTCTGATATTTTCACTAATGAATCGGTAGAACTGCCTGAAGTTGATGCACCTGGTCTATCCAAATTTTTGGCAATTGTTTCTTCAAGTAATGAGTTGTTTTCTGTTGCCCTGAACAATTGAATTGATAAATAGAGTAAAACATTTAAATAATAACAAATATCTACTAAATATATAGGATAATATATTGAAAGATATTAATATATTGATAAAGGTTAATATAAAATCTATATTGGATTTAAATAACAAGTATAATAAATTAATTTAGGCATATAATTTACCATGCACGTAATGAAATGGCAGATGCAAGAAATGGCTCAATGGTGAAGACACTCGTAGGCCGCGATGATAATGATAAGCCTACATTATAAACATATATAAATAAATATATAAATGCAAGATAAACAATTAATAAGGATGTTAATAGTAAGGAAAAATACCGTTATACGAAGAGACTCTGATTTTTGTTCCAAGGACAATTGGTTTTTCCATAATAATATTACAAATTTCAGAGCATTCATCGTGAACAAATCTATTCCACATTGCCAAACGTAGAACCTTTAAACTATAAAAGTTAAAAATAATGTTAGATTCACAATAATAAAAATATTGTAAGATATTAAAGTAAAAATATTTTTATCGATATAAAAATACATACCTTGAATCGATCACATATATGTCTTGCACCAATGATTTGCCATGGCTTGTGTTAACCTGTCTTGGTGCATTCGTGCTCATTGCTATTGCCAGAATATCTAATTTATAAATTTATTATTATTATTTTGTAACAAGAAAAACATATAAACATATTGACATATTTATATAATACGTACCTACTTCTGCATCTGTATTTTTGTAGATATCAAGTTGATTGAAAGAAATAATATTATAATCTGGCGGTTTAAGCGGCGATTCGTCGTATTCAATATTTTCGACAATGGTTCGAGAATTAATTATCCACTGAAACTCATATGCCTCCCTTCTATGTCTTGCATCTAATGGTTTGACAAAAGCATTAGCAATGTAGTAGGATTGATATACATTGAACGTGTCATCACGTAGGTCAATGTCTTTCCCAAAAATGACTGCTTGCACACGATTTCCCTATAAAAATATAAAAAAAAATTTATTTGTTTAATCCTAAATCACAAATAAAACAACGATAAGTAATGAAATAGATTTTTTCATACCTCAACATCCATGAGTACCAAATTCTGATACTTCGTAGGTGAATTTTGAGCCATACGTTTTGGTGACTTCTCTGCAACAATCATTTTTATTTTCCAATTTCTGGTGTTTTGAGTGATATCTTTAATAGATCTATAGATAGTCCGTATGTTTGCTGCAAATAAAGTAGAGAAAATTGATAAATGTTAATACATTACATAAAATCTATAATATTAATAAATTAAATTAGCAAGTTTATAAATAATAACGGTATTAAAAGAATCTAAACACTTACATTATATCACAATGAATTTGTTAATTTCAAAAAATTTCTATATACAATATTTTTTGTATAATCTATTTCACAAATAGTACTTGATGTTGGTCTTATAAGCAATTTTACTGAATCAGAAGTTCTAGCTCTCGATAGTGCAACATACAATTGTCCATGCGAGAAAACAGGTTCTGGTAAATATATTCCAACAAAATTTAACGTTTGTCCTTGTGATTTATTTATTGTCATTGCAAAACTCAATCTAATAGGAAATTGTGTTCTTTTAAATAGGAAGCCATTAGTTTCATTTATTTCCGGTAAGAATGGAATTCTAGGTATAAAAACTCTTTTACCACTGTAGTGGCCAGACGAAATTTGTGCATCGATCATATTCCGACTAAAATTACAACATGTCAACCGTGTTCCATTGCATAAACCCTCTGAAGGATTAATATTTCTAATTAACATAATAGGACAGTTTTTCTTAAGTAATAATTCGTGTGGTGGTAATCCATTCGGTGTTAATGTATTTAAGAAATTTTCCATAATTCCTTGTTCAGATGCATCAATTGTCTCGTCAAAACTATAATATCGTATTATATCGCCAGGAAATCTGTCAATGAGAATAGCATTTATTTCGTCAACTGATCGATTTTTGGGACTTAACACAGCCCGATTTGCCATCTCTGTTAAATTGTTTGAATAGTTTGACATATTCCCATAAACAACATTTAGCAAAGAATTTAGAGATTCAACTTCGTTGTTATAAAGGACAATCATTTGTTGTGGAATCTTGATATTTTCATCAATTGTTATTGGAGCACTACCATTGCCAACTTCAATCAGGTATTGAGAGAAATCAAGATCTAATCTAGCTCTCATATTTTCGGTTAATTTGATTTTTTTTAAGATTGACCATATGTAAGAAGAAGCCAAACTTGCATCGATTTGTTGTTCTTTTGTACTCTTACGAATCACAGGTAGTATTTGTCGAAAGTCTCCACCGAGAACAATAACTTTGCCACCAAAAGGGAGATCTATATCGTTTATGTCTCGTAACATTTTATCCAAAGCTTCTGTGGAATATTTTGTAGACATAGGTGCCTCATCCCATATAATCAACTTTGTAAGACGTAACAATTTAGCAAGACTTCCTTGTTTGACGACATTACAAGTACTATCTTTATCAGCATTTAATGGAATCTTAAATCTTGAGTGTGCTGTTCGTCCTCCAACTAAGATCGATGCAGCAACGCCTGATGATGCAACTGCAAGTGCTATCATATTTTTTGATCTGATTGTAGCTAGAAGCGCTTTGTATAAAAAAGTTTTACCAGTACCAGCAGGACCATCAATGAAAAATGCATCAGATTCATTTGACAGTAAGGTTTGTAGTATCAAGTTATATGCATTCTTTTGTTCCGAATTTAAGGAATTTGATGCAAGTAGGTCTTCTTCCGGAATTGTGACAGCTCGCTCATCATCAATTTCTCTATTGATAAATTCTTCGATGTCGTAAAATGTATCAGTAGGAGCGAAATGATACATGTTTATATTCTTTCCCATAGATTCAAGTGTGGAAGCAATATTTTGCAAAACCATTCTTCTAATTGTTCCTAACGGTATGTTTCTTGCAATAAAATCTGTAGACATTTCTTTTTCAAATCGTTCCCAGAGTTCTTTTGGATTTGTAGGATTGCAATATGCTAAAATTGTTGAGAAAAGACGTCTTAAACTAGTTGGTATTTGATACAGACAGGCTTCTTCTAAACAATCTTCTAGACTGCTATCTTTATCTAATAAACCATGTGAAGTAGCTGCTTCGCGATATGTTGGTAGGACAATGCCATTAACTGTTCTTAATTTCTCAAACGATGTTGGTCCTCTAATATGATTTAATAGCATTCGCAAATAATATCTTTCACCTTCAAATGGATTAGCTGTTATAATTCGACCTATAACAATTTTTTTCTTTCTTGGGGTCCAAATTTTATATTCTGGATTCCAAACAAATTTTTCAGGAAATTCTCTATATAACAAATTTCGGGCATTTTCGTCGATTTGATTCCTATAAAAAAATTGTGTTAACATTGATCTATTCGACAGACTTGAGTTTAAAACAGTGTTTAAATTTTGATGTGCACGAAAAGATACTAAATGTTGATTCTCAAGATGTAAATGCAAACTATAAATTGATGGATACATTTCATTAAGTGTGAAACCATATATTCTCCACATTGCTTCTGGTGGAGTAATCCATCTAACTGTTTGAAATTGTTTGATTTCATCGATTTGTTCGTTATTTTCTTCATTTATAATATTGAAAGCAATGCGATCGTGTCCTTTATAAATATATTTATACAAATATTTAACAGCTTTAATTGTAGAACAAATTTCAACGTTAATATGACAATTATATTTGGAAAGAAGGTACGGATTATAAGGAACGACCCATCAGTTGTCTAAAATTTGTCCTCTAATTTTAGCAGTGATTCCATTGTACCGACGCCTATACAGTGGAAAACAATCAGTTCCAATAGTTGTTGTAGGTGCAAATTCTTTGGGGTATTGATTTTTACAAATGCCATTTTTTTTCATGCATATATTTGTTGGATTCAATATTCCGCAAGGACCATGGATCATATGTTTAACCACGGCCTTATATAAGTGTAAATTATTTGTTCTATCAGGTATTTCTGCTGAAACAATTTCATCAAAAGTTTCAGGGGCATAAATTCTCCAATCTCTCTGAAGTATAATTAGGAAATGAACGTGAGGTAAGCCTCTTTTTTGATGTTCAATAGTGTAAACATATGCTGCAACTTTGCCAAAAATTTGTTGCTTGAATAGATCATTTTTTAAATCTTTTAACTTTGCTCTAAAGATTCTTGCAATTAAATCAGGACGATTTTGAGCTTCTTCATGTGGTTTTAGTTGTTCTAAGATTTCATTCCAGTTTGGATTGCATGTCATAGTCAAGAAAATGTCAGGTTTGCCGAAACGTTGAACTAAAGCCATTGCTTCCATGTATCTTTTATGCATATCTCTTGGACCTCCAATAAAAGATGAAGGTAAGATAATACGTTTTCCAATCTTAGAAGCATTAGTTTCTCCAATTGAAATACTATCTACAATGCCTTGATATACATCTTATCTAATTTCATGTTGTTTTGAACGGAAATAATCTAATCTCGATGTTTCTATTTTAATGTACATGTCAACAACAAATTGTTGTAGCAAACGACCAGATAATAATAAAATTGATCTATATGTGTCTCTCATTTGTAGTCTAAAACAATAATATTCACGACAAGAAACTGTTGGCACTTTCTTCTTTTTTTCCATCAATATTTGTTCATTCCGAAGAAATTCTTCTGCACTATTCGAATGTTCAATACAACAGGTTTCTAATGTTTGAGTGTTTAATAATATTGTTCCTCTTTTGACTTTTTTGATTCCTTGATGCCAACCCGAGTCACCGAAAGGAAACAGTAGTGGATATTGTAACGGATCATAACAACTAAAATAATACTGAACAATATGACTACCACCTGCTTGGTTGAAGACAATAATATCTCGGCCTTTTTGTTCAGTACATGTGTCAGTTTCTATCCATATAGCTGCAACTTGTGATACTGAGGGAGCATTGTAAACACGCTGGTCTAGATCAACATCTGATCTTATACGGATTGTATGGTTTTCTAGATTTGGAATGTTGTTTAGTGTTCGGAAGAAACGACAGTATGGATTAACATTAAGTATACTCATCAACCTAACAATGATAGAAGAATCTAATCTTTCTGCATTGTTTATACGGTTGTTTAACTCATGTTCAGTGTCATAGAAATATAGTTGTAAGTACGAAGGATTTCCATCTTCAGGGATTAGATTGTTAATGTAGTGATATATCTGTCCTTGAACTCTAAATGTGTAAATTCCTCTGTTTCTTCTGCATAAGTTTGTATCAAATTTAACTCCAAAAGACGTGAAAGCAAATTTATTATTATATGTACGTACATATGTACGGAAATTTTCAGACTCAATACAATCAGAAGTAAACAGTTGATAAAGCTCGTCTGAAATCCGACTACAAGTTAATGCTATTGTCCCGTCAGCACAACAAAATCCATTTAGCTCATGATGAAATCTTTTTGCTCCACAATATTGGCATAAAGTAATTGATGGTAGATGGTATGGCTCTAAAAAGATAGTTTTCAATACTCCTCTAAAAGAAGTATTACCTGTTGGAATGCTGACAATACTGTTAGAAGTAGAAGGCCTTAACCTTTCAGGAGCAGATATATTTGTATCCATAGTATTGTCAGAATTGTGAGCGTTTGAAGAAGATCCAATTTCTCTTATAGAAACAATTCCATCATCTCTTGAAGTGTAAGATAAAATATGATGGGATCTTGTTTCTATTTGGTTTCTCTTATTTTGATTTTGTTTTAGCTCAGCATACCTTTGTCTCTTCATTCGGCGTATTTCTTCTCTCTTCTCCTCTGATTGGGCATTGTACCAATTTTTTTTTGTAGCATTTTCTCCATGTTCTTCATAAGTTAATTTTAAATAATGTTAGGTATAAATTAATTACAAAAGTTTTAATAAATAATTAAATTTTTTTTAAATAAGATTGACCTACCAATTGGCATTTTTATTAGAAGGTAGAAATGCTCAGCAACCTTACAAACTAATAAGACATTAATAACAATTTGTTAAATACATAAACATACAAAGCACAGAAGGAAGAATGGAAAAACTAAATAGTACAATTATCAACATTTATAACATAAATAAATATTATAGAAGCAAAAAGATATAAATAATATTAAAATCAAATTGAACTGTTCATAAATAAAAATTTTATGACAGATAGAGCAAATAGTGAGAAGTTCTAACTAATAATCACAATTTCACATATTTGTAAACTGCATTATAGGAATAAATGGATTAAATATTATAAGATATAGAAAAATAACATTTATTTGTATGAACAGTATTAATACATACCTGGAGATACTGGCAAATAAAAGGTCAGCGGAAATATAAGCGAACAACGAATAGCAAGAGAAGCAGGAAGTGACAACAGCAATATCTCTGTTGTAAAGAAATATATTATATAAGATTACATAATTATTGTAATAATATTTTGTGTTTTGTTAAATAAAGTTACACAAACATATTACAATATAATGTAATAATATTTTATATTCAAATTTAATTATAATAAGTGACTATCTAATTATAAAAGTGAGGGAGAAAAATTATATAATGATGGAAAATTGTTAGATTTAAAATAAAAATTCTACAGTATCTTAATTTTTTTTGTTTTCTTTGCCTATACATATATTTTTTTCTATATTTTTTTCTCATTTAACAGAAATTGTTTAGTGGTAAATAATTTAATTATATAATTATAATTTATTTTTTTACAATACATATTATACATATCATACATGTGATATGTATAATGTTTATAACTATAACATAATAACTTACAAGAAATGAAGCACAACTTTGAGGCATACGCGACCGACTTTTATAATCGTCGAGCATTTCTATCTACTTGTGGAAGTAGTTGAATGGGTTTTGTTTGAATTTTTCGTCTTGGCAATTCACAACACAGTTTGTCAAATGTATGTCTTTATTTATTCCATCAAGATGGCAAACTTTAATATCAATAGAGCTGGTTATAATAGGAGCAAAATCCATTCAGTTCCTTTGATACCTAAGTTCGAATGCTCGACGGTTATAGAAGTCTGTCGCATACATTCAAAAGTTACGACTTACATTTTATAAGTTGTCATAGTATAATTATAAATATTATGCATAATATGTTTATAACATGTATTGCAAAGACTTAAGAAAAATTCTAAAAACTATAAGTATAAATCTGTTATTTTATACTTAACCTTTCTATGCTATGAGTATGAAATAGCTAATCTGAATTTTAAGTTGAATTTCATTGTTTTAAATTTAAAATTTTAGATGTTTTAACTATAAGATGTGGGTATAAAATTTTTATAAGGCGTGAACATTTATTTGTTTGTGACGCATATGTATACTGTGTTAAACTTTTTCTGACATATCAAAGTCTTAATTCTAAGATTTTTTCAGTCTGAAATGTCAATATTGTTTTTATATGACATGTGGGTTTTCTTTTTCGACATATATGTTATGATCTTAAAATTTGACTGCTAGAACAATTATCTATATTTAAATCGTAACAGTTATATATGCTAGAATAATTATCTATATTTAAAGTATAAAGAAATACCACGTAATTAGTAACATATGCCTAATATCCTAGTTAAGAAAAAAAAAAGGAAAAAAAGATGTCTAATATTGAAATCAAATCAAGTAAATGTAGAAGAAATAGTGACTAATTGTAAATAATAATAACAGTTTTATATAGGGGTAAGAACATATAATGTTTATTTATTTTATTTAATATTTAAATTTTATTTTTGTCTCTATTTTTTAACTTGGCAAATTTTTTTTTTCATTTTTTATTTTTTTTCTCATAGGGCATGTTTTGTTTTTATATTTTTATAAACATTATTAATAAATTTGAGAATATTTATTATTGTATACAATTTATTTATTTTTTTTTTTGGTATTTTACCCATCCCCTATTTAGAACTACGCCGTTTTGAGAAGCAGAAAACCCTAAATCTAATAGCAGCCGTATAAATACATCCTTATCACATTCTTCCTCTCATTTCGCCTTTCCGAAGCCTCTCTCCATCTCTCTGCCTCTCTTTCTTCTTCTCACCTTTCTTCTTCTACTTCTCTCCTTTCGTCCCTTTCCCGTCTCCTAGGCCTCCTCTCGGTTCGAGATCTCCAACCGTCGCTCGCCATCCCAACAACCAGAGATCCGACTCTCCTCTCGCTGCAATACAAGCCTCTCCACACAGCTATAGAGGCTATTTCTATTATCTCTATCTCTTTATCTCTTTATATCTCTTTTAGGGTTTTTTTTTTTTTTTTAATGTTTTGGTTGCTTTGTTGGAGTTCTTTTGTTTTCTTTCCGTTTTCTACACACAGAATCGAGTAAATATTTTTGTTTAGTTTTTATTTCCCTGTAGATGTACAAATCTTCAGATCCGAGCCAACCTTCAAGTTTTTCTCATAATTTTTTTCCTGTTAATTTATTTGTTCCTACAGATCCGAGTCGAGGTTTATTTTTTTTTGCAGTGGGGTTTTTTTTTTTTTTTTTTTGCCGTGTAGATCTGGATACATATTCAAATGTTTGAAGAGATCGTGTTCATATCTCACGATTTTTTTTTTCTTTACTTTTTCCATTCTCTGTAATGATTTGTTGCTTTTCTTTTATCTGCTCTTGTGTATTTTGCAAGTTTTTTTTTCTTCCATCGTGCATTTGTAAATATAAATGAGCATATATTTTTCATTTCCAGTAGATTTGAGTTGGGCTGTGTAATTTTTGTGAAGTGGATTTACTTGTTTATTTGTTAATTTTTTTTGGGCTTTCATTTTTCATGTTTGTGGTTTTTCGTATATCTTGCATGTGTAGGTAAATAAACACATGTTAATCATTTCCCACAGATCTTAGAAGATGTATATTTTTTCTAAAGTGGGTTTATTTCTGAAGACATCTTCATATATCTAAAGTGGGTTTTTTCTTGTATTGTAAATTTGTATATAAAAGAATAGATGTAGTTCATCTCTGTTTTTTTCTTTTTGTGCACATAAATTTATTACATTAGTTATTATCTGGAAATATAGATTCTGATATGTTTGAAAATATGTTCAGATTTCCCTTTTTTTTTGGCAACTCAGTATATTACTTTATGTTTGTTTTTTTTATTTCATTTGTTTTTTCTTGTATTGTAAATTTGTATGTAAAAGAATAGATGTAGTTCATGTGTGTTTTTTTCTTTTTGTGCAGATAAATTTATTACATTAATTATTATTTGGAATATAAATTCTGATATGTTTTAGGGGCGACATGTAATATGTTGGCATTTATTTCTTTGTGACATGTTTAAATTATGTAAAACATGTGCACCTTTGGAAGTTGTTTTTTTTTAGAGTCTTGTAAATCCCTGGAGGGGTTATTTATTATTACACTTGTTATTATCTGCGATATGGATTCAGAGATGTCTGCAGAAGTTAAAAATTTTTAGATCTATGTAGAACAAACAACTCTTCAAACATCTCAGAACGTATACATTTATTTATTAGAGTTGTTGTTATCTGGAAGCAAATATTTGAGATGTGTAAATAAATCCATGTTTTTTCAGGCTCACGTAGAAAGTAGGTGTGTTTTAGACTTATCTACGCACACTTGTACATAGATATGTTCCAGATCTATTTACACTTGTTATTACCTTCTTCTTCTTTTTTCAATTGGGTTTTTTGTTTTTGTTTATGAGATGTGTAAATAAATCCTTGTTTTTTGAGGCTCATGTAGAAAGTAGGTGTGTTTTAGACTTATCTAGGCACACTTGTACATAGATATGTTTCATATCTATTTACACTTGTTATTACATTTTGTTTTTTTTTTCACATGGGTTTTTTGTTTTTGTTTATATGCATGTCCATGTACTATTCCATATAAACTTCGGAAAGTTCGCATTTAAGTTTAAGTATGGAACCACAGAGAGGTCTATATTCCATCAAAACATGTAGACAGTTATTTTTGTTAGCTTTATGTTTTTCTGTTAATGAAGTATTTTTTTCCAAGTTCTTTTATTTTGTTTGACCAATATGTCTTGTATATAATCTGGCATGTTTATTTTTCTATAAATTTGAACAGATCTTCACATGTTTGATATTGGTTTGTTTGTTTTTTCATCTAAGTTCACATGTTCGATTTTCCTTTATTTGTTTTTTCATCAATTGTGAATCTGTACATGAATGAATAGATGTTAATTTCTGTTGGTTACATTTGGTTAGAACAGGTTTGTTCTTACGTAAGAACATCTTTGTTAGTAATATTTTTTTCAATTTATTTCTCTGCACAACTCCAACTACCATGTGCATCTGTTGATTTATTTTTTCCAACTGAAATTTTTTTTTCTAAGATGCATATCTATGAATGCATGGAAACTACTGGAAGCAATAAATTCAGAAATATCAAAGCCATAATTGTCTAACAATTCTATTAACAGAAGCGTATTTAATTTAACATGAAAGCAAATAAGAACATACCTAATATATTCTGAAATTCACAGATGAAACAGTAGAGTGGATGAAATATAGAACTCAAAAAGCAGCAGTTAGATTTGTGATTTTATGAGATTGCAAATATCCGTAAAAATTGAAACAACACAATTGTTTTTATACTGTGGCATAGGCGGTGAAAGCGGTGTAAAGGAAATCGAAGACTGTAAAGAAATATAAATTAATTCAAAATCTGATGAAGATAACAAAAAAGCAAGCGGTGAGGCGGTGGGAAACATGGTAGAGAAATCTAGAATCCGATAAACACAAAGAGGAAAAAAATCCAGAAACCGGGAGAACAAAAATTCGTCCAAAAATACCAGAAAAGTGTTAGATAAGACAAAGAAAAAATGTAAAATATATTATTAAAATGTAGTAAGATGAATATTGTGAAGCGGTGGAAAAGTAGAAAGACGTGGATAGTGAGGAAGAATTCCAGAAAGATGTGGAAAAGATGAGCAAAAAAAAAATTTGGAGACCGTAAATTCAGTAAAGCAGAAATATATAGTAGGGATACGGAAGAGAAATAAATGTAAAAGCAAGGGTAAAAATGGTAAAAGTAATAAACAAACAGCTATTTGCTTATGAGAAGAACGAAGGACAGAGATAGTAAATGTATAAAAAAATGAGGACAAAAATGGGAAAACAAATTTAAAAACAAGGACAAATTCGGAAGATATATAAATTGAAGGATATAACCGTAAAAAGAATATAAAAATAGGGGTAAAATTGGAATAAAAATTATACGAAGGATATAACCGTAAAAAGAATATAAAAATAGGGGTAAAATTGGAATAAAAATTATACGGCTCCTGCCTGCTTATAGCCGCTTATTATATATAAGATATACTGAAGCAAGATATTTAGCCACAAAATATTATATAAAAATAAATTTATAAATTAATGTAATTTAATATAATACATCATATTGTAAAGTTATTTTTATTATAAAATAGATTTAATAAATTTCATAAAACTACATCAATTTATAGATTTATTTTGTATAATTTTTTTATGTCTTTAATAGTTGTTTACAGTAAAATATCACGTCGTCTAAATATACGTACCCTAGTTAAAGATTAATAACATTGTCATGGACGCCAATATTATAAGAGTGATATACTCACAACATTTTGTATAATATATTGTATAATAATATGTTAAATGAAGAATATTTTTATAAAATATCTTATAAAAATAACATAATTTTATAAAAATATCTTTTATTTAATATATTATTATACAATGTGTTGTATAAAATATTGTGAGTTAATCATTTTCCATATTATAATAAGTATACCGTGCTTAATAAAGTTTGAGCTGGCTGATTTTCAAAGGTGGTCATGTTTGGCTGCATCCTACAATAATATTTACCAAAAGTAGACATAAAATGATGTGAAAGAAATTAGAATCACCATGAACGTCCAGCTTTTGGAATGTTTAGGAAAATGAGTGCCTTAACTGTCGGATTTGCAACCATCCGCCACCACTCAGATATTGAGAGTCTGAGATTAATCGTAGGTTTTCCTGGAATATCAGTTTTCACTGGTATACTAATATATACGTTACTTTCTGCACTATTCTTATTCCTTTCCAGGTTTTTGTCTAATTTGTAAAGATCACAGAAAAAAGAGAGGAAAATAAGGGACAAAAATATCGAACTGCTTTCTTATAAGGTAGTTTGATATTTATTTTCCTGAAGTTTTCTTCCTTGTTTCTGTGATGATGAACTCCATTATAACAAAGGTCTCAAAGGAACCTCCAAGGAGAATAGAACACAAGCCAAACTTTTAATTCCTAATTGACTCCATTGTTAATCACATTCAAAGAAGATATATTATGGCACGACCTAGAGACAAGAAAAACTTCGCAGATATAGGAGTTATTGGAGGTAATTACGTACCAATATTTCCGCCCACCGGTAGATGGAATGCAGTTGAAGAAGCTAAAGATCATATCGGTAAAGAAAATAGCCAGCAGCTTGCTCGCCAACTTCCTGCCATTAATGGAGAACCATTCCAGGGTGATGGAGATTTCATACCAAAAGCTCCACCTAGCGAGGGAACTGGACATGAAGAAACTCAGAATTTGATTCCTTTAGAAAGGGGGAAGCAGCCAGATTTCCCACAACCTGCCATGGCAGGTGATAGTGATTACAAAACAAAACATTCGTCTGATGGTGGGAATGGACATGAAGAAACTCAATATGGTATCAATCAATCGGACGTTATGTTTGTGTTTGTGTGTATCTTTGGACGTTTATTGATATTTGGTTAAAGGATCTTTCATTTTGTAGGAGCTGCAGATGCTATTGCTCATACAAGTTCGATGGGTTCGACTGACAGAGGTAATTGATCAATGGCAATTATCTTGAAGTTTATGCTCTTATGCAGCGTATGATGATTGGGAAGATTGTCAACTTTCTATCACTGATAATATTTTAGGTGTTGCGCTTGCACAAATTAACTTAGAGAAGAGAGTGGCTTTATCCAAGGCATGGGAACAAAGCGAAAAGAAAAAGACAGAGAACAGGTAAGAGGAGTTCTCTTGTCATGTTCTAATACAATGCGGTTTCAGGTCGAAAATACAGTGCGGATTATTGTTGTTTCTGGGGGGCACCCTTTGTTTCTGTACATGTCCTATGTTCATTTGCTTAATTTAGAACCACAAATTTCAAGAGTCGGTCCCCTCGGGATTTCCAGAAGAAAGATATCACTCGTTTGATGAAAAGTAAAAAGGAATGCCGAAAATTTGTGAGCCTGAAACTGACGCAGATAGTTTCAAAAAAATGGGAAAAAGGAAACAACTGGAGAGTCGAGTCTGGAAAAAGGATTCCTCACTCTTTTTTTTCCTTCTTTCATTCAAAAGCATGCATGAGACTTTCATCTCCCAAAACTTTTGGAGTCCAAGTGAAAAATGCTAGAATTACCAGATTCACCCGTGACTACGTGATATGGGACAAGCCAATCTGCAGTGAACCAGACGATAGCCCGTACTGGATGACCTTTATGTGAGCAGAAGTTAATGAAGAACAAAGAAATAAAAACTCCATAGAAATTGGAGCCCATCTTGAATGGTGTGAGTAGGTGGCCATACACGAAGTTTCTGAAGCAACTTTTGTTCACGGCTTCTTTTCGTAGGGACATTTCACCAGTGGGACGGATTTTTAAAAGGGTCACTGAAATTGGGAAATACATTCTGTTTAATTCTAAAATTTCAATGCTTTTTTCATATTCCAGAATAGATCAGGAAACTTGCCACAAAACTGTTGGGAAACGTTAAATACATTAACATTACTGCATAAACCGGATGCATGTGATTTTACAATTCTTTGAACTTGGAAGACTCTTTCTCTACATCCAAACTTTGAGTATTGAAGAGTTTCAATCTGGTTTTAAAGTTAGCATATTTAACCTGCATGATACAAAAACCAAACTAAGTAGATTCATTGACGTATCATTTTACCAAATTGTAATTGTTGAACAGGGCAAGTAAAAAGCTGTCGACTCTCGAGTCATGGGCGCACAGTAAGAAAGCAGCTGCGGAGGCGGAAATTACAAAGATTCAGGTAATAAGCTCATCTTGGATCTCTAAAATCATGATAAGAAGTGTTTGAAAAATCAGCTCCGGCATATTTGACAGGAAAAATATGCGGCGGAATTAAAGAACAAAATAGCTGAAATCGAGAGGGCAAAAGAAGAGAAGAGGGCTCTGGTTGAAGCCTCACAAAAAGAAGAATTTATCAAGCTAGAGCAGATGGCTGAGAGATTCCGTGCAACTGGCCATAAACCCAAGAAGCTGCTTCGAAGCTTCAGTTGCTTGAATTTTTGTGACAAATATTGAAAGAAAGAAAAAAGAAAAAATACTGCCCATTTTTCCTTCTACCCTTTTCTTGTGTGGTTTGATTTCTTAACAAAGCTGTGCTCCTATCTAAAGCCAGGCGCAGTTGGATCTGTGGTCATGTATTGAGTTGGGAGTCAAGGTTTATAGAAGCATTCAGGTTTATAATTCAGTTCATGGCACTGGGGTATGACCATGCTCCCTTTACCTCTGTGTTCTCATCCGTAAAATTGAGACAAAACACACAAAGAAAGAAGAAAATGGAAGGGGAATGGCCATAAAAATTCAAAAGAAAATTCTAGAGTCTAAATTAATGACATCTATGCTATTCAAGTCCTTGGACGTTTTACACAACCACACGCTGGTTAAAAAGACACTTTTTGGTTTTCACAATTTCTATACATAAAAACACTTTCATTTATCAAAAGGAAACATTACAAGTTTTTATCAAGCCATACAGCTTGAGTTACAAACTTAGGTAAATTTTCTCACCACATATCTAAATTTTCAACATTCCGATCTAGCTTGTGTGCCACCTCATTCCCTGTCCTATCCACGTGCTGAACCAAGCATACCTCAAATAGAGCCTTGAGCATCTTCACTTCCCTAACCAGATTTCCTAATAAAGAGAAAGAAGCCTCACTTGCGTTAACTTCATTTATCATTAGCAGGCTATCACTCTCCAAGATCAATCTCTAAATTCCCATGTTTGCACAAATTTGAAGTCCTTTAAACATTGCCAAGAGTTCAATGTCCTCTAAACACTAAAGGAGCCACTTTTTTCTGGAAACCAGATCCATTTATCAGCTTGAGCACCTGGGCAGACCACAACCCTCAATATGTCCTCTGCTATCTTTGGATTGAATAGAGCTCTGATCTTTTCAACATCCCACCACCTGGTTTGACAATTCAGCAATTGGTCCACTGTCTCATCTTCCCTCACCTCTATTGATTCAGTACACAGAGTTTCATGTCCAGGTATCCAGTGATCCTTTCAAATTTTAACAGTTTTCCCATCACCTATCCTCCATCTACAGTCAGCTTTTAGCCACTTCTTAGCTTCCCATATCCCCCTCCAAGCATAGGAGGGGTTATTTCCCAAACCAGCCTCAAACAGATTACTTTTTGGGAAATATTTAGCTTTATACACCCTTTGCAACAAAGAGCCTTCTACTTGCAGGATCCTTCATGCTTGTTTGTCTAGTAGTGCCAAATTGAAAGTTTTAAGATCTCTAAAACCCAATTCAACCCTAAATTTTGATTCACACATTTTGTCCCAGCTGACCCAATGTATTTTCCTCTCATCCTTCTTCTGGCCCCACCAGAACCTTGCCATCAAAGCTTCAAGTTCTGAGCATAGTCCCCCGGGTAGCAAGAAGCAATTCATAGAATACATAGGAATAGAAAGGGCTATAGCCTTGATAAGGATTTCTTTTCCCCCTTGTGATAAAATCTGCTCCTTCCAACATTGCAGCTTTTGCCACACTTTGTGCTTAATGTTAGAGAAAGCAAGAGTCTTTGATCTTCCTACAACTGGAGGCAACTCGAGATATTTTTCATATTGTTGTACCCTCTCCACACCCCAAAATAATATTATTTCCATCTGATTAGCTTCAGGGACATTCTTACTAAAAACAACAGTAGTTTTCCTTCGATTGATTTTCTATTCAGAGGCATTCTCATAAATTATAGGTTTTCACAATTTCTTAATTGGCCATAACTTTCTCAATAAAAACTTGGATAATTGTTGCCCCTTCAAACTCTGACTGAAAGTAACTCATCAGTTTCAGCAATAAAATATAGGTTTAGTTTTCAACAGCCACATCCCATATTGGGTTCTTTTTATGTATTATGTATCAAAAAGGGAAAAGAAACTGAAAGGAAAGGAGCCACTTTTGAGTTTTGGGACAGGGTGGAACATTTCTAATTTGGCAAACTATTTATTATTTCCTAATCTGCGGCCATGCAAACTCTCATCACTGCTTAGTTTTATCACTTTGTGGAGCTTTCACGATTAATATACGCATAGATTCTCACCCCCCAACAATTTTCTCGAATTAGTTTTCATGATGCTGCAAGAAAATAATATAAAATAAAAGCTGAAAATGAAGACACATGAGGTTCTCGGCTTCTTAAGCTGAAAAGAGTACACTCCACCAGGCAGAATCGAGTGAAGTCACAGCAGACTCACTGCGAGGATCTCACAGCCACATCCTCGCAGTGAGGCAGCGATCGAGGGGAAATCTCCCCCTCACCCACACCTCATCTCCCCTCTCGACCTCAGTTGTTGGAAGCCACAGCTCAGCTTGTTGGAGGGGATATAGGTGGAGGGATCCCTTCCTCCCGACCCTTACTGTAAATATTTGTTGATTTTCTGAAATTGATGTTTTAATACAACTTTGAGATGGAATTTAAATTTCTGTCGTGACAACATCCAATTATAAGTAATTTTACAACTTCCTTAGTGCTAATTAGAGGTGAAAGTTGAAAGAGTTCTTTTTATAGCAATCGACAAGAAAACCATTTTTCAAAAGACATATATTAATGACTCTTAAAAAGACTACACATATCCTTTTTTCATGGCGAACATAATGTTTTCCGCTGGAATTACTTCGGTTCTCACAATTAGAAGTTTCGTTTCACACGTACATACCAAAGAACACTTAAGAGACAAACTTTAAATTAGCAGATAATACAAATGACAAACCAAGACATAGAAGAAAATGGGCAAAGTCAATTCCGATGAACTTCTCTTCAATCTTTGTTCTGAGTTCTTTGCGTGATAATCTTAGTAGCTGAAGCAAGAAAGTAACTTCTTAGGTACGTATCCGGTAGTGCGGAACTTTGTAGCTGTCTCCTCTACCTTGATAAATTCTCTCCTTCGGGTGGCTTCAACTGCCGCCCTCTTTTCTTCAGCAGCCCTGTGGACCTCAGCCACTTTGTTTTTCTTTTTCTCAGCATATTTTGCCTTCTTTTGATCGAATTTTTCCTGTTAAGAAGAGGTTTGTCAATCCCTTTTCAATCAAGTATCTTCATGTCACGCACCAAAATTTTCCAATTATTAGCTGAAAGTGTTGTAATGGCTCTCTAACATACCGTACCATCAAATTTGAGCACGACAATGACAAATGCAAAAGGTCTGAAATATATTCATTTTATTTTCACACAACAACACTCCAAACAAGTTTGCTTTTCCAGATAGTTATATAAGACATGGAATTATAAATTTAAGGGCAAGGATTAAATTGATAAATTGATATAAATGCTTGATCCCCAGCCCAAAGGCTTGTACTTTAGTTTATTCACATCCCAAGATGTATATGAATAGGCCCTTGGATATCAAAACTAAGGGTTCAATTTTTACTCAGACAAGAGTCATGGTGTTAACACAAATGGAGGTAGTTTTCAGAGACGCATGACACTCCTGGATTCATAAAAGACTCCTGGAGTCAAATTGATGTAGTAGAAGCTTACATGTGATAGAGAGATTTATATCAGTATGCATGAGAATATTTAGTCTCTCATCGAGGAATAGCAAAGAAATAGGATCCATGGTGCAGCTTGGGCAAAGTGTCTTGGTTTTGACACGCTTGGTTTGTCAAGGCATTTGTTTAGTTTGTGCAGACTGTTTGTCTTGATATGTTTGATATTCAGTTCTTGGTGTAGGTTTAAGTTTTTGGGCTGAGCAGGGTATTAGCATTATCAATAGACTTTTTGTACTCTTCCTGCATCCATCTATCAAATAATTACGAGGTTCAGATAATGCCCTTTGTATGAGCACAATATAAAATCATTTTAATCTAGTCTCAGATGAGCTGGCTCACTTGAGATGATTGTAGTCCTAGCAAAAGAGAATTACATTGTCAAATAAAATGGTTTCCCACAATTATTAGGTGAATAGGGAACAGAAAACGGGTGGGTACTTTGCCGAGATATCTTGCCAACTCAATGGATGTCTAATCTATATTACCAGATCATAGAAAAAAAAAATAACAATCTCCTAGTTTTTCACTGTGCTAATGTAACAAAAAAAACCTGTAAGAGACGAAAAAGGAATTATTATTGTCCTAATCTGACTGATCAGTGGTTTTGAATCAAATTAGGGTGCAACAGACAGCAATGATGTATGCAGGCAACACAACACAGTTAACTACCTCAATCTTCTTGAGTTGTGCCTCTACTGAAGCTTTGTTGGTGTTTTCCCATGATCCAATGGCAGATAGATTTTTATATGCCCTGTCAGACAGTTGCAATGCAGGGTCACTTTAAACAGGGAGAGAAGAAGCTCATCATAGAGAAAGAAATTGAGAATATATGAAACTAAATTTCAGGTTTTGACTTCCGGAATCAATTCGTTTAATTCTGGGATCAACTTGGACTATGTAAATTTTCTTATGTTCAGAAAGGATAACGAGATATGGTCATGGCTAGCAACTTAGAATGTAATACAAAAATCTGGAACGGCTAAATCTGTCAAGTGTACCTACACAGGTTATATTTTGAAGTCAAATCAACCAATACAGAACATGATCAGATTCTAATGAAGAGTATATAGGAAATTCAACAAGAAAGATACAAATATTCAAAACTAAAATGAGTAGTTGTAAATCATCAAATTTTTAATCAAATTTTTGGAGACCTGAAGAGCATTTGACTCAGTGCCACTGCTTTTGCCAAACTGATCTCAATTGATAGAAGTATAGAACAAATTTTTTTAACTCCTTCAGTCAATTTTGGAAATGAATGAGAATACTACAGGAGGGTAAAATGATATAGAAAATTTGAGATAGCCTTACTTGTTCTCTGCTTTTGTTTTTTCGCTTTCTTCCCATGCCTTAATTAAAGCCAACCTTTTCTCATTTGCAATCTTTGCAAGCACATCATCTGAGAAAACATATTAAACAGTCACCTATCTCTCGTACTATATATCATGTAATGCACAAAAACAAAGTTCAGGCATTTACCTCTGTTGACTAAACCCCCTGAAATTTTCTCAGCAGTAGGTTCTGCAACCTCTGACATGATGAAAGTTTCAACAAAATCAGAAAAAGGTGGAATTGGTCATAAATTGGAGGAAACGTGAATCATTAAACGGTATCATCCACTGATTGTAATTTTTTGTTTAAATATAAAGAATGGAAATGAAATGGCTGCTAAGGTTCAGCTGCAAACTGTGTCAATTACAGCAAAATTTATGTGGCACTGGTTAAGTGGCTTGTACAATCTCGATTTTTATGCGTCCCAACTGTTCAATCATAGACTGGTGATGTAATAAAAGCTGAATGGATTGTGTTTAAGTCCCAACAAGACTTGGTGATCAAGCTAACATATTTACAGAATAGAAATTTCACCCATGTTCATGTTAATCCTCACTAAAAGTGGATTAACGTGTCTAAACTAGAAATAGACTGTCAACCCATTTTCTTTAAAAGCAATTATGATTTGTCTTAAAGCTTTACAATCCCCCACCCCAGCGGGGCAAAAAACAAACAAGACAACGGAAATCCCCAACAACTAAAAGCACCCTCAAATAAAGGCAACCCTCAAAAGCAACTCACCTTTGGGAGCCGAATCAACCAAAGGAAAATCTAGGATATGACCAACAACCATGCGCAATTGCTAGAGTCTCATTAAATTATTAAGCTGTATGAGTAGTTTTTTTTTTTTTTTTTGTAATGGCGTTTCCTTCATCAAACTCATACAACACATGATTAGGACTTAAGAGACCTCAAAATGCCTTCATTTTACCCAAAAAAAAAAGGGTGGCAAGTTGTAATGGTAGAGATTTATTGAAAATTTGTTAATAAGAAGGAAAAAGAAATTCAAGGGACTAATTGCTCAATAACCAAAGAATCTATTTTTTATAAATTAACTATGCAAATAAGAACTGACAACAAACAGTAGTGTTCCTGGTTGCAAAGAAACTTGAAGCTCAAAATCCTATATTTTTATACTAACAGGGACCCAGAGAACACCAAAAACCTCCACCCAACTCAGAATACAACACAAATTTCGATAAAGACTTCCATTTTTATTCGCTGAGTTTTCTCAGTAGCCAAACAGAGAGAGAGAGAGAGAGATCACTTACTTTCTTTAACAGGAGAAGCAATCTTCTGGTCAGGAGGTGGCATCACAGCCTTCCCTTCAGCAACGTCGTTTGGAGCTTCCTGTTCTTCTCCTCCTCTGTCATTTTCTTTCCGGGGTGCATCAACTTTCTGGCTCCCCTCCTCTCCCATGACGTACTCCTTTAATTTAGCCACGATTCAGACCCCTCAAAAAGCTACAGTCGTAGTGAAAGAAGCTGCACAAGAACAACCACACAAATTTGCAGAAACTCCGACAAGATTAGAGAAAACTGAGGAAGCAACTCTTCCAAATGCTGCTTCAGAGTACACCTAGGAGGTGGTTGCGGTGGTTGGTAGATATAGGAGTAGTGTCACGACAAAATAGCGGTTAATTGAAAATTAGGTTATCCGTTCCTTCTTAATTTTTTGCCCTTTTTTGATAGGACTTTCCTCTTTTTATTTTCTTATTTTCTTTACATAAAAAATTTATTACAAGCATCCTTCGATTTTCGAATTTCCACAAATTTATTCTCCAGTACATTAGCTGAATACAAATCCGGCCATTTTTCTTAAAAGAATAATACTAAATATAGTTATAAAAAATAAAAATATCATATATTTAAAAAAATAATAAATATAAAATTTATATAAAAAAATTAATTCTTTTAATAGTGAACTCTTCTCTTTTCAAAATGAGTACGCGGTATTTATACAATCTATAACTGTATCTAATATTATTCTTTTAAAATTAGTAAGATTTTAAGAAAGTTTTATGTTCACAATCACATAAACGAGCAAAGTTATTCACATGCCTTTGTACTATATATATTTTATTTATATGACATAATTTAATTTATAATATTTAAAATTTAAAATTTATTTTTTAAATTAAATTATATCATATAAATAACATATGATGTAAAAATCTATGTAATTTTAATCTTTATGAACATTTTTCATGCGAGTCTGTCGTAAAAATCACGTAGAAGTGTCTATAATTTTAGTTGTCCTCCTACAACTTTAATGAAATTTGCTTCGCATGTTCTTAATTGATGTCATGTAAAGCTCCTTCAAATCGTTTATACGTGTACTAGTTTTACCATGTCAAGATTCCTTTAAAACTAAAACAAATTGAATATAATTTTTTTTTTTTTTTTTTTTAAATGAGTATATCCCATGAATCCCCCCCTCCGCACGTAGAAAGGAGAAGGATGTATCCACCTTCTCTGGGTGCAATAAGTATCCGTGGGCGAGAGAACTGACGCTATCTTGCTTTTATTTCCTTTTTTTTAAAGCAAATTGTTATAATTCATGCATCAAATAAATTTATATCTATAATCAGATATATTTTGAGATGTCACTATATCAAACATGATATCATAAACTAAAATAATACATTTAGAGCTCCACAAGCACACTATTACCTTTTGTGTCTGGTCTGGACTTCACTATTGTTGATACTCTCTACAGACAAACTCCAAAAAACAATACTTTCTACCTAAATAAAGACTCAACCTTACATTTCATAGAAAAAAAAGACTCTACCTCTACAGAAAAACATTCAAGAGACGAACTTTTTTTATTTTATTTTAATTAACAATAAGGAAACAAAAAAAAATAAGGTAATAAGATAGATGAGAAAAATGACGGATTACAGGTTGGACCAACTCCGATAGACTTCGGGATCTGTGACAGCTTGTGAAAACAACACACTTGTCTCTTTTCAGCCACAAATGTCATATCTGAAATGTCTGGTGGTGGCGAATTCGGTGATTTGGAGCGTGTGTCTAGAAGAGCTACTAGAAAATCTGGCGCCTGAGGACCACACGTAGATGTGTGCGACGCGTGAGAACCACGCACGGTGATTTTTTGCAAAATTATCACTTTTCGTCAAACAATTTTCAACCTGCAAAAGAAATCTTTATAGACAAGATAGGTGAATGGAGGAAGGAGAGGAGGGAGGAGGAGGGAGGAGGAGGAGGAGGAGGAGGAGGAGGAAGAGGAGGAGGAGGAGGAAGTCAAGGCCTCCTTCCCTTTTGACGAAAATCAGATCTAAAACTCTTAATTTTTTATAAGAGAGAGGGAAGGAGGAGGTGCCTAGGTTTCTCTATTTTGTTTTTATTTTATTTTCTTAATATATTTTTTTGTTTTTTATTTTTTTAGAATTGGTGCTAACACAACAAAAATTATACAAACAAGACGTCTTACATAATTTCATGCATATTTTGACACGTTTTCCATTAAATTTAAAATCACACGTGTAACTAGTGGATAAGTTTCTTTAAAATAAAAGATGAAAATCTAAAAAATATTTAATAATTAACTCTATCTCTATATATTTTATGATTCAGCAGCAATGATGAGTCATGCAAAGTACAACGTCCTCCCTCCTTTTGCTTACTAAATGTAATATAATATAATATAATATAATATAATTGGGTTAGTTATCCGGTTGATATTAAAAATCTGAAAAGAAAAAAAAATGGGGATTTAATACCTAAAAGACAGCTGTAAATTAGAAATCATGAGTTGTTTGAAATGCAAGTAAATAAAGATACAATATGCAGGAATTTGAATGGGAAATTGTCATGTTATTCAAAAGAAAATGTCCAATCCTTCTCCTGCTCTGTCTAGTTTGGAAAATTCGCACGTCTTTCTGAAGGCTCTTTAATTATTTAAAGAGAAAGATGACAGTTACGTTTTCTCAAGATAGTTTCGGACAAATAACATATCTAAAAAAAAAAAAATAAGCAGTTTTAAAATATATAAATTTTGTGCATTTTATTTTTTTAAAAAAATTAAAATTTATTATTAAATATATATGAAATTTATTACATGGGATTTTGAATGGTGGGCATGATTATTATGGAGCATTGACATCACTGTCCTCGCATCGGGTATGCACATGCATGGTTTGGCTTCTTGTATGTGTCTATATATACACGTCATGAATGTGTGAACGGCTGATTATTACATCTACCAAGTGGCCTCTTTGAGTGAGTTGTACTCATAAATTGTTACAATGACGTGCTTTACAGAATATATATTCTTTCTATTTTTCACCTTCAGTTTGTTTGTTTTTTGTTTGTTTTTTTTTTTTTCATTTTGAAGAAAATGCATATCTTCATACATGAGATGAAAATGAAATTTTGGGATTTAATTTATAAAACATCATCATTATATAAATATATAATATTCGGAGAACGATATAAGGAAACCTTACATCAAACATTTTTATATAGATATTAATATGTGATTTATTATTTTTATTTTTCTATTTAAACAAAAATTTAAACATTAATATAGAAAAATAAATAAATTATATATTAACTAAATAGAAATATGTGATTTAAGATTTTTAAGTAATCTTCCTATGTACTCGCATGATATCATGATGACCGACAAATTATTCTCTTTACTATTCTCAATTCCCTCCTTCGTATTAACTTTTTGAGTTAAGGTGGAGAGTTTTTGTACTCATTATCTACTCCCACTATATATTATATTTTTTTTATTTTTTAAAAATTTGTTTAGCTTTATTTTTCTTAAATTAATTAATTTTTTTTTTACTCATCATCAATCCATCACACATTTTATAAAAGAAAAAAATTAAAAGATTAAAAAATTATGTATAATATATAGTATAATAATGATGAGCAGATTCTTTTTTAAGGTGAAAACATGTCTATTTCTCTCGAGTTTGAACTCTAACTTTGTCCTTTCTTTGTTTTTTTTATTTTTTTTATTTTTTTATTTTTAAAAAGAAATCAGGCCCAAATTGATCAGGCCGAGTTCTCCAGTTATCCTTAATAAGTTTATGAGAATTAAAAAGCAAAATGAATCACGAGAGAAAAAAACTTGGAATCCACGGATACGACAAAAATTCTTGTACTGTTTATTATGAAAAATTTAATATACTATATTATTATCTTATTAATTAAGATGTGACATATTTATCACTATTAAATAATTATTTGTTATATATTTCTTTATTATCTAATGATAATTAATATCTAAATAGATTTTCTTGTGATTATATTAAGGGTGGTTTAGACACTTAAAATATTTAAAAATATCTATAAATAATGGTGAAATAGTTTGTGAATATTAATAAAATAATTTGAGTTAAAATATTTTATTAAATTTTAGAAAATAAAGGAGAAAAAATTAAAAATATATATAATAAATTAAAATATTATTTGAATATAAATTGTTAATATTATTTTAGTTTTAAAATTTGAGAAAGTTATATTGTTTTTTATATTTTGTTTGAAAAAATTTAAAAACTTGAAATTAAAAATTATTTGTATTTGAGTGATATTTGTAAATGAAATATATGAGAATATCTAAAAAAAATATTATTTGCAGTTAGGATATGCAAACTCTGCACATTTCCTATAAAACAAATAGTAAATCTAAGATCAACATAAAAAAAAAATATTTTTTTAATAATAAATATCATTTTTTTTAAAGACAATATGCAGGGCCTGCACTTCCTAACACAATATCTAAAATTACTCGTATGTGGTATTGAAAATGAAAGACATGAAAAGAAAAACAACGACACACATGAAAAGGAAAACAACAATTTTTTTCCTAAGCAAGATTCATTCAAATAGAAAAATACAAACTGAATCTTTGAGAGAGTAAAATTTGGAAATCAAACAGTTAATGAGGGAGGGTCCTACCCACTGTGGAAACTTAACAAACATTGTAGAATACTAATAGAGGGTATGATTCCATAGAGATTATTGGAAGTAGCTTATTGCGAAATGTTATATGCACATCAATTTTTAGATCGATGTATTTTCACCATTTGCCACTCATCAAAACTGTTGAGTAGATGTTTGATGTCTTTGATGATGGATTGCATTGTCCAGTCGGATGGATGCTTTGTATTGGTAGTTACTTGCACTACTTGCTTGGAATCTTCTTGGATGTAGATCTTTTTCAGGCTTTTGTTTTGAGTTTCTTGAATGGCAAGAAGGGCTGTTGTAGCTTCTCCCACATTAGGATTAGTGCTATGTAGAAAAACAGTGATGACAAAGATAGGAGCTCTATTTTCTGATATATATATATATATATATATATATATATATATATATATTGCAGCTGCAACACAACCATGACTTCAGACAGCAACATCACAAGATAAAAAAATGAAAACCTTTGGAAAGATGTCCATACATAGATAGCACCTCTTCCTGTTGTAAAAACAAACATATTTTGCCTATGGAAACTGTCACCTTAAGTTATTTCTACGGAAAGTGTTAACTAATATTTCGCCTACTAAGACTCTTCTTAGTAATTGTATTACACTTCTTAAAGACCAAAAAATTTGTCCAACTTGTCAGTTGGACAAAGAAACCACTGAACACTTGATTCTAAATTATTCATTCACAAGAATCCTATAGAGACAATCACCTTGATCACTGGATATATCATCCTTCAAACCTCTAGGTATTAAGAACTGGATTGAACCTATCCTAAACTCCACCACCAAGCTCAATCTCTCGGACAAAGAAGCTCACCAGTTCCAGATTTTTGTTGTTTTGGCAATGGATGACATTTGGTTCATTAGAAATCAGAAAATTCACAATGATAGCAGCCTAACAGTAGAACATTTTGTGAAAAAAAACCTTAGACATGTATTAGGAACATTGCAAAGCATGGGAGTGGAAAGCTGTAGAATACAACTCCATAAGGAATCCACCAAAATCAAAGGACACTTTTCAATCACATTTAATGTTGCAGTAAGAAAGAAAATAAACACATCAGTAACAGTTTGCATATCAAAAAGGGGAGAAATTCAGTTTGTAATCATTAGATTCATATGGAGTATTTACCCTAATCAAGGTGAGGTAATGACACCTTACATAGGAGTACAAGATGCATGCACAAGACAGATAAAAAAAATATCACAGAAGGAGACTGCTCAAATGCTATTAACAATATAAACCAACCACTTAAAGCAAACAACTGGAAATCAGAAAAAGTAGCAAGAGATACCAAATTTTTGCTAAAAGATCTTGAAGAATGGAGAGCAGTCAAAATATATCGATCACAAAATCAACACACGCATTCCATTGCGCATGGACATATTCCAATAACAAATTTGGAAAAATCACTCTGATAAAAATCCCAAGATACTTGTTAGAATTTCATAGTAGAAATGATCATTTCAGTTTGTTTTGTTTTTTTTTTTTTTCCATTTTCAAGAGAATACATACCTTCTCACATATGAAAATGAAATTTTGGGATTTAATTCATAAATATTATATAATTTATAATCACTGATATAACATTCATAATTTATAATCACTGGTATAATATTCTAGAAATGATATAAGGAAACCTTACACCAAACACTTTTATATAAATATTAATATGTGATTTATTATTTTTATTTTTCTATTTAAACACACCAATTTAAATATTAATATTGAAGAAAAAAATAAATTATATGTTAATTAAATAGAAATATATGACGTAAGATTTTTACGTAATCTTCCTATATGCTGACACGATATCATGATCACTGATCAGGTGACAAATCATTCTCTTTAATATTCTCAATTCCCTATATTCATAGTTTTTGAGTTATGGTGAAACATGATTGTCCATCTCTCTCGAGTTTGAACTCTAACTTGGTACCCCTTTTTTCTTTTTCTTTTTTTTTCTTTTTTTTTTTAAATCAGGCCCAAACTGATCAGGCCGAGTTCTTCAATTATCTTTTAAAAGTTTATGAGAATTAAAAAGCAAAATGAATCACGAGAGAAAAAACTTGGAATCCACGGATACAATCATACAACAAAAATTCTTGTACTGTTTATTATTGTTAATGTCTCAATAGATTTTCTTGTGATTATATTAAGTGCTGTTTAGCTAGACACTTAAAATATTTTAAAATATTTATGAATAATGGTGAAATAGTTTGTGAATATTAATAAAATAATTTGATTTAAAATGTTTTATTGAATTTTAGAAAATAAGAGAGAAAAAGTTGAAAAAAATATTCTAAAATCAAAATATTATTTAAATATAAAATTTTAATATTATTTTAGTTTTGAAATTTGAGAAAGTTGTATTGTTTTTATATTTTATTTGAAAAATTTTAAAAATTTGAAATTTAAATTTGTTTGTATTTGAGTAATATTTGTGAATGAAATATATGAAAATATTTAAAAAAAATTATTTATAGTCTTAGGATATGCAAACTCTGCGCATTTCCTATAAAAAAATAGTAAATCTAATATCCACATAAAAAAAAATTATTATTTTGATAATAAATTTCATTTTTTAAAGGCAATATACAGGACCTGCACATCCTAACACATTATTTTAGATTACTCATTATCTTAGATTACTCGTATGTGGTATTGAAAATGCAAGACATGAAAAGAAAAACAACATCACACATGAAAAGAAAAACAACATATTTTGCCTATGGAAACAATCACCTTAAGCTATTTTATGGAAAATGCTAAATGATATTTTGCCTACTGAGACTCTTCTTAATAACTATATTACACTTTCTGAAGACCAAAAACCTTGTCTAATTTGTCAGTTGGAGGAAGAAACCACTGCACACTTGATTCTAAATTGTTCATTCACAAGAATCCTATGGAGATAATCACCTTGGCCACTGGATATATCATCCTTCAGACCTTTAGGTATTAAGAACTAGATTGAAACTATCCTAAACCCCACCACCAAGCTCAATCTCTCGGACAAAGAAGCTCACCAGTTCCAAATTTTTATTGTTTTGACAATGGATAACATTTGGTTCATTAGAAACTAGAAAATTCACAATGATAGCAACCTAGCAGTAGAACATTTTGTCAAAAAAACCTTAGATATGTATTATGAACATTACAAAGCATGAGAGTGGAAAGGTGCATAATACAAATCCATAAGGAATCCACCAAAATCAAAAGACATTTTTTCAATCACATTTGATGTTGCAGTAAGAAATGAAGGAAGTATATCAATAGCAGTTTGTAGATCAAAAAGGGGAGAAATTTAGTTTGTAGTCACCAGATTCATATGGAGTACTAACCCTAATCTAATCAAGGTGAGTCAATGGTAACTTACATAGAAGTACAAGAAGCATGCACAAGACAGATCAAAAAAATAATCATAGAAGGAGACTCCTCAAATGTTATTAACAGTATAAACTAACCTCATAAATCAAACAATTGAGAATCAGAAGGAGTAGCAAGATATACTAGATTTTTGCTAAAAGATCTTGAAGTATGGAGAGTAGTCAAGATACATCGATTCCAAAATCGATGCGCTTATTCTATTGCACAATTGACATATTCCAATAACAAATTTGGAAAAATCTCTTTGATAGAAATCACAAGATGGTTGTTAGAATTTCATAGTGGGAAGGATCCTTCAGTTGGTTTAGTTTTTTTTTTTTTCCATTTTCAAGATAATACATATCTCCACACAAATGAAAATGAAATTTTGGGATTTAATTCGTAAATATTATATAATTTATAATCACTGATATAACAGTCATAAAACATTATCATTATAATATATAATATTCGATAAACGATATAAGGAAACCTTACATCAAACACTTTTATATAAAAATTAATATGTGATTTATTATTTTTGTTTTTCTATTTAAACATACAAATTTAAGTATTAATATAGAAGAAAAAAATAAATTATATGTTAATTAAATAGAAATATGTGATGTAAGATTTTTATGTAACCTTCCTATATGCTCACATGATATCATGATCACTGATGTGACAAATCATTCCCTTTACTATTCTCAATTCCCTACATTCATATAACTTTTTTGAGTTAAGGTGAAACATTATTGTCCATCTCTCTCGAGTTTGATCTCTAACTTCGTCCTTTCTTGATTTTTTTTTTCTTTTCTCCTTTTTAAAAAGAAATCAGGCCCAAATTGATCAGACCGAGTTCTCCAATTATCTTTTATAAGTTTATGAGAATTAAAAAGCAAAATGAATCACGAGAGAAAAAACTTGGAATCCACGGATACACTCATGCAACAAAAATTCTTGTACTGTTTATTATTGTTAATGTCTCAATAAAATATTAATAAAATAATTTGAGTTAAGATGTTTTATTAGATTTTAAAAAAAATTAAAAAATATAAAGTAATATATTATTCGAATATAAATTTGTAATATTATTTTAATTTTAAAATTTGAAAAAGTTGTATTGTTTTTAATATTTTATTTGAAAGTTTGAAAAAAGTGTAATGATTATATGAAAAATTTTAAAATATGAAAATAAAAATTATTTATATTTATGTGATATTTGTGAATGAAATACATGAAAATATTTAAAAAAAAAATTATTTACAATCTTATAGTATACAAATTCCGTACATTTATTAGAAAAAATAATAAATAAGATCTACGTAAAAAAAAATATTTTTTAATAATAAATTTCATTTTTTTTAAAGGCAGTATCAGTATGCATGGCCTTCACATCCTAACACCGTATCGAAAATTACTCGTACGTGGTATTGAAAATGAAAACAAACACAACAGCACATGTCCCCCATGCACGAAGGCGCTGTAGTGAAAGCTAGCCCACTGTAAACGTGACCCATCCATTTAAATGAAGCTGGCTGCTCTATATAAATAAACAAATAAAGGAAACTGCAATTTGTTTTTATAACACTTTTTAATTTATTTAATTTAATCATTACAATTTTTTTAAATTTTTATATAAAATAAAATAAATAATTCAATTTTTTAAAATTCTAAAATAAAAATTATATTATAATAATATTTTATTTAATTTTTTAATTTTAATTTCAATCCATTTCATCACAACTATAAAAACAAACTCAGCTTACTTTCAGATTCCTTTCTTGAAAGTTACGGCGTAAAATCATTTTCCTTAAAACCTTCATCTCTTTTTGGAAAATCTTCATAATAATATTAATTTGTTTGGCAACTTCGAGGCATGTTCATGATCATGTCTTCAAAACTACTTTATCCAAACATGTTTTGGTCCGTAATTTATTGATAAGAATTTCTAATTAAAAGGCTAGAGATCTTTTGTAAATTTACATTAATATATATCCAGACATTTCGTTGAAAAAGAGAGACAAGTAACTGCAACTTTCTTTTATATACCATCTCAAGACAACCCGCTAAAAGAATAAGGTCGAAGAAAAAAGAGACGGAACAGATTCTACGTCACACCTGTCCATAGTCTACAAATGCAGTGTGACCGCGTATACACAAAGTGACAAACAACTTTTCCGACACCCAGACTGGAAGCGCAACTTGCATGTTTTTATATGAAAACATTCGGAACAACGTCTGTACGTACTACTTATCCCTTCTCTTCCTTACTTAAAAATGATTTTTTTTTTTTTTTTTTTTTAATATTAGGACTGAGTAACGTGCAAAGCACGTTTGTCTAATTGGATGAATTAATTATTTAAAAAAAAATTGATCATAAGAAGAAACTTAATGCATAAAAAAAAAAAAAATCTAAATTTTAGCAAATGTTTTTGGATAGCAATAGTTAAGAACAAGAAAGAAAAACATTAGTTCAAAATTCAACATAGACTAATAGTGCATTCATCATACTGTTAGTTTTGGCAAATTTGTTTAGCACAAGTTTAACAAAAATATAAGCTGAAAATGTGGGTTTTTTGTTTTTTGTTTTCATTATGATTGCGATTCTGTGCCACCTTGTGTGGGATCAATCAAGAAGATGTTGAAGTTTTTGCCTTGCTGTTGGTTGAATCGGTATGGGTCTGCAACAAATTGAATTATCCACTATTTTTTTAGGCTTGTGCTACAATATTCTTTATATATCGTAAATGCTTCTGCATAATAAATATTTAATAGCATTGCATAATTAATAAAGACATAAAGAATTTTAGTGGGGGTACTATGCTACCTAGCTATCTTTTAATGCTATAATATAAAAATCAATTAAAGAATTTTTTTTATAATTTGGTTTTAATAGATTTTTTGTTTTTGTAATATATATACCTGAATTGTCTTATTGATAATGTAGTAAATATCTTAAATTATAAAATAGCATTTTTTTTTTTTATTTCAAACAACAAAGTAGTTAAAAATAAAAAAAGATACATCGGCAGTGTGATTTAACCAAATATAATTGTAGTTAGCACTACAACAGAATGTGTGTTTTGTGACAGAGAAAACTATCACAAAAAAATGGCAAACTGTCACTAAACATATTTGGTGACGGTTTGAAACCGTCACCATGACCGTCACCTAAAGTGCGTCACAGAAAACATTTGGTGACGGTTTACTGTTCAACCGTCACAAAAAATATTTTTAGTGACTGTTGGAAGTGTTCCGTTCGGTACAACGTTCGAACGTTCCTTTTTTTGTGATGGTTATGAACTGTCACAGAAAATGACGTTCGGACGTAAAATCAAACGTTCGGACGTTATACCCGACCGATTGGCGTTCGAATGAGAGAAGTTGACATTCGTTGGATATCGTTCGAACGTATCATATTTACGTTCGAATGTTAATGCGTCCGAACATTAATTACAATAAACGTTCGAATATTTGTTCGAACGTAAACGTAAATGTTCAAACGTAGCGCATTTAATGTTCGGACGTTATTTCGAATGTAAACGAAGGAGCGTCCGAATGCAAGTTCTTTGTTCAAACGTTAGTCCCTTTACCGTTCGAACGGTTTGTTCGTTTTAGCGTGAGTACGTTCGAACGTATAGTTTAACGTTCGAACGATTCAATTGTATTTACGTTCGAACGTTTGTTACAGTGTGAACCAACATTCGAACGATTTTTATTTACATTCGAACGTACAGATCAGAAATACTAATTTCATAAAATTTAAAAACATAATATCAATTGTATCATATTACATACCCAATTAACAAGTAACAATGTCTTATAAAAGCACAAAATTAGATATTAAAACTAGTCAGAAATATTGACTTGCTCTTGCACTTCACTGCGTATTCTTTCCTCCTGGTCTCTCTGTTGGTCCTGCAAACGCATCTCTAAATGAGACTGTCGTTCTAAGAGAGACTCTAACTCTTGCTGCCTCGACCTCATATACTCATTCTCATGCCGTGCAGCTTCTAAATCTACCGTAAGATTATTAATTTGTGAAGCCGATGAGGTTGAGGAGGATGAACATTTATGCTTGATAGATCGTCCCAAACCTCTTGCCATACTAGACTGTGGCCCAAGCACTTGCGTGAATATGTCTATGTCACTAGGAGAGGATTCCTCAGAAGCCAACTGCATCTCCAACATTTTGCTCTGCAATTTAAAAGGTAATGATCGTAAATAATTAGTAACGTATTAAAAGAAATAGAAATAAGAAATAAAAATGTGCAATACAGATAATATAATCTCAAACTGTCCACACTGGACAATTCAGGAATCAACGGACACATAAATGTACACTGATTCCCAAATGGGTCTAAGGGTGTTTATGCAATGTCACACGCATCTAGCAAAAAATCATACAACAATATCTCCATGTTGTTTAAATTAACAATGTCACCTTCAAGTAGTGTTATATTGTTAAACTAAAGAGGGATGGAAGATTATGTGACCCTACGTTTCGTGTCTTGTACACAACGAGGGAGAATGATCTCGAAGAAATGTTTAAATTTTAGTCTAATTACTTAACCGTCACAAACTGTCTGACCTTGACAACTCTCAAGGCCGAAGAGACTATGACAGTCAAGCAATTAGACTAAAATTTAGAGATTATAATTGTTATATATAATTTTAAAGGTTATTATATAATTTTAATTATTGTCATTCCACAATTATAATCTTAATTGTTATACTTAATTGAGTGAGTTATTTACTTATATAGACAATAAGTATATAATTTTTATATAAGAATCTATTTGATCCTTATTTTCTTTCTCTTTAGTTTATAATAAATAAGTATATTTACATATTCAAACTCTACTTATTTAGTAGGTTCAAGACTTTTTTATTGAAGAGTATTTTAAAGGTTATATTATAATTTTAATTATTATCATTCTTAAAATATAATTTTAATTGTTATACTTAAATTGTAAAAGAAGTATAATATAATTTTAAATATTATAATTCTTAAAGAGTTATTTTTATTTGTTATTACTTAATTTCAAATATTATTATAAATATTTAATTATCATACTTAAATTTCAATGGTTATACAATAATTTTAATTATTATAATTCTTAAAGAGTTACTTTTATTTGTTATTACTTAATTTGAAATATTATTATCACAATTTTTCAAATCCATATCACAACATATTCACAATAACTCACAAACTATTTACAAACTATACAAATAATAATCACAATATTTCAATTGTAAGCATAAAATAACATGCCACATGTAATAACAAAGCTTAAGGACAATATATTTGTAACAATGTAAACATAGTCAAACGTTATTCACAAATAATAATTTAAATATTTAAAGTCCATATCACAATATATTCACAATAACTCACAATATATTCACAAAATAACATGCCACATATATTAACATATTTCTAAACTTGAGTAAGCAATAAACATGTATTAACAAAGCCTAATGACAATATATTTCTAATAATAAACACAATATTTCAAATTTATATCACAATATATTTACAATAACTCACAAACTATTTACAAACTATACAAACAATAATCACAATATTTCAAGAGTAAGCATAAAATCACAACAACATATTGGTAAAGTTTAGAAATATACCTAGCACTCACAATATCCTCTTACAAATCAAAATCTTCCAACTTCCCAAAACAAGCAATCTTTCAAAAAAATACAACACTAACTTATTAGAAATATTCTATAACAAAAACACATTCTATAAATATCATAAAATTCAAATAAAGACAAGAAATAAAAAATTTTTCTTACCAAAACTCAACTCTCTCTCACTCTAACCCTCTCTCTCTCTCTCTCTCTCTCTGTTGCACGCACGGGAGAAGAAGAAATGATCTGCTTCCTCCCGTGCGCGTACTAATTAAGTTCTAAAATTATTAGTTTAAACGTTTGAACGTTTAAGTTGTACGTCCGAACGTTATATTCTAAAATTATTCCCGCCCAAAACGTTCGAACGTTTACAGTACACGTTCGAACGTACCCTTCTTATGATATAACATAAAATCTAGCGGGAAAGTTCCCGCACTTTCATCATATATGTTCGAATGTATCACAATTTTTCATTCGAACGTTCGTAGATTTACATATGAACGTTCAAATATTTAACTTAAACGTCCGAACGTACATTTCATCAAAGTGTTACCATATTTGAGCGGGAAATCTCCCGCACTAATTTAACTAACGTTTGAACGTTAACAGATTTAGTGTTCGGATGTACATAATTTTCTGGTGATTTTCATCAAATAACGTTCGAACGTATAGTATAAACGTCTGAACGTCTGAATAATCACACAGATACCTTAATCGAGCGGGAAATTTCCCGTCTCTTAGTTTAACGTTCGAACGTTAACTTGAAACGTTCGAACGTACGATTCCTACTATACTAACTTATAATATAATATATATACTACATTTTATATATCTATAACTTTATACTACATTATATAGTATGATAGCATAATACTTTAAATGAGAACATAAATGTATATAATATATAAATTATACCATATATATAAATCAATAATATATATTAAATTGTTACTTATTAAATTCTTTACTATATACTAACTTATACTATAATATATATACTACATTTTATATATCTATAACTATATACTACATTGTATAGTATGATAGCATAATACTTTAAATGAGAACATAAATGTAACTAATATATAAACTATACCATATATATAAATCAATAATATATATTAAATTGTTACTTATTAAATTCTTTATTATATACTAACTTATACTATAATATATATA
This sequence comes from Juglans microcarpa x Juglans regia, assembly GCF_004785595.1. NCBI lineage: Eukaryota > Viridiplantae > Streptophyta > Magnoliopsida > Fagales > Juglandaceae > Juglans > Juglans microcarpa x Juglans regia. The sequence goes on along the minus strand of NC_054604.1, from coordinate 31,572,267 downwards.
CTACATTTTATATATCTATAACTATATACTACATTTAATAGTATAATAGCACAATACTTTAAATGAGAACATAAATGTAACTAATATATAAACTATACCATATATATAAATCAATAATATATATTAAATTGTTACTTATTAAATTCTTTATTATATACTAACTTATACTATAATATATATACTACATTTTATATATCTATAACTATATACTACATTGTATAGTATGATAGCATAATAGTTTAAATGAGAACATTAATGTATATAATATATAAATTATACCATATATATAAATCAATAATATATATTAAATTATTACTTATTAAATTATTTATTATATACTAACTTATACTATAATATATATACTACATTTTATATATCTATAACTATATACTACATTGTATAGTATGATAGCATAATAGTTTAAATGAGAACATTAATGTATATAATATATAAATTATACCATATATATAAATCAATAATATATATTAAATTGTTACTTATTAAATTCTTTATTATATACTAACTTATACTATAATATATATACTACATTTTATATATCTATAACTATATACTATATTGTATAGTATGATAGCATAATACTTTAAATGAGAACATAAATATATATAATATATAAACTATACTATATATATAAATCAATAATATATATTAAATTGTTACTTATTAATTCATCAATAAACACTATAAACTCATAAACTATTCACAAAATTCACAAACAATAATTACAATTATTTCAAGAGTAAGCATAAAATCATAACAACATGTATAAACATATTGCTAAACTTTAGAAATATAACAAGTACTCACAAAAAAACCAATAATCTAATTGTCAATAATATTATATAACATCCTAATATATAACATAAACATTTATAATATAATATATTATAGATAAAATTTTGAAAATTAAATTGAAAAACGTTCGAATGTAACAATAAGTACGTTCGAACGTTCTGTGTATATAAGGCCAAAACCGAACGTCGAAACGACATTTCCAAAACGTATCCTTCGTCTACTCCGTTGCACGCCGCCACGCCTCAGTCACCGCTGCCGTCAACTCCGCCACAATCATCACTAAAAGGTAGGCATTCATCTTTTATTCAAATAACATGTATTTTATTGAGATTTGGATTGAGATTTGGATTGAGTTTTGTTTAAAACCGGATAAGTGGTTACAAGATTTTCAACTTCATTTTCCGGCCACCACGGCCAGTCATTGGCCGAATGGTCATCGTAGAAATGTTTCTTGAAGTGTATACTTTATTTCCATGGTGACATTTCGGCATTTAGAATCTTGTAGAGAAATTTTTGAGATTTCAATAATGGCTGAGTCGACTCAGCCATTCTGCGTCGAAACGTTCGAACGTTTCATCAAGACATTCGAACGTACGATGTTTAAATTACAGAGCCGTTACGGCTTCCACGTTCGAACGTTAATTGTCTTACATTTGGACGTCATATTCATCAATTTTCGGTCTAAACGTTTAATGTCTACGTCAGGACGTACTACTTTTTAAATATTATTAAACGACATACGTTCGAACGTGAATATTTTACTTTCGCACGTAAATCACATACGGTCGGACGTTTAATTATAACATCCGAACGTAGTGATTTTCTACATTATTCATGCTTCGACGTTCGGACGTTCATATTTACGTTCACACGTAAAACAAATACGTTCGAATGTATTTGTTTTAACGTCCTAACGTACGTCAGCCAATATTTATTTACTGCTTATGTTCGAACGTATTTGTTTTACGTTCGAACGTAAATTTATTTACATTATTTTACGTGCGAACGTATAAATAAACGTCCGAACGTTTTATCTTTAACGTTCGACCCCTCAATGGTTCAAGAATTCTATATGGGGATGTGTGACATGCCTCCGGATGTATCCTCTCACACCGTGACTGTACCTCGGGATTCGTCGAGGAGTTGAAACATTTGCACACTCGACACCCGTGAGGATGTAGGCACTTCTATATCATCTACTGGCCGCCCATTTGAGCCAGCATCAGCAAGAGATGCAGGCCAGTCAGAGGCTGAGGATACTGGCGTCGAGGCTTGGGATGATGACCGAGACGAGGATTTCTACATCCTCATCGGGAGGGACTGCATGCAGATCGAGCGGAAGAACGCCTTCAACCAGAACCATCTGCTGCATTTCTTCTGCATGTTGCACCTTATTGTTGCAACAAATGTCGATCCTGTGGCTCATAAAACCACATTTAGTCGGCTTCGGGCAAAATTTTTGATACTAGTGGCACGTGGAGATCCTATAGATTTGCCACTGCACATCTTTGAGAGGATTCGTTACGAGGCGAGCATCGTCTCCACGGATAATCTCCCATATGGTGTCCTAATCAGTCGACTATTACTTGCACGGGGAGTGCCGACCCAGCCAGAGGAGCGGGTCAAAGATCAGATGAGCCCTCTCGACATGACCACGCATCGACGTAGCATTGGACAGGCGAGGGGACGTCAGCCACCCCCTGTAGAGGATCTAGTTCCTCCGACGCAGCCTGAGCCAGGTCATGTCGGGAGTAGTAGTCAGCATACGCCGAGTACATCTGCAGGAGATGTGCGGCCTGCTTGGGTTGATGCGGTCATCTCACAGCTGACTGCGCATATCGATCATAAGATCGATCGATCGCTCAAGGCTATATCGGCGTCTGTTGCCGAACTCACCCATCGTGTAACTATCCTCAACGACAAGGTTGATACCTTGACTGAGGAGGTACGGAGTTCGACTTTTGCGGATAACGTTATCATCTGACTGTTGTTTACTACATTCTATCAAATTTTGTATTTTATTTTTAATATTTGTAACGAAAAATATTATTGAATATTTCTATCGTTTTTTAATTTCAATTTTTAATCTTCTTTGATGTTATATTTTTCAACTTTAATACTAAATTACTGCATTTCAAATATATATATAAATCAATAATATATATTTATATATTACAAAGTGTGTATATATAAATATATACAATTCAATTTTTTAGACTTGTTCACAAATTATGCACAATAAAAATCACATAATTTTTAAATTAAAATCATTTAATTTAAATTTACAATAAACGTTCGAATGTTATTACTTAACGTTCGAACATTGGTGCAAACATTTTACGTTCGAACGTAAAATTAATAACATTCGAACGGTTGCGCCAAAACATTTTACGTTCAAACGTAAACAGACATAACGTTCGAACGTATATGTGACGTTCGAACGCATATTTCCTATACGTTGGAGCGTAAAAAAATCTCATTCTATCTTTAGTGACGGTTTCCAGAAACTGTCTCAGAAAATGCCTTTTAGTGACGATCTAGGGACTGTCACAATTTTCCAACCGTCACTAAAAAGTAATTGTGTTGTAGTGTAGTCTTCTTGTACTGTCATCAACTTCAACATATGATCAGCAGCTATAAACAATGACAATACAATTTTATGTTAGAATTGATAAAAACTAAATGTTAAAAATTTGCGGAATTAATTATCAAAGCAAAAAATTTAGAGAATACATACCCTAGTTGAGAAATGATTTGGTGTTTGCAATGATAATAAATGAAGCTTTCATTATGTTCATACCCAGTTCCCTTATTATAATTGATGCATGACGTGTAAAAAAATATTTGGTGCAAGTTAATCATATTTATCTTCACCTTGATTCAGAATTTTACTTTCTACATCATATTAAAAAAATTTTTTTAGACAAACTGTTAGGATAGAAATTTAAATCTGGTACTAAGTAAAGGATTTTACTGTCATGGGTTACAAACACTTCGTCAATTCGACAATATCGCAATTGTTGGTTATTTCTTGAACACCAATCGACGTTACATATAAGAAATTCACCGTAGGTCAAGCTTATAGTCAGATTTGTCAAAAACAATTTATGTGTAGAATCAACTTTAAAGTTTTTAACTAATGCGTGATAAATTAAGTAATGCAAAATAACTAAAATCTTTCTAAAATACTTACATTAAGAACTTTGGACGTGTTGGGTTTGAATAAAAGTCTACAACTGTTTCAATTATCAGTTGAAATTTGCATTACGAAAACTGTTTCAATTATAAAGGATTTACAATTTGGCATATTAATTACATTTCTCAGCAACAAGAAAACTTATTATAACAAGAATTTTAAAATATTGAGAACATTCCTCCCTTGCAAAAAAAAAAAAAAAGATTTGAATAAAATAATTAGGAATTTTTTTTAATCAATTGTTTTTTCCAATAAGCATGCTTGGTAGATGTACAAAAATTAAAATACATCTTGTGATAATTTTGCATTGTTTCACAAAAAATGTTTTAAATTATATTTTCATTTTTTGGAAAGGAAGAATGTCCCAAGTGTTTTGAGTTTTATTATCACAATATAGATTTTGTTTAGATATATTACTGCAGCGAAATATTAAAAGTCTAAAACGATTCTTATGTTTCTAAAGAGGAGGAGATGAATGACAAAGATAAGAAAAAAATAAAGAAAAAACATTATAAGGGTGGTTCGGATTTTTTTTATACTTATTTACAATAAATATAAAAAGATTGTTTAGATATATTTTTTACAAATATTTTGGAATGATGCAAAAAAATTTAAACCACTCTTAATTTGACATGCCTTTGAGGATGTCTTTCCTTTCCCAACAAATCAACTTCAAATTAGCATGCATGTGAATGTACATGACATGGGAATAATTTATTTTTAAAACCGAAAGCCATACAAATCGAATCAAATGATATATAACTCTATTTTTAAAGAAAACATTGACTTTTAACGGGAAAAAGCAAAAACTAAATGCCTAAAAAAATGAGTCCAAAAAAGTATAAAACCCAATAACATACAAACAGAACCAAATATGTAATACAAAGATGCCAACGATTCTTATGGTATAAAAACAGAAGAACATCTATTAAGCTAGTAATAACAAAATATACAAATCCAACAATAATCAATATGTACAAAAAAAAAAAAAAAAAAAAAAAAATACCAACCACCCAATAAATATAAATTTTGAACCCACTTGTTGGAAAAAACACCAACCAAAATATACAAGCCCAAAAAATAAAACTAAAAGATGTACAAACTCTAAAGTAGCCTGAAACACATACATTCGGAAAATATAAATAATTTTGAGTCCACATGCTCAAATAAATGCCAACCAAAATATACAAACTCGAAAAAAATAAAACTGAAAGATATAAAAAAGTCCAAAGTAGCTTGAACTCCAAAGGAAAAAATTGGGAGCAAACTATACAAGCATGAAATAGAACTAAAAGACATACAAACCTCAAAGTAGCATAATTAATTTCACAAATAAAAAATTCCATGTTTCCTGCGAGGAGCAAACGAACAAGCCACATTAAACAAACGGTAAAAAACTCAACAGACATTATAATATGGTGGGCGGAGGCGGAACTGCAAGTTAAATATTTTTTTTCCAGAAAGATAAATGAATAAAAATGTCCTCATAAGCACTTTTTTTTTTTCTTTTTTTCTAAACACTTCCTTAAATGCCTTAAAGATTATAAAAAGACCAAGTAGAAATGGCAAACTCAAAATATAAAAATCAAACAGCATAAAACATTATGATCAACATCCAAAAAATTAAAATTTCCCCCCGCCGGGGGGGAGGGGGGGGATCCCAAACTTTCTATAAGGAACAAAGAAACAAACAAGAATAAACAAAGGAGAAAATCCCAACAAAATATCATAACATGAAAAGCATAATGGAAGGTAGCTAGGGTTTTTTTTTTTTTTTTTTTTTTCCTGGCCAAAGCTTAAAAAAAAAATGCTTCATCGTTCTAAAAAAATAAATTACCAATCCATTTGAAAAAAAAAATTAGCAAAAAGAAAATACAAATGGGGGGTGAAACTGAAAGCCATATACAAACCTCCAAGTAACTGAACTGGGCATGAAACGGGGTGTGTAGTTGTCCTTGATGAAGGGCACATTCCTCGAAATTATGATAGCAACATCCATCAGGAATTCTTGAAAGAATAATGTGTTGCTCCGTTCTGATACTTGATAATGGTCGAAAGATGTAACTGTCGGCATTCCAATAAATGTGTCCTTCATCTCAAAATAGGAAAGAACATTATTTATTAGGAACTCCTTTTGAAAATAATTTCGAGGAGCTATATAATACTCTCTACTCGGCGAAGGCACATTTCTCAAACATAAGACATAAATAGAGATATTTTACAAGTAAAAGTGCTTCAAACCCCCAAAAAGGTAGGAAAACAGATATTGGCATGAAATATAAGAGGGGAAAAAATCAGGGAAAAAATTCCACCGAGAAAAGAAACGAAGAGAAACATAGAGGGGTAAACAAACTTCAAAAAACAAATATGCACTGAAAAAAATAACAAAAAGATACACAGAAGCTAAAACAAAATCAGAATACAAGCATGCACAGAGAAAAGAAATGAAGAGAAAGACACTTAGCGAAAATATGAAAAACAAAAACACAATAATACAACAAAAATCATAATATTTTTTCTAATACTATAATTTTTTTCTAATAATAGGTTTTGCACATCCAAAAATCAACAACAAAAATACATAAAAGGTAAACAATGGGATCCGGATCTCGCAGAAAGTGAGAAAATAGGAACCGAAACAACATACACAAACGACACTTCGAAGACCAACAAAAAAATTTCCCAGATTCAGGTCTAGATTCAGATGCAAAAATGAACAACAAAATGAAAAAAATACCAATAAAACCTTCAAATCCAAATGCGTTGCACAAGGTCAACACCGCTCTTACTTTCTAACATGAACCACCTAACCCAAATGTTTAGAGCAATTAAGTACAAATAAAAGTAACTAGAGCTAAGCATGCAGCTAATTCTTTGTTACAAGATCATCCCTGCAAACTACAAGGGATGGTAGCATTGTAGAATTAAATCATTAAAATCGTGCATGGAAAATGGATAACCAAAAAATGAACTATAAAGATAAATGACAAAAAATGGATGACAACAATGTCTTATAAAATCACCAAACCCGTATATTTTACACTCTAACAAAATATGATTTTATATATTTTATATTGTACAATTGGTATTTTTTCTTCACCGATTGTACATTTGTTTTCTCCAATCTCTTCTTTAACTGCCTTCAATATTTTTAAAAACTAAATAAACATGACACACAAAAAAAAAAAAAAAAAAAAAAAAAAAAAAAAAAAAAAAAAAAAAACAAATTCATCAACCCAAACAGTATAAACCAATTTAGTCATATTCGGCTTTGTTCAATTCTTAAGATTCTTTTTAGGAAAATCATAACCGGTCTTTGCTTAATTATTCAGAAGCATTTCTTTATTTTTAATAAAAGCCTTGATTTTTATTCAATCAAAACTCATATATTCTTTTATACCTAGTTTTTTCCAAACATTTTTAACCAGTTTTTCATTAATATATAAGACGCATAACTTTAATTTTAATAAAAGCATTGAGTTTTAATCAATAAAAAACCATTTTTTTTTAATCCCTAGAAGGATTGAACAAAATTCTTTTTGTAATGCATAAATTTGATTTTGACAAACACCTTTTTTACTACCTTCAACATTTTTAAACATTTTACCAACTCCAATTTTTCAAATACCAAAATTCTCAATCAAAATAAGTATAGAAATAACAAACCTAAACATCTTAAACAAAAAAATGAATTAAAATTCTTTAAAAAAAAAAAAAGACAAACTCAGATAAATAGAAATGACAAACTTAAACATTTCAAACAAAAAAATAAAATAAAATGAAATAAAAGCACCTGGTTTTTTTTTTCCAAAAAGCTGGAACTGAAAATCCAACAATATACAAACTGAATTAAACATATTAATAATAAAACCTAAAAATCCTAAAAACGGAACGAATAAAAAAATATGCATATGAAAATCGGGAAAAGAAACTGAAAGAAATGTACAAACCTCAAAGCATCGTCAACTCCAAATAGAAAAGTGTAAATTCTCGGCAAGAAACAAACCAACAAATTAGATTAACTAAAGGGAGAAAAAAAAAACGATGACACAGAAGGAAAAAAAAAAAATACAGAATCTCAAAGCATCATCAACCCCAAAACATTCCATGCAAAATACTTTTAGGATATATATATATATATATATATATATATATATATATATATATATATTTTAAAAAGTACTATACATAAATCTCCATTAACAGAACCTAATTGCAAAACCCTCGGATAGCACAAGTTTTTTTTCAACTACAAGATTTGCGTGAAAAAAAAAACCAATAAATTATTTAGCCTGCTTTAGGTGACTTTCTTCATTGGTTAACCAAAAGACATACAACATGACGTTCGATCTTTATTCTCAGCCTTTATTTCCCCCCACTCCCTAAGAAACTAACCAGAGTCTTTGAACAAAAAAAAAAAGTCTTAAAATACGACTAAGACGTGCACAAACTAAGGTGACTAACCAACTAACTCAGAAGAAGATTCATGACTTTCTAAAACGTAACTTTCCTGTCTTCTTTATCCACTTTCTAAGCAACCAAACTTAAGCTAAAAGTTACTTTCCAAAAAGAAAGAAAGACAAGAATGTTAAAAACACAATTACATGGTCGTATATATATTCAAAGACCCATACTTGAGCAAAGAATCTCGCTTCTCAAAACGCATATAGATTGAATTTCTACCACCAGATCCGAATTAAATTCCCATACGACACACACACAAAAACACATAGAGAGAGAACTTCGGACAATGAAAAGTCAAGATGAAAAGAGAAAAGCTGAGATGGGGAGAGAGGGACTGATGTTGGGGAAATCAACACAGCGGAAGGGATAAAAACAGTAATAAAAGAGTACACTCTACGCACTCAGTGACACCAAGAATTTAACGTGGTTCGGCAACTGCCTACATCCACAGAAAAGAGCTTCACTATTAAATAGTGGTATGCAAGAAAATATTACAGAGGATGAGGATCACACTCCACTCAACTCAACTCTCTTCTTTTCTCTCAGAGCTCTCCAGGCTCTCTCTCTTTTCTCTTCTTGAGTGTGTATGAAGCTCGCGCATGGAGCTTCAATTTATAAGCGAATGTATATCGCATTACCGTATGAATGCATTTAATATGTATTCAATAGACAGTTGGGCGCTGGGCACTGGAGGTTGAGAAGCAAGCAGTCATTGTTGACTGCTTGCTTGGGGCAGGGACTTCAACAATTCTCCCCCTCCATGCCCATTTACCTAGATGCTATCCATCCCAGCTATGTCTCTGCATAGCTCAAGCTTCTCACTTGTAACCACCTTCGTCAGCATGTCCGCTGGATTCTCTTTCATATGGATCTTCACAAGTTTCAATAGCTGTTGTTCCATCGCTTCGCGTATCCAATGATATCGGATATCAATATGGTTGGTGCGGGAGTGGTACATTGAATTCTTGCTCAAATCTAGAGCACTTTGACTATCACAATGTACCGTGTAGTCTTCTTGACTAACCCCTAGTTCTTAGAGAAAACGCTTCATCCACAACATTTCTTTCCCAGCTTCTGCTGTGGCAATGTACTCTGCCTCAGTTGTAGATAAAGCAACACACTTTTACAATTTAGACTGCCAAGAGACAGCTCCTCCTGCAAAAGTGAAGAGAAATCCTGAAGTAGATTTCCTGCTATCCAGATCTCCTGCCATATCTGAATCTGTATAGCCTTCCAAAACTGGTTTATCTCCCCCAAAACACAAGCACATCTTCGATGTACCTCTTAGGTACCTGAGAATCCATTTGACTGCTTCCCAATGATCCTTTCTTGGATTTGGAAGGAATCTGCTCACCATGCCTACAGCATGAGCAATATCTGGTCTGGTACAAACCATTGCATGTATCAGGCTTCCTACTGCTGAAGAGTAGGAAATTACTTCCATTTCTTCAATCTCTTTCTTTGAAGAAGGACACGAGCTCTTGCTCAACTTGAAGTGGTTAGCAAGTGGAGTATTGACTGGCTTAGCATCTCCCATGTTGAAACGTCTGATGACCCGTTCAACATATTTTTGTTGTGATAGCCACACCCTTTGACATTCCTATCACGAACAATCTTCATGCCCAAAAGTTGCTGTGCTAGGCCTAAGTCCTTCATGTCAAAGGACTTGGATAGTTCCTTTTTTAGTTTGTTAATCTTGGACCTATCCTCACCAACGATTAACATATCATCAACATAAAGAAGGAGTATGACAAACTTGTCATCCTGGAACCTTCGAACATAGACACACTGATCTGCAACAAGTCTCTTGTAACCATGACTCATCATGAATGAGTCGAACTTCTTGTACCATTGCTTCGGTGCTTGCTTGAGGCCATAGAGACTCTTCTTTAGCTTGCAGACTAAGTGATCTTTCCCTGGAGCTTCAAACCCTTCTGGTTGCTCCATATAGATTTCCTCCTCCAAATCTCCATGGAGAAAGGCTGTCTTCACATCCATCTGTTCGATTTCCAAATTCAAGCTGGCTACCAATCCGAGTATACTCGGATTGACATCATTTTCACCACCGGGAAAAATATCTCGTCAAAGTCGATTCCCTTCTTCTGTTGGAATCCTTTGACAACCAATCTGTCCTTGTGTTTTATCAACTTTCCTTGGCCATCTTTCTTCAGCTTGAACACCCATTTGCTCTTTAGGGCTTTCCTTCCTTCAGGAAGTTTCACCAACTCATAGGTTTGATTTTTCTGCAAAGAACTCATCTCTTCTTGCATTGCCTGCACCCATAGGCTCCTATCAGCATGGGTTTGAACTTCCTGGAAGCTCTCCGGCTCCCCCTCATCAGTAAGCAGAATATAGTTTGATTCCGGATATCTCATCGACGGAATCAGTAGGCGGCCTCTTGCCGATCTTCTTGGTTGAGTTTCATCAACCAAAGGAGGTTCATCACCATCTAACCCTTGTGGTGGTACACCAGCTGCTGGTGGAGAGGGTTCTTGCTCCCCCTGCTCAACACCCTAAGCTTCTTCTTCTGCTTCTGGATCTTAATCTTGCATATCCTCATTATCTGTGGCGAACTGTAATGGTGCAGGATGTGTATAGGAACTAAGCTTTACTGACATCGAGAAAGCTTCAGTTCCTATATGCTGGTTTTCATGGAACACAATGTCCCTACTTCTGACAATTCTCTTTGTCACTGGATCCCATAATTTGTATCTGAATTCTTCATCTACATATCCAACAAAGATACATGGAGTTGACTTAACATCGAGCTTCTGTCTCAGCTCCTTGGATACGTGTGCAAAGGCTTTGCACCCAAACACTCTCAGGTGAGAGTAAGAGACATCTTTTCCAGACCAAACCTTCTCAGGAACTTCAAATTCCAGTGGTGCGGAAGGTGATCTGTTGATCAGGTAACAGGCAGCACGAACAACTTCACCCCAGAATGACTTTGGTAACTTAGCCATACTGAGCATGCATCTTGTTCTTTCAATGATGGTCCGATTCATTCTTTCGGCTACACCATTGTGCTGAGGGGTATATGGGACTGTCTTCTCATGTTGAATACCGCGATCAGCACAGTATGCAGCGAACCTTTTGGAAACATATTCTCCTCCATTGTCCGTTCGCAGGCACTTCAACTTCTTTCCCGTCTCTCTTTCTACTAGGGTGTGGAAATTCTTGAAGTGCTCGAAGACCTGATCCTTTGACTTCAAAACATATACCCAGACCTTTCGTGAAGCATCATCAATGAATGTCACGAAATATCTGTTACCTCCCAATGACTCTTCTTCCATGGGACCACATACATCAGAGTGTACCAGACTCAACAACTCTGATCTTCTCTTCGTAGAGGAATTGAACGAGACTCTGCGTTGTTTGCCAAACAAACAGTACTCACAAGGGTTTAACGCTATTCCTTTGGCAACCTTGATGAGTGCCTTTTTCGCAAGCGTATCCAACCCTTTCTCACCCATATGCGGAGTCTCTTGTGCCACAGATTCGGTGATGCCTCGTCTTCTGCTGCATTGAGGCTATCAGTATCAATCTTCACATGGGTCTTGTACAACGTACCGCAAATATGTCCTCGGGCGACAACCATGGCACCTTGTGACAGCTTCCAAGTGTCATTGCTGAAGTAGCTGTCATAGCCCTGTCGATCAAGGGCTGTTCCCGAAATCAGGTTGAGCCGAAGGTCAGGAATGTGTCGAACATTTTTCAACACCATGGTACAACCAACGTTGGTTTTTATCTGCACTTCGCCAACTCCCACGATCTTCGAGGAACTGGCGTTCCCCATCCTTACCGTACCAAAGTCTCCTGCTTTGTACGTAGTGAAAAATTCACTATGGGAAGTGGCATGGTATGATGCTGCTGTGTCTACCACCCACTCAACATCATGGCTTGCAACGTACAGACACGTCTCGTCACTGGTGGAGAGTATTGCCACATCTCCCGAAAGAGTGACAAGGGTTTCACCATCTTCTTTCTTCAGCTTACTACTTTGACCTTGCTCCCTTAAAAACTTGCGGCAGTTTTTTCTTATGTGGCTTTCTTTGCCACAATGGTAATATTTCATGTTACCCGTCTGCTGGTTTCTGCTACTGCTGGACCTTCCATGTGGTTGAGACTTCCCTCTGTTTCTGCCTCTACTTCTCCCTCTATCATCACCTCGAGGCCTTTCTCTACTCTCGGTGACAAGGACATGAGTTTGATTCATGCTTGTCTCTTTTCGTCTGGCCTCCTCATTAAACAGGGCATCTTTAACCATCGTCATGGTAAGTTTGCCATCTGGAGTAGAGTTACTGAGGGAGACCACCAGCGTCTCCCAACTATCTGGTAACGAACTGAGAAGTAGCAGGGCTTGTTCTTCATCGCCAAGATTTAGGTTGACGGATTCGAGCTGGTTAACTAGGTTTTGAAACTCGCTAGTGTGCTCGGCAACAGAGGTGTCGCTCTTTAACTTCAAGTTAACAAGCCGTCTCATCAAGATGGCCTTGTTTCGAGCAGTCTTAGCTTGATACATATCCTCCAACTTTTTTCAGAGGCTATATGCATCTGTCTCCTGGGCCACGTGGTGAAAAACACTATGGTCAATCCATTGTCTGATCCGACCGATAGTCTTCTTGTGCATCTTTCTCCACACTTGATCCGTAACTTCATCTGGCTTCTTCCCTTCATCTTCCAAAGGGTCAAACAGATCTTTACAGTTCAATAGATCCTCCATCCGAGGCCTCCAAAGACTGTAGTTTGAGGCAGTCAGCTTTATCATGGCGCCTGATGCTGAATCCTCCATGAATTTAGACTGATTCTAAATACAAAATACAAGTACAAGATTTTTGAAGTGGAATATCGCAAAACGGACAACACCGTTGTGTCTGGAACGTTTGATTTTGTTGGAAACGAGTCTTGTTTCGTCAAAATCGGACTCATATAGCACAAGGAATGAGCAAAAGAACCAAAACAGGAACACTGTCGCACGTGCAGCACGTGGCGCGACTAACTGCGCGTAGGCCCGTGTTCTTCACGCGCCAGAACCTCACTGGAGCGCGTGGAACGCTTAGGCGCGTGTAACTCACGCGCTTTCTGGAGTCAATAGAAACGTCAGGCGCGTGAACTTCACGCGCAAGGGCCTCTCTGGAGCGCGTGCGGCGCGTGCTGAGAGTGGTGGTAATGCGCTCGGTCCTCTCCTGGGCGCGTTTGGAGCGTGTCGAGAGTGGGCTCACTCTCTAATCTTCAGACGGCGCGTGGGGGAGCGTGCAGCGTCCGTCCGGCCTCTGGTATTTACCGCTTTTCTTGTCTCGATGAGACGAACACAGTGGTATGCTCAAATTTGAAAACTGAGCTACACACTAAAAACAAGTTTTCTGTAAAAAAAACTTTTCCCAACAATCGCTCTGATACCACTTGTTGGGGAAATCAACACAACGGAAGGGATAAAAGCGGTAATAAAAGAGTACACTCTACGCATTCAGTGACACTCAAGAAGAGAAAAGAGAGAGAGCCTGGAGAGCTCTGAGAGAAAAGAAGAGAGTTGAGTTGAGTGGAGTGTGATCCTCCTCCTCTGTAATATTTTCTTGTGTACCACTATTTAATAGTGAAGCTCTTTTCTGTGGATGTAGGCAGTTGCTGAACCACGTTAAATTCTTGGTGTCACTGAGTGCGTAGAGTGTACTCTTTTATTACTGCTTTTATCCCTTCCGCTGTGTTGATTTCCCCAACAACTGACAGCGGTGGCTACTGGGCATGGAGGAGCTAGGAGCTTCGGTGAAGGAAGAATGTTCGATGCTGGTGTGCGGTGGAGTCGTGTGTGACGCAAGGGGCTTTTGACGCTCGATGGTGGCTACATGGAGGCTGGTTGGCCATGAAGATTGTGCTATCCATGGCGGTTAGGTTGCAAGGAACTGTGCAAAGTAATGTTTTGAATACCATATCGGTGGCCGTCGGTCGATGCATTGAAACGAGATATTTCGATACTAGTACCGTTTAGGAATAGTCTATATATAAATAAATTATATATATAAATATATATACAAATTATATTATAAAATAATAGTCTATATATGAATAAATTATATATAAATATATATATATATTATAAATAGTATGTTATGAATTGGAGGGTCGAAAAATGGAAAAAAAAGAAAAGAAAAAAGTGAACACCGAAATATAGGTTGATAGGGCCGAAATATTCGCCAGTACGGTTGAAACGACTGAAATTCTAACCAGTACGAAACAACAGGCTTCCCTGTACCGGTTACACCACAGGAATGGTATATTTCGGCCGTATCAGCCGGTACTGTATAAAATTCAAAACATTGGTTCAAAGGGCTCATGGCAGGGGACGGTGTGGGGAAGGAAGAGGGAAGGAAGAAAAATAAAAGAGAAATGGGAGAGGAATTAGGGTTTGTGTGTGTGGGGTCTGAAATTTTAGGTGAGTATCACTCAGTCAAGGAAAAAATGGTAAGAAAAATAAGGGCAAACGCATAATTATGCGAACAAAACAGAGGGACAAAAATGGAAGTGAAAAGTGATCGAAAATTCATTGTTCATAAAACTGAGGGACAAAAACATAAAAACACGAATAAAACAAAACAAATTGAGGGATAAAAATGGTAAACAAACAAAATAGAAGGGCAAAATTGTAAAAATGAGAACAAAAGATAAAAGCAAAGGGGGCAAAAATGAAATAAAAAAAAATGGTAAAAAATCCAGACCATGAAGTGGCAAATTGACAGATGAATAAAACACTTAATTATAAATTTTATACTGACACAACCAGCAAAATGCAAAAGACAAAAATAATAAACTTAAAACACCCTAACACTCAACGGATAAAGAGGTGAAAAAGGAAAAATCGACTGATACAATCCCATTCCAATCCCTAACATAACACCAAAAAAGACTGAAAGAGAAAAAAAGAGAGACTAAAACTGCACACATGCACCAAAAGACCAAAAACCCTCACCTAAACGGACACAAAAGAATATAATAGAAGGACAAAAAAGACACAACACAACACACACGAACTATACACGGAAGGACAGTAAAATTACAGTTCACGCCGGATAGACTCTTATTATAATAGAATAGATAAAATGATGTTTCTCACCCATGCATTTGCTTCTCTCAAACTTATATTAGACCTTTACCCTACACTTTTTTTTTTTTTTTGTTCTTATTTCTCTTCAACATTATTTATGAAAATTACTGATCCTATGTAACAGTAGTATCCTATGTTGCTTTCAATTGCTTCTCGTGCTTTCAATTTCAAAAGGAGAAGAAAACAGGGGTTAATGAAAATGTTGCTTTCAATTGCTTCTCGTGCTTGTAACAGTAGTACTATCCTATGTTGAAGATGAAGCAATTGGGTCGGGCTAGACTACATGTACACTCTTTGCTCTTTAGAAGCTAAGTGAGCTTTGATTACATTACCATTGTCAGGAATTTATTTACGCAGATCTGCGAGATGCAATGTCATTCATGGATCCAAGAATGTAATTCATGATACATGTAACTTCAAATATCCCCTTTTATACTTCAATAGAGCATAAATATTTATGAAGAAGATCATAAATGCCCTCAAATATCTTATTCAAATATATGAGATTATGTATGAGTTAAAATATAAATTTATTGACTAAATTCAATAGGAATATGATATGAAATCAAAATTCAAATACTTTCAATAAGAGTGTAATGTAACCTCAAATATATTTTCTTTTTCTTTTCTCTTTTGCTTCAAATTAATAATTTATGAATTAAGAAGATCAATACCATTAAACTATATGGTCATGATAATAGCATTATTATGTGAATATTCACAAATTTAATCGAAAATACTCATTTTCGTTTAATTTTTCTCTTCAACCAAATAAACCGAAGAATTTTATATTTTTATCCTTTCAATTTTTCTACCATTCTTACCAAATAAAATCGCTTCAAAAGGTAAAACCAAAAAGTTTCGGTTTGGAGGCTGTGTTGACCAAGAAATCACCGAAAATATTGACTTATTGCGGTGATTTCATTTCTGACAAACAATAAATCGCCGCAATAGATTATATTTCTTGTAGTATAAAAAAAGTTAGATATATCCCATTTTCTCAAATTTTCATATAATAATTTTTTTTTTTAAATCTCACCTTGAGACACAAACTAAAAGAATAAACAGTTCTAAATTAGTTAGAATAGATTTGAATCGTCTAGATCAATTAATTTGTAATTGAATATATATATATATATATATATATATATATAACACTGATATCGGTTATGTTTTTTTTATGATTGTTGAATCAAAATGCCTATTTGGAACCATGTTGCATGATTGAACAAAGTCGCCCACCATTTTAGATCCAGTCACCCTAGCAATTAGTTCATATATATATATATATATTTGAGTTACACATTTTAATTTGCCTTTTTTGTTATTTTCTACAAAGACGGTACTGTCGATCCATGGGGGCATACACGCGCGCGCGGGGTCTACAACTCAATAGACAGGTGCATGCATGACAAATTACTGACGTGTTAGTCCTGATCAAAAGTTAAAATAAAAAATAAATTTGTATTTATCACATCATGATCAGTAATATGTCACCATGCAATCACAACAATATTTGAAGATTTTTATTTCTAGTAGAAACTGTAGTAGATTTGGCATATTTTGAAAAAAAAAAAGGAGTTTCATTGGGTCAAGAAATTAAAATACATAGGCCACGACACTTGATCAACGGCTTACACTTACAATTAAGCATGTGCTTTTGCGCATGCGATACATTAATAATGGTAAATTAAAGTTGTCAACAATTAGGAGGATAATGCCTCTCGCATCGCTCGATCGTAACATATGGTACGTAGTACTATCAATACTACTATATATTGATCTAGTGCACGCTACGATCGTCTTGAACAATTACGAAAATTGTCAACCTCAATCTGCAGCAATCAACACATAATCCTTCCACATGCGCGCGCGCGAGAGAGAGAGAGAGAGAGCTCCTAGCTAGCTGGACTCCAGTACTGTTTCCATGGCAACCGAGGCGAAGGGGGTAGGATTAGTAGAATCTGCAGAGACCAAATTGACAAGAAAATCAAAGATATCAGTGGTTATAACAGCCGAGGCAACGTCCTCTTTGTGAAGCGTTCTTCTCTTTCTTTGCATGGCTACCATCCATGACCTTCGTGTCAATTCCTCGATGAACAATTCACAAGCCTTGGAAAACAAGATGGGAGCCTCTCCAGATATCATGTTCACGTTGTCCCCAGATTTCTTCATGATCTTCTTTATCCTCGCCAACGGCAACAGGTGAGGCCCCGTTCTCCCTCCGGCGAGTATTCCCGAGTATATTCCGGCTTGCCTCATGATCTTCTTATAAATTTCTACGTACCAGCTCTGAGTCTGCTGCTAAATAGTTCCAAGGATAGCTAGCTGTGAGGATGGAAAGCATGAAATCCATGAAGCTATATATACATATATACACATATATATTATATATAGAAGAGTAGTGCATGCATGTGGTTAATTTGGGGAAGGTTTTGCATGAGTGAAGGAAATGCGCGCATGGGGGAATGGTAGTAGCACTGGCCGGCCAGCAAATCGATCAAGCTGCCAGCCGGCTAATTAAAACCGAATATTAATAATAATTTGGTATTACTAATTTGTAATATTTGATGATGGGATATCCAGTACACATTTTTGTTTCTTTCAGATCAGGAGAAGTTGAATTTTTATGGTCTTTGCGTAGCTAGCAGCTATATATATATATTAAAATAAAAGAAAAATATACGTACGTACGATAATATGAAGCCATATATTAAGAGTTTCATAATATTATTATTTAAATCAAACAATTAGGCATTTTCCCTAGCATCTAATTACGTGTTGACAATATGTCGACAAGCTAGCTAGGAAAATATTCATGTCTTAGGCCTTGAAATTAATAACCTAATTAAGCCCTACAGCTAGCTAGCTAGCAAATGATCATCAATTAATATCAGGTTGTATATATTTAATTTGAAGGATCCATAAGGACAAAGTACTACTTTGTGGCAAATCAAACTCAAGCAGATATATTAAATTGGACTCGATCGATCGATGTTAGTTTTTTTGTGTTTGGCCATTCGGTTAAGGTTTGAGTCGCTGAATATAGAACATATATACATATGTATTCGACTCCAGCTGATCAAATTTTATATATCTGGGATTTGTTGAGATTTGGTCCACCAACGTTATTGCATATATGCAGCATGAATTGATTAACAATTTTAGTTCATTTTTATTAATTATTGATTGAGTTGAGAGAGATTCTAAACCGAGTCATGATCAACTAATTTTACAATTAGTAATGATCTTCTGATCGTATGCATGCTCTCTTTCACCAATGGCCGGACTTTATTTTTTTTTTTTTGTCTATTTAATAAGGTGCGGTTTAGATAGTAAATTGAGATAAGATGAGATGAAAGTTGAATAAAATATTATTATAATAATATTATTTAATATTATTATTGTTTTGAAATTTAAAAAAAAAAACTGAATTGTTTATTATATTTTATATAAAAATTTAAAAAAGTTATAATTATGGGATAAGATGAAATAAGATGACATGACATGAGTTGAGATCACTTCTCAATCCAAACAGGAATAATATTAAACAATAATATTTCAAACTTTTATCTAAAACTAAAATTTCTCATCTCATTATCCAAACCTATCAAAACGTTTTGCTAGAATAAATCGTCATATCTAAAAATCATATATAATATGAAATAAAGAAAGAGAAAGGACCCAAAATGATGGGTTTTTTTTTTTACACCACATGATGTATATTGTATAGGCATTCTTGTGACCTAAAGTGAAAAGTTTATGGTATCTAATTATTTTGTGTGTAGGTACTTTCAATATTTCCTTTTCAGGTATGATTCAAAGTCAATCTTTTCTTCCCTTTAGACTAGGTTTCGTTTGGTTCTTAAATTCATCTCAACGCATCATTATAATTTTTTTAAATTTTAATACAAAATATAATAAACAATTCATTTTTTTCAAATTCTAAAATAATAATATTATTAAAAAATAATATTTTATCATTTCAACTCTACTCAACTCAATTCAGTACAACATTCAAACGCAGCTATATATCTCCTGCAGGAAGCTATATATTGATATATGATGACTTCGTGGTACGTACATTGAGGTTTTTTAAAATTGTATTTGAGTAATAAGGTATTATCAAATATTTTATAAATAGTAATAATAAAATAATAAATAATAGTGACATATTTGAAAACTTATTCTCAAATACCACTAGGTCTAATTTGGTCATAAAATTTATATTGAAATTAATATTATTTTGTCGTGGAGTGTTTTATTTTTATAATTTTGACAAATTAACAAGTTGGACATGCTAGCTAGCTAGGCGCTCTCCTAGGCAATAAAATAAAGATGGTAATTTATTCAAATTTCGTTCTTTTTTTTAATCTATAATATATTAAAAAAAAGGGAGAGAGAAAGAGAGAGAAGCAGCCATGATCCCTTGGATCAGTGTGCTCGGAAGATACGAAAAAGGCTCCCTTCATTATACAGTTTTTTTAACTGAGAAATGATTGGGTTGTTTGCACAGATTCTTCATGGGCTTGGGGCTGTGATTGTGATTAAATTCATGCAGGCCACTAAAGAGGGAGGGAGGTGGGCTCAGTTAAATCTGACATCTGTTATTATTGAGCCCTATTACTTTCCTCGAACTCTAAAATTGAACTAAACCCACTTCACCAAAGTCCGATCGATTTATTTTGGGGCATAATATTCTTCTCATTGAATAAGTCAGATGTTGTTATAATGACATATTTTAACTGGCTTATGATATTATTCACTTTAACTAAAAACAGTAACAAAAAAAAGTAGGTAAATTTGAAATTCACTAAGAAAAAATCTAATTTTTAATAATGAATTTTTTTAAAAGAAATATGCGAGATTTTTTTTTTTTTAAAAGAAGAAGACAGTATTTCAAGTTTATTGATAACCCTCACTTGTGACGGAGAAAAATTGTGGTTACAAATAGATACCTAGGATTACACAATAATCAATAAGGACCAAAACCCACACATAAAAAAAAACTAAAGCAACAATAAAGTGGTACCTATAAAGATAAGAAGGACAACCTGCAAAAAAACATTAGCTCACACAAATATAAGAAAAATAGATGCAATTAAATACCTACCTTACTATGAAATTTGCAAATAAGGAATACTAATTTTATCTATGCAAAGAGATCCCACAACTTACTGGGCAAAATATCTTTGTCTTCACTCCAGTCTATGTTTAAACCCTCAGCTCCCTCCTTAGCTAAAAATTCAGTCACAATATTTCATTCACGAAACACGACTTACTCTATACTCCACGCTTCCTAGGCATATATGAAGCTTGTCCCAAAAATCTTCAAAATACTAATTATTACAATTTCCCCTATTAAGCCATCTAACAAGGATTTGAGAGTCTGTCTCAATGTGAACTCGATAAAAACCAAGCTGACGGCACCTCCTAACCCCTTCTAGGAAATTTCTCATTTCAGTAAAATTGTTAGAGCCATGGCCTAAGAATACAACAAAAGCCGTACAAAAATTTCCACCATCATCATGAATAACACCCCTAGCTCCTGCTGACCGGATTACCCAAATTGTTACCATCCCTAATAAACTTCACCCAGTTCTACTGCGGTTGAATCCATTTCACCATAGATACTTTCTTAGGTTTAGGTAAAATCACTGGGATATCCATCCTCTTTAAAATATCAATATCCTTATAAGGGAGATTCACACTTTTAACGGTCAACTGCATAATACGACGAATCCAAACTTTAATAGCATGCCAGACCAAATTCATTGCAGCAAACTTACTTTCATACCTAGCTTTACAACACCAATCCCAAAGTTTCCAGGATATAATGGAAGGAAGAAGATAAAAAATAGTCTGAACTTGATTAGACTTTCCAGCATGATGAAACCAGAAGTTCACTTGCTCCTACCAAGTACCAAAATTACCTATGTGCACACCTAACTGAATTGAAGCCAGACACCAAATATGTCTAGCAATATCACCTGTATAAAGCATGTGGATACTCAATATGACCAGAAGAACAACAACAATTACATTTTGAAGCCATAGAAATACTAGTCATTTTAATCTTGGCATCCACACTCAAATAGTTATTAGTATCTTTTCACATGATTATAGAAATTTTCTTAGGGAGCTGATTATGCCAAATCCAGTTGGCCCAAGGTAAAGTTGGAGCTCAAACCCTAATACAATCCCAAACACTTTTAGTAGTGAAGTTACTGTCAATTTCCTTATTTCAAATAAGAACATTCTTCCCAACCTTACGATTAGCCAAAAATTGATATAAATCATTAGCTTTTTGAGGGCCCACTAATCTTAAGCGCGAGATCTCCCACCCATTTTCAATGTGACAGTCTTTAATTTTAATTAAGAGATACTCTATAACTGGATATTGATCTTTTAGGGGGCCACCCTCCTCCCAATTGTCTACCATAAATAAATGTTACCCTCCCGCACTAGCCACTTAGAATTAGCTAAGAGTTTCGGAATACATATAACAATAGATTTCCAAAACTGAGTACCCTTATTATGCTCCAATGGGGATAAATGATTACCTCTAACATACTTGTTACGAAAAAAGTCCACCCCACAAAGACTTACTCGAGATCAAGCGCCAAACAAGTTTCTTATGTAAGGCCGTTGAATATTCCCAAAGTCCCTAATGCCCAACACACCTTCTTCTGTAGGTCTACATATATTATTCCAAGACACCCATTTCTTTTTACCTTTTCTTTCAGAATCACTCGAAAAGAAAGAGCTCATGAGCCTATTCAGCGACTTAAGCATGACCTTAGGGATATGTAAGACAACTAAAAGATGAGTGACCATGCTAGACAAAACATGACGCAACAAAATAATTCTACCCCCAATAGAAGGCAATTTCATCTTCCAACATACAATTTTCTTTTTCAATTTACCAATTAAATCAACAAAATCACATGCCTTCAGTTTACCAACCACAATGGGCACTCCTAAATATTTAAAAGGAAAAGACCCTTCAGAAAACCTAGTAAAGCGAATAATAGAACATTTTCTAGAGATAGGAATATGTTTAGAAAAATAAATAGCACTTTTTTCTTTATTGAGAACATGTCCCGTCCATTCTTCATAACAATTCAAAACCTGCATCAAAACTTTCATAGATAAAAATAAAATATCATTAGCATACATAAAAATATCATCAGCATACATAAGGTGAGAAACAAGAGGGGTGCCTCGAGCTTGAGTAAACTGCCCAATTTTTTTTATTCTTGAAGGATTTCTGAAGCAGGCAAGAGAGAACCTCTTGCATAACAATGAACAGGTAGGAAGAAATGGGGTCACCTTGCCGCAGACCTCGTTCCCCTTTAAAGAAACCGAAAGGGGTGCCATTTATCATGATAGAAAATCACGGCGAAGAAATACATGTTCTAATCAAAGTACAAACTTGAGCAGAAAAACAAAAGGCCCCCAAAACATGTAATAGAAAATTACAATCCACTCTATCATAGGTTTTAGACATATCCAAATTAATCAAAACATTACCCCCATTAGATTTTTTATGGATAGAATGAACAAACTCCTGGGTTAAACTTATATTCTCAAAATTACTGCGACCAGGAATAAACGCCCCTTACTCTTGAGAAATCATCTTAGATAGCATGTTCGTCATACGAATCATAATAATTTTGGCACATATCTTATAAAAATTGAGCAGAGGCTAATAGACCTAAATTTATCAAAATCATTAGTGTTCTCCACTTTAGGAATCAAAACAATATAGGACGCAGTGAATAATTTGGAGAGGGATTTTGTTTTAAAGAACTTAGATATAGCTTCCAATAAATCCTCATTGACTAAATCCCAACAAAACAGAAAAAATCCAATCCAAAACCATTCGGACCAGAACTGCTCTCAACAAGAATACTAAAAAGAGCATCCTTAACTTCTTCCAGAGAAGGATATTTACAAATAAGTAAATTATCAGCATCGAAAATCACAAGAGAAATGAGGTTACTTAAAGTAGGCAAACCATGACTACTGCTATTCCCAAAAAACTGTTGAAAATACTCTACAACAGCATGGTGAATATCAGCAGGAGTACTTAACAAAGTACCATCAGCCAAACACATATTCTATACCCGATTCTACTTCTTAGCATTTAGGATAGTGTGAAAGAATTTAGAATTTTGATCTCCATCTTTCAACCAATTTTTTTTTTTGTTATGTGAGAAAGTCTCGTCGCCTCTCTATCCATCCAAGTAAAAAGATCCATCTTAGCCACCATGAGATCATTATCATCCTTAGGATTAAAGTATCCTTGGAGACTATTTTCCAATCTATCAACACGTTGCTCTAATTCTTGGATAATGATATTAGTTCTACCAAAAACATGCTTATTCAACTCTTTTAAAGCCACCTTAGCCCTTTTCAATTTAATAGACAACTTATGAATCCCAGCACCAATACAATCCTGCTTCCACACTCCCTCCATAAAATTAAGAAAATCCATATGGTCAGTCCACATGATTTGAAATCTAAACGGGTTAGGTCCATACCTGAACGGGTCCTCTCCCACTTGTATCAGCAGAGGAGAATGATATGAAGTAGTGCGTGCCAAAACCCAATAAAAAACATTTGGAAAACAAGTGAGAAAGTTAGAATCAATAAAACATCTATCTAACCTTGCCCATCTTCGAGCCAAATTGCCTTGGCCATTACACCAAGTCATACTCGAACATTTGGAACACATCTCCTGTAAGCCATAATTATGTATACAAAAATTAAAGCCTTCCATTGCATCAAACGGATGAGGATTTCCACCTCTTCTCTCATCATCTTTAATAATATTAAAGTCACCACAAAGAAGTCATGGAAGATTAATATTGCTATGCGCCTCCAAATCCTCCGAAAGACGTTTCTGTTCTAGTTGACTACACTTAGCATAAATAATAGTAAGAATGAATATATGACCATTCTCCTTCGCTTGCATAGTCATAAACTGATTAGAACCTTCCACTCGAATCTAGATTTTACTACCATACGCTTCATTTGTAAGGAAAGAATCACAAGAAAACTTTTCAAATAACTAGGGATTCTATCCCCCATCAAGAATGGCTCAGCCAAAGCTAAAATATTAAAACTATAATGAGAAATTATTTTTTTTAAATGCAAATGAAAAGTTCCGACTCTCTTTATATTCCAAAAAATTATAGGACTGATCATAAATTGAGTTTAGAAGGACGAGTCACCACCCTAGTGGAGCTCTTTTTCACAAACTTGCCATTTATCTTTTTTGGAATTTCTAAATCTGTACTATAATTCTTTTGCATATCGTCCCTCATCTTATTTCTCTCGGCTTCATGATCTGAGTGAATATCTTCTGGAGCCTCAGCACCAACCCCTTCCAAAGCAAAGGTGTCAACACCATCGACCTGTGTATTGCCCATGTTAGAATGAACTTCAGACCCCATTTGAGCACATCCTGACCCCTCCTCACCCACTTCCTTAACTGGTTCCAGACACCCATTCCCTCTAGACCTTTCTTGCTGACCAACACACACCGCAATAATAACCTTTCTGAGAGACACGGTACCCATTTTCTACTGCATATTCTTCAACTACTGACCACGATCCCCACTCGTACCAGCGTCTGCCACAACAACACCCGAAACACCTGAGACAACAGTTGCCACTACTACACCCGAAACATCACCCAAAAAAGCACCTACACTTTTTGCTTCATAACCTTCAACTGCCATAGATTCCCCTACTGCATAGACAGAACTTGCCACAACAGCGCTGGCCTCCCCTACACACACGATCAAGCTCTTTTGCATGTCTTGCATTTGGTCCCCACTGAATCTATTAAGCACATTGTCCATTCCTGCATGTCCTGCACATGTCCTACACCACATGACTTCTTTTGAACCCCAAATGACAGGTTTTGCATGCAATTGTTGTGCACAGTAGACATGTCCATACATTCCTGCAATAAATCATTGGATGCCTTTGCCGTCTCTTCTACCAGAATAATTTCCTGGCCCCTACTCTATCATCGACTGCCCCTTTTCTATACCTTTTTTACACTCTACATCCGGCACCACCTTTTGATCCCCTTTCTTCACCCACACCTGCCCTCCCCTAATTTTTCTTTTCAAATTATCAACCCCCACTCTGCATGTCTGTAGGTTATGTCCTTGCATTCTACAATTGTGACAATATGCATGAAGCCAGGGGCGGAACTAGAAAATCTAGTTTGGGGGGGCTAAGTTAAGAAAAAATAATTTTGGGGGGGCTAGATACTAATTTTTATATAATCTACTTTAAAAAACACCTTCTAAAATTTAATTTTCATCAAATTTTAAAAAATTTGGGAGGGCCAAAGCCCCCCCAAGCCCTAAGGTAGTTCCGCCCCTGCATGAAGCGTCTCATATACCACCTCTTGACGTCTATTGCACTGCAACCTAGGTTTCCCTATCTAAAAGTGAGTAATCGGTTCTTTAGACGCATCAACCTTACAACAGACATGGGCTCCATCAGTTCTCATCGCACAAAGTGTTGGGTTATGCCTACGGATGAACCTACCAAGTGGTGTCGTCAAAATTTTAAGAATCGAACTGTGAAAAAAATTAGGAGGCAAACCTGGCAAGAACACCCACACACTACAACAGAATGTGTATTTTGTGACAGAGAAAACTGTCACAAAAAAATGGCAAACCGTCACTAAAAATTTTTGGTGACGGTTTGAAACCGTCACCATGACCGTCACCTAAAGTGCGTCACAGAAAACATTTGGTGACGGTTTACTGTACAACCGTCACAAAAAATATTTTTAGTGACGGTTGGAAGTGTTCCGTTCGGTACAACGTTCGAACGTTCATTTTTTGGTGACGGTTATGAACTGTCACAGAAAATAACGTTCGGACGTAAAATCAAACGTTCGGACGTTATACCCGACCGATTGGCGTTCGAATGAGAGAAGTTGACGTTCGTTGGAGATCGTGTTCGAACGTATAAAATGTACGTTCGAATGTTAATGCGTCCGAACGTTAATTACATTAAACGTTCGAATATTTGTTCGAACGAAAACGTTAATGTTCAAACGTAGCGCGTTTAATGTTCGGACGTATACTCGAATGTAAACGAAGGAGCGTCCGAATGCAAGTTTTCTGTTCGAACGTTAGTCGCTTTACCGTTCGAACGGTTTGTTCGTTTAAGCGTGAGTACGTTCGAACGTATAGTTTAACGTTCGTACGATTCAATTGTATTTACGTTCGAACGTTTGTTACAGTGTGAACCAACGTTCGAACGATTTTTATTTACATTCGAACGTACAGATCAGAAATACTAATTTCATAAAATTTAAAAACATAATACCAATAGTATCATATTACATACCCAATTAAGAAGTAACAATGTCTTATAAAAGTACAAAATTAGATATTAAAACTAGTCAGAAATATTGATAAAAGTTATTTCTTCTTTTTCCCTCGCCCACGGGGATTTTGTTGCAACGACATAACACGTTCCATTTGCACCATCATCTCCCGTTGCACTTGCTCTTGCACTTCATTGCGTATTCTTTCCTCCTGGTCTCTCTGTTGGTCCTGCAAACGCGTCTCTAAATGAGACTGTCGTTCTAAGAGAGACTCTAACTCTTGTTGTCTGGACCTCATATACTCATTCTCACGCCGTGCAGCTTCTAAATCTGCCGTAAGATTATTAATTTGTGAAGCCGATGAGGTTGAGGAGGATGAACATTTATGCTTGATAGATCGTCCCAAACCTCTTGCCATACTAGACTGCGGCCCGAGCACTTGCGTGAATATGTCTATGTCACTAGGAGATGATTCCTCAGAAGCGGACTGCATCTCCAACATTTTGCTCTGCAATTTAAAAGGTAATGATCGTAAATAATTAGTAACGTATTAAAAGAAATAGAAATAAGAAATAAACTATTAAAATATTATATATCTATTTATTTAACAAAATTAACACTGCTTACATAATTATCTGCAGCGACAGGATCCATCCACTCACTATGCTCATTAGTGTGAGCAGCAGCATAGACATGAATGAGGGAAAAGTTTTCAGGATCATCACGTTTCTAAAAAAGCGAGAATATTAGCAATTTTAAAAAGATAATATTAGTACTTATCAGAAATAATATCAGGAAAATAAATGAATTCTATAATTTTTTAATTACCATTTTTTCAGCAAGACGATGGAATGACCTTGAACCGGCACGATGGTGGACAGTCATAACGGATCTATTCTGTGCATTTGTAGAACTCAAGTGCTACAAAATATATTAAAAATGTTAATTGTAATATGTATACATATAATATATAAAACGAATATGAATGTAAATAATTAAAAGAGATAAATGTAAAATACCTGATAATCTGGAGATGCGAAAAGATCACAACACTTTCTCCAATCATCTAACTTCATCTGCTGAAAAGGAGACTGCGCAGCCTCTTCCAACGTTTCAAACTTCTTGAAGTGGTCATGACATCGTCCTTTGTGACGTCGAAATAGTGTAGCCATCAACTCATTCACGGTTCTGAAATCCTCGCTACGGCCAAAGTCGAGGTCGAATTCATCCTAATAAGGGAATCAGGAAAAAAATATAATATATTAATCTAGGTTAAAAAAATGTACTGAAAAGTAAACTCACCAGCACACGACTTCGAATGTGCTCCTTAATCTCATTCGGAACATCTCGCCATGAGCGCACATAAAATGGAGCATAAGCTCGAACTAATGTGCCAATATAGGAGGAAAGCGCTGCTGCACTATCATCCACTCCTCCAGTGGAATTATCAGGAATTGTGACCTTCAGTTTACCATGCCTTCTATTTTTTTCAAGAGAGATTCCACGTGTATAGCCACGACCGCGACGTGCAGATGCATCAACTACATGATAATAGATATACTATAATTATAATTATATAGTTATTGAGAAAAAAGTATTAACTATATATATAATTATCAACGACAATATTTCCTTACTGGTAGGTGTCGACTGGCTGTTGTTCTCTTCTGTGTTAGCTTGATCTTCAGGAACGGATTCCTCGAGTGGGAAGTCCTCAATGGGTTCAGGACTTGGACTTGGCGGAGGCACATTTCTTCGTTGTCGTTTTGGCGGCATTCTTGAAAATAATTAATTATATCAAAGAAAATTAATTAGAAGAAATTATGAAAATTCAAGATATTTTATACTCACCTATATGAATAAAATATTTAGTACTTTTATTCTTCAGATGAATTTTCCATGCTTGTTTCAGAATCTCCATCAATAACATCTTCATCATCATCATGCACCTCTTCTTCATCATCTTTATCCACCTCCTGCCCGGATTCTGATTCGTCTTCATCTTCTGACTCGTCTTCTTCTTCTTCCTCCTCACTGACTTGAATTGAATGATCATTTAATACAGACGGGTCGAGATGTACGGGTGGGACATCATCTCTACACAAGGGAGCAACTCGAGTGCACCGAGGTCAACAAACAAGTTAATACCCTCTCCATCTTCCTGGTATGCCTCAACAATCGGAGTGTCATCTTCATCTCCACTATACTCGTAATCTGCACCCGTTCCTGCTTCATATATATTTCGAGGAACAAATTTTTGTACGACTCGCCAAGTTATCTCCCCACTATCTTCATCAGCACTTTTCATTGGATCAATCAAGTAATAGACTTGGGTAGCTTGACAAGCCAATACGAATGGATCATCTTCGTACCATTTAGATACAGTATTGACACTCGTAAAGTGATTATCCCTATGTATCGAAACCCGACCACCGCCTAGATCCCACCAATCACATTTAAAGACATATGTTATGGACCCACCCAGATATTTCAATCCGATAATATCACGTATGACACCATAATAGTCAATATCATCTGTTCCATGACTCCCCTCGACCAACACACCACAATTTTGAGTCTTTCTATTACGTTCACGGTCCAAAGTATGGAATCTATAACCTCGGACCGTGCATGCAGTATATCGAAGTGCTCTATTTGAGGGACTACGGGCCAATGCATACAATTCAGAAGAAATTGATCCGGGATCACGAGCACGTTGTTCCAAAATCTATAAATTGAAATAGATTATATTGATTATTTCATTATCCAGAGTTAAAAATTTCACAATATAACATATATATAATTTTAGTTCATACACGTTCTTCAAACCATCCGGGAAATTCTTCCTCGTGTCTTGCCTCTATATTTTCTACGCCTTCCGTCCTAAGTTTGTCCATGTGGTCACTGTTATAACATGTTGCAAAAGAAGTATATTTTGAGCACAACAATTCTAATTAATTTAAAGAAAACTATAATTATTCAAAGAAATGAAATGACATACTTAAGATAATCATCAATCTCTCGGCAGTTATTTAGCACATACCACCGAACTTTACCCAACTCTCCATCAATTAAACCGTAACCTGTTTGTGCACCCAAGGGTCGTACATTCTGGGAAAACACTGATAGCTCACAAGGAGGCGGAGTAGCAAGATCAGCATTTCGCTCTTGACGATTAAATCGTGTCTCAACACCACGAAGATATAGAGAGCAAAATGTTAACCATTCATCGTGTATATAGGCCTCTGCTATTGAACCCTCAGCTTTGGCTTTATTCCCAACAGTGCGCTTCAATCGACCCAAATATCTTTCAACTGGATACATCCAACGGAACTGCACCGGTCCACCCAGAAGTACCTCTCGCGGTAAATGTATTGCTAAATGGACCATGACATCAAAAAATGATGGTGGAAAGATCTGCTCAAATTTACATAGTATAGTAGCAATGTCTTCTTCCAATTTCGACAACACATCTCGATTTACTACCCGAGCGCACAAATCCTTGAAAAACATACATAGTTCAGATATGGCCACACGTACATTAGATGTAAGCTTCCCACGAATTCCCACAGGTAATAACTTCTGCAAAAATACGTGACAATCATGACTTTTCAATCCATTGATTTTCCAATCATCAGGACTCACGCATCTACCAATATTTGAAGCATAACCATCTGGCAACTTCACACCTTGCAACCATTTGCAGAAATCCATCCTCTCCTCCCTCGTCATCGTAAAACATGCATGCGGCATGACCACCCTGTTGCCTTCCACCCGTAAATGCAGATTATGTTTAATTCTCATTCTCTCAAGATCTTTCCTCGTCTTGATCGTGTCTTTCGTCTTTTTGTTAATACTCATCAATGTACCCAGTATATTATCACAAATATTCTTCTCTATATGCATTACATCCAAACTATGTCGCAACTTGCATGACGACCAATACGGCAAGTCAAAAAAAATACTACGCTTTGTCCAATTCAATTCTGGTATGGCTCGTTTTCTCTTGTTCTTTCCCCGACCTTTGCCAAAATTGTTCGCTCTAACATGTTCTAGTTGTTCCACTATCTCTTCTCCAGATAACTCTTTTGGTGCAATCCTATCCTCTACTCTCCCATCAAACTTGGCACATTCTCTTCTCCATGCATGATTTGCTGGTAAATAACGTCGATGACCCATGAAACACAACTTCTGAGAAAATTTTAGCCACTCACTAGCAGTTTCTTTATTACACGTCGGACACGCTAACTTCCCTTTCGTACTCCAGCCGGAAAGATTCCCATACGCCGAAAAATCATTTATGGTCCACATTACCGCAGCATGCATCTGAAAAGATGTCGACTTAGATGCATCATAAGTTCTAACCCCTGTTTCCCATAACTCTTTCAGCTCTTCAATCAACGGCTGCATGAATACGTCAATATCATTCCCAGGTGATCTAGGGCCAGGGATGAGTAAAGTTAACAAAAAGTTTGGCGCCTTCATGCACCTCCATGGTGGAAGATTGTACGGAATCAATACCACGGGCCAAGTGCTATAACTTGTACTCATATTCCCAAAAGGGTTGAATCCATCGGTTGTGAGTCCCAGGCGCACGTTCCGAGCTTCTAACCCGAACTCTGGATACTGATTATCGAAAGACTGCCACGCAAGTGAATCAGCTGGATGCCTCATATACCCGTCATTCTTAACTCTTTTCTCCTCGTGCCACCTCATATCATGAGCTGTTTTCTTACACATATATAGTCTTTGCAACCTAGGTTTCAAGGGAAAATACCGCAACACCTTAACCGGAACGTTTTTCTTACCTTTCCACCTCGACTCTCCACATACAGGACATGCTTGTTTCTCCTCATTCTCCTTCCAGAACAATACACAATCATTCTTGCATGCATGTATGGACTTGTACTCAAATCCTAATCCCTTTCTCAACTGCTTCGCTTCATAAAAGTTCTTAGGCAATGCAGACCCTTCGGGAAGCACCTCGTTAAATAAGTCCAATACCATGTTTATTGCTTTCGTCGACATCCCACACAATGATTTAATGTGAAGCAACCGCACAATAAACGACATTTTGGAATGTTTTGTACAACCTGGGTAAAGCTCGCGCTTTGCATCTTCCCACAGTGAAGGGAAATTTTCACAATCAGTCCCTGATCCACCAGTTGAGGCATTGTCGTTAACCTCATCCATAAACATCCCAGCTCCAATGTCACCCAACATCTCCTCCATCTCATCATGCTCATAATCATCATCCATGTGCCGCAAATAATTGTGATGATCGACCAATACATCTGCTGACCCTTCATACGGCTCACCATGCAGTACCCATCGCGTATACCCCAGATCCATACCGTTCACAAATATATGACGCTCTACTTCATCCAATCCTATCGCACACAAATTTTTACACCCTCGACATGGACACTTAATGTAACCACGACTATCAGCAGAAGCCCGTGCAAAATTAATGAAAGTTCTTACTCCACATGCATAGGGTACGTAATCCTTTCCAAGTCTATCGTCCAGACGCATCCAATTTTTATCCATTTCTAAAAACATCTATATATTAATAACACGTACATTGAAAATTCACATGCATGTCATGCTCCAATTCTCATTACTTTGTTGATAAGGTAGTTGGTCCTATCCCATTCGAGATTATATTCTCCATATTGCACAAATCTCGTCACTCTACTAATTTCTACGTTAGTAGAAATTTCGGCAGCACCTCCCCATAATTCTCCAAGTATACATGTTCAAATATCGGGATTGTCACCCGACGAACAGTATACCCGAAGAACAATGAAGAAGACACCGAAACTTCATATTAAACGTGGAAAGTAGCGAGTAACAAAAATGTGCAATACAGATAATATAATCTCAAACTGTCCACACTGGACAATTCAGGAATCAGTGGACACATAAATGTACACTGATTCCCAAACGGGTCTAAGGGTATTTATGCAATGACACACGCATCTAGCAATATAATCATACAACAATATCTCCATATTTGTTAAACTAAAGAGGGATGGAAGATTATGTGACCCCCTGTTTCGTGTCTTGTACACAACGAGGGAGAATGATCTTGAAGAAATGTTGAAATTTTGGTCTAATTACTTAACCGTCACAAACTGTCCGACCTCGACACTCCTCTCAAGGCCGAAGAGACTATGACAGTCAAGCAATTAGACCGAAATTTAGAGATTATAATTGTTATATATAATTTTAAATGTTATTATATAATTTTAATTATTATCATTCTACAATTATAATCTTAATTCTTATACTTAATTTAGTGAGTTATTTACTTATATAGACAATAAGTATATAATTTTTATATAAGAATCTATTTGATCCTTATTTCCTTTCTCTTTAGTTTATAATAAATAAGTATATTTACATATTCAAACTCTACTTATTTAGTAGTTTCAAGACTTTTTTATTGAAGAGTATTTTAAAGGTTATATTATAATTTTAATTATTATCATTCTTAAAATATAACTTTAATTGTTATACTTACACTATCATTCTTAAATTTCAATGGTATTATAATAATTTTAATTATTATAATTCTTAAAGAGTTACTTTTATTTATTATTACTTAATTTAAAATATTATTATCACAATTTTTCAAATCCATATCACAAAAACACATTGTATAAATATCATAAAATTCAAATAAAGACAAGAAATAAAAATTTTTTCTTACCAAACTCAACTCTCTCTAACTCTCCAACTCAACTCTCTCTCTCTCTGTGTTGCGCGCACGGGAGAAGAAAAAATGTTCAATGGCGCTCCCGTGCGCGCACTGCTTAAGTTCTAAAATTATTTGTTTAAACGTTCGAACGTTTAAGTTGTACGTCCGAACGTTAACTTAAACGTTCGAACGTTTAAGTTTTACGTCCGAACGTTATTTGATAAAATGCTCGTAGCGTTCGGACGTTTACAGTACACGTTCGAACGTAATAATATCTTTATAACATAAAATCTAGCGGGAAAGTTCCCGCACTTTAATCATATATGTTCGAATGTATCACAAGTTTTCGTTCGAACGTTTCTAAATTTAGAGATAAACGTTCGAACATTTAACTTAAACGTCCGAACGTTTATTTCATCAAAGTGTTACCATATTTGAGAGTTAAATTTTTCGCACTAATTTAAGTAACGTTCGAACGTTAACGTATTTGGTGTTCGGATGTACATAATTTTCTGGTGATTTTCATCAAATAACGTTCGAACGCATAGTCTACACGTTCGAACGTCTGAATAATCACACACATACCTTAATCGAGCGGGAAATTTCCCGCTCTTATTTAACGTTCGAACGTTAACTTGAAACGTTCGAACGTACGATTCCTACCATACGAACTTCTTACTTATTTGTAATAATCTAAATATATTCAAACGTCATTCACAAATAATAATTTAAATATTTAAAATTCATATCACAACATACTAGAAAAAACTCACAATATATTCACAAAATAACATGCCACATGTATTAACATATTTTTAAAATTGAGTAAGTAATAAACATATATTAACAAAGCCTAATGAAAATATATTTCTAATAAGAAACACAATATTTCAAATTCATATCACAACATATTTACAAAAACTCACAAACTATTTACAAACTATACAAATAATAATCACAATATTTCAAGAGTAAGTATAAAATCACAACAATATATTGATAAAGTTTAGAAATATACCTAGCACTCACAATATCCTCTTACAAATCAAAATCTTCCAACTTCCCAAAACAAGCAATCCTTCAAAAAAATACAACACTAACTTATTAGAAATATTCTATAACAAAAACACATTCTATAAATATCATAAAATTAAAATAAAGATAAGAAATAAAAATATTTTCTTACCAAAACTCAACTCTCTCTAACTCTCTAACTCAACTCTCTCTCACACTAACACCCTCTCTCTCTCTCTCTCTCTCTCTCTGTCTCTCTCTCTCTCTCGCTCTCTCTCTCTCGCTCTGTTGCGCGCACGGAGAAGAAGAAATGATCCGCTTCCTCCCGTGCGCGTACTGATTAATACCGCAAATTATTAGTTTAAACGTTCGAACGTTTAAGTTGTACGTCCGAACGTTATATGCTAAAATTTCACCCGCTCATAACGTTCGGACGTTTACAGTACACGTTCGAACGTACCCTTCTTATTTATATCATAAAATCTAGCGGCAAAGTTCCCGCACTTTCCTCATATATGTTCGAATGTATCACAATTTATCGTTCGAACGTTTGTAAATTTAGAGATAAACGTTCGAACATTTAACTTAAACGTCCGAACGTTTATTTCATCAAAGTGTCACCATATTTCAGAGTTAAATTTCCGCACTAATTTAAGTAACGTTCGAACGTTAACATATTTGGTGTTCGGATGTACATAATTTTCTGGTGATTTTCATCAAATAACGTTCGAACGCATAGTCTAAACGTTCGAACGTCTGAATAATCACACACATACCTTAATCGAGCGGGAAATTTCCCGCTCTTATTTAACGTTCGAACGTTAACCTGAAACGTTCGAACGTAATAGTCCTACTCTTATTTAACGTTCGAACGTAATATATAAACTATACCATATATATAAATGAATAATATATATTAAATTGTTACTTATTAAATTCTTTATTATATACTAACTTATACTATAATATGTATTCTACATTTTATATATCTATAACTATATACTACATTGTATAGTATGATAGCATAATACTTTAAATGAGAACATAAATGTATATAATATATAAACTATACCATATATATAAATGAATAATATATATTAAATTGTTACTTATTAAATTCTTTATTATATACTAACTTATACTATAATATGTATTCTACATTTTATATATCTATAACTATATACTACATTGTATAGTATGATAGCATAATACTTTAAATGAGAACATAAATGTATATAATATATAAACTATACCATATATATAAATGAATAATATATATTAATTGTTACTTATTAAATTCTTTATTATATACTAACTTATACTATAATATGTATTCTACATTTTATATATCTATAACTATATACTACATTGTATAGTATGATAGCATAATACTTTAAATGAGAACATAAATGTATATAATATATAAACTATACCATATATATAAATGAATAATATATATTAAATTGTTACTTATTAAATTCTTTATTATATACTAACTTATACTATAATATGTATTCTACATTTTATATATCTATAACTATATACTACATTGTATAGTATGATAGCATAATACTTTAAATGAGAACATAAATGTATATAATATATAAACTATACCATATATATAAATGAATAATATATATTAAATTGTTACTTATTAAATTCTTATTATATACTAACTTATACTATAATATGTATTCTACGTTTATATATCTATAACTATATACTACATGTATAGTATGATAGCATAATACTTTAAATGAGAACATAAATGTATATAATATATAAACTATACATATATATAAATGAATAATATATATTAAATTGTTACTTATTAAATTCTTTATTATATACTAACTTATACTATAATATGTATTCTACATTTTATATATCTATAATTATATACTACATTGTATAGTATGATAGCATAATACTTTAAATTAGAACATAAATGTATATAATATATAAACTATACCATATATATAAATGAATAATATATATTAAATTGTTACTTATTAAATTCTTTATTATATACTAACTTATACTATAATATGTATTCTACATTTTATATATCTATAACTATATACTACATTGTATAGTATGATAGCATAATACTTTAAATGAGAACATAAATGTATATAATATATAAATTATACCATATATATAAATGAATAATATATATTAAATTGTTACTTATTAAATTCTTTATTATATACTAACTTATACTATAATATGTATTCTACATTTTATATATCTATAACTATATACTACATTGTATAGTATGATAGCATAATACTTTAAATGAGAACATAAATGTATATAATATATAAACTATACCATATATATAAATGAATAATATATATTAAATTGTTACTTATTAAATTCTTTATTATATACTAACTTATACTATAATATGTATTCTACATTTTATATATCTATAACTATATACTACATTGTATAGTATGATAGCATAATACTTTAAATGAGAACATAAATGTATATAATATATAAATTATACCATATATATAAATGAATAATATATATTAAATTGTTACTTATTAAATTCTTATTATATACTAACTTATACTATAATATGTATTCTACATTTTATATATCTATAACTATATACTACATTGTATAGTATGATAGCATAATACTTTAAATGAGAACATAAATGTATATAATATATAAACTATACCATATATATAAATGAATAATATATATTAAATTGTTATTTATTAAATTCTTTATTATATACTAACTTATACTATAATATGTATTCTACATTTTATATATCTATAAGTATATACTACATTGTATAGTATGATAGCATAATACTTTAAATGAGAACATAAATGTATATAATATATAAATTATACCATATATATAAATGAATAATATATATTAAATTGTTACTTATTAAATTCTTTATTATATACTAACTTATAATATAATATGTATTCTACATTTTATATATCTATTATATCTATATACTACTTATTAAATAATCAATAAACACCATAAGCTCATAAACTATTCACAAAATTCACAAACAATAATCACAATTATTTCAAGAGTAAGCATAAAATCACAACAACATGCATGTATAAACATATTGCTAAACTTTAGAAATATAACAAGCACTCGCAAAAAAACCAATAATCTAATTGTCAATAATATTATATAACATCGTAATCTATAACATAAACATTTATAATATAATATTAAATTGAAAAACGTTCGAACGTAATAATAATTACGTCGAACGTTATGTGTATATAAGGCCAAAACCGAACGTCGAAACGACATTTCTATTACGTTCATCGTCTACTCCGTTTCACGCCGCCACGCCTCCTTCGCCGCCGCCGTCAACTCCGCCACAACCGTCACTAAAGGTAGGCATTCATCTTTTATTCAAGTAACATGTATTTTTTTGAAATTTGGATTGAGTTTTGTGTTAAACCGGATAAGTGATGCCGGATTTTCAACTTCATTTTCCGGCCACCACGGCTAGTCATTTGCCGAATAGTCACCGTAGAAATATTCTTGAAGTGTATACTTCATTTCCACGGTGACATTTCGGTATTTAGAACCGTGTAGAGAAATTTTTGAGATTTCAATAATGGCTGAGTCGACTCAGCCATTCTGCGTCGAAACGTTCGAACGTTTCACCAAGACGTTAGAACGTACGACGTTTAAATTTACACAACCGTTACGGCTTCCACGTTCGAACGTTTGATTATAACATCCGAACGTAATGATTTTCTACATTATTCATTCTTCGACGTTCGGACGTCCATATTTATGTTCACACGTAAAACAAATACGTTCGAACGTATTTGTTTTTAACGTTCGAACGTACGTCAGCCAATATTTATTTACTGCTTATGTTCGAACG